>NC_040234.1:13402981-14602981 GCF_001444195.1 Xiphophorus couchianus | reverse complement strand
GTTGCTCAGGCATGCTTCCATTGTCAAAGGATGTAAAATATGAACTTGCTGATTCTACAGAGAAAACGTTTCCTTCTACTTTTGTTATATCAAAGTCGCCAGAAGATCTAGATGGTGAACCGAAGGTATGTATGTTGTATGTGTGCTACAGCTCTAGTCTTTCCAAAACAGTAATCAAAAGTGAAATTGTGGGAAAAATAATAAAATTAGGGAAAGAGCTAAATACAAATTTTGATTGTCGTATTGTAAAATATATTTAGGGATATCTAAAACTGTGTATTGTGTTGCAGACAACCAGCGTAATAAAGAAATTCTACAAAGATGGGAAAATTTTTCTGATCAAGTATTTTGATGGATCAGGTACTGTTTTGTATCCTTTGCATTCCGGTAAAAAACAAGCAAACAGAAAAAAAAAAGAAAAGAAGATAAATTACCCATGAGAAAGAGTTTGAACAGTGTTGATGGTTCTTAATAGAAAAAAAAGTTATCCTTCTGGGAATCCAGCCATCATAATAACCCCAGCAGAAGATCCTCACTTCATTTACATAATCCTAGAGGACAAGGTCAAGAAGCCCAGCATGATAGGCATTTTCACACCTAAAGGCTGCGCTACGTGCTACCATTCCAATGGATTGATGTGGTAACTGTTTCTTGATTAATTATTTTGAAACATAAATTAATTTCTACATAACTTTAAAACATGTGCTTTGCTGCCAACTTTTGCTGTGGTAACTTTACATGTAAACAAACAATCTGTTACAGAACAACTGAAGGTAAATAAAAAAAGAAAATGTGGCAAAATAAATCTTTACATCTTTAATGTAAAGATTAAAGATCTTTAACATTAAAGTACCGTTCCCTTATTCTTTCAAAACAGAGGGAATGACTTTTTATATTTTTATTCTTTTAAATCACTGAGAGTACATTCATGGGAACCATCAGTGGTACGTTGAGAATGAGGTTAGGGAGGTAAAAATCAAGATATCATCTAATAACAAGTACTTATTGATCATGAAAGGATATACTCAGATAATTGGTTACTTCTAAAACCCAAAACCACACATGATTCACTCTCAGTGGTGGTGTTAATCCTGTGATGTTTCTTTGGTGTTTAGTTGTAGCTCCAGCAATAGGCTTTGGATTTTTCTGACTTTTCTTAAGAAGGGGTTTGGTGGTGGTCTCACATTTTGATTATTCAGCCATATTTGTCTCGATTCTTTGTGTGCTGCTAATGTGATTTGCATTATTAAAAGCGTAGCCAGAAGTAGTGTTTCAAGTACAATGTTTTTATTGTCAAGCCATCAATCAAGAAGTTACTCAAATATTAATTGGGATGTAGGAATTTATGTGAGCCTGTATGTGTCCAGTTCTTTTAACTCAGTGGTAATACGACATTACCACTGAGGATAAAAGAATGATTGACATAATCATTGACATTGTTATATTTATGCTGAACTTCAGAGTAAAACTATAATTGTTAGGAATCTTTGTTCTAGCATTTGGTTAATAGTTACATATTTGAGAGATATTCTGCTTTTTTCTTTTTCTTGTTTTTCTTTTACATGTTTTTAAAGGTTGAACATAACCTCTAGTGGAGGTTTCTGCTTCGACGAGAAGGGCGATTTGAGGAGGCGTTGGAACTGGTTGTATTTTGACCCACATGTGCACAACCTTCCATTCAAGCCCCTCATCTCCGCCATGGGGCCATGCATCTGTATCCACATACATTCGCAAGAGTGTGTGTATGTTAACTTCTCACACAAGGAAAGGCATGTGCGTTTCAACGTTGGCTCAGAGCTTAAGGTGGGTCAGCACAGATGCAAAACACATTATACATGTTTTGATAAGGTGTTTTCTTATCTGTAAAATGTGTGATGACGACACCACAGCCATGGCTTACTAATGAAAAAAACAGTGCATTAAAAAAGAAGTTGGTTTTTTCTTCTTTTTTTTAAATCTTAAATACAGCTCACTTGCCCAGAAAGCCATGGTATACCAGGCCAAAGCATTTTGGAGGGAGACATCCAAATACAGAAGACAAAGATTTACTGTCTGCTTGACCAGATGCAAACCTGCATATCCCACCCGTTGGCAAAGATGCAGAACATAAAGCCACATTACCGTTTCATCGCCCGGCTGGAACAGCTTACCAAGAAAATGGAAGCAAGGAACTCACTCAAAAACACAGAGCCCAATTCAAATTAAAGGAGCAATACTAAACCCGGTTTATGATTTGTGACAGTACTAGAGTTTACAGAATTTCAATATGTTCAATCTTTTGAGGATCTTGTGTTGTGGTTTTTCCCAGTAGCGACAAAAGCAAACATGTCATCAGTCACACAAATGAAAAAAAATATTAATTATGTATTAATTAACAGAATATTTTTGTCTGCTTTTTAAATGAAAAAGCAGTTGTTTTTTTTAATTTAATATCTGCCCATCTACATTCTGCATTCTGGATGAGGCTCACTATTTTGACATGACATGGCATTGTGTTTAACATAATAGTAAAGTTAAAACAAGATATTTACAATTTAGTGTATAATATGTAAATACCATACATACCATACTTTGTAGTATGTATGGTAGGAAATAATTTGCTCAATTAATTTCAGCTATCAATTTATCAAGTAATGCTCATTTCTACCATATCTAGACAAAAGAAAGCTGCTGACAAAATTCACATAATTCACAAATTGGCAAGCATCAAACAACGTGCAGTATACATTGGTTTTCTGATATAGAATGGTGTATATTTATTTCTGTAACATGTTCCAGCGTACAGTTGCACAAATTGACAACATTATGGCTTAATATGCAAGCAAGTCTTAACTGGAGTCAGGTGAGTTTCAGTTTATATTACAGCCTCGTCTTCAGTTTCAAAACAACAGTTCACATTTTTAGAGAATAAACAATGCAAGACACAAACTGAACAAGTGATCTCCTTACAGGAGACAACTGTAAAAACCTGTCATAAGCAGTTTTGAGCTGCTTTTTACTGTGTCAATTTGTTGCAATTTATCAGCGTAGACATAACCATAATGGGTAATAATTTTTCCATTTTCTTTGCTTAATAACCCAAATGTTTGCCCCTTTTCTTCATTGCTATGTTTGACTTTTTGTGTTTTTTTGAGATGCCAACAATGTCTGTATTTTTTTTATCATAGAACAAAATGAAAACAAAGAGATTCTTTTGATGACTAAAAATGTTAACATCATATAATTTTATAAAACAGGCACATCCTGGGTTTCAGCACACCTGGTTTTTTGTTTCAATTTGTAATTATATTGTGACTAAAGATTCAGTAAAATTACACTGATAGATTAAGATTTTAAAAGATCTTAAATTAATTGTAGTGCGCTTTTAATTTGCCTGAAGTCGTTGCGAACATTTGTTTCACTTTATTATGTTTTAGCTGTTTGGTCATAGGCAGACTACGTTGACAAGTCATTTCTATTAACAAGGTTAAAGTGTGAAAAACTCATTTACAAAGAAGACAGATCAAAACACTATTGAATTACTATTTCTATGTCTTTAAAAGAAATAAAATGAAGTACCTGATTTAAGAAAAAACAATTTAAGATGGAAAGAAGCTAATATGAGTGATATCTCATTTAATTATTGCAGAACTAGTTTGACTAAACATAACTGGCTTTCGCAAATGAATATTTTACATCACTCACTGAAAGATTGGTAATTAGTGTTCTTCCCAGACTCTGAATAATTAAGCTTACACAAATACTGATGGTGAGCATATACAGTAATGGTTAAAAAAAGGACACCCTTGATAAGTTTGAGGATATGCATGTTTAAAATTTTAACCTCAAGTGTACAAAAACCACACACCATATCATTATTTATTAAACAAAGATGAAGTCCAAATGAAAATGTTTCTGAAAAATTAAGTTCATCTCAAAAAAACTAGAATTTAATTAGGGTGTGCTTTTTTCACAGTTACACGACCTAATTCTAGAGGAAAATACATGAAAGGCACGGTCTTTAAGACTATCCGTTAAACCGCAAACAATTTTTCTTTTGAAATCCTTCTGAAGTTTTCTTGGGCCAATAGTAATGTCTACCATTTATATGAACCCACTTACACTTTATACACCTCTTAAATTGATTTACACACTTTTGGGGACAGGTTGCCATTCTTATTTAGACACTTTTCAAAATAAAATTAAGAAACTCTGAAGAGAGAAACGGTTGTTTTACTGAAGATTTCATTGACAGCCATGGGAGTTTCAGAGTTGACATGGTCCACTTTAGAGAAACTGAATTTTTTTTATTCATAACCCTGGTATTTTTACCTCTTTTAGGCTGGGTTCCAGTGTTAATTAATGTTTTAGACAATAAATAACACAACCATCTACCCTAACAACCAATGATGTATTCCTGATTTACAACATCTTTGTCGTTACAGTTATATGAATTTGAGATGGATCTCTACCAATGGCAGAAACCTGAGCCAAACCGAAAATAATGAGCAGTAAAATGTAAATCCTTCAAAGAACTGAATATATAATAATTTTATTCCAAATGTTTATTTACCTACATGAAGCTTCAGTGCACCGCTGGTGCAAAGGTAATCCACAACGAGATGATGAGATTTCAGGTAAAAGAAGTCTACTTTAAGGGACCTTTGTGTGTATTTCTCTTTGTGTCTGCTACAAACACACACACACACACACGCACACACACCCTCATGCAGCTCCGTTATTGTTCTCTGGTTGCTAAGTTACACCAGGGGGCAAAACAGGCTGTTTTTATTTGACCGTATTGTGCCTGATGCAACTTTTTGTGGTTTCTCTGCTCACCCCTGCTTCACAATGAGTCAAGACTATCACAGACATGATGCAAACACCCGGCTCGCCAGGCAAATCAACTGAGATGGAGAAAAAAACAAATCCTGGAGACGTCTGGAGAGAACTGACCCAAATCTAGAGTTACTGCACGAGAGCAAATATGGAGCCAAACTCTAGCAGGTCAGACAACATTTGACGAGGCTTAATTTAAATTGATTTATTTATTTAATGAAGCAAGAGTTGCATGTCGTATTAGCTATTGCATATGAGTCGCTAAAACAGACATCCACATACACTCTAAAGAGACGCCATAACCATACATATTTTGCTCCCTCTCACAATAAATTAGGCTAAACTTTTCCTGTTTGGCATGAGTTAGGATAACAATAGGCTTTCTAAAGCCTGGGATATTTTGGAAGTTTTTAAAACCTCTTCACATTTAGACGTTTACATAAATTGACCTAATGTTTAGTAAAATTTCATTTTAAACTGAACCATATGCTGTATCAAACATTTCTGAATAACTTTAAGCCTCTTAAATAACGTGCTGAAATTTAGGCTCAATTATCTTGTCTTTAACAGAGTCAGGTATGCAGGACGTCATTCCCACTCACTTTTTTCAGTGCAGGCCAAACAATTTCTTTAATATTAAGATGAGGACTTTGTGATAGCTACTACAAAACAATTACTTTTGATGGTGTTTGATTGACGCTAGCTTTTGCTTAATATGGATGTTTTGCATAAATATGTTTATCACCCAGACACACATCCAGCCTCCGCCCTGAATTGGAAGATGGCTAGACATTCCCAGGTTTTGATACTTGTGTGAAAAGGTGGATATGGCACCTTCAGTCATCAGGAAATTGTTCCCATGGATGGACCAAAAATTGTGATAGTGTATGATTTGGTGTTTCCCATGCATTTTGTCTTATATCCATGATGTTAAGAAAAGGAAGCAGTGTGTTTGAGGTGTCTCTAAAGGTGTGCCTTCAATTACATAAAATTATGTAAGTTAACTTATTAGAAGTTTGGAAAGCCATGACAACATCATCTGACCTGTATATATACAGTATAGATACATGTAGATATATATATATAGATAGATAGATAGATAGATAGATAGATAGATAGATAGATAGATAGATAGATAGATATCACAAAGACAAAAAGTAAAAAAAAAAAAAAGACTAAGGATCATTTTAAATAGTGTATATAAATATTTGTCTTCAATTTTAAATCTGTTTTATCCCCAAGTGAATTTACTTACTTTGACTGAAACTACAGAATAAACAACTGCATTGAGACAGGCTTGAGTTATGCTTTGAACGTTGTTGGACTGAAATAAATGTGATAACTAAGAACTGGTTCCAGGGAAACCTCATCAGACATTCTCACAATCCTCACATATGATGGGAGGACTGTCACCAGAATCAACGTTGCCACACAAACAGGCAGCAGATATGGAGACCCCGGTAAGTTTTCCTTTAATTCTTTGTTTAAGAAATCTTATTTGGTAAATAAGTGTACATTTTTAAAGATGCTTAGTATTTTTTCTGTCTGCAGACTTTGTGCCAAAATATGCTTTGCCTGAGAAGAAAGAAGATTATGACAGTTCAGAGCAGAGAGCTGACGATGAGGTATTCAGATTTGTAAAATATGTCTCCCTGCGAATGTCACTGACAGAGTCAAAGATTTGCTTGGACATCCTGAGCCGGAGAGGGTTTTTCTGACACTGACTCATTAATCTAACAAGTAAATAATACTTTGTAGAGAGCCAATAGAAAAAAAAACCTTGGCATAATTGCCCTATCTGAAATATTTTGGTATTGTTTAGAGACATTTCCTTCTTTTGCCAAAGTAAAAGTGAACTTGAGTTTTCACAGCCTTGTCACATTGTAAGTTTTATGTTTTGAAAGCTGATATGACATGGTATCCAGAGACAAGCGGTTTCACGGTTCTGATTTATTCATGAAGCACAAGTTAAAGGCCTCAAAGAATTTAATAAATTATGAAGAGTCTTTGTTTTTTCCTTTCACTTCAGAGTGAGTTGAAGATATCCCCAGATAATGAAATGTTGGATTTGCACAGCAAGGGAACTCCCCACTCTCCTACAGCCTGCCAAGAAGGAACAGTAGAGACCTTAACTAATCTTGACAAGGTATAGAAGAAAATGTCACTTATAAACTCCTCATTTTCCTTTTCTGGTTTAAATATGAATCCATTTGTGGAACAGGCAATTAACTCAGATTTGTTTTGTGACAAATTAGGCCTTTCATCACTTATTCATCTTCAAAAGAACAGTAAGAAATTGAATTAGATTTTTTATATTTGATTTGCAATTGCATAGTAACAGTTCCATGTAAAAGTATTTATAGCTGTTAACTTTTTCACATTTTGGGATATTACAATAAAAAAAAATGAATGTTTAATTTTGTATGTATATCATCAAAACCAAATTGTGGGAAAATTGCAAAGGAGAAAGAAAATTACTTTTGTTTTCCCTTTGAACCAATTTCTGAAAATCATCTTTCATTTCTATTTGACCCTCTTTAAATAAAATAAAATTCAATCCAACTTATGCTGCCTGATGCCATCTCCAAAATTGTTAGCCTTTTGATAAGCTGATAGAACAAATGTCAGAGAAAGGTAGTTATTTTACAAAATATTGATTCAGACGGACTGAATATGTCACACATGTCAGATTTAATTTGCAAAAAAGCAACTAAAATCACTACTCATTTATCTTCCATTTCACAGATATGTGCTACTTTGTGTAGTACGGAGGTATTTTTGATGCAAAAGTATTTGTGTCTTGCGACTTTTAGTTTGAAGTCAGAGAGAAAAAGCCTGTAGTTTTGTAATTGTAGATTTTTTTAGTCTTTCACAAATACAAAACAATAGCTACAGTCCTTCAAATTCTTAATTACAAGTACACAAATTGTATTCTTTGAGTCACACTTTTAAAAAATCTTACACTTGTAGACAGAGCTGTGAAGCAAGATTTGAATCAAGTGGAGTAGAGTAGGAAGGACATGGCAGAGGCTAGCTTTGCACCATTTGTCAAGCTGAAAGTGGAGCAAAACATTTTGTGTCTTGTGGTAATATGTATGCTGAATTAACACCATGCTAGTACGGAGGTATTTTTGCTCAGAGAACAGCCAGCAGTTAAAAAAAAACCCTCCAGTGACCAGTGTTCTTATAGCCTACAGTGCTGAGCTAAAAAAGGTGAGACAGTGCAGCTCAGGCCACTGTTGACATGGAGGCTCACTCATGTTAAAAGGAACAAAAGCTGCTGTCGGTGTGTGCAACTTGGAACTGAACAGATTTTTAAAACAAAGGGGAAAAACAGTCAACAGTATTAAAATCAACAACACCTGACTTTTTATCCCTTCAGACAGATGAAATAAAACTGTCATATATACAGCAGAATATATATTATTGTAAGGTATTACAAGAAATGAGTAGAATCTCTAAAAATCCCAGACCTGCTATTTCAAACCTCTTAGCATTTTGTCCGTGCTTGCAGCTCCAAGGGATGGGGATGTCAGTTAGTCAATTACTTGCTCCAATCTGAAATGTTTTAAAAGTCAACAGACCAGGCAGACTTTAAAGATCTCCTGCATTTGCTCCGATATCACCTTTACAAAAGTAAAATTTGAACTTCACATTAAATTATTTACACTGTCGTAGTTAAAAGGAGAGAAGTTGCCTTTGCTTTGTTAAAGTTTCTGTCTCACAGTCTATTTTAGGAACAAATGTGGTTAAATTAACAACATTCCTTTCACCCTCAGCTCTACTTTAAGCTGAAATGGTATGTCAGATACATTTTTTAAGAAAAAAAAATCCTTTTCATTAATACTGCTGAGACTGTCAATGTGCCCAGTTTCAGTATTTAGGTCACACTGAGCCCAGTAACAGCTTCAGAGTCCAGAACCCAGACAGCTATTTGAGTATTTATATTTTATTTTATTCATGACTTGGCACATTTAGAACTCCAGAGTTCAGGTATTCTAGGATGAGTATTAAATGCCGACCGGAATAAATCAGAATAAAGTTACAGATGAAACTGCATTCAAAAGATGGAAAAGGGGTGGACTGGCTATTTATACACATTTAACCAAACTAGTAAGATTATTCTTAAAACTGAACAGACACTATTTGTAAAACACAACAATAAGACAAGTTTGTATCAATATAATGTATTAAATAAGATTAAATTGTGGAAACACAAACTTTCAACATCATTATCTGTGAACTTTACAGTGCGGAACAAACTACTGTGCTAATATTCTGTAATTAAATTTTCAGAATAAAAAAAATAATTAAAAACGCTGAAGAAAAGAAATCTTGAAATTTGAACCTGGAAAACAAGAATTTTGAAGAGTTAATTTATTGGATGACAAATCTTTTTGTTGTCAGTCACATTAGTTCATATCAAGTGGACACATCATGCTTTTAAATCCTTCATTAGGATGTTGCTAGAGGGTGACGCCTAATCAGAATCAAACAAATGCTCCATGTTGCATTATAATAAAAAATCAAATGAAATTATACATAGATTTTATTCAGACATCTAATTTATGCACTACTGGTGAATGTATGAACCTCTCCTGAACTTGAGCTAAATGTAAGTTCCTACTGGCCTCAGAGCCAAGAGTGGACCCTAACCAACCACAAAATCTGCTTGTGCCTTTGGCCAGCCTTGACTGACGTTTTGCATGAAAACAGAATTTAGAATATTTATATAATTTTTTATTATTAGTTTTTCTGCAGCAAAAATGCCTCATGAAACTCCACTGCAAAATCACAAAATTTCAGCGCGTATTTTTGGTGTAATTTCAAGCGCAAATATCTTAGTACACTTAAGAGTAAGACTAAATTAACTTACAAGTAACTTTTCACAAAGAAACACTAAATTGTTTTAAGTAAATAATCGCTTAATATTGAATAAAATACCAGTTCCAAGTGAAAAAAAATTGCCAGTTGAGCTACTACTCTTTCATCAATATTAAGAAATGAACAACTTCACACAAGCTCTTATGTCTTGCTTAAAAGTGACCTGTAAGTTAATTCTGTATTATTTCAAGAGTACCAAGATATTTGCACTAGAAACTAGATCCTAAGTTCTTGGTGAGATTTTGTTGGTTTTTTTTCCAGGGAGAGTCAGATGGAGAGTCAGAAAAAGAGGAAGATCAAAGGTCAGTACACACCCCCCAGGAGCATGAGCTGCAGTCAAAAGAGGATTCAAATGAAGCAGGTTGCACATACTCTGGATCATATTGCAAGCAAATTAAGGTTTTACCATCATTTCCTTTAATTCATCTGTGTTGTGAAATCTTTAACATTACAGGACAAGTAGAAGTTTATGACATCTCAAGTGATTTTTCGGATTACGATTGGTTCACCACAGAAATGGTGACATGGGAGGATGAAACAGAAATAAGCTACAACAGCATCTTCTCTTTCAATGTGAGGAAGGAGAGACTAAAGGTGATGTCACATGTTAAATGTTCAAATCGCAGTAAAAATGTGTAAAAAACCTTCAGGTGAATTTATCTGTTGTAGCACTAGCACAATCTCACACTAACAAACCTTGAATGGATGGTATTATGCATTTTCTAGGTACTTGGTGGTATTGTATATACACTTGGCTGTGCAGCAGCACTTGAAGGTTGCTTGAAACAACAACAACAGGTTGCTTGAAACACTTATAAACAACCTTCAGTTGTTATAAAAATGCTGCATGTAGCAAAGATGACTTACAAGAAATTTGACTTTGTAGTTTCAAGCCTTGAAATTGGGTTTGTCTCTTTAAGAAGCTCCTGCTCTTTTTTACTCTGTCTTCAGCACGTCATCACAATAATGGTTCTCGTTAACAACCATTCTTAAGGGCATTGCGCTGAGTAGTAGTTCATATGATAAGGTCAGCAGACTAACAGTTCCACCAGGTGTTTGCTAATTGCTGCTGCCGCTAGTCTGCGGGAGCTGAGTGGGGGGGAGGGTTGCTCTGTCAGGGTTGGGTGGAAATGGCAAGCTTTGTGAAATAGGCAGTGCTTTGTAGGAACAAGCATATAGGCTGCCATGTGAGATGGGTTAGTAGTTAGACATTCTGATCAATCTAAACGTAGAGTACAAAATTAAGAAACGTGTTATTTGCATTTACCTTAAAGAGATTGTTAGGAGTACAAACAATTGTGGTACTGGTGGGGTTATAAGTAGATGTGTACTTGTTAACAGGATTTTATAATACACTCAAATGAGATCTCTTACTGCTCCTGTTCTATGCATCTCCAACTGAACATTAATTTAAACTTTGGTTTGTCGCACAGCTGTATAAATGTGGACAAATTAAGAATAAGTGAAAATTCCCTCTTTGCATCAACAGGAGTTGCCGCTTGTCAGACGCTACAAAAATGGCAAAATATTCATTTTGGTCTTTCAAGATGGAACTGGACATGTGTGGTATCCTCTCACGTGAGGCCTGATGATAAATTATCGCTTTGATACGAGTAGAACGTTGTTTCCTTAATCATGCTGGAAAGCTATCCATCGGGAAGACTTGCCATCCTCGTGGCAACATCGCATTCAACCAACTCGTCTTGTGTGGTGGTTCTGGAGAATGAAATCGATGAGCCACCGATTAAGGCGCTTTTTACCAGCAGAGAGCAGACCTGCTTTCATGAGAATGGCAACATTTGGTAAGATTTTCTATTTTATTTGCAGAAAAATCTGCCTCCATGAATGACTAAAATCTTTCAAGTGATTCCCTTTCTACGCTAGGGTTAATCTTACTTCAAGAGGAGGTACGTTGTTCAGTGAGACGGGAGATCTGAAGAAACACTGGAAGTGGCAGGAGAATGAGCAACATGTTCATGCTCCCCCCTGCCAGCCCATGCACCTCACCCTAAGCCCTTTCCTTAAAGTCCACATCAAATCCCAGGAAGATATCAGCATCCTTTTCAACTCCAATAAACACAGCGTGGAGGTCCACAAAGTGGCTAGTGTGAACGTAAGTTATTGCGTGACCCCAATTTCAGACCTAAATCACCCCTTCTGCTTTTGCATTTTTTATTTATTTTTTTTTGCTTTTTGTAGGCGAAACATGTCAGAAAGAAAACAGCGTCAGTGGCTGAGTCGCTTCAGTCTTATCTGAGGCAGAAGAGTCCAGAGATCAAGGCGCTGCTCCAGAACCTCCAGTCCCTCGTCACCGATCAAAGCAGCGCAACTCCGTCGAAGGTCAGCCCTCATCCTGCAGATGGAGAGGCAGCAGCTGCCAGTGAAACGGCAACACTCTGCCAACAAGACCCCCCATAGCGGACAATGTCCTTCAATAGGATTTTCTCATTTGTGTGAAGAGACTTGAGCCGTGGCGTCCCTTGAATTTGAATTTAACGACTAAGTGCTTTTTAGAAATAAAGCCAAGTAACATTAATAACCTCTTCTTTTATTACCATAAATAGAAGACCTCTACAAACCAATTTACATGGGACAAACCAAAGCAAAGAGTACACTGATGACACATCCATTCTTCATGTAAGAGCAAAATATTATACTGTGTGAGAGTAAATGCTGAATTTACCAAGTTATAAAAGAAGTATAAAAACACAAGTTTTCAGTTTTGCTTTCCAAATGTGCAACTAAACAACAAAAACATTCAAAATGGAGGTTGTAGGTGAGAAGGTTGGTGAAAACATCCGTCTCTGCTTTGATTAGAGAGAACAAACTTGTCAGACCTGACTCACCCATAGTACAGGTCATCATTTGGCTACACAGACGGAGACCAACAATGCCTTGCAAAAGGATGAATACTCCTTCACCTTCTTCACATTTTTTCACCTTGTAACAACAAACTTCGGGGCTTTAAACAGATTTTATGCACCAACAGAATTCTGTTCAATTGTGAAGTAGAAGGAAAAGACATTAACATGCTTTGCAAGAATAAATCTGAAATGTATGACAAGCATTTATTTTCCCTTTGTAATTTCGACAAGTAGTGCTCGTCTAGATACTGATATTTTCACCCATTTTTTCTGTACAAAGTAGTTCAAGCTGAATCAAGAGCATCTGTGAACAGTTCTTTTTGAATTTAAAGTTTTTTGAAATTTTAGATTATACATTGGATTTAGTTCCAGTAACATATGAAGATGTTTGTTCTTAGCTATTCTACCATAGTCCAGGCTAGATGTTCAAGGTTGTTGTTCTGCTGGAAGACGGACCTCTGCCTTCCCTCTCGGGTCTTCCCACAGCAAGATGCTGCAACCACTATGAGTCGTGGTAGAGATTGAATATTTAGGATATTTTGCATGTAGTGAAAAAACTGTTGTTGCTCTCATTTAAAACACAATAGCTTATACAGATTTGGTGCATCCCTACCAGGTCTTATAACAAACTATACAGGACTTCTGTTGGTGTTTTTGCAACTCCTCTGTAAATGACAGAGTTATGAAGCAGGTGATAGATTCTCCAGCTAAATGATGGATTTCACAGCGTTTTACCATTTAAAAAAAATAAAATATGCAAGTTATATATCATTGTTCCCTCCACTTCAGTGATGCACTTCCTTGTCTCAGTCTACAAAATATTTGAAGGTCAGTAGTTGCCATGTGATGAATGTGAAAATGTTTAAAGGGTATTAATATTTCTGCAAAGCATTGTATAAAGACTTTTGCATGGAAAAATAAAGAAATAAAATATTTTTGCAGCATTTTCCTTCCAAACCAAAGAAGGGAACTGGGCATATGACTGTGACTTACTGACCATCAGTTGCTAACTGACTTTAATAAGTCCGTCATGTTCTCGTTTTTAAATCCATACCCCATCTTTATATTACCACCAAAACTGGTCCATATTAAGAGTTGCAACAGTAATAAACCCACCACTGTAAGTAGGAGTAACCCTAAGACCCTAATTCTTGCGCAATAGGCTGACTTTGAAAAGTCCTTCTCCTATGTGGAGTTCAACATGAGTACCCAAACCTTCGTCTGATACATATATTTTTTTAAATCATCCATCCAGCACTCCCGTCCCAGCAGGTAGCACAGATGCAGGGTCTTTTCTGGTCATTCCGCCCCCTCAACCTTCCAGTCATGACTGAAGCGCCGGCTTCACGCTGCCATCGAGAGGGTGCATCGATTCACCGAACATTACTTATTCACAGACAGCAGCAGGTTAATCTGAAATAAAGCCGTGGAAAGTGATGAGCGCTCGCTGGGCCTGAGCTGATGCACTTTATTAAATGTATCTTTCCTGAAGTTGGCTTGAAGCACTTTTAGAAGCTGGAGCATCATTATTTAAAATATCTAAAACCCCTAAAGGCTGTGCTAATCCCACAGAGCTGTACCTGCTCCATAGATGGACATGCAATGATTTGAAGGTCTTCTCCACTGTATTCCTCCTGAAGCGAAGTGTGCAGTCTTTGGAAAACCTGCTGGATGTTATTCTGTGTGAAAAAAAGGGAAAAAAAAAACATCCCATTACTGAGAGCTGGAGGGAAATTAAACCACATTTCCATCTGGCCTCTGTCCCCTTACTATCCCTGTTTCCATGTCAACCAGTGAATTTTGTTTCTCTCATTCAGCCTCACCTGGCACCTTGATGAACAGTACACAGGCAGCACAAATATTTCTCTATTAAGAGTTCAATCACACTGACAAAATTTTTGGCGAGGGGTTCCATCTCTGTGCCACATTAAAACAAAAACAGTTATCCTGAGAGTCGACGGCAAACAAAGAGCTGCTGTCGCCGTCTCTCCAAAAATTCAACTACTGTCCTCTTATCTCAGCAGCTAATTTCCACGAATGAATGGATGAACAAGAACACGAATAAGACCTAACATTATAAGAGGTTTGTTTACATGACAGCAAAATTTGCACAATAACAGAATTATATAGTGCCAGTAAATACTTCAAAAACACTCAGAATTAATGTCATAATAATTTGTGTGCTCTTAATGATACATTTAAACAGTTCTTTTTTTTCCCCCACAACCATGCTAAATAATATCTTTATAGACTAGGCATAAAGACTTGTCTACATAGAATGCCCAAGATGGAATATATTCTGGGTTTTATATAACCCGCAGAGACCGTGCGTCAAAATTACTCATACAGGCTTAATTATAGAAATACATCATTACAAACATTTGAATGAATGTCCTTGAGGAAGGTGTAGAGAAACCACACGTTTTGTAGCAATCATCAACCTTCTAGCCCACATTTGACCATGTTTCTTATCAAATCTGTTGAGTTAATTTAAATTAGCTGGATTGCTGACATGTTCCTGACTTTTAAGCAGAGTCCATAACTTTGAGGTTAAGTGCTTCCAGGCGGGGTGCTGTGGTGGCACAGGGGCAAAGCACAACCCATGTATCGAGTCCTTAGTCCTCGTGCCGGTGGTCGCAGGTTCG
This sequence comes from Xiphophorus couchianus, assembly GCF_001444195.1. Classification (NCBI taxonomy): domain Eukaryota; kingdom Metazoa; phylum Chordata; class Actinopteri; order Cyprinodontiformes; family Poeciliidae; genus Xiphophorus; species Xiphophorus couchianus. Next base: position 14,587,770 of record NC_040234.1, on the reverse strand, counting down.
ATTCACGGCCTGGCAACAAATAAAGGCCACTAGAGCCAACAAATCCTTTAAAAAAATAATAATAATTAAAAAAAAGTGCTTCCAGAGGCTTAATGTTATCCTGCTTCTTCTAGTCAAAGACCAATGTTCCTGTTAAGAACCATTGTTCTGTTGGAAACCCCAGTTGTGTCCAAGTTCCATGCTTGTGTTCAAACCCATAGTAAAATAGAGGCGCCACCTCCATGGCCTCCTTGACGCCTACAGACATACCTCATGTTACTGTGTCAGAATAGCTGTTTGTCTTACCTGACTAAAGCTTTCTGCATTGACCCGTTTATGACAAGATTGAAGGTGTCGATTTAAGAGGAGGTACTTTTTTTATTCTTGGTCAGCTTACTCTTAAATCAAAATCAAATCAAGATCTTAGTCCACACTGATGTAAAACTAATTTTATTGTGGACAGTGAAAGTGTTGTTCTAGTATCTCATAGGCTTGCACCTTTGTGGTTCCTGGATTTACCCTGATCCCTCTGACCACATGCCAATCTTCCATAGGTAAAATTTTGGACACAAAGGTGATAGACTGTATTATATATTCTGTCTTATGCAATAACAAACCATGCCCTCAGCATGATTCTGCCAAGACCGTGCTTCAACGGTTGCGTTGTTTCCTTAGGTTAGAAAGCCTCACTGTGAGTCCCTCCATAGATAATTGTTGCCATTTCTGTAACAATTGTTTCTTCAGACAAGAAATAAGTATACTTGTTTCTGTACAGCAGAAGGCATTTAGTTTGCCAATGTGGGCAAGTGTAAATTGCAGTGAAGCTTAAGAGTTAAATTCAGATCAGATGCATCCTTTCTGGTCAGCGTTCATTAGTTCATCCTGATGTGAAACATGATGCTCTATAAACAGTGATCCATCTTAAGATTCATAGACTTTCCTTTCTTAGTTCAATGATGCCTATGAAGCAGGATAAAGGAGGAGGCATTTTGGGAGCAAAGTGATGCATCTTATCAGTTGATGTGCATCAACTGGTGCGTTTAACACACTTAAGATGCTTTGCATTGAAGTGCTTGCAGAAAAAAAAAAGAAAAAAGAAATCACTGGACTCCAGCTTTGGATAGTCCAATGTGAAGCGTCACTGCTTCTGAACAAAACAGGTTCAGAAAGGATCGCTGGGCGCTCTGCCTCATAGCCTTGGGTGCTGAGAAGAGACGAGACGCAGCCAAAGTGGATTGTTTGATGGAAAAGAATGGGGCACATTTTTTTGGCAGATGACTGACACAGCTGATCTGTGTTGTCGTTAATAGTAATGTTCTAGAATGGCTCCAACCTCAATTGATTTTGTTTAAACGCCAAGGCTATCCCTGGAAACCAACTTGTTTTGAATAAGTGTGGCCAATCACTTGAACCAGGACCCAGATAGGCCAACAAAACACCTGTGGTTTATCTTCAATTAACTAAAGGACATTTGCTAAATATTACTCTGTGCGTTATGCACATTATAACCTATAAGTATATTTTTGACTGTGTGGATTTAAGAAAATCCATAGAAAATTCTGACTTGTGCATCCAGCTGTAGTTGGATCAAATATTCACACTCATGATGAATGCACAAACACCCCACTAGTATCCTCTACAATAGCAGAGAGAAGTATTGCAACTTCAGCAATCTGATGATACTATGTAAATAATATAATCTTACATAACTAACTGAAATTTAAATTAAACTTGCACAGTGACAGCAGGGTAAAGCCAGACAGTAAATAAGGAAGCAAATAACTTTTTTAAGCCGTTATAATGACTTAAAAAGAAACCAAGTCATCCAGTAAATGTCAAGCCTCTGCTTTTCTGCCACCCACCCGAACAGGCTTAAAAAGGATGAACTCTGTGTCTCTGTTGGCCAAGTACAAGGACATGCTCTGTAAAGTGCTCGGCAGCTTGCTCTTCATCACCCGGTATGTGGCCATCACTATATCGTTGATCTTTGCTGAAAAGAGAGGGGAGAGGAAGAAAAAAAAATGTATATGCTGAAAAAAAGACAAAGAAAAACACTGGCATAACCTCTAGCATTTGCCATATGGGCCTTGATAAATTGCTTCATGGTGTTTTCCTGAGACAAATCTTACCTGGCTGAGCCCAAGGTTGCTGAGACAGGCTGTAGGTGGGACCACCTTGGACGGCCATCGTTTTCAGAGCTGAAACCTGAGCAAAGCCACAACAAAACATTACAGCTTGACAAATAGAGCTGCCAACTCATCTGTTTTTGTTTTGAAATAAAGGGGAAATAAATAAAACACTTACCCCAATTTAAACAAAAAGACATATTTACAAAAGGCATTATTTCACATTTTTCACTTGGGTATTAAGACCTTCTGTGGCAAGTGAATTAACAAATGATTACAAAAAATAAAAAATAAAAAGCTGAAAAAAAAATGAAGGTCCAAATGAGCTGTTTTAGCCTGAGGCTAAGTCTGCCTTCGCTCTAACTGTTACCTTGGTGAGAAACTCCTCAAGGTTCCCCACAAAGATCTGAGTCTGCTGCTGGATAAACTGCTCACAGCTGAACTTCAGGTGTCGGTCCACATCCTTCTTTGAGTCAATGTAGTGCTCTTTTATCTCTGGTGTTCCCTGGGGGGTCATAGAAAAAAGGATTTAGTGCTATCAAGCAGGAGCTCCCTTAGGCGGGGTGCTATCAAAGCACATAAAATGAATAGTATGTTTAGTATGAAAGGTGAAGGGAGACATAAAAAAAAAAAATACTCTACCTCCAACAGGAATTCAAGTATGGCATTGTGACTATTGAGTCGGAAGAATTTAGGAACAGCCTTGGGGTTCAGGATTTTGAAGGCAGCATCTTAGAACAAAGCAAGAGAGATTAAATCTGAGTTGGTGCAGAATTAGAGTGCCATCTAGTGCTGGGAAACGTAACAAGCCAGTTAACGGAGATGAGGGTGATAGGAGGAGCCACTTTTGCCCTGAGAGGCATCGGTTAATGTACATTATGTTGCTGGATTACAATTTCCACATTAATTGTTGCCACCGGTGCATGTGATAGGCACAAGTTGCTTAATGAGCGTGAAAATGTAATGACTGGCTTTATGGAGCTGAACACCAACGTTCCCCTCTGCCTTTAATTATCTTACCTCGCGTTTTTTTCAGGTCCAGTGAGATTTCCTTGATGGCAAAATCAGTGTGAAATGGGGCAATCTGTTCACGCAATATCAGCAGGTGCTTGATCAGGAAAAGTTGCCCGTCTATTTGAGTCTGCAGGAAGGGAAAGCACAGTGATACATCTGCTGACTGTCTACACTACAGTGAATACAAAAAGACACAGGAGTACAAAAAGACAGGATGGTAAGCGAAACGACTGATCATTAACCGCTGATTAACCGTAGCCAAAATATGAAAATCACTGTAACAAATAAGGGAGTTAAAATCATGTGTTGCTCAGACAGCAAGTAAAGCTTTTGTGAAAGAAAAAAAAAAGAAACATCAACAACATTGGGTGGGAACACATCCCCCGAGATTGATGCTGCTGCTTTAATTTAAAGTGGAAGGTTGAAATGCCACTGAGCACTAGATACTGACAGCAAATTTGGAGGTGAGAAAAGCCCATAAATAAAGAATGGGTTTGCTGAATTCTCTGTGGAGCTTCAGGATGCCTAAATTATTAAAATAAAAACATAAATAATTTCCTTTATATACAAATAATAGCTAAAATAAAAACATGAGCAAAACCAAAAACTAAAATGTAAACAAACTAAAATATAGTCAAATTTAAACAAAATCAAAATGAACAAAAATATTTAAAAAACCATAAAACAAACATTTAAGTAAAGTGATATAAAATATACATTTATCAAAATACCACATAAAATCACATAAAATAACTCCATTTAAAGGATTTTACCATACAGTAGCTAAAGCCAAGGATTTCTTTAACTAGTCAGATTTCACAAGCAGCTGATTTTAAAAGTTACGCTATGAGTGAAACATTCATCATGGATGTCCAAGCTTTCAAAGTTCACAGAAAGAAAAAGTTTTTTTGTGAGCTGATGTTATCATTATAAAAAAATATAACCACATAATAAACTTAACAGAACATGCCAACCTTGTTTTTAAGGATGATATCAGAGGCTTTAAGCAGCGACTGGATGCAGGCAGATAAGGCTTCTTGAGATAAACCCTGAAATACTGCTCTCTAGAAAAAAAAATACAAAGACTTGGTGTAAAAAAACAAGTAGATGAAATGGAAAAACTAAAAGTAAACACTACAAATCCTGCAGCACTTTAAATTACTTTCCCATAAACATGGAAGTCTTACATCAATGCATCTGTAGAGCTTGGACAAACAAACCAGGGTTCGCCTGACAGTGGGGTACCACATGCCGTGCAGATCCGCGGGAGACACAGATGTCTGAAAACGGGAGGGTTCCACATTGCCTGTTTTGGTGCGAAAACGAGAAGACAACATCAGGTAAATTATAGCAGTCCATGTTGGAAAAATAAAATCACAACCTGAAGAAACAGACCTGCATTACTGTTTCTTCTTCTATCGGCATCTTCAAGCTGAACATCAGCAAACACAGACTCTTGTGACATCTGCTTCATCTGTTCCTCCTTCAAGCTCTGGGCAATTCTCTGTTGTTGACGAGAAGAGCAAAAGACAAGAGTCGATACATCGAATACAAGAAAATACAATTCTGTAAAGCTAGTAACAGCTATTAAAAACTAACCAAAGTAAACCTCAGCAATTAAATCCCTGTACGTTTTAGCAGTCAAACACAAAATCTAAAGTTTTTCTCATGAAATGTGAAGATATTCACCCCTGAGGTTTCCCTACCTAAATAAGTTTTAAGAAAAAAGTAACTAGAAATAGAAGTTGGAGTTAGAATTTTTCTCTTCTTTATGTCAGTTTTTCTTCATGAAAACTGACATAAAATGAAATGCGTCTGAGAGAAATAAAACAACAGAGAACAAACCACGCAGACATCACAATACTACAGAGGCAAGAAGTGAAAAATGCTTTGCAGCCCAACTCATTTCAGAGTTTCATAAAACTGCTTCCATAAATGCTAAAATCATTTCTATTAATCAAAAGGAAATGAAATGGACCACAGCATTTATGAATTATGTTTGCCTCCAACACGGCCTAAGGGCAAGATGTTTAAAAAAAAAAAAAAAAAAAAAAAAAAAAAGGCTATGCCATTTCAGAAAACAAGACTCACCTCCATCATTTCCAGTTTTTCAGGATAAGCCAGATCACCTGGAGCTGGGTTGTAACCTGTGATATCAGTCTGGATGTAAATGTGAGTCCTGTAGACCAGCCTCTCCTGAACGTCCTCCAGCATCTGCTTCACCACGGCATCAAAGGCGCCCAGCTGAGCAGCTGCAATACAGAACATGGGATCAGTTTAGCTGATAGCAAAACCACAACAAATTTATGTGTAAAGTTGCAGGCCAGCTTTGGTTTGCATTAAAGCTTCAAAATCATGAGACAAAAGATTATGCTAAAATGTAATCATTCAGTAACAAATGTAAAATAAAATGCCACAATGTTTCTCTCTAACAAGTAGCTGTTAGAAAAGCTGTTAAAATCCCCAATACAATAGTAATATGATATATTAATTTAATTCTAAAGCTCATCTTCAGAGTCAATTAGGTTTATTGTCATTTCTTCAATACACATAATGCCCAAGTACTTAAAACAAACTGATTAAAATTATATTCAATCAGAGAATTCAGCCGGCTCCTGTTCAGTTCGGATTAGTACAAATCATTCAAATACACTCCAATAATATGTTCAGATTTTGATCCAGTTACATACAGTCCAATTTAATCTGAGTTTTAAACAAAACAATCAAATTCAGTAGACTGTAATGAAAATCTGAAGTGTTCTGCCAAGACAAATGATGAGAAAGAAAGATTTATGAGTGGCATTAACCTTTAAGAAAGCTCTCAATTTTATACCATTTTTAACATGACCAAACTGAACTAAGATCAGCTCTTGGTGGCACAGTTAAACAGAGCTCAGCCAAATAGTGAATTAAAGATGTAACTTTAGAACCTTTCGGAATAAACGTTAATCTCTTCACGCAGAACAGAACCAAAGCTGTGACATTTACCCTCAAAGGTAAAAGCTTGTTGACTGCTGTGTTGTTGTGCATGTGCAATTCAGACTTCTGTTTACTCTGTACATCACTCGTCATTAGTGATGTTCAGCTGCTCCCTGGCTTTAAGCTTCTCCATAACAATTTCCTATTTAGTTGAACTGCAACAACATTAACTGTAGACAGTGCATATTAACTGAACCCTTGTGCTCCAGCAAGCTAAAACTCCCCCTAGTTTCTATTGTTGCAGCACAAAGTCTTATGTTACGGGAGAGTCAATGAAGAATGAAGTCGTAGCTTAAGGGAGTCACTTAGAACATTAAACTATGACCATTATAGAGTTAATCATAGACTAAACAACTGTTGTCTTTAAAATGTGAGAAGTCTGTCAGCACATAAAGCCAGAAACAAGATCCAAATTTTTGACATGTCATGTTTACAGCTATCACATGAAAATATGTAAGACAATCTGATAGGTAAACTACTTTACAGCGCATTCTGTGTGAGCAAAGAGAACAGAAGAGATTATACTGATATAATCAAGATATAATTAAGATGGGAAGAAAAAGGTTGAAAATGCAGGATATTTAAAAAGAACATGGTTATCAATGCTTGATGCCACAATCCTTGCATTGATTAATAAATAAATGAAAATGTGTTTATTTTGGGACTGAAAACTCAGCCCAGAATATTTAGGTACCAAACAGTGTTTTCTGAACTGTGATAAAGCTGATAAACGTGAGCTACCAAAACACCGAATTGGTAACGTTATCCAAGAAAATCTAGCCGACTGAACTACCGTCACTGACTTTGCAGAAATCTTTCTACCTGAATAAAGATTTGTTGAAAAAAAAATTATAATTTAACAGAAAGAACCTCCAGCAGAACATGGCTCAGTATAACCAGCCATCTCTAACAAATCACAGTCTTGATTCATTTGAATATATTATGGTAGTCTATCCTGAGGTTGTTTCTAAAGGAAAAAAAAAGAAGGCTAAACCTTTTTTTTAATATAAAGTTTAGACTCTGTATCAGTTGACTCTAAAGACTCTCCACATTTGTATTTGTTTTTTTTTCCCTTTATCAAGTAAGTTTTTACTTCTCTGGGCATTTTGTAGGGTTTTCAGTGCAATCCTATCAAGAATGTACCTACTAAATATTTTTAGCTGACCAATGTTTAACTTTTCCCCTGTCTCTGGTAACAGTTTGTTCTCTAACAAACAGATGCAGAGCTCACAGCACAAAAAATGTATGCCCCTCTCATTTTTTCTGTACAGGTAAAACTAAGACTTTTCTGACAGTAGTATGTCTGGCCTGCAGCCTAATCAATGTTTGTATTGAATTAAGGTATTTATAATATAATTGCAACTGCTTAAGCTAACAATGGTCATGGTAGATATAGTCAGTAATCTCTTTGCAAACAGCTGGATGTTTTATAGTGTTTTACATTAAAATTATATTCTGCTCCAGTATAAATGCAAATATTTCTATGGAAATCAAAGAGACAAACAAATATCATTTCTAAAGCATGTTTCTCCCAGTACTTTAGGTGGTTTACAATGCAGTAAATGTTGAAAAACAGTTGCTATTACTGAATTTGCCACAACACACACAAAAAATAGGGACGATTTTAAAGATGAGGGTGCAACCATTAAACCGTGTCAACACACACACTCGCAGAGCTTTGAAAACTGAGAAAATAGCTGCAGGCGGAATACTGGTAATTGTGACAGCAGCATGAGAAAACCTGATAAATCTACACGCACTTACATTTTAGATTCCTCTTCCACAGAGGTGTTTTATTTGAGCGAAGTGTTGTGCAGAGCAAATGTGGAATATGAAATGAGCAATCGGGTATTACAGTCTTTATTCTCAGCAAAGTGTAGTTACATATTTTAGGTTAAATGCATGCCGCTCTGGCAGGAAGCTACAACAAAGACATTGAAGTGGCTTAAACAGTCATACAGCTGTCTCTTTTTTCAACCTACAGTGCCTTAATGGCTTTTAATGGGGGAAGCCTTTGCTTAAACTAATATCTCTTAGGGATGAAACTAAATGAGCCCTTGGTTCTCTTCTTTGAGTTTAGTTCAGCATCTATGTAAAAATAATTTTGCTTCCAGGCTCAGAGTTAGAGGGTGCACCAGCAGCAATGTTGTTTAGTAAAAATGAGGTAGACGTAAATCACTTAAGTAAATTATATCTCAGTTTTCATATTAAAGCTGCCATACGCCAGTGAGCAGCTATAACGTCACAGCCATGTTTCAGTGGATTTTATCTGGAATTTCATGCAACAGACTGATAAAAAAAATATGGTGTCATTGTGAAATTAAAATAATACAAAACATGCAATTTTTGGGGGGGGGAGTCTAGAATGCCTTTGTACTGAGCACCTTTATCCTGCTAGACTTAATTAAGATCCAGTGCAACTAACTAACGTCAAGAGCCACATATTAAAAACAACATGATGGTGGCGCTATCATGCTGTGGAGATGCTTTCTTCAACAGGTCAGGAATCTAAACACACAACAATCATGAAAGAATCCATCTATTCCTGAAGTACATTTAATTAAAGAAAAGTGGTAGCAGAAATTTATTTACAGGAACCAAGAGAAATACAGTCCCCTTCATTATCCCTCACTCATAGGATGGAGGGACTCCCCACGGCAACTATGGGAACCATGCGCTTTCCATGCGAACCAAACATTTTATAAATGAGAAATTTCACAACACATTAAAATTCTTGAAGCTCAAAAAATTTTACACTGTTCTATAATGGTGATATAGCACTGGCTTTTTATTCAGGGACATTATGCATTAATTATATATAAAGATGCAACTATAAAGCATCACAAATCTATAGTTTGTTTTGCATTGTCATTTGAACAAAATCTAAAAAGAAACTATGTACCCTCTCCTTCCACTTCACAATAATGCACTAATAATTCTAAAATAACATTTTGCGTTGCTCTGCAACATAAAATTAAAGTAAGTTTTTACATTAAAATAAAATTGTTCAAGGTTTAATATATATTGGAATATAAAGAACTGGATGAAATTGCATTATTTTTGTCTTAGGTATATGTCACAGCAGTTAAAGGTACCGGTAACTTCCATGTTCGTCTATTCATTATCATTATTGCATAGGGAAAAACAGAAAAAAAAATTGCTAATGTGTGCAAGACCAGTGGACCAGTGTATCAATTTGCTGGGCTAGGAAGTTGGAGTTGCATTGGAAAGAACAACTTGATCTCCCTGCAGCAGTAAAAAGTCAAACAGGGAAAGGTATCGGGATGTTTTATAGCTGAAATAACTGCTGGGGAAGAAGTGGGACTGAGATACTTTATGTGTAAAGTATCTCAGCAGCAGTATTATATTCCTTCTCGTCAATGTTTTGGCAGCAGTTATTCCTAAAATTTATGAAGAGGTACGATAGGGCATTATCAGGGCTGCCCATAAATTTGAATCATTTAAATCTTTTTGGGTTGAACGTTCATAAAAATCCTATTCAAGACGGCAATAACCATTTTATTTTCAAGATAATGTATTGTTTTTATTAAAATGAGTAGTTAAATGTAGATACTTAGATACACTTTATAAAATGGCACACTTGTTCCCCTCCCAGTAAAACAAGAAACCAAAACTTTTCCTGTTTTAGGTCTGTTAGGGTTACCAACATTTAATTTCAATTTACATTCTTCTAATTTAAAAGTTTATGTGTATTTCCTAAATTATCTTTTAAATTGTGTGACAAACATTGATTATTTTTCCACAAGTTTCTCCAACTAATTTGCCTGAATATAATACGATTAATAATACCCAAACTAATAAAGATCAAGTAGCAAAAACATTTACAGTAAATAGTTTATGGTGATGTACAGAAAAAAGAACACAAAACTATCATTTTGAAACTACAGACCAGACTATTTGTAATTAATAAAAGTTGTTAAGAATGGTTGATTAAAGGTGGGAACATAATTGAAATAAAAAACTGCAAAAAGAAAGATTTCAAGGACTGCAGTTTTGAAGAACAAATACCTCTGCTGTAAGGAATGTTTTCATTTTAAGAGAAATAAAATTCTTATCATTGTGAAGATTTAATACTTGACAATTCGAAACAACTTGACTAACATACATTGTTTTTTTTTCTTAGAAGTTGTGTGCTGTTTGCTAAAAATCACAAAAAATACAAACAGGGCATTTTAGTAAAGTTTGAGAAAAAAAGTACATTTTCTGCATAAAGTTTAAAGTAATTAACTGAAGAAGCACAACAAACATATCAGAACTGCTAAAGACTTATCACAGCAAAAGTCACTCATTATATCTATTGTTGAATATCCTGTCCTTTTCATTTACTGAAAAAAAAAAAAACTTTGGTGTTTTTCTTAGGGAGTGGTCCCCAACCCTAGCCTCAGGGCCCACTGTCCTGCATGTTTGAGGACTTCCCGTCCTGCCACACACCTGACATAAATGAATGGGTGATTAACAGGCTTCTGCAGCAGCTGATGGCATGCAGAAGCCAATCATTTCAATCAAGCGTGATCGAGCGAGGTCACCTCTAAAACGTGTAGGATAATGTGCCTTCAGGGCTAGGGGTTGTGGACCACTGTTCTAAATTATTTCAGATCCTCCTTTGTTCCAGAATAATGTGCTTTGTACCCACTGCCCTCAATTCCAGACTAAGAAAGGAAAAAATAATGTTATCCTATGCAGATGACACTAAGATTTAGACTGCAAAAGTTAAATAAGTCTTCATTTTTTTTATTTCTTTGAAAGAAGTACAAGGGTCTATATTTTTGCTTACCAATGTTTCTTCATTTGTGGACATGGAACCTCCAACACATTAAAGAAATTTTAACATCACAAACATGGGTATGGTTGGTGACTTTAGCCTCAAAGGTCAGAAAAGTGCAGTGGTGAAGCAGTCAGAGGCAATACATCAAATTCATCAAATGAAAGGAAAGGAAAACCAAGGAAATTTGTTCTATTTCCTGTTACATGCAGGTAGCTAAGTCCTGCATGTAACAGGACTATGCTCACAAATCGTGAGCATAGTATGCCTAATGATGAGTTTTAATAAGAGAAAGAGCTCTAACCTACCATTGTTTTGAACATGGTCTTCCAACATCTCATTCTTTAGGATGCTGCACAGCTCAGACAGGGTTTCCAGGTGTATGATATGGATTATCAGCGGCCGGAGAACATCGTACAGCGACAAACACAACTTCTCCAAAAGTTCGCTGTCGGAGATTAAAAATTACATTAGTGAAAGATTAAAACATTATTTTTAACACTCAAAAGTTTAAACACTCAATCAACAATTTCAAATTTCTAGAGTGGATTTTAAAGAGCTCCCACCCTAAGCAAATACACAGTTCCTGCCTATTTGCTACTGTAGCGTGCTGTCCATGTTCAGCTGCTACTACTCACTCTAATTTAGATGTAGGCTTGGTGAAGAACTCATTAAACAGCTGATGTTCATCCTGACACACATGAACCATAAAGGCACAGCCACTTCGAACCTGCAGACACAATTAGACCATGTTCATAAACTCCAAATACAGGTCATTGCAAAAGTATGCATGCCCTATTAAAATATTTTACAAGCAAAAACATCAATATATTATAGTAGGGCTGAAACGACTCCTTGAGTGATTCGAGTACCTCGATTACTAAAATTCCTTGAGGAAAATTTATCTGCCTCGAAGCTTCGTTAAATTATATTTTATTAATTAGCGCACCGTGTTCCGGTCGGGTTATTACTTGCGTTACCCGGCGCTCTGACTTCCGCCTGAGTTGTTGACAAAAGCCAAGTGTTGACAGCATAACGTCTAGTTTTCAAGTTCGGCCTGGGAGGATTTTATTAATTGATGGTAATGTCTGGGTCTTCGTCATTTTTCGGGGGACCAATAAGCATCCTTAAAATGACTGGCGCGATGCCTGGAGCACAGCAGCTTTTCTCCTCCTTGAGCTGCTGCCTGGTGGCGGTTCAGAGCGAACGGCGGGAAGAGCGCTGCAGGAGTATTTATGCAGGTGAGCGGATAGACTGAACACTGCGGGTGGCTGCGCATTAGATGATTAACTTAAGTGTAGCTTTACAGACCAATCGGAAAATTTATTTCATATCATCTCAGTCTCAACAAATGGGTGGCGAAGCTCATAGTGGTGGCACGTAGCTGGTAGATGTTTCTGTGTGTGACGAACAAAGGTGTTAAATCCCGTCGCTAACAAACACAAAAGCATTTACCATAAATGTGATATAAAAAATGTGCTCTGCATTTGTATTTCCCCTCTTGATTCAATACTTTGCAGGACCACCTTTGGCATCAAATACAGTTATAAGTCGACCTGGTCTTCATATCTAGAGACTGCAGTGTTTGCCTATTTTTTTTTCTCTCCAATCTATTTGTGTAAAATTTCAATAAAATACAGTAGAATATGTTGTTGCAATGTGAGGACATGTAAAAAAGTTGAAATAACTCGAGTACTTTTGAAAGGCATTCAATGCTAAGCAAACTGAAAAAAAAATATTTAATCTATTTCCGTGCCTAGTTCTAGGTCAGGCATATTCACTCACAGTTTGAAAATGAAATATGTTGGAGGATATTCTAACAGGATTGTGTTTCTGCCAATAAATTTACTTGAACGAAAAGATCAACTCTCTTGACACCTGCTGTACACAATCTGAGGTCATGCTAATTTATCCAGCGCATGGCTTTCTGCCTCCTCAAACACTCCAGAAAATGTCCCTGGGGCCGCATGCTGTCCTTTCCACGTAAACTAAAATGTCATCTTCCAATATCTAAAGGGCACCTCTGGCTTTGAACTCTCCATGCCTTACCAGAGCACAGTGGTCTTTGTTGTTTTGCTTGGTCAAGTCAGTAATGGTGGATGTAATGCAGGGACTGAGCAGCTGCTCTCTCTGGTCAAGATAGCACTGATGGATTTCATCTAGCAGCTGCTGGTACCTGCCCAGGTTAGGAGACAGAGAAGTCAATTTAGAGTCTTAGGAAAATATATTTATAAAAGGTAGCATGAAGCCAGTGCTTTGATGAAGAAAAAATAATAGTAATACTTACTCTGGAATCTTCTGTGCTCGCTGCTCTATCTGTTCAATCAGAGACTGAAGGGAGGAGATGTAAAAGTAAAATGTAATTTATTTACAGAAATTAGCCAAACAGGTTGAAAATATTTAGGAAATGAATATACTCACTCTAACTTTAGGCGCAGCAGCTCTAAATTTCACGTAATAAAGTGTAAAAGCATTATCTGCATTAGTGAGACCCATTGGATCCTAAGAAAACAAAACAAAAGTATGACATGACTAACGATGTCCTAAAACTTGCAGATTTTTAAGTTTCAGTGGTGAACATTTTAAGTTATTTGAATTCATCTATACAGAAAAAAAACACCTTCACATAAGATAAATATTACACAACTTGAACTGTTTCACTTTCATTGTTACAAATTACATGTAGCAACAAACAAAGTTTGCTAAAAACCTACCAAGTGTCAAACCATGTAGTCAGGGCATATTTATGCTACAACCTCAAAGTTTATAAAAATATACAAATAAAAAAAACATAGTTTAATATTTTCTACTGAGGACAATAAAACTGGCAATGAACATATATTCAACTTTAAGATGCAACTAAATAAAAACTCTTTAAAGCCTTATAATGAAATTGCTAAATTTGGATTTTTTTTAAGATTGCAAAACCTACATATGATTAGAAACAGTACTGTGTTTCTATGTAAATGGATAACAATAAGAAAATGTCTTTTTTTTTAAATAGTCATTTTTAAAACAAAAGGTGAGGAAACCGATATATTTTATATTTGTTGGCATCCTCGTCCACATTTCAAAAAGGATGAGCTCATGCAAGTATAGCAAAATTAGAATGTCTCAAGAAAAAAGGATACTTAATAAAAAAAAATCTAGTAAGCAACTAAGGAGGTAAACACACAGGCTTACATTCCAGTCAAAGTTCACTTTTAAGTAAATAATTTATACTTACCCTTTTTGTTAACTGGCTTGTAAGAGATTGCATAGTGTTTACAATGTAGACCTTCATGAAGTGCATAGCTTTAGAGAGACATTGTTTAAATTTAGCCAAATAAACTGGATAATCCTTAAAATTAGGCTGTAACAAAAAACAGAGTTAGAAATAATTTGCACAGATCACTTAAAAACAGACATTTTTGGTTAAAATGTGGATTTTGAACACTATCACTGAAGACATCTATTATGTAAAACAAGACCACTCAAACACCAATTATTACATGCAGTCATTAATTAAATTCTGGGTTTTTATGAATATAAATTACTACACATTACTTACGTGTGACGAAACATATTCTATGCAATCATCCAATTTGGACAACATTGGTATAAAACCTTCACTATTTACAGATAAAGTTGGAGAATTCAGTTTCTGTAAAAATGAAAAATAAAAACAAAGATTAAAGTCATTTAAATGCAAAGTATTTGCACTTTTGTTGCAGTTAGTCTTGTCTGTTAAACAAGATAGGAGGCTACTTTTTTTTTTTTTTAATGAAGAGTATTACAACACACCTAAGTTACATTTGGAAACTAAAATATGATCTGTGTAAAGCAGTGTATGTTTTTGCAATGTGCAGAAAAAAAAAAGCCCAGCCTACTGTGTTTATGTTTTCCAGCTCATTAAAGTATGACAGTTTCTGCTGAATGCTCTCTGCCAGGTCAACAAGCTCTGACTGCATGATGAAAAACAAACAGTTAAAACAAGTTAGGAAAAGCGTTCTTCCTACTTAGTTTGTGCACCAACATACAAATATGAAGCATGTTGAAACTTATATTGAAAACAGATTATAAATAAGATCTCAAAACAGCAGACCAAAAATGTTCCCTTTATGTATCCTTTAACCGTGTAACACTGTGGATCTTCACAGCATATAGTATTTTCAAGACTTCTACACAGTCACCTTTGAGTGTCATCAATTTATTTACACAATTTCAGCTCAGTTTTATTCATGTGGTAATAAATTTAAAATTATGTTTATCAAACTTCAAAAACTATAGAAAAACAACTGAACTGCAATTTACAGACAAGTGATCCATTTAAAGGTTTTAGTTAAAACAACAGATTTTTCCTTACTTGTTCTTTGAGCAGCTGTTCACAGGCCTCATGCAATGCCCCGGTCTTATTGGACACAAATATGTACTGTTTCTGAAGAGAATCCAAATGGTCAAGAGCTGCATTCACATCTTTCAGAATAGCATCACATTGTTCTTGGTAGCTGTTCAAATCATCTCTTGTTCTCCTAAATGAAAACAAAGAACACTGTGAGTTTCCTGAAAAAGTAGACAAAGTTATGGAGATTGTAGTTTAACAGAGTTTGTGATGTGTTACTTACAAAATTTACAAATGCATTGTAATTCAAGATCAAAATAATAGTATATTCAGAATGCACATAAGGACACAATATTTTTAATAATAACGTTGATTATGTTTTTACGGTCTGTATAAAATCTTAAATTTTAGTATTTCAGCACCTGTACTTTGCGCTCTCATCCAAGTCCATGCTCGTCTGTAACTTGGCAAACCAGGCAAAGAACTGGAGGGAAGCAAACAGCATCATATTACACCATATTACAACATAGACAATGTTCCGCAGGGAAAATTTTGTTGGATAAACTTACCTGCTGTGCAGTTTCTATTCTGTCGTTTTCCATTTCGAGCATCTGAAAGCCTTTGAGTAGGACGTCCTCTGTTGAAGCAGGCACCGCTGCTGTGAACGGGGACTGCAAGGACCGAGACGCCAGGCTGCACAGGTCCTCAATGGGCAGCTGCACAACAACACAGCACTCACTGACAGGTTTCAGCTAACTTGGAGGATAGCCTGTTTCAAACACAATAACTAAAGCAGGCTAACAGCTAGGCTAAATTAAGCTAAAGTCAACTGAATGCAGCACTAAAATACAGGAGAACTGCATTCTCATACAGATGCAAAGTAGTTGTGAAGTTAACTTCTCCAGGCATTTAGGAGTGGAGTTAGCATCCATGTTAGCCAGCTAGCTGTGCTGAGTCTCCTCTCACCTCCGAGGGAACAGACAGCGTTTCAGCCGCAGCTCGGATCTCCAGGACAGAGTCCATTTGCTTCTCCGTCAGGGGGGCCGTGGCATCCGTGCGGCGGTCCCATAAAGACAGTTTCTCTCGGGTTTCCTTGTCTGTTAGATCCAGAAGCGACAGATCTGTGGACGCCATCGTCACTGAGACAACACCAACGTCAGCAGCAACAACGAACAGGTTCCTGTTCCGGGAGTTTGGGCGGGGCTTTGTGAAAGGCTACACCAATAGGAATCGAAAAGAAAGTGGGTCCGTTCTTTTCCAGTCAGTCGGCAAGTGACTCGGTAAAAAAGTCGTGTAATGTGTAGTTTCCTTTCCTAAGTACAGAATGCATCAACTTAAATCAAGGGACTGCCTGACATTTGGTATCCGCCACTAACATGAAAACATTTTTATTGCTTTTATATCAATCACACACCCCTGCCGACTGCCGTTGTGTGACAAAAGCTGTTCGCCACGTCGTACAATGCAAACTCCGCCTACCGGTGTCGCGCCTCTCCGGTGTGTAAATGGTGCAGACCCAGCGAATGGAAAATCATTGACAGTATTATCAAGAGGTGTGGGCTATTTACTTGACCATGTATTAATTCATTTTTAATTCATTTTGTTTTATACGATTATACTCCTGCCACAAAATATGTTTGAAGAAAATAAGTTACTTTCTACTCTAATGCTTACCTGGAGTTAAGTTACAGACTCACTTTAAAGTAAACAAAAGAAATCAAGATTTTTTTTTTAATGCTGGACATTAAAATCTTCTAAGTAGGAATCAGTGTGTAACATGCAATACTTTTATATCTTTCAAAAACTAAATTTTGTAAATGTTCAAATAACCTTAAAAGTCAGCAGATACAGAATCCATCACTCCAATCAACATTTGCATGGAAATGGGGAAAAAAAGACTCACTTGTGTGGTCAAACAATATTTACTATCTGCAATGTGTTCACAGTTTCAAAGTTTATAATCCATTGTTTTTTGTTTGTTTGTTTGTTTGTTTTAACTATTCAAGGAATAGACTTTAATAGATTTGGGACAATACTTTAGAATTAAACACAGTTCTCTGTTTATCTGTTATTTTGTCACTTTCAGTTGTTCAATTATTCATTCAATCCATATTTTTGAATGAGTTGTTTATTCTAATACTGTTAATTAATTTTGTTATAAAACTTGCTATAATTGAATACATAATTTGTAGATATTTAGTTAGATGACTTGGAAAAGTAAAACCACTTTATATCGTCTTTATATCTAACTATATATATTTAGAAACTGGCTTATATTCTCAATCCTGAGCCTTCCTTCTGATTAAAATGGGAATAAAAGCAAAACAGAGATCTAAATATTTTAAACGTTCATATAGCCACAGAATTGTTCTGAGAGTTAAAGTGTCTCTCGCCATGTACAGTATCTATTACAAAAAAAAAAGAAAAAAATCCAGTAGGTGGAGTCCTGGGAAATTTTTCTCATCTATTCATCATAGAAATTGGACCATTTATGTCCTTGGTCTCTCTGAAAATGTAATTTTAAGGTTTTCTGATATCAACACACGCTGCCCTAGATTTTAAAGTTGTTGATTCTGTGATTGGTCTGTCTTTTACACTGGAAAGCAAAACATTAAGTGTTTTTTTTTTTCCTTCATGCGGGAACATCTTTTTGTCTCGTGAAGAGAAACAAATACTCAACGATAAATACTTTATGAGAAACATAAAGATTTTTGCATTTTAAAAACATGTGCAGCATGACTTGAGTTTTGTATGTGCCTCTTTTTTTTTTTGCCTCCGAGACATATTTTCTTTTTTAAATGAACACGTAGTGACAAATGTTTTTAGTTCCTTAAATCTAAATATTTCCAAAGCTGTTATTAAAAAAGGGCTTTAGTAATTTTGAATGTCAAATATAAAAATGAGAAAAACTTAAATAAAATCTCTTATAAAGGAGTCTCAACACACAAAAATGAGCACATCCCCAAATGGAAGGCTGGTGGTATTATGTGGATGAGGAGGTGGTGCTTGTGTATTACAGCTTTGTCTGCGGGGTGTCTCTTGGGGAGGTCATGGAGAGTTCAGATACTTTTTTTCTCCCTCCCCCTTGTCTTCTTTGTTGAAAGGAGACGCAGAAAATTCAGGCTGCATTACTCTGGCACAAAAAGAGATGTCAGAGTCAATCTTGTCAGAGGCGGTATTTTGGATCAGTGAGGGTCAGAGAAGATCCTGGTAAAGCAGTAAAAATTGACACGTCGCTCTGTGGTGCAGGTGTTGTGAAAACACAATTGAGCAAAGATGGGAAATCCCACAATAACGGCTGTAAACAATAAGCGCTTATTCCATGAAATTACCAACTTTGTGGGACTCATTTGTAGTGTTAACTGAGCATCACAAAACAAAAGGATAAGGTCACACAGCTGATCACTTGGAGTAGGTTTTTAATTCGCCTTTATGAGGATATGTAAATGTGAAAACTGCAATGAAGCATTGAAGCTGCTGTAGTGAGGAGATTCTAAACTGTGATCAAGCAACTACAAATAACAAATACTTAAAAATGTTGAAATATATCCATTAAGAATCAGATTTTCTGAGTGAAACTGCTCTATTCTGATTAAACCTTTCTTTTTCTTAGAACGCAAGGACAAGTAAAAAAGGTATTCTGATAGAAGTTGACTTAGAAGTGCATTTCATAGTGACAGCTTTCTTATCAAAGTGCTGGCATTTAATACAAATCAGTTACACTGCAATAAAATAGTCTGACTTTAAAAAACTGTGAATAAAAAGTTGTTTTTTTTTGTTGCAGTCTGTGCATGAACGTCCATCAACATCGTCAATGAAAAATAAACAAGACAATAAAAAAGAATAAAAAATTCTCCTGAGCCCTTTGAAAATATTGCTTTGAACTTTAGATTTTAACAAATTCCTAATCTGACCCCACAAGGTATTGTACATAATTGTGCAAAGCAAAGAAAAAATATTCACCAAGGCCTATAATGTACTTAAATAATTTCAATAAATTGTAACAAAAACTTAATTCAGTCCTGTTTGCTTTTTAGATCAGTTCATCTCGCATGTGCGTATGTACTTATTTACAGTAGTTTGCAAAATTCACTCCCCTTAAACTTTTCCACATTTCTTTAATATTATAACCGTAACACAACTTCATTATGTTTACGGAGATTATATGTGATAGACCAAGGCAAAAACGTGCACAAATGTGAAGGAAATGACACATAGTTTTAAAATTTTCTTCCAAATATATACCTGAATATTTTGACATTCTTTTGTGTTCAACTCCTTTTCTCCCATAACTGTAAACACAATCTAGTGTAATTAATTTCCTTCCGAGGTCAAATAATTTGTAAATGAAGTCCTCCTGAGTGAGATTTAATCTACGTATTTGTTCAGCCATTGTGGAAAAAAGTAGAATGTGCACAGTGTATCAAAATAACACAGTAAACAAATGGAAAAGGGTGTGTAGGTCATATAAGACCAAAATTGAACTTTTTTTTCTCACATGCAGAATGTGTACACATTTTATTATCCCCACAATGAAATGATGTTTGTGGCAGACTCATGCTGTGGGCATGTTTTTCTAAAGCAGGGACAGAGAAGCTGTTCAGAACTGATTGGGAAGATGAATAGAGATAAATACGAGGCAATCCTGGAAGACCTATGAGAGGCTTTCAAGCCTAGTTTCTGCAGGACAGCCACTCTAACCATTCAGCCAGAGCTACAATGGGCACTAAAGCATAGAATGCAAGCAAGGCTCAGTTAAAGTTCAGACCTAAATCTAGTTGATATCTGATGGAAAGAATCAAAAATAAATGTTCACAAATGCTCTCCAATCCATGTGACTGAGCTCATCAATTCTTCTATTTTGCAAAAAAAATTGACTAAGATTAGACTTTCTAGATGGTCAAAGTTGGTAGAAACATAGACCCTAAAAGAGTTGCAGCCATAAAACATTTTTCTAATAAGCATTCTAATAAGCATTTTTCTACAAACACATCCCATACTTTTAAGATTGTTGTCTAAAAAATATTTGAAAACCATGTCTTATTTCCTTTCTGTTCACAATTATGCGGTTCTTTATGTCTGTCAGATTAAATCCCAAGAAAATATATTGAAATTTGTAGTCATACCAAGACAAATGTGGACGTTCAAAGGGTATGAATACTTTTGCATGGCAATGTATCAACATCATCAGTGGTTAAAGTCTGTGCTCTCCAAATGATCGGGTATGGGCAGTCCACTGAGGACCGTCAAACATCTATTCCAAACATTGAACACCGGGCAGACTGGATGAACAAAGTCAATGTCAAATGTGTACAAGTGCTGCGAGGCCACAGCATCGTAGAAGGAGAGCGACCCCGAATCGTAATCCAACAATATCCCAAGGCGCCGCAGGTGGGGCGAAGGCTCGATGGGGATTTCCTTGCTGTTGTGGCGCACCACCCACGAGTTGTTGCAGCGGGAGAGTACCCAGGAGGCCGAGTTCTTGCCAACCCACTCGTGTCTTGGTGCAGACTTGTAAGCAATCCCCACAGCAAACCTGAGTGTGTGAAAAGTGATACATTGAACTTAATGACTGATTTAAAGTACTACTGTATAGTAAAAAAGAAACCTCAATGAACGCTATACGGTAATTTGTGCATCATATAAGTATATTCCTTCTGTTTTAAGACGTACTTCACACTGGACCAATCAGCAAGACTCATTCCAAGCTCAGTGATCCAAATCAGTGTAAAATGCTCTTACCATGTGCTTCCTCCAATCAGAGCTTCCCAGTAATGGCGGCCGCTGTCTATGTAGACATTCCCAGTAACCCCATAGCTGCTGTGACTGGAGAAGCGCTCCTGACTGTGGCTCTTTTTAGATGATGTCTCATCTCTCTCCACCGTAAGGTTATCGTGAGATACCCTTAGCTTCCGATGAGCAGACTTTGGGTCCAATTTGAATGGCTGACCTTAAAAGAAATCAGAAACCTTGGTAAACCGTTGTTTCATTCACATATAATTTGTTTTACTCATTATTAAAACACTTAGTATCAGTAAATATTTGCAGCTGATGATGGCCTACTGTTGGTTTTGAGTTTCCCCGGGGTGCTACTGCGGCTTCCAGCCTGGTTTATGGCCTTCACTATGAAAATGTAGTTGGTGCCACATTGGAGTCCATGCACGGTGTATTGATTTTGCTTAATGTTTGGGGCAATCATCCAACTATCAACAGAGTTACACAGACCTGCAGTCCAGACATACAGAAAGTCACTGATGAGGAACAAGCAGTTAATCACAGGTTTAGTTAGCAGAAATCACAGCGATAATTCAGTTTGTGGGTGTTTTTTTTTTGACTCGTGAAGCATAATCTGATTAGCACTCATGTGAGTGTGCTGGAGCATTGGGGCAGACAAGAAAACATTGTTCGATTGAGCATGTTGCGACCACATTAGGGTGATCAATTCCAGAGGTCTGCTGCATTTCCGCCCTGGCACAATATCAAGACTACTGTAGCATCGGTCCAGCCTGTCACCATAAATGTCACATTAAATTTTTCTTATTTTCTTTCGTTTTTTTTATTACTGAAATTAAATTTAAGAAATCTAAAATTCCCAAGAGATAGGGTTGAAGACAAAAGTTTACATTCACTCATCAAAATAAATTGTGGACTTTTATCAGTTCAGTTATGCTGGGTTTCTTCTAGCTGAGGGATCAACACACAACTTTAATCGTCAACACAATAATAAGGTACAAACTTTGAATTTACAGTAGATGTTAACCGACAAAGGGCCAAATTTGCTCATGCAAAGTGAGTTGTATGCAATGCTCTAATTGTAAATGACCTGTTATTGTTGTACCAATCCTCTAGACCACTCAGGTTTTCATGTATTTACTTACTTACAAATAGCATATAATCAAGGAGGAACTTCCTAAAGGACAATATCAAATGCTTGTGGTCCTGTGGGTTATTGATGATGTATGTTGTATGTTGATTATTTCTTTCTAGAGAAAGAATCATTTCAATACTACGGAAGAGGATTAGGGCCACTGAAAAAAAAAAATTATGGCCCAGAAAAAAAAAAAAATCTCTGAATTTTCATGTAAAAAAAAAAATAAAAAATTCAGTGTCCCAGAAAAAAAAAAATAAAAATTTCAGTGTCCCAGAAAAAAAAAAAAAAAAATTCAGTGTCCCGAAAAAAAAAAAAAAAAAATTTAGTGTCCCAGGAAAAAAAAAAAAAAAATTCAGAAACCACAATTCTGACTTTTTGCTAATAAAATGCTACTTTACCCAATACTTTCCTGGTATGGTTTTCAATATGTTGATTAAGCTCATTTTCCATTTGAGCAGGTCTAAAAGCTATAGTCTAAATGCATTAAAATACAGTTATCCCTGATAATTACTAAAAATATATAAACTGTTGCATTTGAAGGAAGTCACAAAAACGCTCTAAAAATGTTCTCATGTTTTTTGGAATTTAGAAAATACAATTTTGCTAATTCTAACTAACTTAGAACAAGAAACGTTGGGGTGGTGCGGTGGAAAAGCACAACCCATGTATGGAGGCCTCAGTCCTGAATGTGGACATCACAGGTTCAAGCCCCGGACTGATGACCTGTGCTGTGTAGCTTCATTACTGGCTTTCCTGTCTGATCACTCTCAAAGGAAGAGCAAAAAAAACCTTAAAAAGTAGGAAAAGTTTTGTCTTATAACGTCAGACAGTGAGAAAAAAATTGCACATGACTTTTTTTATTATTATTTATTTTTTTATTATATATATTTTTTTACATTAATCAACTGCTCATAAATATCTAGTATCAACTCTACTATGCAAACTCTTGGTAAACAAAACAATGAAGTTCATTTGTATTTCACAAAGAACTGGTTTTCATGTGTTCAATTTATGACGTAATTCTTGCTGTACTGCCATTTTGTCATCTTCTTCAAGGTCGGACTGATTCTTTCTTCTAAACAGCCCAAGTCTTCTGCAAATTCTTTTTAGAGTTTGATTACTTAATATAGTATGATGACTGTGCGCTAAAATATGAAGGATTTCTTTGTTACTTAAAGACAGTCTGAAGTAAAGCCTAATGATATCATCCAAATCTGACACTTTCTAGCTTCTTTCACTTTAAGAAGGGAACAGTCTTTAGCAGAAGGCCTTTTTTGGACAGTTTTTTGCTTTAGCAGAAGTTGAAAACAGCAATTCCGTCTCCATAATTTTCCAGCGTTGCTGCGACATCCCAGTCAATCTGCACACAAACAGATGAGAAAGGACAATTATTTACTCTGCACATCAACGTTAAAGTTACCTTTTAGATTGTACCCTTAGGTCCCTGCTTAAAACGATTTACTGTTTTGGGGAGAATTACAATAACAGCAGCAGTAAATGTTCAATCCTCTATTTTACTGAAAAAGGAAGAACTGGATTTTTTAGCATGTAAGTAAAAACACAGATTCATAAATATACAGTCCGTTTAAGGTAAAAGGTATCATGCATCAAAACACACAAGAAAATATTGTTAACAGTTCCATTGTTATTACAAAAATTAAACATCACATTAACTTTGATTTAGTTAAACGAAGCCTACCATTTCCACACCTGTGCGATAATTGTGCTGATACATAAGATAAAATATCACAGATATGCACATTAGTTGGTGTTGGTGAAGAGATCCTACGATCAGATCTACAGCCAGCCGCAGATCGGTGCAAGTCATACATTTTCCTTTTAAATATTTGCATATATATATACTATAGTTTCTGTCCTCCACTGAACTAAAAGTTACACAATTTAACACAGCGGGCATCTTATTTAGAAGGTAGCTGACATTCAGCTAACCTTAGTTTCATTGTAAAACATTCAAACAGAACAATAAAATAAAGGCACCAAACATTTACGGGACAATTCCAGCAATCACCAGCTGTTACATCCTTTATTCATCTGTGTGATTTGTAAATCAGCTTATTGCTATAACCGCGTGAGCTAACAAACATGCTAACTACTAGCTATAACCGTTGGGCTTTAGACACCAAACTATCTCATTTGATTTACTCACCTTTTGTTCTTCCATTGGTGCAATAGAAGCTTCAGGGACTCCTCTGGCACGTAAAAAGTGACTTAAATCAGACATCTTTCTCCAAAATGTCAGCTGTCCGCCACAACTCGCCTCTGTCTGTGGTTGTGAAGCTGGTTGCTTGCTGGCGCCCATCAGTCAGAATTGTGGTTTCTGAATTTTTATTTTATTTTATTTTTTTTTCTGGGACACTGACATTTTTTTTTTTTTTTTTTTTTTTTCGGGACACTGAATTTTTTTTTTCTTTTTTTTCGGGACACTGAAATTTTTATTCTGACCAGTGACTGACCAGAAGAGCACCTCTTTGCTTAAAACACACTATTTTATTTGGGTGCAATAATAAAGTCCTGGGCTCAATGTTTTTTTGTTTTTGTTTGTTTTGTTTTTTTTAAAGGAATTACTTTCCATCACACAGTAGAGCTCCAATCAATTGTACATTATACACTTACTGACAACATTAGACTGGCTGGTGAAGATGGCATACTGAAGCTCATATGAAATAACAGAAAACTCATCGTCTGATGTCCAGTGAACCGTGATGGTGTCGTACGAAGCTGTACACAGTTCCTCACGAATTGACGGTGGATTTGGTGCTGCAGACAAAAACCAAAAAGCCTTTTTTCTCTTTTAATCCAAAGAGACTAATGGATGCGGAGTGGATTTCATTCCGAACACAACATCATCAAAAAAGAGAAACCAAACAAATGTATCGTAGAAAGCAGTGGAGGATAACCAGCACCATCCATTTGTGTTTTCTTTCAGTCTGACAAGTGTAATTAATCTACACTGGAGTTCCTCCAGCTATTACAACCAGAGCCCCCATGCAGTGTTACATTTTCGCTTCACAACAGGGGCTCAGCATAAACAATCAAACCTCTTTCATTCTGCACAAAATAAGGCCACTGCTGCCAAATATAGTGAGCTTTTTATTCTTCTGCCACTTAACATTACAAGTGTTGAAATTAAAACCACCTTATTCATTACAATGCATATTCCATGATTTAGGCCTGAAGAGTGGATTATTTTCAGTTCAGGAAATCAAGACGTTAATAGCTAGTATAATAATTTACACACAGTCATCAAGCATAGCAATTAAAAATTGACTTTCATAAGTATAACTTCACTCACCTGTGAGGTAATCCAAACTTTCTAGCATTTTCTTTTCTCTCGTGAAGTCCAGAGCAAAAGTATCAAATGCATCGTTCAGGTTAATTTCTGGTAACAGTATCTGAGAGGATGCTGTTGCCATAGAGACTCTTTTATTTAAAAAAAAAGAAGTCATTAATGTGTCATCAAGTGGTGAAAAATGCATCCATTAACATTAACAAATATTTACAGTGCTTTGTAAAAATACAATGAAATACATTTAGATTTTCGATGGTGATCTGACAAAACATGAAAAAGATATGAATTCTTTTGCAAGGTATTGTTGCAGTTTGGTATCTCTTACCTCTCACAGATACTTTTAGCTGTCTGAAGGAAGCGGGCGTGGTCGCTCTCCTTAAGGGTTTGGTCAGCCTGAGTGATGAGGGAGGACGATCTCTCGACGCACTGTTTACAGCCCGCTATCTGTTGAGAGAGCTTCCTCAGCCTCATGGCCTAGGCAGAAAATATGACACAAACATAGATGATTATTGTTAAATTACCAATAAATCCAGTGTGATATTTAGCTATGTCAGTCACAAAATCCGGGTGGGAAAACATCTGATTTCCTGAATACTTTGAATTTTCTGAATACTTAGAATTTTCTTTTTTTCTTTTTTTTTTTTTGTCAAACTGAGCTGTACTTGCAATGGAGGGCATATTTGCAAAGCTTTCCTAACAGCGCTGTCAGAAGCACAACATCCTCCTAACTGGCTTAACAGCCAAGAGCAAATTCACAACCTGTCATGAGGCACAAGGTGAGAAAGGAAAGAGTCCTCGAGAGAAGAGCTTCCCTGAAAGCAGGGCTGATCTTATGCTGACACTGAACAAGGCACAACTAGATATAACTTCTCTAAGGGAGAGGTGATGATTCCCATCTATCATGGAAAGCAATGTAAACAATATTTTAAATAATTGCAGAAGCTCTGACAGAAATATGAATTCTGTTTGAATTGCCGTAACCCCACAATGTTGGGTAGAACATGTAGTCTTTTTGAGCACTTTCGATAACTATTTGGGAAAAAGCGGTCTCAGCTCACATCAACTCGTGTTGATGAGAGCTGAGTCTCTACTTGCGCTTAATCAGCATGAATCATTACCCATCTCTCTTTTGTTCTGAATAAAACGCTGACACACAGTGAGCACGTTTCCGATGCTGACAGCAAAGCTCGAACTGCATGTTTTATAAAAAGTGTAAAACAGTGCAAAAATGCTGACAGGTTCTTTCAAGTTAGAGACTGGTATAAATATTTCATTTAATGAAACTGATATGGTTTTTAACCCAAACGTATGCTACCCATGCATCATCTCAATCTCATCCTCCTTATCTCCAGCTCCTCTGCAGAACCTATGTATTTATTTTCAGTAAGATCTTAACCAAATTTTCATTCAGGCATCTTGAGAAGTAGCTTTAAATATACTGCATTTACTGTGTAAAGTTGAGAGGAAACAGCTTTCTTAGATTTCTTTACCATTTCAAAAAAGGTTCATGTCTCACTTCAGTAGCAACGCTACAGTTTTTCCAATAACACAATGCTCGCGGTCTCAGGAGGCAAGGTTATCAATGCAAACAAGGTGATGCACATGTACAAAGAACAAGAGTACCTTTCCCTCCTTTATCTTTGTTGCTATTATTTGTCTTCGATGCTGTATGATATTAATCAGCAGGTCACACTCCTCCTGTAGCTTGTTTTCTTGCCGCGAGGCATTTACCTGGACAGAAGAGAAGTTTGAGATAAGCAACAGAAAAAAAACCCCAAATAAATAAATAAGTGGTGGTCATGCTAACATTTGTTTTGACAAAATGTTGTGCTGCAAGCTTTTCTTCATGAGAAAATCGGAAATCTTTACAGGGACCCTTATGAGGATCACGTTCAATAGCATACAAGACAAATGACGCTGAAAATCAAATGCGATGATACTTCTTCCCTCTCACAGGAGGCAAGATCATAATAAATTGATTTTGTGAGGGATTTCTCTTCTTGTCCCCTGTGTTCCTCATCAATAACTGGCTCAACTTTTATATCTCTCTGTTTGGTGACAGAGAAATAATAATGTTAGGTAAATCAGCAATAAACAGGAAAATTACAATTTACAAAAGTTTATGAACTAAGAATGGAAAAATAATAAATATAAAATAATAAATTATTATGACAAAATAAATGAGCAAGTAATAATAATAATAATAAAAATGATAACTTGTTCATTTATTTTGTCATAATAATTTATTATTTTATATTTATATTTATAATAATAATAATAATAATAATAATAAAATTTTTGCTGATCTTTTAAGCATTAAATTCAGGTTTCTGATTATTTATTCTCCATTATTTTGAAAATAGCAAACTTACATAAAACATTTAAGAAACTATTATTACAAAAATTGTAACATAATAAGTGAGTTTTGATGACATGATCTACTACTTTTAGATCTGGTAATTCATCATGGAGTAAGAGTTTCCAGATGAATCGATAAATAAATCTCACCTCCACATTCTGGCAGGTTTGGATAAGTTTCCCCATCAAACTTTCTAATTCACCGGTCCTTTTGATTAAGCTGCTGAGGTTGGAGTCCAATGCTTGCTGCAAAACATAATTGAACAAAAATCAGCATTTCATTATACACTTTTATATCATCAAGCCATAAAGCAGCTGGACAAATACTGAAGAGCAGGTACAGCATTTATTAACGTCAATATACAGCATGTCAGAGCCCAGACGTAGAGAACAGTGGATGTAACTGGATCTGACTGTCCACGTTTAGGCTCTGATTAGTGCGAACCCCCACAAAGTCCTCCCTGTGGTGAGCCAAAGATCCCATCACCGAGCCTGCTGGGGCATGGAGCTTAGCAGAACATCTGCCAGTGATTAAAACAACTAAACCCTGGCTGTGTTAATCACTGACTGAGATCAAAGGCTTAAATTTCAAACTTAGTCTCTTGACTGTAATAGTGTGGCATGATGATGGTGTGGTCTGATGGGGAAAATGTCATCTTATATGCTGAGTATTATTCCTCTAACATTAAAACACAGATTTCAAGATGAATTGGGCCCAACAGTTCATACTTTTTCCAAGAATCTTTAATTTGAATCTATTTTAAAATGTTGCAGGTTAATAACTATTTAGTTATTAACCTGCAACATTTTTGCACCCCATATTGAACTGGTAAAATTATTTCTATGTGATAAAAGCTAGTAAACGAGACTTTTTAAGAGAATTTCTCTCAGTACGACATGGGTCAGAGGTTTTGAGCGACCTTCCACAAGCTTCTCACATGGACTTGCAGTGATTTTTTTCCCCATTCTCTCTGACAGAGCTGATGTATCTTGCACATATATATATTTTTTTGATCTATGGGACTGAGAGCAGAGTTTTGTGATGGCCACCTTAAAATCATGACTTTGTCATCCTTACACCACTTTGTCTCATAACTGACTGCTACTTAGGGTTGGTATCCATTTAGAAAGCTCACTGTACTCTACATGATGCTGCCACTCCCTACTTCACAGTTCAGATGATGCTCTCAGGCTTGAAAGCATCCATCTTTTTTTCCTCCAAATTTCCCTTTCATCAGGCCTCCGGACAAGTCTCCAAAATCAATGTCATTGTAACTAAGTGCAGTGGCAGTTTACTTTTTATGTTGCTTTTGGAGAAAAGCAGTCAAAAGTAGCCTTTCAGCTCATTTTGAACAGGACCAGTTTCACTGCGCATTTTGAAACTCTCTTAACATGACTCCATCAGGCATTGAATTAGTTTTCAATGATGAAACAGAGAATTGTGCTCTCTTCTTGATATCTTGGCTGACATCTTTTAAAATAACAGTTCTCTTTCTCTTTGTTCTGTCTTTTAAAAATA
Source organism: Xiphophorus couchianus (assembly GCF_001444195.1). Classification (NCBI taxonomy): domain Eukaryota; kingdom Metazoa; phylum Chordata; class Actinopteri; order Cyprinodontiformes; family Poeciliidae; genus Xiphophorus; species Xiphophorus couchianus. The sequence goes on along the minus strand of NC_040234.1, from coordinate 14,558,510 downwards.
TAGACATTTTTGATCACCCCAACAGACCCCAAAACAGGAAGGGTTTAGTTAAAGGTAGCATCAGACAGTGAGAAATGGTTATAAATCGTTTTTATACAGCATGTGTAAATATTGCAACCTGTTTTGTTACATCTTCATTTAGTAACAATGCTGGATTGTTAACATGCCAACTTAGCTTTAAGATTCCATATTTCTCTGAATTGTGTACCTATTGATATGCATCATTGGCGGCCATGTATAAAGTTATTATGCCATATGGTCTAATAATGGAGCCACCAGCAAGACCAAGTACTAAGTTAGGGAGGCCATTTTACCTGGTAAGCCTCCCTGGGACATCAAGGGATATTCACCGGGGCCTGGCGTAGTCCCCACAGCACCAGCTGGGTTAGCATATCTTGGGAGCCATGGGAGACTCAAAGGGATCCCACTTGATGGAAACCCATCCAACAGGAGCTCATCACTCATATTAAGCTTACAGTCTAGTCCTGAACAATTCTTCAAAATCGTTCAGTACTTTCCTGTGGTTTTTAAATCGCTACACCACCACTGATGCAATGCTTTGTGTTCTGTGCTCTTCTGTAGCTTTAAGAAGTAATAATAACAGAAACATACTTTTGTAGAGTTTCCTTTTATAAGCATTCAATAAAAGATCAACACCACTCTTGGTGAAGAGTGGTGTTGCACTACCGCATAACAGCAAAACTGTTCTGGTTTCAAATCCCAGCAGGAGATTTTCTGTGTGAAGTTTTCCACATTCTTCTCCTGCTCACGTGAGTTTTGTCTCCAGTTTTCTACCAAATCTCAAAGAAAAACATGCATGTTAGGTTAAGGTGTGCACATACTGTATAAGAACCAAGTTTAGTGTTATATTTGTTCACACAATGTAACAAGAACGGGATACTTCATACAGCTCAAGAAACTGAGGTGCAGACCTCTTGGGAAATATTCAGCAAAAGCAAAAGGAAAAAATTATCTGTTTTTCTCTTTTCTGAGTATACTGGCTTCAAAGTTCTGAAATTAAACAATGCTAGTCTGACACCACAGACAAAAAACAGCAAGGATGAGGTGCTAAGAGTTACCTGCAAAGACTCCCAAACCGGGAAAACAATACCACCTATCTTTCCTTGCATGCCCAGGGGAGAGAGGACATACATCGGCTCTTGAGTAATGTTAACAGATTTTAAATTAGAGATTCTAACCTGCATCTTATGTGTGAGTGTGAGAATAAATGGTTGTTTTCTCTGTGAGGTGTATAACCGCTTCCCCTCAGTGACTACTGTAGGCAACCAACAAATGAAGGTTTTCCAAAATAAAAAAATAAACATTTCAAAGGACTACAACATATGATATAGAAAAATGAGCTGCAAGTCCTTTAATAGAGGCAGTAGATTTTAATTTCACACAATTAATTCATGAAATACAAAGTTAACCTTTCATTTTTATCAAAATATGTCATCACTCTGTTTGTTCTATGATCCCCTCTTCTCCACACACCCACTAAGTCCTGTTTTTTAAATTATTTAAAATGTAGAAAATATGCCATATTTTTTCTACATTGATGTAAAAAAAACTGGTTTTAATGGACCGCTCTTGAAGTCTATCTCCATATAATGATTCGCCATGTTAACAGCTGCCTCAGAGTCCCAGTTCGCAGCTACGACAGCAGGACTAATTTGTCATGGTTAAGAGTACATTTAATGAAAAATGACTGAAAATCCCCAGGTTCACACTGTAGTTTAAATCTATCCTAGGCAATGAATCTAAGGATTAAATAGAGAACCAGGGCTTTGGGATGCCACACTGAATGTAAATAACACACAGGAGAAGGAGCAGTGCTGTTCATTCCTGGTATCCAGCTCAGTGCTACAGAATACTACTTAATCATTCAGAACTATTCACAACAAAGGATTTTGGAACAATACAATTCTACAGCAACCTTTAAATCACTGTGATATCTGAAAACTGTAAAAGAAACATCAGCTAAACAGACCATTGCAAATATTTGCTACAATTTTCTCTGATTTTGAAACTAACGAAAACTTTCAAACATAATTTTAGCTTGTATCAATTTGACAACTAGTAAAAAAAACAAATTTCTTACTTAAAAATCAACAAGTAATCAGTGCTCATTTCTATTAGCTGATTTGGCATAAACAATATGTTGCACATTCAGAAATCTAAAAACAAGGGCTCAGAACTATCATATTTTTATGTTTGTAATGTTCTTGTTTTTATTCTTTGCATCACCACACAGTTAGCTTTAAAGTTGCAATTAAGTAGCTAAACAAATTCTAATGCAGTCCAACTGGCAATTTAAATAAATTAAACTTCTACAGCCTAATTTATTTAAAAATATGAATATTTAACTCATCTACGTTTTCTACACATAGCTAAAACAACAAAGCAGTTCTCCAACATAAAATCTGCATGACGGAGATGGAGTAACCATAATAATGCTATGCGTCGACTACTTTTTGTTGAAAACACCAAAGAGTCAATGATCAGAGAAAGCTGGTAAAATAAAGCTCCGAAGGTTCAAAGCCTGAAGCAAACGGTTTGGAGACCACTTTCATGTTAGGTGTTTCACATTGTGATTTCATAAGGTATGTGCGTCACCATATACAAAAATAGCAGAGGCTTTATATTACTGCTCTTACAAATATGATTTATTTATACTGAAAAGAGTGTGATGAAAGCCATTTCAGAGTCTGTGTTGCTAGTACAGGCGAGGTGGATTCATAGCTTCAAAAAGTAGAGCGTGGAGCATAGTGTACTGATCAAAGTAGCCTAAAATACAGGCACATGTGTGTGCTTTTAGGAAGTGTTTGATTATCTCCAGTGAGACGCAAATAAAGTCATAAAGAGGAAATGGGAAAATATAAGACAGCAGGCAACATCAGTCATAAAGTGAGTTCATTTCTGGAAACATTTTCATCTGCTGCTTCTCTGAATGTGCCTAAAATATAACTCCTTTGACAACATCAGTCTTCCTTGCTTGTTTGAATAACTTTCTCCGAACGGAGAGCTCTTTCCTAAAATCCTTTAAACTCGATGAGAGTAAAGAGTAGCAGCTTCCTTTTCTACTGGAATGCTTCTGGTTCCACACCTTTTCTTTGGCCAGACGCTCTTCCTTCCTTTTACAGTCCAAGCGGGTCACTGTCAGGATCAGGAGTTATATCCTGTGTCAACATTAGGAATTTAATAAATTGGCTCCATATTCTTCCTGTGAGTATTACAGGTGCTGTTAGAAATGCATATAGGACAAAGCAGATGGAGACAATGGTTGGATAGAAGACTATAGACCCAAGAAGAGATAAAGTATGTAACAGATCCAAAACTTCCAAGTTCTGATCAAACAAAGCCCTAGAGACAAAACAAGAAACGTGATGCATAAGCTGCACAACACGTCCCGAGGGGGGAGGGAGGGGTTAAAAAGCCAAAATCTCAATTTTTGTATTTATTTGATACAGGGTTTTAGTTATTTTGCATCTTAGAGTTCTTCTTTATACTGATGCTTAACATTTTTCTGCAGTAGTAGTAGTAGATTAATCTATTGATCTAAATCTTTTTTGTTTTATTTGTTTTGTTTATTAAAATTTACTGGTATGTTAATTTATTTAGTCATTCATTTTCAAATTATTTTAAATTAGACAGTCTTAGCTGTCATTAGCATTTTCTTTGAAGTAGCAAAACTTAATTAAGACCAGATTTTTATATCTTTATGAAATATCAGAAGGTTTGTGTGAAAGGACTAAAAATAGAAATCCTTTTTGAATCTAAAGTTTCTATTAAACTTCTAAAGTTTAGAACTACATTGTATTGTTTTCAATATTTGTATATGTGGACTAATTAATGGGTATAATGATGATTTCATGTTTTTTTACAGGTTTTTCTAAATAAAAATACACTCTGAAAATTATTTATCCCATTTTCAATCATCAATTGAGAAACAATTATTGCAATCAAAACTTTTTTTATAACTGCTGACCTGCTTTTTGCAACTTTCCACCAATATTTTGACATCCTTGACATTGGAAGACCTCCTTGTCATCACCCTCATTTTTAGCTTCCTTCCACATATCCTTATCCAAAACATTAATAATGCTTTTATAGAGTAGAAAAATGTTGGCAAAAAATGTAAATATTGCTAAATCTGCAGGGGGGCAGTGGATTAAATGAATTTGGTCTAAACTATAACAGTGCAATGGAAAGTGTGAAACCACAAGTGCATTGGCAATTCTTAACAAATATTGCAAAAATGCTGAGAACTGATCTCTACTGGGTTACATTTTGCGTATGTGGTTTTCTCCAAGTACTCCGGCTTCCTACCACAGTCCACAAGCATCCATGATATTTTATTAAAATTGAAGTTACGAGAAAATAGACAGTTGTTGATTCTGTGTCTGACTTTGTCACAAACTAGCCCAGAAACCTTTCGACGGTGTACCCAACTTCTCAAACATTTACTGATGGAATGCAATCCAGGCCCTAATAACAGCAGGACAGAGACAGAAAATGGATGGGATGCCGCAAAGAATATGTAAAGGTCACAGACGAAGCTCCAAATTTCAAGTTCTGCTCGGATGTCTATGGAATACGCCTCATTATTTGTGATAAAAACACATGAATGAACCACAACCTTTAGAAACAATACAAACCTTAACATCCCAATACTAGACACCACGCTTCACAAGTTCTTTTTGTATTTCTTACTGGGACAAATTTATTTAGGGTTACAGATTTATCAAACTAGTAGCATAAATGCTGAAGCTCACTAGTAGTTTTATCATGGTTGACTTCATTTTATACTGTTTCTCCTTGATTTTTAAAAAATGCTTTTAATTCTAATCTATTTTAACTCAGTGACTTACATATTTAGGTTTCTATTTTGTTTTTTGCAGGCTTGGTAGTCTACTGCGTAACGAGATTACTGTTCTGCATTTCACAGTATTTCAATTATTTCAGTCTTTCATTGCCATATCAGTGCATCAAATTATTTTACATTTAAAAATTGCTACATTGATATTTTTGATAAAAGAATTACTGTATATATCAACAATTGTACTATCATTGTTCTTCTCCTTGTTCTTACTGTTAGCATATTAACAAAATTATTACACAGTTCATGTATTTTTTATTTCTATTTTTGCAATTTTACTATGTCAAAAATATTAAATCTTTAAATTAAAGATGTCTATTCCAATTTTTTGTAGACTGAAAGATTATGTTGTTCCCTTATCACACCTCTGAACTCCGTAGTGGAAAAATCTAAAACCTGAAAAAAATGTATTTTGTACATTTATAAGTAACCAATATATATTGTGCTTTAAATTGTATTTGTCTATATATATATATATATATATATATATATATATATATATATTTTTTTTTATTTCCTTCACAATGAGGTGATACTTTTTAGGGGACTTGACAAGTCATGGAATGACTTAAATATCTGTTTAATAGCTTTGATATGCTGTACACAAATATACCAATTGTCCCGTTTTTTTAAATGATACCTAAATTTTGTATTTATTTGTATTTAATGCCAATCTCTAATCAGAAAAAGCATCTGATGTTCCGCAATATGAACTTGTAAAGCAGTAAATGCATCAGTTGTTTGATTTGTGTAATTTAACCAGTGGAATTGAGAATAATTTTGTGGATCTTCCATTCTGCACCCATGAGAGCATTAAAAATACTAGCATTTAATTCCCCACCTAACATTGTCTCAGATTCTGTGAAATCATGAGGACAAAACTCCAGAGAGCTGGCCCCCAGTGGACTGCAAGTTGTTTATTTTGGGGTTTCTAAAGATACTTTTGTAACTTACCACAGTCCAAGTTTTTAGGAATATTTTTACATTGAAGCTAAGGGGGAGTATCACTATTGTTCAACCCTGTAATACATTTGACTGGAAACATAACCAGGATGTTCCCAAACTCTTGCACTTGCAATGCCGAAATAAACTCCAGCCACCACGTGACCCTGAATCGGACAAAGCAGCTACAGACAACGGATGGATAGTCAGACAGAGGTACCGCAATGCAAAAAAGGACACAGACAATTCATCTGAAATCCCACATTCTCGTTGAACATAGACACTCCACAGGCGCCAGGACACAAAGGCAACAAACCACAACACTCTGCAATGCCAGATAATACAGTTCCCAAAAGTGCTTCCATTCACTTCTGGGTTTGAGATATTTTCGGTGTAGATTTAAGGTGAACTTGTCTCATTAGAAATGGTTAATTATCAAGGGTTGTATTTTATAGATCAGTACTACACTTACTGTCATTGGTAGTCATTTTTATATTAGTTGATTTATTGAAAAATGTATATTTGTTATTATAATAATACTGGCAGTTCAGGACTGCACTTAATGTAGCAGTACTTTGAATAATTAATTTAATTAATCTTAGTCTTTTCCCCTATACCTTAAATAATTTCTGAAAGTAAATTTTGAACTGTCTAAGTTTTTTTTGTTTTGTTTATTGACTGTCCATTTCTGTGGGTTCCTAAACTGTCCCTTACAGGAAAATATTTTTTTCAATAGAGAAGCTTTTATCCATTATATCCTTCCAGAGGTCTGTCTTATTAGTGGTTTGCTTTTCAGCTAAAGATATTGTGACCCCTTCTTTGAAGAATAAAATCAGACTCCAATCCCTGAAGAACTATTCTTGGGACAAGTCCTATATCAAGATATCTCATACAGATTTAAAATAATGTCATCCAAAAATATGTGGAGCGTTACATATAGCTAAAAAACCTGACCGTGACTGGCACCCCATTCCCATCAGCCCTGTTGCTTTGTGCCCAAATGTTTGAATTTATTTTGAGGCATGATAAGAAAAGGTTTTCCAGCTGAATTCCCTCCATATTTTAGAGCTGGCTGTGGTCTGCTGTGTCCTGCATGTGGAATGCCAATGATTTCTGAGCAAGGGTAGAAGTGGAAACAAAGGTAGATTGTGACCTAAGAAAAACATTTACACAACCTTTACATAAAAAATATAAAATAAAGTGCTTTTAACATACAGCTGTGAAAGAAATAAGAAAATCAAAATTAGCATTAGGTGGAATAATCCTGATTTGTAATCACGCCTTTCATGTGTCTCAGAACACTCTCCACCAGTCTTCCTCAATACTTTTGGGTTCAGATAATCACTAATCAGTTCCTCATTTGGCAGAATAATGTGTGTTTGCATTGAAATTCAAGAGAAGCTGACATACATGCAGAGATGATGTTTTAAGGAAGAAATGGTTTCCGGAACTTTACATTTAGTTTCCTGGAGTAGTCGACGTCATATTGTGTAAATATTTTTACGCGTCCATCACATTGTTTTTTCAATGTAATAATCGACGCCGTTATTATACAATGCACAAGGATATTTACTGCTCTATCTTTTAAAATATGTTAATTCAGACTGGTGTTCCTGTAAATAAAAGTTCAATATTTGAAAGTATAATTTTACTATTTGGAAAATGAGAACAAAATTTGAGTGAAAGTCATTTCTACAATGCTCTAAAGAATTTAATTCAACATGGTTTATTTATGAGGCCCCAATTCACAGCAAATGTCATTGCAAAGTACTTTACAAGATAAACAGTTTGAATTCACATACAGTTATAGAGAAGGATACAATGATTTCTGTTTACTGCAATTATTGCACAACCACATAAATTAAAAATGAAATTTACTGTGAATAAGTGTAGCACTGTCCTACTATCACCATAACATCTTTTAAAGTCTTAACATTATCCCCTATTGTTTGCATGGTTTTAGATTAGCATCTTCCCATGGTTTAAACGGAGTCAATTTAATTTCACTTCAAAGTTTCAGTCTTTTGCCTGTTTACATATAAGCTTTGGGACTGACTGGAAAACTCGTATTCCTTTAATGCAGCAGTCTCTCTCTTTGATCATTCATAGTGAAATATGGACACAAAAATGTGGCAATTATGGATTTGATCTCCGCACATAATGATCCAAATACTCAGCAGCACACGTGCCTGTGCAATGCCACACAATCTTCTTTATGTGGGAGATTCAGAAACATTTTGAAACACTTTGATCGAGAGAAAAACTCTATCAGAGCTATTCACAAGCTCAGCTGAGTGCCACCTGGGTCCTGGACTGCATGCTATACGAAAAGCCTATTTTCCACAGCGGTAGGAATTGCTATTTCCTCTTTCACTTCCGACCCTCAAACAGCGGAAGTAGCTGCATGTAATGTGAAGTCCATAGGACGCAGAGATAAATAAAAAGAATAACATCAAAAATTACACCCAGCAAGTAAATACTTAACTCTGCAGGAAGATTAAATGGAAAGCCTTTATCTTCCTCTTTATCCGAAACGTCATTAATCATTGAGACGATGTTATTAAGCCACATTAGTGCTCACATTAGTTACTAGATGCAATAATGAAAACACAACAGGCTCATAAAACTGAGCACTGTACCTCATACATTAGCAGCTGCCAAGGTCACATTAGCATGTCTCATTAGTCAATGCCTTAGACCCGTGTTAGCTGTTTCAGGGAATACATCACTTTATCTACACAGATACTTTTCATCCCTCAGGAAGATTACGTTCAGATTCAAGGAAGATCAATAAAACAAATCTGTCCCGATTGTTTGATTAAAGAAATGATGCTGATCACCTGGTCCGCCTCCTGGTATGACTGATCATTCCCCGCACAGAGAAGGCGGCCAGGAAACTTCTGCATGATGACAGCATGATCAGACAAAGGAGAGAAGTTAACACCAATCCTCTGAGCTAAAAAACATCCCAAAAAACTGCTTGCATCCAAATTCCACTGTGACCGGCAAGCGTAAGAACTAGGACAAATGCGGTATGAATTGATTTTATGATAAATAAAAACATCTGTTTGTGACTCATGCATGAACATTGTGAGTGTTGGTGAAGAAAGTGGACCTTGTTTTCATGCAGCCATTCATTTCAAGAAGAAGAAAGGTTGTTTTTTTTTTTAGAAAAGAATAGTTTCCTTCATAGACCATGTGATGATCTGAAAACTTCCCAAATTACGGAGCCAGGAATGGGTATAACAGCTGCTATTAATTAAGTTTATCATTCTGTTACTGAAAGGTAGCCAAGCTAGTTTATGGCGTTTTCTCAATAATCGCATTTTATGCTGAGAAAACCAGATTTCTTTTTATTACTATGCTGTTGATATTTGGCAAAATGGGTTGACTTTGATTATCCTCTATGCAAACAACTGAGTTATAGTATTTAGTATTTTGCTGTGGATGATGCCCCTAATATTGCAGCGACAATGTTGGTATACCATCTCGAGGTTCATCCTGCATCTACTCTTTTGTGTCAATTCTTTTCAACACAAACCTATTATCAGCATGACTGTTTAAGACATATTTAAATGATTTTTAAAAGTAATTTGTTGATCCTGCATGAATGTTCCTTAAGCTGACATTTTAAGATTGAATAAGAAGCTAGCACAACCTTCCTGGTTTTGGTCAGACTCAATTTATATCCAGGCATGAGAAAATAATTTTTGCATGTCATAAAATACGTATGTTAAAGGTTAATTTTCTCAATTATAATGAAACTTATATTAATAAGGTTTTATTAAACTGAGATAATGCAATATTTACTATTTACTAATAATCTTGAGGTAAAGGGAAAAATAATTAAAATGACAGAATAAACTTTTTAAGGTGTGTCATCTGCTGGGTTCCATGCTTAAACCTTTGATTACATTTTTGTAATCAACTTTATATGTGATCATAAAATAAACCCATATAATTCCTGAAGCTAAAATAAATCACTAATAACACCGGAATTTCTGCGAGAACTGCTCATTTAAATTTACAATGAACTGAAAGCAGAGACACCTTTTTCATGCTCCAGCTAACATCATGTCTTATTAATGCCTGCCCTGCTGTTGAAAGTGAGCAGTTCCCCTTAGGGTAAAGATGTGAGTGCCTGGTCCAAGTGCTATTGCACTCTGGAATTAAAAGCAGAGTAAAAGGTGGTTTTCTTGCATGACATATTACAGCACAGTTAGTTCTATAAAGCTTATAATGTCTGTAAACATCGCCCACTGTGGACCTGACAGTGGGCGAAAGAGAACACTGGCTTCACAACTAATTAAAAAAGAAATCCAGAACTCATATTTCATTCGAGGCAAAATACATCTGTCTTTTGTTTAGTGAGTTTTTTTAAGCCACAACACAGAATTTTAAGAAAGTCGATCACATCTAAGGGAAGACACTATTTTAGTCAACGTTAACTCAGATTAACTTGCTAAACATTATAAAGTACGCTTGAAAGAGATTGAGATGTAATTACTCGTTACATCTGCGTGCATTGCCAAGCTGCTGATCATTCAGAAATGTTTCGCAGGAAGGTAAAGTGCAAAGGACAGTGTTTTTTTTTTGTTTTTTGTTTTTGAGAAAACTGCTGATAAACTTTAATTTATGTGACAGTGCATACCACTAACATCATGCATTTGCTGCTTGATCCAAATTTTTATAATTTACTATCATATTGTGCAACTGGAATAATAAAGTATTTCAAGAAGTGAAGAGAGATCTGCAGGAAAAAATCTGGAATGCTTGCATTTTAAATTCTCAAGCATTCTAATAATAATTCTATTTCTTACCTTGAGTTTGTCATATCGGTCGCTAAGGGCCGCCACTTGGTGGTCTCGATGTCGGCCGACAAGTTTGCACAAGGCACAGATCAACTGTTCGTCTGTTACACAGTACATGTTGACTTTCTCGTCCTCGTGCTCCAGACACATGAGTCCCCGGAGATGGGAGTCCTGCAAGGGTTCAATCAGCCGGTGGCCCGTGAAGGGTTTCTTGTTTGGGTGGGTGGCCTTGAGGCATTCCTCGCAGTACGATACCTCACAGGTAACACAGGTCTTCACTGCATCCTGAGGGGGGTCCTGCTCGCAGAACTGACACTGCACTCGGTCCGTAGGAGATGTCATGGCTTTGCCTTCTGGGATCACTCGCTCACGACGAGTCTCACTAGGGGAGTTGGGTCCACTTAAAGAGGCTTTCTGGTAGCGGTCGATGATGTTCTGTAGGGTCACGTTGCGTTTGAGTCCCTCTAGGCCTCTCTGGTTGAGAGTAATGACATAGCGACAAGTTGGACACTGGAAGGCGCTAATAGACTGGATAAGCTCGCTGGGGGTGCAATGGGAGACCAAGATACGATGGGCACAGTTGAAACAAAGACTGTGAGCACAGGGCAGCAGCAGTGGGTCCTCAAAAAGCTCCAGACAGATTGGGCAGGTCAGCTCAGACTCTAGTGTTTCCATTTTCAGGCACAACAAAGAGGGATTGTCAGCAAAATCCAGGGAAGCCGATCAGCTATCTATGAATGACACAAAGAAAAAAGCTCAATAATAGAAAGTTGGGGGAAAAAAGAGTTAAAAACTAATTAAATAGATGTTGGAGTGATTCAATCCAACTGTCCATATTTAGAAATGAGTAGAGAGGTACAGAGAGCAGATATGGTAAAAATTCTAAATCAGAAAGCTTAATCACAAGAGCTTCTAGATTTCACAAGCATTAAGAATCTTATGTGGAAATTGGTAGTCAGGGTAGATGATTCGAATATGGGTTATTTTCAGAATCAGTAAGGTGTTTAAAAAAGGTCAATGGAAGCACAGAGAGGTAAAAGCCAAATTAAAACGAAAACTGTATTTTCTAAAACATGTAAAGACATGTCTGCAGCTCATTCAGGCTATAAGAGAATGTTGCAAATAGCAGGAAGTTTGAACATATACAGTTTTTAACCGCAAACTACAATGGAAAATGATTGATATCGTAATGTTGGCAGTCTTTTGGAAAGTGTTACAGAAGGGCTGCTTATTTTCTCTTGAGAAAATAAGCAGCAGTTGATGTTTCAGTAGCAATGTTAGCCAAAGGCAATTTAAAACGTCTTTAAAATGTCTCCCTACGTTTTTATCTGTTATAAAGTATGAGTAAAATATTAGTTTATGGTGACTGAATCTCCCTCACAAACACCATACAGTTGTCTCTACTGTTAATATATTTAAATAATGACTGTTTTCAAAAGAAGTGGTAGAAAAAAAGTGAATGATCAGAGCCATGACATCATAAGTCATCTGAAAAAGGACTTGAAATTTTGCTAAAATTAATATCAGCAAGTATTCTGAATGGTGTCTCTCTAAACAAAGTACAAATAAAGCCTGAATTAAGCAAGACTTTTGCACACTATGTGTTAGTTAGGATAATCAGAATGTATTAATTCAGTCCCATCTTGAGTTTTATTAGGCTTTCCTTTGCAAGATCAACTCAAGATTATGTATTGTGTAAATATTTGTGGGACAGTTAGGATAAGCAGGTGCTCGCTACTAATAAATAACCCTTTTGCGTATTTGGTGCAGATCTGATTTGCTGAACTTGAAGAATGCAGCTGCAGCTCATTTTAATTTGGCTCAAGGGGAGCCTGCATGAGTTCCCCTCTGCACGGTCGTCCACTGGGGAACAGAGCAGCGAGGACTGACAGCTCAGCCAAGCAGAAGTCTATTGGCCTGCTTGCTGAAGGCTGGGGCTCCACACACTCACAGACACTAAGCCTTTGTTCCCTGGTCACTCAGACACCCCCAGCTGCAAGAGGACACACTGGACTTCACAACGTCTCCCTGTGCGAACTTTACCTCCACTCATTAAGTGTGAAGAGGGCAAAAGCTCATTATCAAGGACAGTCGGCCACAAGCAGCCCCTTGAAAATCGTGCAGGACGCCACAATTATCTCAGAGCAAGTTTGTGTTTTCTGTTGTTCTCGGATCTCCAGACTTTTGCTTATCTTACTGTGGTTACAACAAAAGAAACAATTGTTGAGCATGTCTCTTATGACTGGGAAGCATCTGCTAGCCTTTGTTAGTTTGTTACTTTATTCTTTACACACAAACCTGCCAATGCAACTGCCAAGAAATTCTTTTGCTGGCTCAAACATGATCTCTCCCCCACCATTGTTGACAAAAAAAACTCAAACAGAAAAGCTTTCATAACAAATTTTGTTAAATGTACTTTATAACATTGTCTCAAGAGATATGCTATATATCTCAGACTTTCTAATTTAATTTCAGTTGAAATCCTTGTTGTTCTAATATTACTTTTTAAACATTTTTGACCATTTTGTTTATCAAAGGTAACATTTTTGAGTAATAAAACTACAAAGCAATAAAAGAGGTAAAACCGCAAAAGACACAAAAGCATCTCAGACTACATTAGGTTTTGCAGGTCTTATCAAACAGGTTCGCCTATTGGAGCATGCATTCTCTGATAAAAACAAGACAAATAAAGAGCAGTTTTAAATAAGCACAGCATGAAGAGGTGACTATTCTGATGTCATCACCAGCCTGGACTTATAAAAGCTTGTAAAATAAAACTGTGGTAAAGAGCCACTCCAAACAGCCCCAAGTATTTTCTGCATTCCTAAAAGCGCTCCCATTCATACAAAGTTTACTTTACCCACCGATGGATTTCGCCCCACTTTGCACTGCAGAGACATTTTTGCTTCAGGGAAACCTCTGACCTGAATCATGAAAATCTGTTTCTAGCAAATGCAATAAACATGGACTCCGGTGTGCAGCACGCATCCAGATGGCACAAGTTTTCCCGACCCCAGTAATCCTGCTGCAGAGCTGTCATTAGGCGAAAGATTGAGCAAGAGGTAGCAAGCACAACAGGAAAAGTTGCCCGACAATTCCAGGAAAGCCAGCTCCACCTACAGCAGGAGCTCCGGCCAGAGCTTGGGAGAAGAGGAGGAGAGCGGACAGCAGTGAGTGGGGAGAGAGGGAGTAAAACGTTGAAAACAAACGGAGGGGACGGGATTGTTGCGGAAACCTCGTCCTTACAGGCAGGTCAGTGTCCTGGCAGCCCTGCCCATTCAGAAATTCAAAGCTTCAGGATCAGTTTCAGCCTTCTTTGTGCAACTGTTCCCTCTGTTTCATACAGCACAATGCTGTGGACTCAAACTTTTCCTGGCACTTCCATCAGGGACTCAAGGGTAAAAGTTGACGACACAAGCTGAGATGAGAGTTGGCCGGGCTATACAGCAGGGTCATGACTCTTTTTGCAGCCAGTGAACAAGTGATGAGGACCAAATAATAAGTCCTGTTAGAGGCAGATCCTCTCCGGAGTAATTCAAACTCCAGCATTATCCTACAGCTTGCAAAATATCTGCGCAGTCTCAAAGGAGAATGTTCAATAAGACTAGAAAATGAAGCCAGACATGACTTAACATCATCGGCAACATCCACATCTGTCATAGCTGGCCCTGATGTGGCGAGTCACTGAGCAGCCATCTGCTTACCATGTGTGACTATTTCCGAACACACCCCTGCTGGGTTTCGGTTTGATCCTCCTGTCACTCAAAGGGGTCCCCCAGGAGGCTCGCCGCTCTCAGAGACAGACAAGAAGCTGTAAATATTAAAAAAGCTCTCGCTCAAGTCCAGACAAACCTGTAGGTGCTAACTTCCAGGGAGAGAGAGACGTGAAGGGAATGTGACTGGGATTCCCAGGGTGCTTGCTGTGCAGCTTCCAGCGGGAAATAAATTCACTCGCCCTGGAGCAGAAAAGGGAACTTACCCATTTGTTCAGTAAAATGATGAAAGACAATGTGAACATTATAAGCTTTGCTCACATTCTAACTTTAAAGCACATACTAATCAGTTTTGCATAAAATATGGGAATTTGATTGACATGCCAATACATATTCACTTCATATTAAACTATCTGTGTGCAACTTAATCTCAAATAGAGCCAGCTGTTCTGTGAATAACTTACAAGTTTGTTAAAGCTCATTAATGTACAAAAGCATCATGAAGACAAAGGAACATGTCTGACAGCTCAGAGGTAATATCGGGGTGCAGTTTAAAACACCAGCTTTGATTATGTAGAAAGATCATGGCACCACTGCATACCTGCCAGTGGCATAAAGAAAGGCATTATTGAGAGAGATCCTTAAGTCCAGTTTGCAGTCTGCATGACACATCCATAAGAGACACAGTAAACATGTTGGAAAATGGGTTCTATTCACATATGCCTTAATTGTCTCTCCTAAAACACTTACATGCAAGACAAAGGGTCCATGAGGATACCCATGTTCACTTGACAGTTAAGAGGGTTTTAAGAACTACAGTGAAATGGTTTAGAAATAAATTGTGTGTTCAATGGATAACACTCTGCATCTATCTGAACATAGTCCACTGTAAAACATGGTGTTGGCAACATCTGGGTGTGGGACCTTTTTTCAGGGACAGAAAAGCTGGTTATAGTTGATGGAAGATCATACCAAAGATCATGCCACTGAAGTGGTATTCCTATAGGATCATTGTCTGAAAGGTTGATAGAGCTTCTTATTTTAATGTAAAAAAGTTCACTGGGGGGGAAAAAAGAGACTTTTTTCAGGCCGTGTTAAGGAAAGCTTGGTCTAAAACACTGGAATTCAGCCCCAAACGATGAACCAAGGTACTGAAATGACATGTGGAGTTACATTTTGATTAGGAAGTAATAGGTCCTTTATAGATGAAACAATTAAAATGTCTTTGATATGAGGGCAATTTCCTGCTCAAACGCTTCCTAATCCTTTTGGTTATGGTCTTTTATCACCCTTAATGATAGTCCTGATCCATGTAGGCTATTCAGACTCTGAAAGATTGTTATTGCTCTCTGTCTTCTTCCCTGGGCTGACACCTAACATATTTATCTGTAATCCTGTCCTGGTAGCGTGGCTGTGACCAATGAAGGGGGCCAGGGCTGGAGGAGCAGCAGAAACAGCCGGCTCTGCTCAGTTCGGCTCAGCTCAGCAGCGGCCCACTCAGGCCTAATGTGATTTACAGCTGCGGTGGCACCAGCCAGCTGATTAGACTGACTAATCTACCTGATCTGCAGCTGCACACATTACCCAGATCATCATTAATGGAGCCTGTACGGCCGAGACACAGGCTGTAGTTTAAATGATTAAAGAGCGCAACCTAATTACTAACCCTAGCATCTCTGCGACTGGAGTTTAACCTCATCTGTACATGTTGGCACGGAGAGAATAACGGTGTTCCGGGCTAATAATAAGCTTCAGGTGAAAACCGTGGTTCTAAATGTATCGTTTCTGGCATTTCAGAAGTCTGGTTGTGCTAACAAGTACATTTGGTTTCCTGTCTTACAGTCTGAGCAACGCAGGTATTCCTGGTCGGCAGCAACTTCTCATTTCCTCTGAGAGGCTTGGCAGGTGCCATCAGCGGGAAAACACCCTATCCTTTCCACGACCACAGGAACTTCAAGGAATGTGACTTTCCAAGCATGCAGCTGCCACCCGCTTCCTCCAAGTTCAACCACGGTTAAAACTACTCTGACACTCGTTGAGTTAAAATGTCAATGTACTCATTTGAGTTTTGAGTTTTTAAGTTTGGAGAAGTCGTTTAGGATTGACGATTTCCAAGTGGCGAAAACACGTAAATGGCGACATCTTGTGGTTGTTTTGCATAACTGCATACAAGAAAGTATTCACTCTGTCACACTTTTAGCAATAAATTAACAAACATTGGATCAAAATATGAGAAAATATACCCGCTTTAACGACGGTGACTTTCAAATAACAACTTCTTGGAAAATTTAAAAACTTTTCTCAGAAGTAAGAATATCTCGTACATCTCTTCGAAAGCTTTAGTTGTTCTTGCTCTGACCTAACTTTGTCTTTTGAAAATTTAACACAGCCCTTAAAAATGTTGATGGAAGCACAGAACTCTAAGATTAAAAAATAAGATTTTTGAGATCAAACCATTTTCACAATAAATACAGTTTTGCTTCTTTAGAATGATCCATATTAGGTCTCAGAGGTGATGGACTGGAAGTAATGGCTAGTCCAAGATGGGCAAAGACCAAAATAGATTTCTGAAGCGTCATTGTTTTTTCCAGACGCTGTTTTGTCAACATTTGAATATTCATCCAAGTTGCACTTTGTTGGAATACATTTACCTAGAAAGTAATTAGTTGCAAAGAAAACTGAGTGTGACGTCAATGTACTCACTGTTTTAAACAAACTGAGAACTTTGAGGAAAACAATGTTACTATCTAATTTAAGATGGCTAAAAAGGTCTGGTATAATAGCATTTACATGAACTACTACTATATTGGATTTTTTTTTTTGCACTGAATTTTCTACCAGATACTTACAGTGTCAAGAGAGGCATTACTTGTTCTGTTTTCTGAAAATGATTTACACAGGAAGGTCATGGGTGGTGCACCACCAATTTTATCTCCAGTGTAATTAACTTCCTAATTCAAACATGACGATGCGTTTTAAAGTTTTTTTTAAAATGGCTTTTGTGTTTAACGCTAAGGTGGTGTTTCTGACACTGGAGTTGTTTTGATTCTGCTCTGGTTTTAGCCCCTCCTACACTAGCTTTTACTTTAGCCTCCAGAACCAACTCATCTGGATTTGTACTTAACAAAAACACTAAGAAAGAGAGTTATGTTATACTGTAGGTAAGATATCAACTGCTTATAAAGCCTAAACAGACTATTAAACAATTCTTAACAATCCCTTCAAGCACTTCATTGGTTCAATAAACGCTATAAGGATCTCCACATGTGTTGCCATGGTGACAGCTTGTTGTGTATTAGTCGCAGGAGTGATCAGAAGCAGTGTGCTCATTTGGAAAGGTGCCTTGCATATCTTTTTAAAACAACCAGTTATTAATTAATAGGAGCCACAAGAAAATATATTTTCCATCTCCACAATGAAGTGGACCGTGACATCTGATAATGATTTAAAAAAATGGATCTGTCGATAAAATGGCAATAATAAAAGGGAGAGACCATCCTTTTGAAGATGCACACTCACAAATAATGCATCAAACTAAAGTAAATGTGCCAAAGAATATTCCATTCAATTTCCAGAAAACCTGCAGTCAAGAATGTGTTTGAAAATGTCTAAAAGCTGTTGCAAATGACTGTTTTTACACAGGAAGTCTGCTGTAGCCTCAACCCACTCATTTCTGTGCTGTTTAATTCCAGAAATTCCCTTCAGACCTTGCTTAGTCATCACACCTCTCATCCAATCGAGTTCAAAACCTTAGGAGAAATAACATAGCCCGACAACTTTTGCACCTAAAAAGATCCCTGCCTGGAGCTTTTTAAACACATTATGACTCATGTTCTAGCAGAAAAAAACTCCACAAAGGCACAGTAACATTACACACTGGCTGTGTTCTGAGTGACCTCCTGACTTACCTGCCTCATGGTTCCAGCCGTAAAGAAGCAAGGGAAAGTACAGAGCCACCTCCACAGTCATTCACTGCTGATATTTAGTCTGCGAAGCTGATCCACTGCGGCGGTCTGAACTTAAAGCGTAGTGACTCGCCTCTCAGACTCTCTGTGAGTTTCTGAGCTCTTAACCCTCCTCTGAGCCTGCGGGAGGATCAAAACTTGCCACCTTTTTATCTACTCTGACTGAGAACCATCCCATCTAGATGCAGTGGGCTGCAGGATATTGGTGAAGCCAATAGTGTGAAAGGGGGGCAGGACTTTTGCTTCTCTGCACTATAACTTGAGTCTATGAGACATAACTTGGAGCAAAGGTTTTCCAAACTCACATATATGCCTCCAGCTGAACACCAGAAACAAAATTAAACTGTTAAGTTCCATTACCATTATCCTTAACCTCATTAAATTTAGTTGAAAGTATTGGAGCTGAAAATTTGCATCATGCTCACAGCAAGAATAACTGAAGTCAAGCAATATACTTTAATATAGATGCTAGCTCTTATCAGCCATATTTCTCAGATTAAACACAGGAATGTGCTGAGATTTGTGACTGCAGACTTAAAAAGTGTTGAAAGTTCTCACACACCCTTGGCGTCTGCTCACAATTCCTCAGTTGCTTAGAAAATAACTAATGTGGAAAGACTGACCCGGTTAGCACCTAAGCAGTGCAAGAGAGCGAGATCACATCAAGTCTGATCAGTTTCTCAGCTGAAAGTTTGTCACCGACATTGGGTATAAGGATTTGTTTTAGAATTGGATCACTGTGCAAGATGCATGTTTTGCACTGTGGTTTTACTTTTGTAAAACCACAGTGCAAATGGCATAGTTTCACTTGGATTACAAAGCAGCCACATTCCCTTGCCCAGGAGTCCTCATGTTTCAGCTCAGCCTGCTGCATCAGGAATGGTGTGAAAATAAATAAGAGAAACTAAACCACTTTAGGGACTTAATGGTCAATATTCCCTTGAAAAGTAACACATAGTAATGCTTTTACAGGCCAATTAACTTAAATTTAGCCACCATAATGTGAAATTTTGAAGCCTATAATACTTATATTTATCTGTCTAGAAAATCCATAAATTCAAACAATTCTCAGTTGGTTAGAAGGGTCAAAATCATTACACCACCACACTAAACTTTTGGCACAAAGCAGGAAAGACTTATGCTTTTGCACCATTTGAAATATTTTGACTCTCAGCTAAAATTAAGTCTAATCAGACATGGAAGCATTTTTTCAGTGTTGTCTAATTTGGTGAGCCTCTGATTGTGGTCCCAGTTTCCTGCTCTTTGCTGATAGGAGGGTCACCCTGTGAGGTCCTCTGCTGCTGAAGCCAGTCTGCTTAAGGGTTTGACATATTGTGCCAGAGATGTAACTCTGCATATTTTGATTGTAACCAGTGGTTATTTCAGCTACTGCTGCCTGTTCTGTTATCACAAACCAGACTTTCTATAATTCTCTGACCTCTGATGCCTGTAACCTGATTTTCATCCACAGAAATGTCACTTTTTCAACCATTCTCTGTAAACCCGAGTAACAGTCTTATGTGAAAATTTCAGTAGATCAGCAGTTTCTGAAATACTCAGAAGCCTGTCTGACACCAACAACCATGCCACATTCAAAATCACTTGAATCCCATTTCCTTCACATTCTGATGCTTAGTTTAAAGTTTAGCAAGTCGTGTTCGCTATGTCTAGATGCCTGAGTGCTTAAATACATTGAGCTGCTGCCATCTGATTGGGTGATTCACTGTTTACCAAACTATCAAAGAGTTATATCTAATTAAGTACCCCTTGAGTGAATGGACATGAACAGGTGCAGAAGGCCACTGCGTGCCACTAGACTGCTTGTTCATATTCAACCTCCTGTTCAAAAAATATTTGCATCCTAAATGCAAATATTCACAGAATACTGTGAAGCAGATTCAATGCAGCAGACCAATACACTGTCAAAGCTTAAACAGAAACTCTTACTCTTTCATCTGGACTTTTTATGCATCCTTCTCCAAAGATACAAAGTGTGTCTTACCTTACAGTCTGTTAGTCACTCAACCAGACAGTCCAGTCATGGTGACTCAAAGATACATAAAGAAACCAAAGATGAGAGTTTTCTAAAAAATTGTGACTTTGCTCAGAAGACTTCCTCTACTTTTTAACTATCTGTCTGGGTGATGCCGCTTCATCTGTTTTCCTCCTGTCACTGAAAGTCTTCTCACACAAGCCTGTTTTTTTTCTAATCCTCTCCAAAGGAAGCCGAAACTGCTCCAAATGGTTCAACCAGGCACCGACTTCTCAGGCTTTTCCCTCTTTGTGTTATTTTGTTGGCTGGGATCATTAACTTGGTCCCATGAGAACACGAGGAGGTAAATAACCACCCCCTCCTTCCTGTGGAAGCTGTCAATCACTTGTGATGATGAGGAGGTGAGGGGCTGCTCTTAGCCTCTAAGGAAACACTCCTGATTGGTCACCAGGGAGCAGAGGTGCCCGGCATGACAAATGGGAGCTCTAAGATGGATAGGATTGCTCTGTTAGGGTTACATGCACAGCCATAATAGACTTTTACACAACTCACTCATTTGCGTGTCATTTAGAATAAAGCTGCAGACTTGACAGCAAATGTCTCTGCATCTGGATTTGAGTAAAAAATGTGCTTCGTTTAATACATTGGCAGTTGGGTAAATGCTAGGGTCAAGCTGAATAATGTCAAGATCTTTTAAATGACACTTTGGTACAGTCTGGACACTCAGCGGGGGGGACTACGAGGGATGCATTAAGCTGCCGTTGCTATGGCAGTTTGGCAGGAGCAGTGATGCATCCTGCTTCTCAAGCCAAATGCCATTCTAGTCTTTTCACTGGCCAACCCTCAGCTCTCTCTTCACAGATTGTTTGTTTCTTCGTCAAGCCTACCACTGTCTGTTAGTTTCCTCTTCCTCCCAACATCCAATGCCAATTTGAAGTCAACAGCATTTTCTAAGGAAGTGAAATGTGTAGAGACACTGTAACTGAGACAATACCTGAAAGAGGTCACTCCCCTCACAGGACCAAGACTAAACGCTTTAACTGACAAATGACGAGAAACAACAGACACATTAAGCACGGCTGTGAATCTGATGCCTGTGCTTGACTCATTCTGAACACTAATAGATTTGTAAACAGCAAATCCATTTTCAATGCCAAACACAGAAAGCGCTGAAGTAATTCAAGTTCATGTACTGCGTGAAATCAGTTAAAAAATGTAAACATTCATCAGATAAAATACATGCAGAGATATATTATTAAGCTTATTTCTGTCAAGATGATTATGACATACAACTAAATAAAAGCCAAAATTCAGTTTTTCAGAAAATTTGAATATTCCATAAGATGAATATAATTACGTCACATGTAGTTATACCATGTACCACACTAGTTCAAAGTGTTTTGCACTCAGTATTTGATGAAGGCCCTTTTAACAGGAACTACTGCATAAATGCGGAGGGGATCACTCTGTTGTTCTGATGAGCTGTTAAGAAAGACAAGTTTTATTGATAGTGTCCTTTAGCATGTCTCCAATGTTGTTCAAAGTCTTTTCAAGTCTAAATTTATTCTATACCACGTATAACCACCAGTAGTTGACAGAAATGCTGCACGAAGTATAAAATGAAAGCATCCCCGCCCCCAATAAAAACTGAAATAATTGCAAGTTCTCTTATTAAAGGACCTGCAACACATTTCTGTATTCATTTCACACACAGAAAATTATTCATTTGCAACAAAATGACATAAAATCATGGCTATTTACTTTGACTTGAGAGACAAGCAGATATGTGAGGCCAGTGAAAACTGGTTTGCTCTCTTTGGTCATTCCAAAGGTCACATCCTTCTCTGAACTGTAAAAAACATCAAATAAAAAAAAAAGAAGTCTGTTTTTGGTTTTGTCTTTCCACAAAAGAAAATTTGTCTGGGTTGTGGTTTCCAGTAACCCGTCTCCACCTCTCCCGCTGGAAACTCAGGCTGTTCCTTGCTCTGGTTTGACACACAAGGTTTCTCTTGCTTTCAAGAAAAGAGATATAAGATCTTTATTTTTTGGATATATGAGATAGAGTCCTGACAGAACTTTTAATTAAGTGTTTTAGCTGTCACTATTAAGTTTTTCACATCCTCAAACATTTTAAAATAAGCAATTAATAGTCTGTGTAACTACAGTATGCAGTTTTGAAATTGTACTGTGTAGCTAATCTGGAAACTATGACAAAAGGTAATACCAAAGACCCCCTGTTAAGTCATGAAGCAATTATTATAGGCATTTTTATCCAATTTCACTCACCCCAAGCAGGCCTGATTACAGCCAGGTCTGTAGAATTAAGAAATATGGCCAGTCTACAAAAATCGTTCCTTTGATGACTCACCCTGAAGGTCACAAACAAACCCAGAATAACATCTAAACACTGCAATCTTCATTTGTCAAAGTTAGGGTCAGTGTTCATTATTCAACAACTAGAAAGGGACTGAGCAAAAATACTATCCAAGGTGATATTGACTGGTGAACAAAAAGAAAACAATGACCCATCTCGTATTTAGAAGAATATTTTTTCTGGTAGACAAGACAAAAGTGGTACTTTTTGGAAGTCATCCTGCTGCATCCTTCATAAGACATGTAACTTAAACAAAATTACATCATACAGAAAACATTAAATTGGTGGGAGGCTTGTTTTGCCATTTCAGGACCGTGATGACTTGATGTTTGTAGCAGAAATTATTTGGAACAGGACAGTCATCCAAACACCAGGAAGTTCACTTCTGAAGGGCTAACACTAAGACCAAAATGGTGGCTTTGGAGAGGCCTTGCCAAATCCCATTGAGATGATGTGGAATTACCTAAAACAGATTCTTCATGCTTGAAAACCCTCCACTGTCACCATGGTAAAACAATTCTGCAAAGAAGAGTGAACAAAGATATTTCCAAGAAAGATTAAAGACTCATTGCCAGTTATCATGGGAGTGGTTGCTGCCAAGGATGTTACCACCAGTTATTAGGTTTCAGAGGCGTTTTCTAACAAGGCCAGATTGGTCTGGATAACTTAATTTCACTTTATAAAAGGAAGGAAATTATAAAACTGCACTTTGTCTTCTCTCATATCACTGTCTGATATTAAAAGTAATTTACTGCTATAAAATAACAGAAGAAATCAGTGGGGGAGGAAATACTTTTTCACAACACCCTATCTTAAGTGAACAATATAAAATGCTGTCACAAGATGCCATATTGTCAAATGATTTTTACTGTTTCTGCATTTGTATCGGTGGCAGTGAAGCTTACAAATATTCTAGAATAATCCCCATATAATTACAGCCAAAAAAACCCACATATATTCCCTTATCAATTAATAGCACAACTGTCCACAAAATTATTCCAAACAAATGAATATTCATCTCCATTAAATGAGGCCATTTGCAGCCTAAGGCAGTCCTCTTGATGATGGCTGGCACATCAAGCTGCATTAATTAGAAAAAGACCTGCAGAGGGCCAGAAACGCCCTCCTGAAAAGTAAGATAAGTAGTTGGAGCAAAACAGGCCATGAAATTGAATGTTGCATAAACATTAATAGTTGAGAAAGAAGAGGGAGGGTTTTTTTTTTCTTCCACCTGCATAGTCATCATGTCATAAGGTTAGCTATGAATTTGCAGTATAAGCAGTTCCACCAGAAAATCCATGTCATGCCAAACAAAGAAATCCTAATTTATGCATACAAACATAGACGGT
Organism: Xiphophorus couchianus; assembly: GCF_001444195.1. Lineage (NCBI taxonomy): Eukaryota > Metazoa > Chordata > Actinopteri > Cyprinodontiformes > Poeciliidae > Xiphophorus > Xiphophorus couchianus. Next base: position 14,534,484 of record NC_040234.1, on the reverse strand, counting down.
ACAAATAAGATTTTTCAAATAACGCATTTAAAATGAATAGTCATTAGACAGCTTTAAAGCAGCCAAATATGCTGAGTAAGGTAGAAACAATTTGAATAGCCTCAGATGCAAATTCATTTATCTTCAGAAATAATCAGTAAAATCAACTCACATGCTAAAGTCCTGAGAAATCTTTGAGATTATTTTCAAGCACAAGACAAAAAGGAATCTCCCATTGAGAGCTGAGATCTCTATTTCAGTAGCACATTGATGAGAGAATAAACAAAACATACAGTAGCATCCTAGCTGCTCTGTTTTCCACACGCCCTCCTTCATTGCTGGATCTCCCCACCCAGCCCCAGCCCCAGCCCTGTCTATATGCTCATGCAAGCATAAATCATGACCAGCAAGCATCACGTCCACCAGGCCATTTCATGGATATGTTCTTCATTAATGCACCCCCACCCCCTTTTTGGGGTTGAGCAGTTGCCCCTGACTCCCCACCCACCCTCACAACAAAAAGACAAAGAGGTAGCAAATGCAGAGACAAAGTGGGGGGGTACACAAACCTTGGGGACCACATTTTGATGAGTTTCTAACTACGAGGCCCGGCCTTGAACAGATGGGACCGTGTCTCCAGGGTTGTGCTGCATCTCTGCATTTAGCGCACACACACACACGCACCCCCCCCACCCCTATACATCCCTTTAACCAACTTCTGCTCACCAAATGATGCTAGGGAGATTCTGCTCTAGATGTGATGGGCAACATAAAAGAAAATGTCTTTTATAATATTATGTTTGGCATCAAACTTCTATGTAATCACAGTAATTAAACTCTGAAGGTAAATGTCTAATTAGGTTAGCATGTGCTTACAGGCATTAGGATGGTCTTTTTCAGTACAAGTGCTGATCTAAGCGACTATAATCATTTTTCTAACTAGAACAGTCCTCACTCTGCCAGTGAACAATAAGATGAAAGCAAAGGCTGCCCTCGTCATGGCAAAAGTTCAACTTTTTAATTGCTTTCATGCCTTAAGACATGCTGCCAATGACTAACCCACAATCAGCTTGAATATTAGCCAAATGAATAAAAATGTTATTGAAAAGCTAATTAACGCTTACAGCGGTTTATCTTCAGAGCAGGTAAAGTTAGTTCAAAGAAATCTAGTATGTTTTCTACTGTAGTAAATTATACTAACTTATTCTCTGCACATACATACAGAGACTTAGTTTAGTTTGAAATGTTTATGAAACCTGATAAGCACCACTGTTTACATTTATGAAAGAGCAATGTTCTAAAGAAACTAACATTTGTTTTGTTAATTCTATAGACACAATGCTAGGAATATTTACACATTTTGTCATGTTGAAATCACTCATTTTAATTTGTCATTGGGATTTTATCATCAGACCAACACAAAGTATTATATAGTGAAGGAAAGGAGTAAAAGGTTTGAATAAAAATATTAAAATTGTGAATTTGCCTTGAGACCCCTTTACATTGATAGGTCTAAATAAAATGTAATCCAAACGACTGCTTTAAAAGGTTACCTATTTGGTAAGGAGAGTCCACCTTTTTGGGATACATGCAAAATGTTATGTGAGACTGAAAGCAAACTTTGGACATCAAGCTAAACATACCATTCTCATGGGAAAATATGGTGGTGGCATCATCAGTCTGTGGGGAAATAGCTGAGAGACCAAGAGCATAGAATCAGTCAGCAGTTTTGTATGTCACAAAAACAGCCTTTATCAAAGACGTGCAGGTAAAATTCCAACTATTGCAAAAATAACGGCAAAAAAAAATACTGCTTGCATTTTCCTAGAAGGCCTGTAGGGAATACCTACAGCAAATATGTGGAAGGAGGGACTTGGGTCAGATGACACCAAAATAAAGTCTTGCTCAAAACATGCAAATGTAAGCGGCAAGAAATTAGCACTCCACATCACGCTCAACATATCATCCCCATGAAGAGACTTGACGGTTTGTTTCACCAGGTCAAACAAGTTTATACATGACTATGTTTGTCACAGGTTTATATTTGTATAGCAGTGACAAAGGTTGCAAGGACATTAAAGCTGGTAAGAGTTAGCAGCAAGATGAAATCTGGGAATATCTGAGAACAAAATTTGTGAAAGACGATTATAAATAAAACATCAATACAATTAAGTTTTTATTAAAATTCTAAGAGCCCTGAATACTTCACACAGTACCTCAAAGTTTGCCGACAATCTGTTTTTAAACAATAAAGTAAACTTTGCTATTAAAAAAGAAGTCTTTATGTTTTATTTTAAGTACTATAAGAAGGGATCAAAAGAAACTATTGTGGTCAAAATAAAAAGTCATTGATCATGTCCCAAAGAAGCTGGTTGTACTTTGTGGCTACAGAAAATTGCAAAATGCTTTACTGTCTGGTGCTTTCTCGCTTAAACAAATATGGGAAGGGATTTTGGAAAAGAAATATCATCTACTATTTTAAGTCCACACCACAAACTGCTCCTCAGAAAGTCTTGACTTTTTTTTTCCTTTTTTTTTTTAAACGGAAAAGAAAACGTATCTACTTTTTCGAAAGGGTTCAGTGAATGCCTGCTGCATTCTTTCTGCTTAGATGACTCAGTAATTGCTTCCAGCTTGTGTGGGAATCTATCTCAGAGAATTTATCACATCTTTATCGCAAATCTCCAGCCAACTAGCTTTATCAAAAATTATGATAGTAAAGCATTGAATCCCTCCCCCCCCCCCCCCCCCCGCACTTTCTGGCTGTACACCCAAACCCCTGGCCTCAGTTTGTATTCTTGCTTTACAAGCAGTAGTCGCTTTGAAAGACAGAACCTGTTCGACAAAGGCAGATAAGAAATTGTTCTCCGCCGGGTGAAGAGTTTTCAGACAATGCTGTTCCTCCATCTCTGTTAAACATTACAACCGTCACACTCGACCAAGTTTTGGTGGAGTCAATCTGAACATCTGTGGTGGGGATGTGTTCACATGTCCAAGGAGGCAGTCGGAGCCAAATGCCTCAGCCCAGCTGTTTGAGTCAGGATTAGGTAAATTTCAGTTTTCTCCGAGGTTTTGTTGACATGTTGACATTGTTGGTGAGCAGTTAACATTATTGAGATGAGATTTCTAAAACAAACAACAATATATTGTAGATAATCCTAAGGGTTGATATCTAACAATGATGTATTTACCATCATTGTTATCTTAGGGATGCACAACTGAATATTCTCATTTGCTGTCAATCAAGACGTCAAACATTTCTTCAGGACATTCCTGAATCTTGGCTGCTAGAGAGTTAGAGAAATGGGTGAAATATATATATTTTTTTCTGAGATATTACTGACACCATGGCACTCAGCTACACTTCATTGCACATAACTGCATACACTAGATCTCAAACTTGATTGCACCACTAAACATCCAGTTTCTGTGATGTAAAAAAATACACAATGATAAGTCGCTTTAAAAATGTTTTCCAGCATTAATGCCTTATATATGCTATATTATACTTTTACTTTATGTATAATTCAACAAAAATGCAGCTAATATTTTGGGTAAACATAAGCACCATAAACTCATACTTTGCTCAAGGACATTTTGATTCCTTTTCAGCCTTCTTTGGTAAATCACCATCTTATCTTGACTTGGTGCTGTAACTTGCAAAAATTCCACAAATTTCTGTCTACAGGTAAATCTCCCCAAATTTTCTAGTATTTTTTTTTTTGTTACTCAGCTCTGGTTATTACTTTCCAAATCATTACTGAAAGATATTTTCAGTAATATCCAGTATCATCATTACTGAAAAATATCCTAGTGTTAGGATATGGCTTAATGCACATTGTATTGTAAACTCCCACAAACCTTGTATATTGTTTAAAACTATTGATAATATTCTTAATGTTCCACAAGACACTGAGCCATCATTTGAGGCATGTGAAAAGTTTCTACAATTTTGTGTGGATAAGGTGGCAAATTCCCATGGTCAGATAGCATCTCCCCTTACGTCTGTCCCAGTGGTCTTAGTTTCCTGCTCTGCTATTTTTCACCAGTTTGAGCTGGTGACTGTTAACTGTTTAACAGAGATTACTGATCATCTTAATACCTTTGGTTCATCTATGATTGGCAGACTGGGGTGGTGGTCCCCCTGTTCAAAAAGGGGGACCGGAGGGTGTGCTCCAATTATAGAGGGGTCACACTCTTAAGCCTCCCTGGCAAGGTCTATTCAGGGGTCCTGGAGAGGAGGGTCCATCGGATAGTCGAACCTCGGATTCAGGAAGAGCAGTGTGGTTTTCGTCCTGGTCGTGGAACACTGGACCAGCTCTACACCCTCAGCAGGGTCCTGGAGGGTGCATGGGAGTTCGCCCAACCAGTCTACATGTGTTTTGTGGACTTGGAGAAGGCGTTCGACCGTGTCCCTCGGGGAGCCCTGTGGGGGGTTCTCCGGGAGTATGGGGTACCGGGCCCTTTGATACGGGCTGTCAGGTCCCTGTATGACCGGTGTCAGAGTCTGGTCCGCATTGCCGGCAGTAAGTCGGGCTCGTTTCCGGTGAGAGTTGGACTCCGCCAGGGCTGCCCTTTGTCACCGATTCTGTTCATCACTTTCATGGACAGAATTTCTAGGCGCAGCCAAGGTGTTGAGGGGATCCGATTTGGTGGCCTTAGGATCTCATCTCTGCTTTTCGCAGATGATGTGGTCCTTTTGGCTTCATCAGATCGTGATCTGCAGCTTTTGCTGGATCGGTTCGCAGCCGAGTGTGAAGCGGCCGGGATGGGGATCAGTGCCTCCAAATCCGAGGCCATGGTCTTGAGCCGGAAAAGGGTAGAGTGCCTTCTTCGGGTCAGGGGGGGTGTCCTGCCCCAAGTGGAGGAGTTTAAGCATCTCGGGATCTTGTTCACGAATGGGGGAAGAAGGGAGCGGGAGATCGACAGGCGGATTGGCGCAGCGTCTGCTGTCAAGCGGGCGCTGTACCGGTCCGTCGTGGTGAAGAGAGAGCTGAGCCAAAAAGCGAAGCTCTCGATTTACCGGTCGATCTACGTTCCCACCCTCATCTATGGTCATGAGCTTTGGGTCATGACCGAAAGAACGAGATCGCGGATACAAGCGGCCGAAATGGGTTTTCTCCGTAGGGTGGCTGGGCTCTCCCTTAGAGATAGGGTGAGAAGCTCAGTCATCCGGGAGGGACTCAGAGTAGAGCCGCTGCTCCTTCACATCGAGAGGAGCCAGTTGAGGTGGCTTGGGCATCTGGTCAGGATGCCTCCTGGACGCCTCCCTGGTGAGGTGTTCCGGGCACGTCCCACCGGGAGGAGGCCCCGGGGAAGACCCAGGACACGCTGGAGGGACTATGTCTCTCGGCTGGCCTGGGAACGCCTCGGGATTCCCCCGGAGGAGCTAGCAGAAGTGGCTGGGGAGAGGGAAGTCTGGGCCTCCCTTCTGAAGCTGCTACCCCCGCGACCCGACCTCGGATAAGCGGAAGAAGATGGATGGATGGATGGATGAATGTGCTCCCACTTATGCTTTTTTAAAGAGCTAATTTCTACTTCCGAGCCTTCTGTGTTTGCTGTTATTAACAGTAATCTGTCCATAGGTGTTTTTCCAAATGCTTACAAACATGCTATGGTGCATCTTTTGGTTAAAAAGCCTATTCTGGATCCAACTGTATTGCTAATCTTTACGCCTATCTAAAAGCTATCTTTCCTTTCAAAAGGTTTGGAGAAAATTATTTACAAACAGTTCATGAAATTTTTAACAGCAAATAACATTCCTGAGGTTTTTCAGTCAGGATTTAAATTACGTTACAGCACATAATGTGCATTGCTTAGGATTTTTAACGATATTCTTGTAGCCACAGACTCTGCAAATTGTGTGATCTTGGGTTTTATTGGATTTAACAGCTGGATTTGATACTGTGGACCACAAAATTTTAATTTGTCACTTAGAGCACCTTACAGGCATTCGATAAACTGCTCTTGCCTGGTTTAGCTCCTATCTGACAGAGCATTTTGTGTCAGCCTGGAAAATTTCAAATCTTTCCGTTTCACTTTCTTGTGGAGTTCTGCAAGGCTCTGTTCTTGGGTCTCTCTTTTATCCTGTAATTTTTTTCTTCTTTTCCCTTGGGCTCCATCTTTATAAAGCACAAATATTATTTTCATTTTTATGAAAACAAGAACAAGAAGAGAGATACTCTCTTATTAATGTTTTAATTCCTTGATGAAGTAAAGGTGTGGATGGACCTTACGTTTCTTCTTTTTAATGACAAGAAGACAGAGGTTTTGTTTTTCAGGGCTTCGAGTGTGTAGATTTTGACCCTCTGGCACAGTATTTGAAAGGCACTGTCACCAATCCTGGGGTAAAAATGGACGGTTATTTTAATCTTGACAGGCAGATCACCTCAGTGGTGAAGTCCAGTTCTTACCATTTGAGACAACTGGCATGTACATTCAAAAAAAAGTATGTCTTGATTACTGCAATCCCTTATATCATGGTATCTCACAGACACAGAGGATATGATGCCCATAAAATGGATAGAGCTGTGCCAAAAGCAGGCACTGTCCCTTTGTCTTGTTTAGTTTTCACATTCTTTACTTCCCCATTTAGTGTTGGTTGTTTCACCAGATCAAACAAGTTTATACAAGCAGGCAATCACAGTGAATTTCTGACAGCTGAACGTCCACATTAATATTTAAATAGATGATGTAGTAAGTGGAAGACTCAAGAAGTACAAGCTACAAAAGTGTAATTTGCATAGCAGGATGTGGGTTTTGTTTTTTCTTTCCTTCTTGGTGACATTTGGTCTATACTTCTTACCAGTTGGTGGTGGTAAGGCTCCATTAAGTTAACTGCCAAAATAAAAATAAAAAGTAGAAGAGCCATCACAGTCCTAGCAGTGGTGTCAACCACACCTCACTAAGATAGGAATTTATGTTGACTTCTTCCTTAGAGTCGCTCTCAGCAGCTAAGAATAGCACGTTGTTCTAATAATTGCATGGTAGCTAGCATTAACTATTAAATTAACTAAAACGCTTCTCTAGTCAAGTCAATGACATGAAATTCACACACGATGTTGACAATTAAAGTAATCCATATAATGAGTCTAAACCAAAGTATTTGTCAAAGAACGTTGTGGCTAAAACATTAGAGTTTTAGCCATTAGACCATGGAATAAGTATCTACTAAAAACAGGAAGAAAGGGATTTTCAAAGAGCCAAAGAAAGTAGAGAAACTAGTTGTCAATATTTAAAATTTCTTCCTGTTGCTATGGATTCAGCTATGCTCATGGTCTACAAAAATCCTTTCTGATTAACAAAGAACTGCAGAGTCGTAGGGTTCGTAAAAGCAAAAGTACCTTAAAAAATCTTACTGTTGCCCAAAAAAAACATTAAAAATATAAATAATAATGATAACAATGTTTGCAGTTACATTTCAAAACGTTCAATGGGAATGGTCAATGGCCTCATTTGCAATATTTCAATCAACAAAAACATACATGTGTTCACCACTTATTTGATATACTTTTATGAAAAAGCAAGACTTTGTTACAGCAATATTATTATTTTCCAAAGCTTCGCAATGCACTGAACTGCTCCCCATTCATCAGAATGTCATCTGCAGTGAATTAAATTTCTTTTTAACTAAAATCAGTGCTTGATTAATCCCAACCTTTCACCTCTTCATAAGAAAGACTGGCTCCTTGGGAATGTTCAAAATTCATAGTCCTAAAATGTGACCGTGGATATGCAAACACATAATTCTTAACATCCTGCTTCTTTGTGCTGCTATTGGCTGTCATAATGGGAATGATCTAGCGACTGCTCTTGCCCTGTCACAACAACCAGGCACAAAAGCCTCGCAGCTGCTATTGAAGTTGGCACTGAGAATGCAATGGATATGGTTGTATTTATGATTTGGAGGCAGGGCTGGGGAAACAGAGCTTAGTGATGAAAAATGTTTTACATCCAAAGCGCATTTACCAAAATAATCCATTTATATTGCCAAATTAAGTCAATTCTAGAACCAGGAAAAAAGATAGCATTAAAAAGAACCAACACATTTGCTCAGTCTTTCAAGGAGTAAGAAAAAAAAATTGGAAAGCTTACCTCATGGAAAAATAAAGAAAATCCAAGTGAGTTCACCAATATTGCATGTCCAGACTTTGCCAGACCAAGACTGCAGTATTGCTTTATTAAAACAGGAAAGATAGGACAAAACCAAGACTGCTCATTGAAAGTTGGTCTTTGCCTTTCTTTCTGTGAGATTGAAATAATACCTTTTTGCCAGATGAATGTTTTCACCAGCAGCTGTTTTACGAGGAAGCTGACATATCAGAGCTCCTCAGCTGTCAGCAGATGTGAAGCATGTGAAAACAGGGACGTTTTTGTGACAAAGCATCTGGCTCCCGTCTGAACCGACTTTGTAACTAAATAACTCAAACAGCCAAAACTCTCTTAATGAGTTCATAAAGTTCAGTGCTTCTTCCAGCTCTCCTCCATGCACGTGTTCACTCATGCAGACTGCAACATGCCTGTTTCAGTAGACAAAATAACAAGCATCCAGGTACGAGGCTTAATGTGCTGTGATCGATATTCTAAAATCAATAATGTCTTTTTCAGAAAGACCTGCAGGATTCCCTATGCTCTCCCAGAGCTGATCAGCTTTCTACTTGATTCAGCCAAATCAAAATCTTAAGAGTTGGAACTCCTTCAGTCCAACAGAAATGCTTCTTAATCAGATCTTACCTTCTTCCCCATGGCTGTATGTGCTCTCTCTGGTGGAGAAGGAAAAAGCAGAGAATTATTTTTAGACAACTGGCTATTTCCCTGAGGAGGAAGACAGGCAGGAGACAGAAGACTGAAAGGTGTTCATGCCTGCAAACACTCCTCTTTACTAGGGTGTGTATTCACAAATACCTCCCTTAGACACACACACGCACACACACAGCCTGTCATCTGCTTTACAGGTTTATACAGGATCATGGAAGGCTCTGAAGGAGTATTTAACCCTTTGAAAAGCTGCCACTGAAAAGATCAAGTTTTTTATTCTTATAAATTACGAGAACTGGCAGAAAATCGACTCCATCAAGACTGGGGTAAAAGTAAGTGACTGCACTGATTTTGTCTTTGCAAGACACTAAGATGGAGTCTGGCATCAGATAATGCTGATCGAGGGCCTATTTTCAGTGTCACTGTTGCCTGTTTTGTGTAACCAAGCATAGACAATAAAGATCAAGAGGAGAGAGGGAGAGAAAGGGCGGGGAACCGGGGTGTCTTACTGTTGAGCAAGAGAGAATTGGTTCTTCCTCCATCCTAATGAGAATTCATCCTTTGAGATGGATGACTCACTCTGAAAACAATTTCATACTTGTAATAATGAGATCATATTTGAGGAATTGGGTGTGCATCCCTCGAGTAAAAGTGTGAAGAGTTTTACCCAAAACTACATTTATTTGTGTGGATTTTATCTGTTGAACTCAAGAAAACTCTTGCATATGAACATTCATGGTACATAATTTGAAGTGTCAAGAAAAAAACAAAAACAAAAAAAAAAACATTGTCAAGCTTAACTGAGTCCACTGGGGCAAACGTTTTAAAGCAGGAACACTTCTGGTCAAAACAAAACAAGAACTCGGATACTAAAGCTCTGGAAACCGACAGTGTCAGCTTGTGTGAGATTAGATGCACAGGAAGTTTGGAGATAAGTAAATCCCTGAGTGTTTAGGAGGTTATTTTAGTTTAGATAGTTTATTAGATAGTTAAGCCACTTTATTTCTTACTAATCAGCTTATGCCTAAGGGACAAAGCCTACTGAGCTCTTCAGAAAAAAACTAATTGCACAGAATAGATATCTGTCTGAGCAAGCATATGTCATCCTCTTTAACCTTGATTTAGGATGGCTTGGAAAGCAGAAACGGCTCACCTTTAAAGTAATTTTATTTTACGCCCAAAAAATTTCTATCCACATTAAGATGTCATTTAAGATTTCTGACACTTGAATGGGGGAGATGTAAAATGTCCTTGAAGGTGTTCGGGAGATTTTGTAGCCTAAAATGGAGATTTTTATTTTTAACTCTTCCTTTCTCCACAGCAAGTATAAAGGTCTGAAATTCAACCTTCACTAAATTAATGTAATTTAAAATACTTCTCTCATTTTAAGTTTTTGCAACAGATTAAATTTGCACGTTTTGAAAATAGACAATGATAGAATAATAATAGGTTTTCTCAGAAGCAGTTAGGTATATCCTTGGCTGAGATAGGCTTTAGGATCTTACCACACATGTGGCAAGAAAGCAGATTATATGTCTTTATTCGACTTTAAATGTGTGCATTGTGATGAATGGTAATAACGGTTTGACATTTTGGAAATAAAGTTAAATGTTCTATATAAGATCTACTGGATCCCCAGGTGGTTAAATAATTATTACTCAGAAAATAAGTCTAACTCCCCTGCCTTGCCATGTGAGCAAATTTTATATTTCAGCCTGTCAAAAACAATGAATCTTCATCGGTGTTGACAAAATGTTTGGCCATCACAACATGAGATTGGGTAACTTTGATATTAATCGCTGCCGTTAATATCAAGTGATTTTGTATCATTTGTCAATACATGCTAAAAAAAAAGATATGTGTAATGCAGATGATGGAATTTTCTTACCTTAAGCTACTTATCTTTGTATACATTTGTATACAAGGGAAATGTGCAGTGGTCTCACAGAGATAGTCCCATCGATTCAGCTCTATGAAAAAATAGTTAAGTTTTTATTCAGTATGAAAAGAAAGTTTCATTTTTCGAAATGAAACGAAAAAAATTTGTTTTTCATTTGTGAAGATAATACCAGTTAGTATGCCATGAGAACATTTTTCCAAAGCTGCAGATGTTTGCTACCTAGGAGCTGTTTAAGGTGACCAGAAAATAGCTGTTAAATGAGACAAGAAGGGACTTTTCACACACCTGTGGAGGTGAGGTGATTACACCTTTATAGTTCCTTTGAGCAAAGTAGAGTTGGATGACTTCAGCAAATTTCCAGCAAACAGCAGCCAAACCCAAGATTAACTCACCACATGTGGATGTGAAGAGGCTTCAAACATTTACAGCAGATGTGCACTGTCAACCCAACGCTGCAAAAATTCAGTCTGGGCAAATATCAAAGCTCTTATCTATTGTTTCAAGGCAGAATCATGTCTTGTGGTGATAGCAAGGACGAGAAGTGGAGAACGCACCTAATGAACCGAACAGCATTGCTTTATCTGTGGGATTGTGTTTCATACTGCTGGAGCTGATCAACCGTGTTTAGTTTATTTGCTTTCATCGCCTCAACAAATATTCTCCAGAGTTGCTCCAGAGGAAAGAGAACTCCACTTTCCCGGAATAAATAAAAAAAAACTTACTCAGTTTGTTCAAAAAAAATCTCAGATCAGATATCTGGTGAAAATTACTTCAAACCTCTGGCATGAAGAAAAAATATCACACGTCTTTCGATTGAATCAATAGTGAAATAAATCAGCTATGACATGTTGCAATTTCATAAGAGTTTCACAATCTAGTTGATACAGCTTCAGTATTTCGCTCTGTGTGTAAAAAGTACTGCTCCTTCAGGGCAGCTCAAAGCTGACAAATACAACTTTTGAATTATACAGTTGGTGTTACATTAAATATTAACAACACTTTCAAAAAACATCTTAGCAGGGGATTTTTGTCAGCTAAAGACCTGCTTTTTACTGAAAGCACTTCTAACAATACCAATAGATTTGACTCAAGGATTTGTGTCATTTTCCAAAACCCCTAAACTCACACAAAACTCATTGATTCACTCACAGCAGCTACTGGGTTTTGTCTTAAATCTAAGCTGAGACAGAAGTTGGGTAGCTTAAGCAAATATTGGGATAGAAATTGTGAGCTTTATAAATCCCCATAATCCTTCAAAGACCAAAATACAGTATTTACCCAATGACCCAATCAGCCTTTTCTACAGCAATATTAAGAAATGCTCAAATGTAAAACAATGTTGTTTAATTCTGTTAATATTAGCATGTTGTGTTAATGACTTGGGTGAATATCGGTGTATGAGAAGCAACTTGTTAGGAAAAAATAAGCCTTCTACCTGCTAAAATAGCAGGCACAAGTTTGTGCCAACGAAGTTCAATATTTACACTGCAAAGCTGTTATTAAGTCAGAATAGATTTGCTCTAATTTGTACAGTGTTGTATAGGATTAGGGTTTGTTACAAAGTTGAACTGCAGCAAACAGCAACTGTAGTATAGCTAGTACTGAAATTGGAATGACCTGTTTATGTAAAGTACCTGGCAATAAATTATTTTCTGAATTGGTGCTAATTAAATAAACTAAATAAATTTAAAAAGGGATCTGTTTGTGGAGAACGTTCTTCTGTTGTCAAAGATTCCATCTTGAATTCACATTTTCTAATATTATATATATTGAAGTGTAAGAAATTACACACTTTTAACTTTTCATAATTGTGCTTCTGTGGCCATAAACAATATACATTTGTGTAAATGTATATTGTTTTGTGTTTTCTGTGTTCTTTACTAGTTTTGCTTTTGGGGTTAGAGCACAAAGAATCATTAATTTTGGCTTAAAATATAGAATATGTTGTTGTCCATCACCTATTCTGTCAGTAGGGGTCAGTATCGTTCCACCAATGACAAAGACATCAAGGAAGAAATGGAGACCTCAGGAAAATATCAGGTTGTAAGACATATAGAGAGATGGCCGTTTCTAAGATGGATATGAGGGCTATGTAGTGGCTGTAGCATTAAACTGAGCTATTTTGTGTTGCATATCTATAACTAAATGTTGCTGCAAAATTAACAAAATAACCTAAATTGCGTTGTTTGAAACCACTAGTCTGGAGATACCAAAGTGAGACTTTTGAAACTTTTAATTCTTCTGTAGAGTGCTGGTTTGATAGGTATCCTCCTCTTCACTGGACAGATCTCCATACGTTTTTGCATTCCTAACTAAAGCATGAGCAGGCAATGACGCAATCACTCCTTTTTGTCTTGCATCATTGTGTAATCCACCGATGTCCAAGTTAAGCATTCCAAACGTATAATTTTTCTGCCATGGCAAGTTTTATTTGCCTTGCGCAGAAAAATGTGTTATTTCATGCTTTTTCACATATTTCATCATTCAAGAAAAGATGAACATAACCATCGTGAGATACAAGTCTGAACACAGCTGAAATGAAAAAGGTGCAAAAATGATTATATATGAACTTTAAACATTAAAAGTAAAGGTATACAATCGGAAGTTGCACTACTGACCTTTTTGTCATTTTCCCCAAACAAGAACATTTCAAATAATGTTGGTTAGTCTCATCTGTTTTGATGTATTAATACACTCTGACCATATGGCTGTGTGGCATATATTGTCACATAACATATGCTGTGAAATATCACGTCTCCGAGCATATGCTAAATGTTTGCTAACTGGCATGCTGACAGTCTGAACCGAGATGAAGACAGAATCAGAATGTTCATGGATGTCCTATAAAACAAGTGTGATAACAACAAGCTCAGGGAGGGAAACATCTGGTTGATCGAAGTACTTGGTGTTGCATGGGAGTCATTTCTCCGCCACATAGTTTGCTGCTTGTTGCGCAAGACTGAGGAACGAACAAAGCTGTCTGTTGAAAGCTGCCTGGTGGTGTCCTCAAGTGTCCCGCTGATGCAATTTCAACAGCCAATCATTCACTGCCAAGCCTTGCCAAGGAACAGGCAAAAAAAGAGATTGGCCAAACTTGACCTACTGTCCCACCCTTCTCTGTCTAAAACCTATTATATATGCATGTATGATCACAATGAAATGAAAGTGTTTTGCCTCTGATGTGTGCTCTTAAGTATTTCAGACACACATAAACACATATTTACTTTCTAAACGTGCATATTATATACATTTAAGGACATATAAGAAAATAATTTCAATGTTTGGATGTTTTTTTTTTTTTTTTTTACAGTTTTTATTGGTCCAGTGTAGACTCTTTTTCCAAAAGAGGCAAGTTAATCACATTTATGCCAGTGGGAGCAAGAGGCAGAACAGATGGCATGAATGAAATGAGATTTTACAGGCTTTATGAACACAGCTCTTCCAGTGCTAAACCACGACTATTGAAAACAGAAAAGAACAAACAATAATTCTAACAACACACTCAATAGATCATTTAAAACAAAGGCAGCATAATTGATTTCAAAACAACTGACTATGAATGAAAGATTAACAAGATGTTGTCAGAAAGTGTCACTTCTAGCACTCGCCTTTAAATCTCCTAGAAAACCTTAGAATGAAAAGTTACTTTAAGTATTGTTTTGTTAATAAAGTTATTTGGTCAATTATAGTGAGACACCTAAACCTCAATTATTTCTAATCCTTAGATATTGACTTTAAATAAAATATAAACATCACCACCCAATATTTATGACTTAATTTACTTTATTCAATATTTGGAACTTAGATCACTTTTAGATTTACCAGTTAGTTTTTTCAATCTCCCAATTAAAATAATAATCTAAAAAATTTACTTATTGCTCTTAAATATTCTACATGCTTGTTTATATTGCTAATTTTTTTTTTTTTTTTTTTTTTTTTGGGTGGTGGGGGGGTACATAAATTGTTTTTTTATAGTTTATATCATATTAAGAAATATTGAGAAATATATATTCCTCCTCATGTTCCTCTTTGATTGACATTTCAGCTCATTAATATAAGATACGGGCAGCACAGTAGTGCAGTTGGTAGCACTTTTGCCCTGCAGCAAAAAGGTCCTGAGTTTGATTCACGGCCCGGGGTCTTTCTGGATGGAGTTTGCATGTTCTCCCTGTGCATGCATGGATTCTTTCTGGGTACTCCGGCTTCCTCCCACAGTCCAAAACCATGACTGTCAGGTTAATTGGTTTCTCTAAATTCTCTTTAGGTGTGTGTGCGGGGGTGGGCGTGCCTGTGTGTGCATGGTTGTCTTTGTGTGTGTTGCCCTGTGTTGGACTAGTGACCTGTCCAGGCTGTACGAAATGTCTTGCTAGAGATCGGCACCAGCAACCCTCCAGACCCCACTAGGGACAAGGGTGTAAGAAAGTGGATGGGTGATGTGATGTATGATATAAAGGCTCTTACTATGCAAACACAATGAAACCTGACCAAGACTATTCTGAATATGTCACCATACCAAATGAAATGCTATTTATTTTACACCACTGATTAGGATAACACTTTATAGTTTTATTCTGATTATGAAATTGTGCATAAAAAGGCTAATCTATGGTATCCTTCACCTCTGAATTTAGAGCTATCATTTGCAGGGAGCAGCTACTTCTGATCTGCTGGGTACTTAACACATCAGGGAGAAAATCCTTCAAGTTAGTAAGCACTCAAGAACTATGGAATGTATTTGAACAGCAGTCAGTATGCTGCAGCATATTAAGTAGTGAAGAGACGATCCCTGAAATGACAGCGAAAAGACTGAGGCTTTGTAGCATTTGATTTGAAAGATATTGTGCATGACTAACACCTTAATGAGCTCCACTGTGCTCCATTTTTCATGTGCAGAGATTTTTTTGCATAAATCTTGCCCTTGAAACCACAGGGCCAAGGCTCTTTTGTTGCTGAACACACTCAGTCTCATTTTGGTTGTGACCTTCCTCTGTCCTCCCCGCAGCTGCTCCTGATGCTAAGGAGTCGGCTCAAAACGGATGGACGTCCTGCTGGGAACAGCAGCAGCCCTCTGCCACAGGCTCAATTTGCATCCAGCGGCAAAGATGAAAAGATAAGACATTATATAAAATATTATATCTCAATCACGTGCTTTCAGGAAGCAGGTCACAAGAAAATATGATCTCCATTCTGTTTATTTTTCCCCAATCTGTTAGTGTTTAGAGGAGAAAACAGCTCTTAGAGAAATACGGCACATCTGTGAGGTTTGGTAGTAAGCATACAACACATCCAAACATCCTGCTCTGTCTCTTCAGGGTTGTTTAAATCAAACCCAATGGTGGTCTGGTCATTCCAATTTCTCTTACACAGCTGTGAAGGTTAAACCTGTTGAAAAGATTGAAGAATCTTTTCTGCCTTTCAAATAGTTTAAGTATACAAAAGCCTTATATCCCAGAAATTTCCAGCATCAGCAAGCTGTAGTAGGAGTTTCTCACCATCCAGGTTTGTGTTAAATATTGTAACTTATTACCACAGATTTTCTGAAATGTCTTACTTGCAGAAAGTTCCAAGGACATGCCAGAGCCTAATTGATAGCCTGTAAAATCTAATCTTTAAATGCTTAATTATGTTTGACTGTTTGATATGATTGAGTGTGAAGAGAAATTAACAAACTCTATTCAATATTCAATAAACTGTTGAAGCTCACTGAACAGAGCCACAGTGTTTGCTTACTAATTACAGATTAAATGAAAACCCGTTAGTGGTCTTATGCTGCCCTCCTATGGCCACTTTTGGTAGTTATCATTGCAATGTTGCACTGGAGTTGTCTATGACAGGAAACGATACAAGACCCCCTCGTTAAAAGGCATGTAATTATAATAAGGAACAGGTTTTTTTCCCTATCCTGATTCTTATACTATCAAGAAATCACTTTAACAAAACTTTAAATAGAACCTGTCTGACAGCATAAAGCAGACTACAAGATCTAAGAACAAAAAACAGACTGCATCCAATCTGAAGAACAAACAACACAGTCACTGACATCTATCAGTCTAGAATAATTTGGCAATCCCACAAAGTACATTGAAATCAAAATTAATAATAAAAAACACTGAATATTGTTGAATTTTCCCAGGTGTGGCTGACCAACTCAACTGAGATATTGTGGCATGACTTGTTAAAATTCCTCCACACGAAGGTAAAAGACATTTGGTTGAATTTTTTTTCTTGCTATAACCCATTATTTTATGCATAACAAAAGTCCAACCCTACCAAAGATATCCTTGGAGAAAAGTTTTGTTTTTCAAGGTTTATGAGAAATATAATATTTCTAACTGATCTGCAAAATACCAAAAAAGAAGGCAGCTGTGATGGCAAAAATAATTAGGAAGGTACATGGCCACAAAAGCCACTAAGTGGATTTAATTTTGTTTAAATATCAGTTTACTCAAGAAAATCCACACTTTTGATTAGTATCTGACATATTTTGTAAAGAGAGTGTATTTTACTCAAGGCTCGCACATCACACAATCAATAGATGTGATGCTTTGATAAAGCCGGTTGGTGTTTTCCTAAGTAAAACCACGGTGACCATCCCTGAGCTGAGATTCAGGAGATTTATCGACGATGAGTGACACTGTGTGAACACAGAGTGACACCTACCTGTCTGCTCATCTAAACAAAGGTCACATCACTGTGTGGTGTTGGTTGCCTGACAAATGCAAACCTGTCACTGTCTCCAGGGGCAGGATAAAAGGGTTCAACAAAGAAGAGAAGAAAAAAAAATCAAGCTTGGACTAGATTAAAAAAAAAAAAGAGTACATGCTCAATTACTTCAATGACAGTGACAAACATGTGTAGGTCAAAGACAAAACACAATTTAAACTGGATTGTGTGGGTGTCTGAATGATATTTAGTTCAATATTTCATCTATATAAACAAGAAAGGAACATATGAAGAGTATAAGGAAAAACAATATCTGACAAAACAAAATGCATTTATTTTGTCATATGAATTGATAACTGCTTTTCATGAAATACTTAATATAAACTATATAAAAATTTAATCTGGCATATGTAATAGAATTTGAGATTTTAGGTAAAACATGGTCAGAAGTGGGAAGTGTGAGGCATGAATTGAGTTGAAATGCAACAGGGAAGTGAAATGACACATTTACAAGATGACAGGCCAGCTTTAATTTCCTGGAACACACAAACATACACAGATTGCACCATTTTCACTATTGTGACTGTAGCAAAATTGTAACCAAAGTACATTGTGGTATTATTGCATTCAGCATAACAAGACATTCAAGTGCACATTGCTGTGAAATCTTGTTTTCCTCTTCACAGATTTCTTCCCTTTTCGCTTGTTTTCACACTTAAATGTTTTTCACTATAAAACACATTTTGACATCTGACAGAGATAAAATGAGAAGACAGCATGCAGTTTTCATTATGGAGATTTCATTTATTAAAGAAACAAACTATGCAAACAACCTGGCTCTATCTGAAAATATAATCATAGTACAAAACTAATAACTGGCTATTCCAACCCTAGTGGCAGCAACTACCATTAGGTGGTCTGGAAGTCTTTCCATTCTTTGCAGAATTTTTTTTTTTAAATTCCGCAATAGAAGATACTCGTAGAGTATCTCAATCAGGTCGCACTTTGACTAAGCCCTTCAAAACATTAATTCTTCTTTTTTTTTTTATCTGCACAGACTTGCTGGTGTTCTGTGGATAACTGCACTTGGATTTGTGGTATGGTTCCACCATTTCATGCAAGTCTTCTTCAGCCTGAAGTGGCAAAATAACCCAAGACTTTTACATGACCACCTTTATGCTTATATTAATGTTGGTAGTTTTTTTTTTTCCTCAAATGCTGCTGTTAGTTTTACATTAGATTTATTGGTATGAACCACTCCAAACAACTTGTCTCACATTATTTTGGAAGTTAAATTCCCAAAAAGTCTTAGAAATTGAGTTTTTTGGGGGGATGGGCTTTTGTGTTATTGTAGGTCAGAAGTGGCTTTTAACTTGAAAATGTAATTTGGGTGGAATTTTTGCCAAATCTCGTTCTTATTGTTAAATAATAAACAATGAGCTTAACTAAGGCAGGAGAGTTGTGCAATGCAGCAATGTCTGGGCAACGGGCTGATGCAATATCTTGGACGCTCTTGGTCCTTTTGTGGCCTTTTGATTAGCTATTGGTGAGCTTTAAGAGTAATTGGCCGCACTGTTTTTGGAAGTTTCACCAAAGTTTCATGGTTTCTCCGTGGGACTGAACTACAAAATGTGGTCAGAGGACCAACTACTTCCTTTTTTTCCCCAAAGGACCAGTAATTAAAATAATAGTTTGTTTGGACAGCTATTTCTTTTCTCACAATAAATAAAATGATTTGAAAACTGCTTTTTATATTCACTCAGGTTATCTTAAGGGGATTTAAATGTGACAAAAAAGGAAAAACAAAATAATTCTTAGAAGGGACACAATTTTTCACAGCGTTGTATTTGTGGTGTTAAAGTGTATAGATTTTTCATGGTTAGGTTGCAAAAAAATAATTTGTATTAAATAATTCTATAAAACATTTTAACACAATAAAATAATAACATTAATAGAAAAAAACAATGTAAAAAAGCATCCTTCAAGCAAACAGTCCAAAAGTTCTAAAAATGGAGAATATAACAAACAATAGGTAGATTTTTTTAAAACAACATATAAATAAACAGTCATAACATAATCTAATGTTGCTGAAATGAGGATCACACCAAACTTTCTGGGTAGGTTTCTGGATTTTTATTTGACATCATCTGCCAGATGTGCCACTTTTCTGTCTGTAAGTTTGAGCAGTCAGAGGCCATTTTCCTCTCTGTTGGATCTACAGTCTGAAGGGCAGGCGGGTTCTGCTGGGGGAGCAGCAATGTCTGGGCGTCGGGCTGATGGTTGAAAACAGAGACTGGGCAGGGAGCAACTGAAGTTTCCCGAACAGATCCAGCACACAGACAAGGAGACAAAACCTCTGTTCTGTCCATAAATAATGGACATGTAGGGCGTCCCGTCCTTTGTACTGAGCTGTCTGAGGTAACAGCCTCTGATTGGCTGCTCAGTGACTGATGTAACGGTGATTCTGGCTGCCTCTGCTCTCTGTGGTCATGAGGACCACTGCTGCTGCAAGTCACTGGGAGGTGTGGCCTGTTCTCCAAAACGCCCAATGATGTTTGTGTCGCTCTGACGGGCAGCTTGTTGTTGCCTTGGTGACTGCTCAGTCCCTCCAACGATCCATACGAGTCACATTCTGAGGCATCTCCAAGGGAGCCTGTTGGGAATCATTTGTTAACATTTTGCATTTATTCCACATCCCAAGGCCGTCTGGAGCGAGCATTAGAGAAATGATAAAACGGAGATAATTTTGTTACCAGTAATGTGATGGCTAATAAAATCCTTCCCAAAGAGCTCATGCCAGGTGTCCCAGAAACAATCAGCTGAGGCATCTGAGAGAAGCAGGAAAATAAAGATTATACTGTCTGCTTTAATACATGGTTATATGAGCAGGAAATATGATAGAACTAAAGTCATGATTATTTTAGGCTGGCTTCTGCGTGCTTTTGGCACTTGCATTGTTCCAGTTCTGTGAAAAAATATTTTTAGCTCCAGTAACAGCTGGAAAGTTTGTAATGTTTATATTATAACAAAGTAAGAAAAAAAGCCTACTGGATTGAACCTGGGGAATCTCTAAAGAAGCTCTATATACATGCCTTATGAACTTTTCACTGTTTGTAAAGTCACATTCTGTCTGGTTTTTGGGATTTTATGTGACAGAGCAGCAAATAGTATTGCATAGATGTAAAAAAAATGATACACAGTGTATCAAAATATTTTACAAATAACAATCTTAAAAGAATTGCATGTATGTATTAAAACATACACCATGCAGAGTCAAAATTTCATTGATCTCCTAGAGTTACAACTGAGAATCTTCTTTGTTTAATGTCTCAGCTTTGCACATGCACAGGCCATTAATCTTTTCATCAACTTTTACCAGTTTTTTGTCCCTAATGAAGAAAAATAAAGGTTTACAATTGCCTCATTTGTCTAAACCTGTTCAGTCAGATGATAGACTGAACAACATTTAATGAGATTTGTAAAGCTATCAATATTGTTGTTTTTTTTTACCTAACTCTGCTTCAAACCTCTCCACAACTTTATCTCTCCACTTTGCATTGGTCTACCACTTAAAATCCCCCCCAACATACATTATTATTATTATTGGGATCTACTGTGACAAATTTGCAAAAAGAGTTTACGTGAAATGACGCCTCGCTGTCCTCAGACAGTACATGAACCCATTCGGTAGCTATTACTCGTCTTGCCTTAATTTTTCTTGGTCATAATATTTCACATTCAAAGTTTTCCTAAATTTAAGAGAATCATAAATTATCCTAAGCTTTCAAAATGAGTTTTTTTTATGTTTCTGAGTGTAATCATGTTCATCCCACAGGTTTCTGTTCTCCTGGTTGTCAGAAAGACAAGTCAGTGGGTCAGTTCCAAACATCTCTGTTGCATTGCCTCTTGTGCCAATTTGGGTGTCAGGGTGTGAGTGAGTCAAACTACTTCTAAAGTACAACCATGTCATAAAATAAATTTTATTCACCTTTGTCAGCGGAAAGGGTTGGCGAAGCGCTTCCTGATCCATCTTTGGAATGGTCACTTAGTTTGTACTGCCTGGGGCATATGGGATCTCTGTCTGAGTTCAAACTGCTGTGCTCTGTGTCATTAAGTAGCAGTCGATCTGACAGCACAGGAGAGTTATTGTCATAAGGAGACACCTCTCCGCTGGACACTTTGAGGGAGTCACTAGACATGCAACTCTCAGTCAGAGAAAATGAATCTTCTGGCCTCAGAATGCCTGACTCCCTGCAAAGAAAACAGAAAAAAAAAATTATGGCATCTCAATAACGTACAAAAAGGATCACCGGCCTAGCAGACAAATCACATAAAGAGGGAACTACTGGAGACTTACGAGCACTGAGAGGCCCTTCTTCGCAGCAGATATTCGACAACATCAGAATCCGTTTCAAGCAAGCTAATCAGCACCTCATTCTGAAGATCTGCAGGAACCTGGGTAACGCAAAAGTCCAGTTTGTTTCATCATCTTATAAATAATCGATAATATCTAATATATATTTAGTAGCAGTAAAGAAAGTCGTATTATGAATAGTAACGATTTATTTCATAGTACATATTTTTCTCTTTTACATCACTAATTTAAATTTAAATTTAAATGTTTATATAGCAGTACAGATTTGTTTTATTATATAAGAGAGAGTTCTGTGAGTTCTTTTCAAAGAGCATGACTTAATTCCTGTAAAAAGCAAAAACATAAGAAGATGAAGCAGATGCTGGAATGCTTCCAGTAGGCTTCTTAGTTCTCAAAATTGAGGGTAGATAAAAGCTCATTTCACAAGGTCCTGGACTAAAAACAAACTTACTTTAGTGATGTAGCTTTGTTTTACAAGCATTTATAAAACCTTCTCTTGGTATATTAAGTTGATGTTTACATTTTCTTTATGTGGCTTCACTCTGTTAAGCCCAACAATTGGCTCATAAAACAAGAATATCTGTGACTCAGTTAGTCTTAAACTTCACCTTATCTTTGGCTGTTTTAAATGCCCTGTACTCCACTTACCATAAACAGCATATCATAAGCATCGATCATCCTTTGGACAACACTGATGATGGCTGAACTCTCCTCTGCATGGGCAAAACTCTGGACAGCAAACTCTTTGTCTGAGTTCTTTTGCTTGTGCAACAAGTTGGGACCAAGGATTGTGGCTAAATTGCGTGACGTCATCTTGTTTCCTGGGATCTAAACAAAAAAGGATGATAGAATTTTTTTTTTTACGAATTAATCCACTAAAAAATTAAATAAAAAAAAACTTATTAGGTCAATGATTCTGTTCAAAGTCTGTTTCTGTGGATATTACAGTAATTTAGTTTCATTGTTGCTCTTAATAATACTTTTGTCTCGCACTTCAGCTTGTGTTGTCATGTTATTCACACAGTAATCTAGCCTTTTGAACCCTGTTTGTAAAAAAGCTGTGTATCAGCTGTATTGCAATGTTCAAAGAGCTTGAAAGAAGAAGCAGCTTAAAGTCCGGAAATGACGGTTCTTTCTTGGGAAAAACTGAAAATGTAAACACCTGGCTCCCTTCAAGTAAGATTAAAAATGTTCTACACAGTCTCCAGGATCTTCAGCCATAATTTCATGGTGAAGGCAATTATGACAATTTGCAAAATTTCTCTGCACATATTGGAGGTTTCTGAAGCTCCACTGTCACTTTCCATCTTACTGTGAAGAACAAAGCACCATCTGTGTTTTCATCAACTCTTCACCAGTGTCAAAGGATGCAGATGATGAGGTTTTCAGTACGAATGGCCCGTTTCTCTATCCACATACTGTGACTTCAGTCAGAATGAAACATACATAAAAAAAATTCCAACATCTCTATCTTTTTGTGATCATCAGACTGGCTGTCTGAAACTTGAAGTTATTTTCAGAGTTCTGCTTTTCCCTTCTTCACATAGTCCTCTGTTCTTTTCATGGTTAAAGGCAATGTCAAGTCTTCGCTTCAACAGAGGGAAAACACATTTCACATTTAAGACGCAGTCTGAAGAACCCACAACTCCCCTAAATCTGTCAGTAATTTTCCTCTATGTGCAATTCGGAGGAGTGTGCACTTCTTCATGGAGAGTTCAGTGCATACCAATCTCTTATCAGCAAGGGGCATAAGCATGTTTTTTTATTTTTAAATATTTTCATCTGCTTGCTGAGGTTGTAGATAACACACCTAGAAAAAGCCTTACAATAGATAAGTCTGCTTACAGGGCTGACAGTGACAAGATATCCTGGGTTTCATAGACCTGCTTGAATTTGTCTGACAGGGGTATGCAAACCATGAATTATGGACAAGCCACCGCTACTGCTATCAGGCAGGCTGTTGCTTAATGCAACACCAAGTATGCAAAAATGCTGTCACAACAATCTCACCAGGAAGGCTTTGTGCTTGTTCAAACAGGCAGAGAAGGCTTTGACTCATCAAGAATAGCATGGAGTGCACTGCTGTCTTGATGACCCCCCAGCAGTAGGCCTCTCCAAATAGGTCCTGAAACCATCCATGTTCTGGCAGCTTCTTTTTTGAAGTTTTCATTATCTGTCATAAAGTGAGCCACAAGCTGGCCAACATTGATAATGGCTATTTTTATTTTGAAAATACTACCGCCTCCCCCTCGCCCCCCAAAAAACTTTACCAGAATAATATAATTTCATATCAATGCAAAAAAGCAAAAAGTAAGGGTGTAGAATATAATTACAGAAATAAATTCTTTCAGCCATTGGCTCAGTGAGTTTAGTCCAACACAAATTAAAATGTAACCCTATATTATTCTCAGTCCAACACATTACCCATCTCAAGGTAATTACCTAAAAATTATACAAAATCTATTCAGTGCACAGAGGCAAAATGAAAATAAATAGATGCTAAGTGTTCCTAATATGTCTCCTCATAATCTCACACATGCTCACAGGTACTGGGCTTTATCACAGGAGAAAAAACAAATTAGGCCATAATAGAGGGATGTTCACAGAAGCCTGGTGTCTGTGTGCTCATGGTGCTTCATGGAGAGAGTGTTCATGAATCATTTGATAAAGATAATTATAATCGATTAACATGCATAACATAGCTGCTGTTTTGGCACAGTAATCTCTTCAAATTAGAGGCTGCAGATGCAAGGCACATCTGTCCAACTGCCCTCTGCTGGCTGCTGGCATTCATCGCATTAAATCTGTGGAACAGTCTGTTTACGAGGACGCAAATTACTCTCTGATGGCTAATCATGTGGGGGGGTTTTTTTCTATGCTTTTGGCTTTTGCTTTTTTGTCTAAGCAATAAAACTAATTTGTAATTAACATGAAAGTGATGATTAATGTAAACAATCTGGGAAATTATATATATATATATACTTTCCATGAGTTATACAAAGCAAATTCTGCTTTATTCAACTCATCCAAAAAGGGGGAAGATGTATTTTTTTTACCTTTCGTCTTTCTGTGTCCAGGCTGTCTTCAGCATATGAGGACACAGTGGACAATAAGCTGAGGATGCGCTGCAGCGTGTCGCTATTAGAGGGAGGAAGCAGAAATATGAGGAGCTGGATGGCACTCTGTTGTTTGGAATAATCCAGCACTGCAGAAACACAAGTGCATCAACATAAGTCAGTTAAAAACATAATCAAAAGTTCATACAAACATTTACATCAAAATAGTGTATAAAGCCTGTGAAAAACTTGCTGATACCAATCACTGGCATGAATGTTATATAAATTGTGGCCCATAGACACATTTCATTTACAGTTCTCTTTACAAATAGTCAGCGCGTGACTGAACTAATTGTGGATTTTCTCAAATTTACAATGGTTCAAAATTAAACATAGCACAAATACAGACAATGTGTAGATGTTTATGTAGATATTAACAAGTTTATTGCATAATTGACTTGATATTTAAGAAGTTATCATGGCACAGATCCAACTTTTAAAAGAAGTTTAAAAATAGCTGACAAAGTTTCGACAGGGTTGACAGTAGGTAGAGTGTTCCAAGGATTCAAATCCTTGCGTTACAAACTGTTGTTAGAAAAGTTTTATTTAAATACTTTCTTGACTATATAAATCTGACAGTAAATTTCTTTTACTCTTTCATTTTACAATAATGCTTGCAATAAACTAATTCAAACTTTGAAAAAAAAAATAAAATAAATATTTATATTGCATCTTTAAATGTCCCAAATTTACACAACATCCATGCCCATGGTGAGTAAATGCAAACTTTTCATTGAGACTGCATCTGTCTGTGTGCTCCTCACGCATTGTGTGGATGAAAGCTGTGTACAGTTCTCTTGTCAGCAGCGGGTCAGGCAGGTCTCTGAGGAACTTCTTCAACAGAGCAGCAACATCGTGGACGCAGTGCTCATCGCTAAAGTGCACTTCCCAGCCTTGATCAAACTCCTCACGGAGCTAGATGAAACATCATCACAATCAGTGCTGCAAAGAATTTTATTTATTTTTTTAAAAACATTGAGGAAGTTGATCAAAGTACAGAAGGTTACCTGTCGTACTCTCTTTTTGGAACTCCCAACGCGGAAAATTCCTACTGTCTGCAAGCCTGAACAAAGACACGAATGCTTCACAAGTGGCAACAACCTCATACACATTCATAAAATGATTGATGCTTCTGAAGTTTGTACCATTTTTTTCCAAGTGTTGGCAGCAGAGATCAACTATCCTTGGCACCTGTCTGTAAATAGGGTTAAGGCTGAGCTTTTTGTCACGGGGTTTCTTCCTGTTCCCGGCTGCCTCATCTGGCAGAGACAGCTGAAGGGCCTCCAACAGCCGAGCCTGGTTATCATCGAGGTCAGTGATGCAATCCACAGACACTCCACCCTGTCAGTCATAAGAGTGACAACCATGTAGTCAATGGAAAGCAAACCAGCTCAGCTATGCTGCAGGAAAACGTGTGTGCTGGATCCATTTAAAGGCCGCAACATCTGCATGCAGGGTGAATATCTAAAAAGGTCACGAATTCCCACCGAAATCTGCAGAGCGGCTGTAATCAGACAGAACCCCTGTTGTTCTACATGAGTGACTCAGGTTTATTGGCAGAAAGGCTTACCCTCCTGGATGTCCGTGAGGCTATGTCTGGTGTGCTGGGGAGTGGAGAATCGTTATGGCTCTCTGGGGTGGAGCTCAGAGAGGAGTTGCTGCTGGAGAGCTCCTTGTTAGGCCGTTTGAAGCCAGAGGACAGGTGAAGGAAGGATAGCATCAATTCAGTAGCATTACTCTGCTCCTCCCGCTGGTGATCGTGCTGGTGTTCATGCCGGAGCTTGTGCACGCGGTCGTTGGTTATGACGTGCGACAGCGGTATGCCAAACGCCTGTGGTGAAGTCTCTGTGTGATGAGGGGGAGAGTAAGAAGTAGTGATTAAAGCTGAAGTTGGCACATAGTTTCTGAATTGTTCTTCAGTCATGTATAGTTCACAATGTCTCATAAAAGCATTCATACCTCTTCAATTTGTTTATATATTTTTATGATACAACTGTGAATTTAAAAGCACTTTATGACAATTGTGTGGGATGGACCAACACAGAATAAGGCACAAGTGGGGAAAAGAACGATGGATTTCAATATTTTTACAAATAAAAAACTGAAAAGTGTGGCACTGATTTGTATCCAGTACTCTGAGTTAAGAATTACATTTTGCTGCACTTGGAGGTGCAAGTACTTTTGGGTATGGGTCAAACAGCTTTGCGCAGACTGAAAGGGGAAGGTGTGTGAAAGATTTTCAAGTCTTCCCAGGGATGTTTTAGTAGGGATTGTGATCTGGACTTTGATTGGTCCATTCTATCACATTGATATGTTTATTACGGTTCCAGTCTATTGTAGCTGCATGTTTAATGTTGTTCTATGGTTATCTCCATCTGTCATTCCACTGACCTTTTTATGTGCTTCCCTCTAACCCTAGAGAAAAATATCCACACATAATGATGCTGCCACCACCAAATTTCAGCTTTGGAATAGTGTGTTAAGGACTAAGTGCAGTGTTAGTTAGCATTTTTTTAATTTTTGCATTTTTTGGTATAGGATAAAAGTGGGTGAATTCAAGACATATATATTGGAATCCATATAAAAATGTATGTTTCCTTTACTATTATACCCTACTTTGTGTGGGTCTATCACAATAAAATACATTGTGATTGTAACGTGATAAAATGTGTAGAGATTTAAGGGTTACGTACATTTTTCAAAGCACTCTATCCTTTGTATAATTTTCAGGAAAACATATTAAAATTTTAGTCGAATCTTAAATAAATT
The DNA here is from genome assembly GCF_001444195.1 of Xiphophorus couchianus. NCBI lineage: Eukaryota > Metazoa > Chordata > Actinopteri > Cyprinodontiformes > Poeciliidae > Xiphophorus > Xiphophorus couchianus. The sequence continues at coordinate 14,506,925 of NC_040234.1, read as the reverse complement.
CTACTAAAAATAAAGAGGAACTGGCAACAGCACAGCACACACTTAATATTCAGTGAGTGCATACTTTCCCAAGTGCCTTTGTAAACAAAAGACTGAGGAGAAAAGAGGAAAGAGGGGGCTGGGAATGCCGGAGGATAAGCTGCAACGAATGAGCCTCCACTTAAGATTGTTTTAGTTATTTCCCTTGACTGCCTCTTTCTGACGGAGAACATCACTTTCCTGCCACATTGTTGCAGCGGGCGGGGCTGTGTGGTGGTTGAAGATCACAGCTTCCTCTGTTCTTTAAGATTCTGATCACTCACAGCTCCAAGCGAATAAACAGCTGAAAGTGTGTTTGGTGGAGTGAGTGTACACAGCTTCAGCCAAAAAGGATAAGAGCAGCTTTTAAAATGTCAGAGCCTGACAAGGCCCAAGAAACTAATAAGAAGCTCCCACGGATCTAAAATACAACTGTGCTTATCTCCACAGGCTTGAAAACGACTTCGGTTTGGGATTTACAGCTGTACCATTCTTCTGTAATATTTGTGTGAAATCTTCTCACAGGATAAAGTTGAGAAACACCACTACTCATCATGAGCGGCATTACCTTTGTCTCTGTTCTTTTCCTTAGATAACGAATCCAACTTCTTCCTAAGAGACTTCTTGTGCTTGTGGCCATCTGTAAAAGTAAATACAAAAATCTGGTTTATTTAGCTCCTGTTCAGGCTTGTTTCACTACTGATCCCCTTAAACTCAAGCAAGCAATGTCATTTTTGCACTATACTAGGGTGAATAAAATCTATATTTTAATGCAATTGATTCGATAAGATTAGCTTTTTTTATAGGCAATCTTGAAGCTGATTTGATGCAAACTAGAAAACTTAATTGCCTCTCACCAAGTGTAGGAGAGAAAGAATAAGTTGCACAACATATTGAATCTCAGACATCAGAGCAGTGACAAGGACAGCTTGGAAGCAGCATTAGTTATTTCCAGCTTTTCCACATATATTTACCAGGATTTCCAATAAGTGGATCTGTGCATGTTCATATATGTCAGCAGACAAAAAGAAGTTTGCACAAGTGAATATTTGAGTGTGTGTGTGAAGAAGATAAGTACATTTTGGAATGGTGATATGGCAGCCCAGGTCGTGACACCGAATCAGTCGCCTGAAGGCAACTTCCTGAAGGCGGACCCTCTCCAGTTCTGAGAGGCTCTGCAGTGGGACTGGCTTTAGGGAAATGCTGGGTCCCAAAGATGTATTCCAGGTGATGTCACCCTGAGGAGACATGCAGATATCATTAATTCAATAAAGCAGACAAAATTGTGTTAATAAAGTTGCCAACTAAACAGAAGAATTCTGTTTTTGCTTGCTTGTCACACTTGACGCTGCAAAATGTAAAGTTTATAAAAAATATTTACATATTTGTTGAAACCGTCACTATGTTGTGACAGCAAGGTTTCCTCCAGAAAACCTGTCAAGCCCGGTGGTTGGGCACTATGGCAGTCATTCATCCAGGGGCCCATCATGTTTTTGAGTTAAAAAATGTTTAAAGTTGACAGATAGCTTGAAAATACCACTTGATAATTATGTGTTATGAAAAGATTGGAAGATTAATACCTGAACACAACTATAAAGTCCTAAAAATGCAAACATTAAAAGAAAAAATAAACAATGCCTAGCCTGGTGGGGGTATAAGTAAAGCCTGGTGGCCCGCCAGACTTATAATACACTGAGGAAAACCCTGGTGACAAAATTGTGAAAAGAATAAATCAAGCTCCTCCCAGTGCTAATTAGAAACATCCAATCAGAGCCAGGAGGCGGTCCTTAGTGCTGTCAATCATTTCCATGTGTACACTGTTCACTTCTTTCCCTCTTCCCCTCTTGCACTCTGCTTCCTTACAGCTTCTCTCCGTCACCAGAGCCTGGTGTGAATGCTAAAGTTAGTTAGCATGGCCACTATTCACAGCAGATAAATGATTTTTTCTGTAACAGTGAGTTGCTTCTCCACCACTAGCACATTTAACAGCATGTTCACAAGGTTAATTGACAGCGCTAAGATGATCCTCCTGCCTCTGATTGGTTGACTCTGACTGGGAGCCGGGTAATTCTCCTCCCAGTGGAGGAGATCAATCTTTTCACAGATTATCTGTCTCATTATACTGTCACAACATGGTTTTAGCAATTATGTAAAAAACATTAAGCTGTGCTTTAAATGTTTCAGATCATTAAACATTAATCATTAATTTCAGACAGAGATAAGCTGATATAACTTGATAACTGGTTATGCCACCATTGCAACAATTATCATCAAGTGCTTGTGATAAATGGAACATTCCTATAGTGTGTGTATATGTATATGCATCCCATCATGATCTTAAAACATATCCAAGCAGCAAAGCAGCCCTAGAACATCATATTCCCACCAAAAGTATGATGTTCTTTTTCTCAGTTAGTTTTATGCCACATGTAAAGATACACAACTGCTCAAAAGTTTCTCTTCTGTCTCATCAGTCTGGGGAATATTTTCCAAAAGTCTTGCAGCTGTTTTCTTTGGCAAATATGAGACTGGCCTTTCTCTTCAGTTTGGTCAGCTGGAGTTTTCTCTTAGGACTTTACCAAGAATGCCATTTTTGCCATTTCTGTTTCTTACTGTTCAATCATGAACGCTAACATTAACTGAGACATGTGAGGCCTACAGTGATTTAGACATAATTCTGGGTTCTTTTGTGACCTTTGGGGTCAGATGTTTGTGCACCTTTGAAGTATTTTTGGTCTTAGACCATCCCTGTTTCACGTTTTCTCCATTTTTGGATGATAGCTGTCACTGTGGTTCAATTACTGTAATTAGGCTGAGGTGTGGCTGGTTAAAATGAACAAAAATATATGAATAATAATGTAACAGGTAAGCCACTATACAGTTTGCTTTTAGCCTTTACGCAGATTGTCTTCGTCTGATATACACAAAAAAAGTTTGATCACCTAAAACATGTCTATGTATCAAAAAGCAAAGACAAAAGAAAACTTTAAGGAGACAAAGACTTGTTTTCTCAGCACTATTTATCACACTCAAGAGGCCCCTGGTATGCAGAAACTGATAGCTGTTTCACTCAGTCTGATAAATGCAAACTGCACCACAGCTGTAAAAACAGTAAAACTGTTTACTTAATAGTTGTATAAAATTTTGCAAGAAACAAAATTATTTACAGTGAAATCATTAATACAACACTTAATGTTCCAGTTTAATCCAATCCTTAACATATCTGCCTCAGATGCAGATATTTCAGTGCACACTCTGAAAAGTCAGTAATAATCCTTTATTTTAATGAATCAAAAAGCATTTTACAGCAATTGTGAAGATTTAGCACAGTAGTGGTAAAGGGGGCATATAATCAGATTTTACATTCTCAAGCTTTAAGCATCTTCATGCTGAAGATTAAAGTGCTTTGATCCACATCTATTGAGCCAATCATTTGAGCCATGTTCCAAAGAGGCTTAGTAACTCATTATAAGGATAAGGCTTACGGTGAAGTAGCTCACTTCCATTTAAACGAGCATTAGGACTGAGCTACCATAGCAGAATTTTTTTTACTCATACACGCAAAGCGTGAGAAGAGGAATATAAATGTGGCAGGGATGTATCTGGCTCCAGGTTCCTTTTTCTGCATCGCAACAACCAAAACACTGTCAAAGAAATATCTTCAACGACGAGAACAACAAGGAGTTCTGTAACCACTGCTCAGCCCACACAGAGTCTTGAAGTCAACATCATTATGTCAGTTTGAAACTACCTGAAGAGACAGATGCAATCGAGTCAGTCAAAATTTCACAAAGTGGTTGAGACCAGGTTTCCAGGCTGTAAGAACAACAAGCTTCAAAACATGGTAGAAGAGTGGAAATATCTACCTATTGGAGCCCCAGTTAGCACGTTAACAAGGTATTGAAAAGCATCAAGTGCAGAAAGAATTAGATACAACTGTGGAAAAATCCAATGAGTTCAGCTTTTAGTTCACCTAAAATTTTAGAGAACTTTGGCTCATATGTCATTTTCTTCTAAATTAACAAGAAATAATGTGTCAGTAAGAATGTATCGATTCTATATAGGTTTTGCTTCAAATCAGTTAAATAAATTAGCTTTTCAATAACATTCTAAGTTATTGAGATGCACCTGTTAGTAATCCATATTCCAAGTGCTGTTTTTTTTTTTTAGGGTAAGCTTTGTTGACATATGAAAGCATGACTTGATATGAAGGAGAAGCTCCATAACCAATTGCTCCAGAGGGAGCTAGCTGACCAAACTGAATTAGGTTGCACACAATGCAGTTTGTTTGAGGATGGAGGTTGGGCAATACATCTCGAGTTACAGGATGAATTATCTTAAGTTTTCACACAGCATGAACAGACGTTTGCAAGTAATGACATGCTGTAAATTTGGTTTCATCAGGATTTATGGCTACATCTTAAAATCCAGCTAAATGTACTGAAGGGCTGGTATCAAACATCATTCCAGGCAAATCTTTATACTGAAGTTATAACAACTAGAGTTAAAAGCAAGAAAGTAGTGGAAAGTAGTGTAAACTACCACTTTTTGGCCAGTACAACAATTGGTTACCATAGAGATTGTGAATGCAGGATGGTACAGGGACAGCACAGACCAAGGAACAGGTATGCATATAGACAATTTTAAGCGCTCATTTGATATTCTCTTAACGGTTTTGTCTAAAATCCCCTAATTTGGGGAAGTCAGTTAACCAGCACAAGAAATCATGCAGTAGATTTCAGACATTCATTTCTGTCTTTACATTCTTTTAGAAGTAAAAATTTTTCAATTGTTCCCAAGATGTCTCATATTTACCAGCTTTGAACTGTTGCCAGCAAAGTACATTTTACAAGGCTTGTCTCAATGTCTTGTCTTTTCTGTTTTTATTGGCAACACTGACAGAATGCTTAACAAGTACCTACAGACTGTTGTATATTTTTTGTTTGTCTGAGTTGCAAAGTATGATTAACTAATAATATTCATCTTTTTGGACCAAATTGAACGTTTATGTGATCTACTAGCAGAAAGAAGAAATGTGGCAATGTTTTATAGGTCAGAGGTGACACGACATGCATTGAGCAAATCCTGCCAGCCAATTCTGACAAACATAAATTCCTCTCGTATGACTCTGTTTGAAGTGAAACTTTCTCTGTGTCTGATGCAAATGCGAGGTGCCTTCCCACAGTTTCTGTTGACATCTACAGATAAAGAGTAAAAGTGAGTAATTTCCAAGCATTGTGCTCAACATTTTAATGAAACATCCTTCCACACTCTGCATAATCACAGGTGTTAGTTGGTCAAGCCGAGACATGCCACCATGCCACAGTTTTGCTCCAATACTTTCCGGTTATGAAAGCAATGTGAATTTTCCTAAAGTGATGCAGGTATTTTTTTAAACAACGAACTGTAATGCAAGTGCAAACAATTGGGCCCAGTTCTTACAGGACAGACCCCCTCCTATTTTACTTAGGAAACACATATGCTATAGCTTTGAATTGGCTTTACTTGTTTCCTCCATACAAAATAAAAATGTCTGAATAAACCAAAAAATAAGAATTGGCCAAACATAAACAGATACCGAGAAATAACCACTCATAATGGAGTCAATTACTTTGAATGTTTAAATATCCCAGCCAATTAGGTAAATAATCCTGTCAAAAAGGCATAAAACAGTGAGTCATACCAGCTCCCATTCTGAATCAGTGAAAATCCACTGCTTGCTTACAGGTGTATGTGGATGTAGCTAATTTTAATTCAAAGCCTTGCTGAAAAGCAGCAGTGCTTCCGAGAAAACAATGGGAGGAAATCTGCAAAGTAATTCATACAATATGCCTGGAAAGATTGCGCTGATCTAGTAAACTTGAGCGAGATCCATGGAGGTGAGAAATACTCCTCAGCTCTGGATGCCAAGAGTCAATTCTGCAGGATAAGTTAAAACAGGATTAACTTGTAGACATAATAGTGCTTTGTAAAAGTATGTCTAGCCCTTGAGTTTTATCTTTTTTTTTTTTACATGTTTTCATATTACAACCTCAAACCTTGATGTACTACATTCAAGTTTTATATGACAGACCAAGATGAAGTGCATTATTTTCTTCTTCTTTTTTTAACAAAGAAGATTTGTTATATTTGATACCACTCAATCAAATTTATTGCGACTAATTGCTTTTCGAACAGTCTGTACATGTGGAGTCTCACAGACCAATGCATCATCCAAAATGCACAGAGGACAGCCAAACTGAAAAGCTACTTCAAAAAATAACAGTCTGGGCAAGAAGAGCATTATTCAGAGAATAAGCTAAATTGATATGAGAAGACTAAAACTAAACAGTTTGTCCTTTGTGCAAAATACTATTTGTGGCAGTCACCTAACGCATCACCCTGAATCTTCTATACACACTGTGAAACATGGTAGTGACAGTATTATACTGTGGGCGTGTTTAGGGACCATGTAAGGTTGCTGATGGGAAGATGAATGAAACGAGGGCCATTGTGTAAGAAGTAATTGGTCAATCATTAACTGACTTATTAAGACAAAAAAGGCCTTTTGCTAAAATAACAAACATACTCAGAGCAGTAATTAAGCCAAAATTGATAGCACCTTTTGCTATCCAATTATTACTCAGTTAATCCAGAAAATAGTCAAAATACTAACCACACACAGAAGAACTGATGTTAAGTTAAGCAGAAAGGGCTGAGCTTTTCACATGTTGAATTTGGAAGCATTTTTAGCTGCAGACACATCTTTGCTACAGAACATCAAGAGCACACAAAAGGTGTGCTAACATGTTGCATTTTAGGCAACATCTTAGCACACACGTGTTTATTTTCTCATTTAAAAAGGAATTGTATTATTTCTTTATTGGCATCTTTCGATGTATTTCTAATTTTGCACAAAATGGCTTAAGTGGATAAATGGAAAATCTGCAGAATGTACCAATTACTTTCATCCAATTGATTGATTACCCAAAAGAGTATTCAATTAGAGGATAAAGTATTTTGGACTAGAGGATAAATACGACTTGCAGTTTTACCAAGTCAAAATCTAGACCTAAATCTAACTCGAAAGGCCTGACAATTTCTGTTCACACACTCTCCAACCAATCTGACAAAAGTTGAGCTGTCTTGCAAAGAAAAAACAAAATGCAAATAATTCAGAACAAATGGAAAACAAATGCAAACGCAATTTGATGAATTTTGTTTAAAAATATGTTGAACACCATACGTTCCTTCACTTTACAGTCACTAAAAACTGTGGTTGGAACAAAATAAATGGAGAAAAAAATGACTGAGGCATGAATACTTTTGTAAGACTCTGTATCAAACCTTGTCGTTTTTCTATTTGGAAATTTTTGCCCAATCTTCTATTAGTCAGTTCGTCGCGTTTTAAAAGTACAATAATGTGATGTGAGCACAAACTACTGCAAATGAAACCATCTATCACACACCAAAGAATATTCTTTTTCTAATAAAAGAAAACATTTATTATAAATTATGCAACATATTACAAGTATATTTAAGGCAGTAAAGAAAACTTCACTAAGTGGTAACAATGCATTTGCGTCATTGTGTTTTGTTTGCCTTTATTTATTATCCCGCTGACTTCGGGACACCTTTGAAAAATTCAGAAGCCACAGTTAACTCAAACAGCGAGAAAAAAAAAAAAAAACTCAACCCAGCAGTTACTCACAAGACAAAGGATGCTGCTTCGTTCTCCCATCACGAAAAACCTGCTTTCCGAAGACAAAAAGTCACCCGAACTCCGTTGAAACCTGAACTTTCTCACAATTTAACCTGCGCCACCTGACTTCGCTTCAACTCTTCACGACAATGAACCTAAGTCAGAATCATGGTGACACTTGGCCACCAGGGGTCACTACGAGCACGCGGAGAGAAAGACCGAGCTGAACGACCCTACATATCCAACATCTATCAAAGAGAGAAGCGCATGACACAGGGTGGGGCTGCCTGGAAGCGTGGGTCTCTTCCTTAATGTACCGCAAACACATTAAAGTGTGTACTGGCAGATTAGCGTCGAAAGAAAGACCTCAAATGAAGCCACTTTAAAGTTCTTGGCACAGTTCGACAAAAGCAAGCACTTATTAAGACTACATTACCCATAACCCTCAGCTTAGCTATTACCATAAAACTTATAGTAAATGTTCTACGATGGTTCTGATCTCTGAACCAGATATTAATCATCTAACTTCTAGTGGTCAGTCAAAAAAAAAAAAAAAAAATTTTTGTTTTTTTTACTGTGGAAACTTAAACGTCATTGCCAATATTAAAGATGCATTCTACTGGAATCCTTTTTCAAAGTGAACCTTACATGTAAACAATAATTTTAAAAATTGTTATTTAATTTAGTGTTTTAAAAATCAAAGCATGCACAACCGTTTTAGCCAAACCTTCGCAAACTTCTCACAAACCAAATCACTTAATTTTTGTTAATTTAAAACAAATCTGCTCATCTACTCAGGTTACAGTATTTAAGCATATTTGTTTTGTTATTACTTCATCACTATTTCCTGCTTTATTCAAATCACAATTCTTATAGTTATATATAGGTTAATTTCAAACCATGTTCATGAACCACTACATATTTTGTGACACTTTTTATATCCGTTTACATATGACGGACTGTATTTTTGGTTGGTAATTTAGGGGTTTTTTTGTTGTTTTTTTTCTTTTGGCTTCTCTGATGTGTATCTTGCTACCACATACAGTAGATAACACAGTTAAAGACATGCCTAGAAAGGGAAACTTGAAAAGATGCACACATAAAAACATACATGTACTATAGATTTCTAAATATGGTTGGGAAAGTAGGTTAGGATTGATTGAACGGGCCAAAGATGTGTCGGCTGCAAAAAGACCAAAGGATTTTTCTTCGCTAAATAAACATATCCATTAAAATATATGCCTTTGAAAGCTCAGTCTTTGGAAGATCAGTGTTTGGAAGGTATTATAAAAACATTTTTAAAAGCAAACCATGATTTTTTAAGTTGATCTTAAATACTTCTACAGAAACATCTCTTTTTTATTATTATTTAGTTAGTGTTGTATACAAAGAATTGACCTGCAGAGGTTAAAGGGGAGTATGATCCCCAGAGACAGAAACAACAAGACCCTTCGATTTATTGCATTGTAAATCCATACTCCTCCCCCAGCCTAATGGACACAAAAACAGATTAAAATGACATCTAAATTATGACCCAGTAAAAATGCTTCATTGGCCAACAACATGACCTGATGATTTTTATGAGCTACATCCTCCTATCTTTAGATTAAGGCTCCTATTAACCTTCTGACCTCTGTTCCAGTGATCATTAAACTTATTCTTATTTTTAATATCATTATATCCTTACAAAGGAGTTATGAATGGCTCAATCTAAAGGTCATAAAGCTTTCTGGGTACTTCCATCAGAGGCTCCTTTGAGGGTTTGGGGAAAATGAATGACAAAATTTAATTTGAAGAAGCATATCCAAACTGGTTATTTGAAGCATCCTAAAAAAAATATTTTTCTAAAGCTCTCATAATCTCTATGCTCTTCCAACAAAGTTCCACAGAGACAATATTAAAAAGAATGCAAAGTAAAACAGAAACAATAAACAAAGAAAATACTTTCAGATTTCTTACAAAGCCATATCCAAAGGCTAAACTAGCAACAAAGCAGAATTGTCTCAAATGAAGTGCAATAAACCATGCTGGGCACGCTGTGGATCAGAGAAAAGATTAGTGTCACATTTAACTACAGACCTGGAGGAGAGCCTTCATGCCTGTTGTCATAATATTAAAGGGAGAGTAGAACACTTAGAGGTCAGTGACATTGTACACAGTGCTGGGAATAAGTGCACAGGATATCAGCATATATCAAATACAAGTTGCTACTGCCAAATGCCTCTTTGCTCTATGCTGCTGTTGTATATTTTTGATAAAGTTTTAAGTGCCCATTGTTCTCATGTTGTTACACAGTTGAATGTAATATGCTGGGGTGAACCAGAAGACAAACAACCCATATCTTTCACTTTGATAAGTCATTGTAACCATATGTAACCATTTTGTTAAGCTCCCATTTTTATGCGTTTTTCACAAAGTATGTGAATATCTTTCTATTTACAGCAAGAAAACCCTTCTGACAAAACAGATCATATCTGCAGTGTGACCACACACAGGTTGCAATATAAGGTTGATGCAAACTGCTCCGAAACAATGACCGACCCTTCACTTTACAACTGCAAACAACCTGCGATGTTTTAAACTTATTTCCATTTTCCACACAAATGCCAGATTGTAAGGTGCCATAGTCGCTGCAGCCCAGCAAGTTTAGCCCCATGCCATGCAAATGTAAAGTCTCTAGTGGGAAGAAATATGTGCCTGAGGGATTGTAGCCAAGGATCAGGTCATGCTGCTGCACTGTGAGAAATAAGAGTCGAAGCTTTCTTCATGTAAACCAGATGTCTCTGCTTTCCATCTCGGCCCAGGCTGCAGAGATCCAAAGTGAGCGCACCAGTAAAAAAAAAAAAAAAAGGAGTGATATTCAACTTCATGTGAGGAAACCTTCTCAAGTTTACAAAGTGGGTTGCTATGTTACCCGCAATTAAACATTTCTAATTAGCACAGCATCATACATGCAAAAGTATATGCAAAGGCTGCAACAGTTGTTTTGAAATACATTTACACCAGATGGAACCGAACAAGCCAAATGAAGTCACTCTTGAAATGGAAGTCTTACAGCATTGGGGCCGTTACTGGGTGGAGGTGCAGAAGTTTCATGTGAAAAAGGGGAACAAAACACCCACAAAAACAGAGACCCTGATGTGTTGTTGCAGTGGTCTCTTGGATACTATTGTCCCTGAGAGGAGAACATGACTCTATGCACACCCACAAAAATGTGACTTTGATTACTGAATTGAAGAAAGATTTTGCATGCAAAGGCACTGGCTTGTAAGCTGATTGTAAGCCGACAGCATGGTCATGTGAGTCTTCAGGCAGGAACTCAGTCCCTCTGTTTTCAGTTGAGACTATAAAACACAGTGCAGCTGCACCATCTTAAATAACAAATATTGGTGATTAATAATTTAGCGTATTTAACAACAATGTAAGCTAGCATGAACATCTCAACAACAAAAACTTGTCCAAAAGACTTTAACCTCATACAACTCCCAAATATCTGTTTCACTTTTTCCCCCAGCTTCATTCAGGTTCTGTGAAAAAGGAAAAAGTTCTGGCTGTGGAGTTGGTGTTGATAACTCCGGAGGACAGATACTTGGCATTCATTACAAGGCTGTTACGGTGTCAGGTCAATGATATATTTCCAATATGATAAACAAACAGTGTTGCCATGGGGAAAATTTAAGCACAACAGTGCAGATTGCCTCCAATATTTAGTACTTTGTTTTATTTAGTAATGTGATAGCTTCCAGTGTACTTTCTGCAAAGCAGCTGCTGCACATTGAGTTACAATTTTGCTGTCCTCCATACAAGTTTAGAGTTGCTCTGTGTTGTTTTATGTGAGATCTGTAAGTGGTTATGCAAGAAGACAAGCACAAATGCACCTAGTTTCTTATATTTACATTATATTTTTGACCTGCTTATGTTTACAACCATAAACTTCAAAAATTTTATTCAGACTTCATGGACTTGAACACAATTTAGAGCAAAATTATTGAGCATAAAGAAAAGAAAACACAGTTTCAGTTTTTTGGGAATTTTTTCCCCAAACAAATAAAACAACTGAAAACTTTTATTTACAATAGTGTTCAGGCCCAGTAACTTACTAAACAGCTTTCTTTTTTTCAAATACAGCTACAAAACTTTGCATGTCTGTAAACTGAAAATAATTCCCGTTCTTTGCCAAAGTAACTCAGGGTAGGTCAGACTGGATGGATTGCCTCTCTGAACATCAGTGTTCATGTTTTGCCACATTCTCAGTTAGATTCAGGTCTGGACTTTGACTATTTTATATGAATATTAGATTTGATCCAAAACTTCCCATTGTAGCTCTGGCTGTATGTTTTTCTGGAAGATGAACTGCCACCCAATTTTATGTCTTTTAAAATTTCTGCCATATCTTCTTCAACTGTGACCCTGTGACCCCATTAACTCAGATCCCATCCCCTGCCCCTGCTGACTCCTACAGCATCATACTGCCACCACCATGTTTCATGTAGGAATAGGTATGCTGAAGTGTTTCCTTTCAGCTATATATATATATATATATATATATATATATATATATATATATATATATATATATATATATATATATATATATATATTCAGATGGCAGTTGTCTGCATGTTCAGCTTGTAATGTAACATTTTTGTCCCAAGGCACTATGAATCTTAAAAAAAAAATAAAATCTGTTTGCCTTGCAAGTTGTAACATCAACACTTGTCTCAACTTTGCACATTCCTCCAGAGAACCACCTTTAAAATGTCTCACTTCAGTCTTCTTAAATGTGCAACAGTTTATTCATCTCAACAAATTGGATGAAAAGGGATGACATTCATCACTTGTAGTGACGCAACAAGCTGTAAAACATGTTGGTCCACACGTAAGCAAACCTGCCCAGTTAGCCAGAGACCTGATGGTGTTGCAATAGCAGAAGACTGTGATTGATTAGTTTAGGGAGGTTTTTCAATTCAAGTCCCATCCAGCATTTTTGAAAAAATAATACCAAGATTATATAAAATAAAACGAATAAATGAAAGCAGAGTTAATCCTTCTGCATTATGTTTTTTAAATTATATTCCATTCACTTTCGCAATGTTGTGAGTAATACAGAGACAACAGTAATGTAACCAACTCTTACACCCTGTGTAATTTAAATGTTGCTAATGAATTGGGGAGTGAAATTTGCTTTTGAAAGTTTGGTTTCTTCAAAGTTCCTACTTTATAAGTTTCTGCTCGAAGATTTCCAGCAGGGATAATTAACGCCCACCACAGCCACCACTGTTTGCAGTATGATCCAGAACAAAACGTAGCAATGATACATCCGCCTTCAAAGCAATCAATTAAAGGGCACTAACCTGATACGAAGTTTCCTCAACCTCGGTACCACAGTGCCGCATCAAAGTCGAATCCAAACTTCTGGTCTGCCTCAGTTTCTTCTTGGAAATACTTTTGGGGCTAAGCGAGCATGAGAACACGCTGCTCAAAAGTCCTTGTGCGGCCATATCTCATACTCAGCCGTTCATGTGATATTGGATATAGATCCGCAAACACATAATCGGAACGCTGCGAGATGAACCGTTTCCCGTCCAGCGCTCGCAGCGTCTCTGCCAGTATTATGAAATGCGCGCCCCTGTTCTCAGATCACCTCCTCCGCCTCCCAACGCCGTGACTCAGTGCTTCCTGCGTCCAACATCTCAATGATGCTTCTAAGAAGTATGTTGATTTCTCCAAAACAGCATGACAAACGATACTCAGTGGGATTAGGGGGGCATGACTTTGTTTATATTGGCTCTGAGTGACTCAGCCAAACCAATTTGAATTGATCCCGCGGCAAAAATAAATAAAAATAAAATAGATGATAGTTTCGTAGCGTAAACCGATTTTGGTGTTCAAAACGGACTTATAAGTAGTTTATAAAACGTGAAGTCTGCAAATATTTCATGGCTTTTCAAAACTGATTTATGTATTTTTTTCAGAACATCTCTGTTTATTGTTTATTGACGGACAAATACTGTGTGCACAACACGCGTCTCATTTATTACAAGTACGCATAATCTATATTATCCGTTACAGTCTTCTGAAAGAAAAAAAATTATCACACTTGAATATTTAAATTTATATATAGCCTACATATATATAAATATATATCGAGGCAATCTGGGCACATTTGAAATCTTACTTAATCAACCCTAATTAATTTTAATGAATCATGATTTACTTAATTGATAATAATAAACCATATTTGTAGGACAGCTGAGTTCAATTTAACTACCCACAGCCAGGCTTACTGCTTGACACGTATAATCAAGAAATCACTTAAACTGAACCTGCTTGACCACATTAAGTTGGCTTTGAAATCTCAAAAAGCAAAGCATCAGCACCAATCTGAAGAAATTAAACAAGAGGTGAGGAACACAGAGGCTTAAAGCCATTTCTAAGGGTTTGGGACTCCAGTAACAGCAGTCCGATATAATGGAGAAAGCATGAAACTGTAGTGAATGTTCACAAGAGTGGCTTGCTTACCAAAATTATTTCAGCAGTGCATCGACTCATCTAGGAGGTAATAAAGGAGTCCAGTACAACAATGTAAGCACTGTGTGATTCACTTGCCTCAGTTAAAGGCCAGAGTTCATGATTCAACAGTAAGAACGAATCTGGGCAAAACGGCATCATATGGGAGATTGTCGAGGTAAGACCTACTACTTATTACTTATTAACTGTGTCATATTTTTTCATTAAACTTCTTGGTGATTCTTAAAACTTTCGATAAAATATATTGTAATTGAAGACTAAAATTTTTAAAAGGTGCCTTAGACAGGCAGTCCATGTATGAAAGCTCTCCAATGTGGTTGAAGTAATATAATTCTGCAAAGAAGAGTGGGCCACCTGTTATCACAAGTGCTTGATGGTAGTGATTGCTGCCAAGGGTGGCACAGCTGGGTATGAGGTTTTGGGGGCAATTGCTTATTCACATCGAACAAGGTTGGTCCAGACAGCTATTTTTCTTACCTTTTTCAATGGAGACATTTAAAAACTATAGTTTACATTTTCCCATGTTACCTTTGATGCTCGGAACAAATTCAATGTGACAAAAATTATTAAGAAATTTGTGAAGGGAGAATAGTTTAGTATACATTAAAGGTTTCCTTCAGAGATGATCAAGCTGAAAAAACTGGTTTTATCCACTTCACAGATATAGTAAGAGTTTTCCAGTTTCATTCTTACATATAGTCACAATCTTGTACACACCTCAGCTGCATTCACTCAGTCACACTGTATTACTTCTTCACTGCAAGGTAGCTGAGATACATGGCATGCCATGCCCTCTGAACAGACCCTTCCTGTGGGAGCCCTGGGGAAGAGACCAGTGTGATAACGCAACATGTGAACCAGTACTGTATGGCCTCGATAAGGATTTATCAGATACAGAGTCCACTAAACAGACAGGGGAAGTGGTGATAAGTGGGCGGCTTTACGTTTGATCTGCTTATTTGGTGCTGGTGGAGTTTGGGTAGAGACTCCCGGAAGATTCTCATCAGACATAATTTCTCAAAGGGATAGGTGCAGCAAGACAAACGCTAGACCAAGTAGAAAACCCCGGGCATGTTGATTTATAGAATACCTTTCAGTATACACTTTGGTTTGTTTCAAGTACTGTATAGGTGTAAAACAGAAAATTGCTGCAGTGAAGTTTTAATAAATGTAAGCAAAAATGACAACTATTTTGGGGAGTAAACTGAGAAGTAAACTTGGAATGTGCAGAGCATTAAAATCCAAACAGAATGAGCCGCTACTCACTCCTCTGTCTCAGTCAAACATGTTTCAGAGGGAGTACAGTGCTTTACAGTTAATCAAATTAAATACTTTATATCTATCAAATAAACTCAATAAAATATATATTTTGGTTATGGTTTAACAACATTTTAAAGGCTTCAGTTTTGCAAGGCATTGCATGCGAGGGGAAAATTTCCCTTTTTTTTTTTTAGAACAGGGCTTTTGTGTTAATAGATGTCTTCAAAACAAACAAACAAAAAAAACATCTGTACTATTAAGATTTCTCTTTGATAAGTAAACTCACCAAGGGGATCAACAAATAGTTTCAGCATTTATTAGATAATTCAGAAAGACAGATGTGAAATATTTTGTCTTGAGTTTGCATGAGTCATCATAGCTGGAGTCAAGAAAAGAAACAAACCATGGCCGTGAGGGCAGAGAAAAAGACCACGAGATGGCAGTAGAACAAATGCTTAAATTGCTACCGACATGTGTGGTTTGTTTGTTGGGGGGCAGAGAGGGGATTTGTTGGCTGTCTGTACAGCAGACACTGAGTACCAGGTGAGGGGAGAGTTACAGATTGCATGTCCACCACAGGCAAATGATGTCCATCATCTTCAAAATTCCTTCTGTGCAGCGCTCGTGTTAACTTGTCTTGCATTGCAGATAGGCTGAATTTGTGTCCACTGAACTGCAGTTGCTTCAGAGAAAAGAGAAAAGTCTCGGAGAGTCTTTGTCTTGCACAAGTACGTTTTTTACAGGTAGAATCTCCAAACATTGAATGCATGTTTTAGGATTGTATGTGGCAGACTAAAAGTGATATGCAGTGGAAGGAAAATCATACATTCTATGATTAATATAGACTGAAAAGTGTGAGCCCAGTCCCTTTTATTCTAGTACCCATTAATAAAATGCATTGCTGCCATTTGCTTTGATAAATAAGTCAATTTGTAAGTAGAGTCCAGGTATGGTTTTAATGCAGCTGCTCTGTGAAGGCCTCAGAGCACATTATGTCAAACACAAGGTCCTCTGAGGTTTAGAGGACCACAGAAATAAAATTTCAAAATTACATTTGTGTGCTTAAATATTTCATCAATCAGTTTTTATTTGCATGGACCAAATTGCATCAATTTGAACATATTTTAAGTGTGATTAAATCTTAAGAAGTACAAAACAAATGCGGAGAAAGCTACAGTATTTTAGGTGGTTGTATAGTTAAATTTATACAAGTTGCAGAGATTTTTGTCTCTGTTGGTGCAGAAATCTGTTAAAAGGACGACTGTTTGCAATTTTAAAGAGAGACAACAGAATACTTTAGATTGGATCTTTTCATGTCTTGTTTACTTTAAAGTGAAAAGAACAACGTATTAAGGACAGCGTAATTTCAACCATAAAAATGGATGGTCATCCAGTAAAAATAGGTTTCTGCAGTGCCACTTTTCTGTCACTTGTGTGCGCTAGTGTATCTTACAGCAACGCTAACCGCTTACAGCACTTATGAGCCATCAATAATGTACATTGAAGAGACAGAGAATTTGTCCCACGGGGCCATAAAAACGGAGCTAAACAGCACCTCTTGAACTGTTGCATGACTTTTTATGTAAATGTGATTAAACACCAATGTCATTGTCTAAAATTGCAGCAGTTTGGAAAGATATATTGAATATGTTCAAACTTTACATTAATAGGCATTTATAAAATAAAATTTTACCACACTGACTCATAAATTCTGGGAAACGCAATCATGTGTAACCCTCACATGCATGCACCCTCGGGGTTCATGCGTTTTTGTCAAACACAGAGTTGTTAGCGTTTTGAAAACTGAGAAATAAAAACAAAGCATCCTCTGAGAAGAGTGCATTTATATCAGATTGGTGGGCTGGTTTTTATTACTCAGATTACCGCCTCTTACATTTGATAGCTCATCTTCTCTACAGTGAAGGATGAAAATGGGAGTACTGGTGAGTAGAAAATGCAATCTGGATGTCAGAGAAGCACTTGATTAACCACTTGCAGACACGGCCTCTGAGTCAGGGCTTTGGCTACTGCCGGCTCACTTTTCCCTCTTAGCCTGATCTTTCAAACATTACTGGTCACGAGGTATTGATTTTTCATCCTTCTCAATATCCTCTTGCCTTTAATAGAATTTACACCAGACTATCAGTTTTTCAAGCAGGCCCCCCCTCCCCTCTCTTTGTGGCGATGCCAGTATCTTCTAAACCACAAAGAGGGGCACACCGAAAGCTCATCCTTTCATCAGCTCCTAGCTACCTGAGAGAGAAGATATGGAGCCTGAAAACAAAGATAAAAATGAAAGTTGTGTTGCCAGGTGTTTGGACCAGAACCACGAGGAGCAGAGGTGAGCCAACAGCTGTTTCACTTCTGTTTTTTTTTTCTTTTTTAGAAAGACACGAGAAGAGTAAAACCTACTTAAAGAGAAGAAGTTAGAGCGATTTTGAAACTTTTATAACTTTCCCAAGGTGCATTTTAGAAGCAAATAATTCTAGACCAGAAGTGATTTCCAACATCCTTTCTTGCATTGTAAAATGAATATAAACAAAGAGTAACATGAATTGAACACATTTGAAAAATCCAGATTAACTGAAATTAATGTTACACAAAAGTACCTAATACTTCTATACAGGAAATTTGAGGATTTGGTAAATTTGGTGCTCACACCCAAAACTAAATTAAATCATCTGTCTTCACTCTGTTCTTCAATGCATGTATTAATTCAACTTTCGGATTGTTTCTTTTTTTTCCTGTCAATTCATATTTAAACAAAATTCGAGTTTTGTCATTTTAGCAATGTAATGTCCACCCCAAATGTTGTAAATAGCAACAACAAAAAAGAATAATGTCATTCACTAAATACAAAACAAAAGACCCTCTGTGAAAGTCTAATATATGCTATTGGAAAGATTAAGATAACATACTAAACATCTGATACTGAAAAAATTTAGATAAACTCAAATAAGTGTGTGCAGCTTTTATTTAAAGTGGTACTTCCATCTGTAATAATGGATGAGTGAAATGTGTGATATTTCACTATTTTGCATGATCCCATATGAAAAAGCAATTATCTTCCGTATTGTCAGGCTAATAATTGCCGTAATCCAGGGCATTAGAAATGAGGCGTGCTCCCGCAGAGGTTCTCAGAGAGGCTTGGAGCTGTGCCTGCAGCAGAAGAGTGCTTCTGATGCAAGTGACAGCGCCGACTTGGTGACCTATAGCAGCTTTCCACGGGCGCATCGATTTTTCTCCCACATTACAGATAATTGCTGGATGCTGTGAATCCTATCCTCCCAGGGCAGCAGGGAGGAGCTTCTTTAGTATGTTGACACAGGAGTGGTTATCTGATTTGCAGAATGTGATATCCTGAGATCTCATTGACTTCTTTATGCTTCCTGACTTTTCTATATGTACGCTTAACAGTTTGCTTTTATGCCTGGCTTGTTAGCCGTTCTGATGGCGGATATTTAATTGAGCACATGAAAATGCACTACTAGATCCATTATTTAGCTTTTTAACTTGCTTAATTAATCATGAATAATTATCTACCAGGCAGTCTTCTGATGGCAAGAGTGATAATTGTCCTGATTGATATTTTAGACAAATACAGCAAACTGGAAGTAATACTAAGTAGTACTGGAGGAAATTAGGTTGGCAGTTTTTAATACATACAACTGCAGGCCTCAGAATATGTCAAGCTGCTGCTCTTATTAGATTAATATGCATTTTCCTGTTCTGCATGAAGTGACTCTCATCATTTTATGCAAATGACTGAATCTAGTGTTTGTTCTGCTTCATAAAGTAAGGAAAAAGTAACTTCCAGCACAGTAATGTACTAAAAATGAGCTTATGTTGACTGTTTTAACCATAACTTTAAAATGCTTGGACATTTTGTCTCATCTGTTCTGTGTTATATTTTTCTAATTAATCATAAATGCAAATCTCTGTCTTTCAGCTATATGTAAGCCCATACAAAAGTAACCTGCTGAACTTTTTGGCGATCCATGCTCCAGAGGTACAAAGCTGGTAGAGTCAGACACATTTACAGAAAAACATTGTTATAAAAATATTAACCAAGGGGCTACTTACAAATACAGGCCACAATTTTATAATTATTAATTTCCAAAACAGACAGTTGAGACCAGAACTGTTTCTTCTAGATGAATCTAATCACATCTCTTCAAAAAAAAAAAAGGTCTTTCTTCCTGTCTGCATTTGAAAACGGCAGTCTGGGTTTTTAATGTTACAATAGAAAATACATACATGTCTTTACTCTATGTATGTTAACTACTGATTTAACTGTAAATCATATTCATTCCAATTCATAGCTATGTTCTGTTTATGATGGACCATCATGTAAAATCTACATAAAACACAGTTAAGTCTGTGATTGTACTGCAATAAAATGTAAAAATCAATTAGAATGTGTATTTTGCTTTTCCAAGGAACAGTAAATGATAGGATTTTTCAAGATGCACAGTACCTTAAATAGCTTAAAATGAGCTATCCACCCACAAGCAGCGCACAACACATTAAATCAACCCAGTATAGAAACGCTTCTTAAATCAAGCCTGCTGTAAGCCAGAGGCAGCATGCCTAATGTGATTCTTAACTGCAAACAGAGTGCATGATTATTGCTTTCTGTACATCCTCTGTTCTCGCTCGTGTTGCGACCTGTCTGACACAGAAAAACAGGCCACCGATGCAGTGTGCTCTCTGGCCCAGGGGCGAGAACTGGGCCAAATGATTGGATGGATTCATGAGCAGTATTTCTCTCACAGAAAGGTCTGCTTTAACCTCACACTGCACTCTGTTGTGGCCATATGGCCGTGCATAGCTACTGGACATGCAAACAGAAACGGTCCATGCTTTTGGCATGGTGCTCAAACCAGGGTGGCGAAGCCGAATGTCTGAATGTTGCATGCTGTACTGCTTTTATATTTGCAAACTAAACTTTCACTTGTCAAACGTTGCTTTGTGTACTTGGCATGGGATGTGTTATGCAAGCAGCTCCATTTGCTTCCAGTAGCAGACACGTGCCTCTCTTCATAACTAATGGAGGACTGTGAATGCCATTCATGCATGAGAGTCAGCATGGTATTATCCAGTGTCAGCAAGCATGATGTTAAAATAGAATAGCTGTAGGTTAAAGTGAAAAGAGATGTGAAAATGAGAAAAAAATCACCTGATTTCCTGAGCCATATAGGTACACCTTCAAATGTAAGATTTTTCAGTGGCTGTGTTATACAGTAAAACAATAAATCTACCTGAGAATACAGTAGAAATAAACTACCTGATGGCTACTGTGTAACATGGACCTAATTCTATGGTTTATATAGGATTTAGTTCTGGCTCAGTTAGGGGTGACAGTTGGCAGGCAGACAGTGATAGAGCCTGGATTATGGCTAAAGCTTAATTTCTAAGCTCTTATGGATGATAAAACACATGGCATATTCAAAACGCTTTGTAGTTTGGGTAAGGAAATATTTCAGATATTATTTTATAATGTTTGTATTACTTAGTTCTGGCACCACTTAAGTGCATTTCAAAGCCTCTCCAGAGAAGCGTTGATGTAGAAAAACGCCACGGCTGAATGTCCGTGAGAGCTTTGCTTATAGCCTTACCCCAGCACAGCCAGCCATTGAAGTCCAGCTGTTCCACATTGATCTCTCTGTGTGTTTTCTGATGCACTGGCCCGGAATGTGATGTTATTTCATTACCAAGGCAGGAGCGACAAGCTCGGTCTCCTCCCTCAGGGCACTGGCCACTCACTTGGACGGGCCCCGCTGCATGTAATAATAACTGGCTTAGTCAGATGCGGCTCAGTTGACTATTGAGTCAAAATCAAGCCATGAGAAACTTTGTAGATGGAAGAAAGAACATGAGCACTCATCAGTAAAGAAGGCTCAGAAGGCCCGGACAGGAAAAACTGAAACAAGTTCTCCATCAAACTTGATCAAACTTGTCACCAGCTATGGACCCAGTTGACAGCGATCTTGGCATTATTACAGTCATTCTGTAAGTAGAGAGTTCTCTATTGAATTCTGGGCTGAATCAAAAATGATTATGAGTATTATATCTTCTAATATGAAAGTGTATGGAATCCAAGTCTTAAGATATAGATTTAAAAAAGATTTGGGATTTTGTAATAATTATCTTTTTTTTTGTCCACAGAAAGTTCTTGAATATAACAGTGCTTTGACCTATATATGATGGTGTGAAAACAATTACGATTATTCAGACGCTCAATTTGATATCTAGTCTTTTTAATCTCTGGAAAGGAAAGATATCAAATTGCTGATAAACAAGCAATTATACTTTATTTTATTCTTCAAACTAATACATCAACAAAAATATCTCACAATTGCAAATTTATCTCTAGTTGAAACAACTCCAGTGAGACGCATCGTGTAGATATCTACTCTCTGACATTGGCCTGAAGAAAGTTTGCCACATATCTCACTTGCAGCTGTGAGCAAGAACATCTTGCATGTTCAGCCTAACTTGAGCGACTCCTCAACATCTCATTTAGATCAAAAGCCGGGCTTTTATTTGACCTATTTGTTAATTGTCAGTCCGTCCTAGGTGGGTATTTTAGGTGGTCATTTTGGATCATTGTCATATTGGAGGATCTACTTATGGTAATGTTTTTCAAAGATGGACTTAGGATTTTGATACATGGTTCTGTCTTCTGTGTATCCTTTTCAGTTATGTACATCATAGTTGCTATGAGGTTATTTATCAAGTAAAGCTATTTGTGCCAAACATTCCCTATGTTCTGGTATCATAATAATAACATTTTAGACTTATCTTTTTCTTTGGCAAATTTCAGTTTGGTCTTTAAACTTCTGTTGGAACAAAAGCTAACTCCTTTCACACCTACCATGAAAGTTAAACTTGTGCAGTATTTTTCTGATTATGAAGGCACACACCTTCACTTGGGGAATGTTTTGAATGTCCTGTACTGATAGACTATTTGCTGTATAGCAGAATGGCTACTTTTAATCCTTGCTCCAATGCATTTTTTCTTCTGCTTGCCTCAGGAAGCTCTTTAGGATTTACCTTGTTATTTATTTTAACTTCATTAACTAATTTTATAGATGCAAAAAATATACATACCAATATAAAAACTAGTGATCTAATGTTAATATTGCTGTTAAGTCCTATAGCCCATATTTAGCAATATTGTTTACATCTTTGGCAGATACGAATTAATGCCAATCTATTGTGGATCACAAATATTGTTATAATTCTTTTGAACAACTCAATTCCAGCCATGTTTTATTTCAATTTGGCAACAAAGTTGTTTTGTATGGTTAGTCAGGTTGAAAACTATTTAATCATTCAGCAATCTTGAAAGCTTTCTACACAGGGTTATATGATTATGCAGTGCCCGGTCATGCAGCACAACTTTTTATGACTTTGATGTTAGACACCCCAACCAGACGTTTAATAGCAAAAAACTAGCAATCTATCAATAAGCATTCAGAAATTGAACAGTGACATTGTTTTCCTCACTCATCGTCCAACTGTGACGCAGGACTCTCATCCATATTGAGTTGCAAATACACTGGCCACTCAATATTTCTAATATTAGACTGTGGCAACACTGTGTTTTGGAAATATAGAGTTAACTTGAAACAAGACCTAAATGCCAGGACCGAAAGGACAATAAGTATTTAATGCCTGATAGGATGAGCATTTAAAAGACAAAGAGAACCCACAATATCTCTATTCACAAAGAATGAAACATAAACCTATAGTGATGGAGATGTTCGTGACGGGCCTCAGGCAGTACCACAGCACAGACAGTTATGGTTCTGTGGCAGAAATCCTGTCATTGACTTAAAATCACTTACGGAGACTATCATCATTGAATATAGTTTTCCAAAAATAAAGAGATATAAATGGTCCAGAATAACTCAAACCTTTTGGCTGGCTTAAGGATCAATATTTGACATTCCTTTTGCAAGTCATTGCCAATGTTTTTTGGCTAAACAGGAGAAGGATTGCTGCAGGTGTATCAGTGCAAATTAGATGGACAACTTTCATATACTTGATTGGTGTCATTAATTCTGATGTAGGTTCAGTGGTTACGACTGGACAGCAATAAAGGTTCCTATCTTTGTACCCTAATTTTCTTTAACAGACTAAGGCGAACATCTGCCTCAATCTCAAGTCATTTGCTTCCCTTAAAAAAAAATGTTCCAGGATTACCTGGCATTTAGCTCCCACCTTTTTCCCGAGATCTCTAATGTTGAAGCAATCATTCCCACCCACAGTATGATGCTGCCACCACAATGCTTCTCTTTCGGTATTGAGTGTAAAGGATGACATACAGCGGTAGATTTCCACCACACATTGTGCTTTGCAGAACACACGCTTCCACATGTATACTGTCCTCTACACAGCTTAAAACTCATTGAAAATGTGACCTGTGATGGCTTCTTAATTGGTTGAAAACCTTTTAGTTGTGGTATATTTGTTATATTATCAGAAAATGAGCTGTACAATACACAACCTGTCTACTGTGTTTCTTGGTCATCATAATTATTTTTGTTCATTACTGTTCTCTAGCAAATCTTTGAGGGTTTCACAGAATGACTGAATTTATAATGAGATTAACACTGTTCAGTTATTTGGGGACAACTGAAGGGAATTAGTTGTACTGGGTTTTGCTTAGGAGTATTTTGAAATTTTAAAAAGAAAATTGAAGTTATGGAGCAGTTTTCATGCTTTCAGTTATGCACTACTTTGTGTTGGGATATCACATAGACTGCCTAAGACAAAAACAAATTTGGTGTTGTAATCTGAGAAAATGTGAAAAAGTCATGAAGCATTGTTTATAGACAGCGACGTATTTCTTACTTTAATACCTACTGGAAGTGTTTGGTAGTTTACATGGACAGATGTAGCAAACATGAGCGCCCAATAACCACTGGCATATTTTATAACTCTTGGGTCATCCAAACACACAGTTGCTACAGTGTCAACCATTGTGTCCTCATTACAAGGTTTTATTAGCTTCTCCCATAATGAGCTGCTGCCTGCCACTAGTGCAGTGAATGTTATCAGCAGGTCTGGTAAAATGTAAATTAAAAATCCATAATCTGCTCAAAGCATAGCAGGTAACTTGACTTCTTATCCCAATTAATCATACCTCTGTTTATATAAAAATTCTGCCCTAAAAGCAGTTTAATTCACTGAGTAAATCAGCCACAGTTTCAGCATAATTAGTGTCACACTGAGACAGGATAGGCGAGGGGCTGAGGTTCGCAAACACAAAAACATAAAACCCCTTGGGGAATCAGGTCTGCATTTTTTTGCTGTACTCTGCAAAAAATACTTTTTCATACTAAAAATCTGAAAAAAGGTTTGCATTTGTATTTAGTCCCCTTTACTCCGATACCCTAAATAAAATATAGTGCTACCAATTGTTATCAGGATTCACCTCAGAAGAACATTAATGACCAAACATTCTCATAAAGACAAAGGAAGACAGCGGAAAGGTCAGGGATTAGGCTGTGGAGGTACTTAAAGCAGGGTTAGGTTACAAAAACTAAGGACCCATCTGCAGCCCATCAAAACATGGCTGTTAATCTGTGCTGACAAGCCACACTATAGTTAGAGAATCAACCAAGAGGTCTATGGTAAGTCTGTAGGACTTCTAGAAATACACAACTCTATTAGTGGTGCCCTTATAAACCAATTTTGTAGTTTTCCACATGCCGTGTCAAGTAGGACAAGTTTTCTGCCACACATACAAAAATGTATGTGTGGCAGAAAACTGGACATAAACCTGAACCTGAACCACCTTTGTAAAACAAGGAGGTAGCAGCACCATGCTATGGGTATCTGTTTCCTTTGATAAAAAAAGGGAAGGTAGTCAGAGTTGATGTAAAGACGGAGCTACAGATAAGGCAGGAAAACCTACAGGAGATTGTGAAAATATTTTCAGCTGGTTGTCCTTCCAGAAGGACAGAACAGATAAAAATACAGCCAGAACTACAAAGGAATGGTTTTCTGCAAATCTAAACATGTTCAGGTGTTTAAATGGCCCAGTCAAAGTCTAGGCCTAAAGATACTTAGGAATCTGAGACAAAACTTTAAAATTGATGTTCACAGATGTGTCTCCAGATGTATAAAGCTGGTTCTATAAAGTACTGATTCACTTTGCACTATAAATATTCACTGTATAATATTCCTTCCACTTCACTTCCGAGAACTAATTTGTATTAATCTTTTGCAACAAAACAATGGGAAAAATATATTAAAAAGGAGGTCAATACTTTTCCCAGACATTGTATTCAAGATAATGTATTTGAAAATACAATCTCAGTCTGTTTTTGTAATTGTTTTTTCTGCTGTTCTTTAGCAGCACTTTCCCAGTCGCCATTATGCCAATGGTTAGCATGTCCTTATTATGTTGTAAGGTAAGCAATGTGATCCAAAAGCAGCGTTTGCAAAAATTTAAGCACTGCTGAGTTTAAATAACCAAGTGTCGCAGAATGTCTGAAATCAGCTGTTTTAAAAGGAGCTCAGGAAAAAAAAAAATGGTATCAGCAGGACAGCAGGGTTTTATCGGTCAAAGCTTCAGCCATAGTCGCCTTAGATCACGCTTCTGTCTGACCCTAATATCCTCTGCCACTCATGAAGGCCTCTGGGCCACAGTCCCAAACAGACAAACCTAACAGTCCAGAAAATGCTGAATCTCTCAATCCTGCTGCCATTGGACACTGCCGTTGCGTTGGAAGCAGGTCATTGAACATGTTTTTTATTTCTCCACTTTTTAGAGAATCCTTCATGTCTTCTGTTCATTCCTAAAATACATGTTCCAATATTCCTTATAGGCATGACAAATTTGCAATGTGCGTGGTTTTCGAATGTTATTAACATAATGTCTCGAACTGATTTTTAAAAATAATTGCATCAAGTCACATCACAATGTTCCACCACCAATCTGCATCTTTTTCTGTGACTGCAAACAAATCCAAGCTTGACTCTGAGTGGAAGTGACAACCTTCTTTATGCTGTGTATCACTCTCAGCAAAGGCACATTGAGTCACTCTCCAGATTCTTACATGTTGTGGCATTTTAGCATAAATTCGGTGCTAAGCACCTCTGTGAGCTTTCACTGTTTCTGTTTGGAATTTCCCCCTAGAAGACAAACATTTTTAATCCTTTCTGCCATCAGGTAACGTTTTTACTGATTAAACTGTTCCTTTTTGTGTAGTGCTTTGAACTGAGTTTCAAACTGACTTTGAACATTTCTCAACCATCTTGATTTTACAGTCTTATAATCAAAGTCTTTTTTTGGCAATTGGCTCAGTTCTAACAAGCCATTTGACAGCTGGAGGAAATTGCTTTATAGAATGTGTTTGATGTCATGTTGTCTGTGTGTTTCGCTCCTCTGGATCACAAAGGAAGTTATTTGACTACTATGAAACGCTCATTTTATCCAAACTGTCATAGACACATGAAAAAGTACAAAACATTTAACTTCAAGCATGAGGTTAAATGGCTTTGTCTTTTTTTGTGTTGTTTTTTTTTTTTGTTGAAAGAGGACAGATCTGTGCTGTTTAATTTATGAAGGGTAGTTCCCACTCCTTAGGGCATCCTTCATTTGATGGTGGGACTGATCTGTGCTGTTTTCTCAGTGATTGCTTCAATTTCCAAGTAATAAGCATTTGATATTGGACATGCCTTCATTTATTTAAAAATAAATAAATAAAGAGGTACAGCATAGCGTGGACGGCTTTCAGATGCTCTATTAGATCTTTTTTTTTAGTATCTTCTTTGGCATCATCTATGTTTTCATCAGCCGAAAGTGAGCAAAGGCATCATGGCAAATAATTATGAACAAACTAACAATCTAATTATTAAGCCTTAGTAAAGAATAATGTGCACCTCATTAGTGTGTTCACCATCCACGCCCATTTCTCCAGTCAAATACATTTACCAAACACTAGTTTATAGAGAGAGAAAGAAGCAAATTGTTTAAATCACTGACAAAACAAGGTAAAAAAAAAAACTTTCTATGTTAATAAAAACTGTCTCTGCCAATCAAGTACTGCAAAGGCCTTTTGCAGACAGACACTTGGCAAGAAAACATTAAATAAACATGAAAGATTAAGTTCTCCACTGATGCCAAGACTCCCACAGCATTAAAAGTATGGCTCTAGAAGGCATCTCTAAAGAGTAAGAGGCTTATAGTATGACTTTCTTCAGAGGATTTTTTTTTCTATTTCTCACTGCTTTCTAAAAGAACTGTAAACATGCCAAATTAACACTACATATTACTTGAGTGTAATATTTGGTGGTGGCAGCATCGTTCAGTGGGGATCCTTTCCCTCAGCAGTGACAGGGACGGTGCTCAGAATTGGTGGGAAGATGGATGGAGGGCAATCTTATGGAGAAAATAATGGAGACTGAGAGAAGAAGTTTGCCTTCATCAGGACAGTGGCCCTGACCAGCTACAGCTACACTGGGCTAGTTTAAATTAAAGCAGCATGCTTCAATCCAGACCTAAATACAACTCATAATTTCTGGTAAAACTTAAAAAATGCATGCTCAAAATCCATAAATTCTCACTCAACTTGAATTATTTTGCAAATAATATTGAACAAAATGTTCAGTATCTTGATGAACAAAGCTAGCTAGTTCAAATATAGTCAAAAAGACATGTAGCTGCAATTGCATGGAAAGATGTACACACTGATTCAGGGGACTTAGATACAGGATTGTTAAAACCAAGCTATATTTTCGTTTCACTATGATAATTTTTTTACTGAGACAATGAAAGTTTTAGAGAAAAAAAAACTTTAATACTTAAACCTTCTCCTTTTGTTTTGGTAGCATTTTACTTGCTCTGAGTTTGCTTCAGATGCGATGCCGAAAGGTTTGGATGCTCCTCGTGTGCACTGAGAGTGAGCATTTAGCAGTTGAACTACATTGAAAGGTCAAAACAAATGCGCTGTGCAGTACAGGCAGTGTGACGTGCAGCTGTGAGGCAGAGACCTCAGCTGGGGAGGGGGCCCATTAGGTCCTCATAACGCAACAGCTGCTCTTGTTGCTCCTGTGTTGTTTTACGGGAACTGTGCGTATGTGCCATCTCATCCATCTGGCTCCTTTTTTTTCAAAATTTTCGCTCTTCCAGGCAAAACACTAAATGTCTGAGATATGATCCAAGCATGCTTTGGGGAGGGGGAATTCCTGGACACAGGCAGCACCCCTTATTTGCAAATATTGTGCCTCCTGTAGACACACGGGCTTAACAAGCTCTCACATTCTTGTTGCTCTCCCCTCCACTTTCATCTCCCACCAACATCGCTGACCCCCCTCCCTTTCCTTTCGCTCAGGCTCTCTCTGTGCCTCCCTCCAAAGCTGTTGTTACGGTGCGGCTCCCGCACATCATTCCACTGCGATGGAAATTAAATGAAGGTGGCTTAGCACAGCTAACAGAGACATGCTTTGAAGGATGTAACCGGGGGAAGCTGCGTTGCCAGATCCTTTTCCATGGGATGTGGATTTGTGCTGCTGAGGCGAGGACACAGCAATCACTCAGCCATGCAGAGGCTCAGAGAAAACGACTAATCTCTACACCTGACTTCTGGAAGCCTTACTTTTATTTTTCTTCCCCTTTGCGTTATTTACTGGCGAAAAACAATGCATTACAATGGTGCCGGAGTGAAGTTAATTTTGCATGTGTAGGTTGATTGCAGTCTGCAGCACACATGGATGTGTTCAGCTTTGTCAAGATGCCAAAGCTTTCCGGGTGAGTTCGGCTGTCATATATACTAAGCGGACTGTAAATGTGCGTTTACTGGAAATCGTGTTCATGCGTTTCAGAGGTGTTGCTGTAAAGAGCCACACAGGATTCACATGTTGAGCCGCTGCCTTGGAAATGCTGAGTTAATAATCTTTTGAGGTAGCAAGTTGTGCAGTCATGTATGATGGGGAATGAATGAGAAAGCGAGGTGGATGGCAGTGGGGGCGGATGCTAAAAGCTAGGATGATTCATTTGTTCTAAACTGTGTGCATCCAAGTTCATAAATTTCTCATGCAGCAATTAATTACTGTTTTTCTGCATAAGTGCTCAGGATTACTCTTTTCCATGTTAATAAATTTACTTTTTAAAAATCTAATTTCCAAAGTTTTTAGTTCCCTATTAGCTCAGTTTCAAATTATGAACAAAGATGGATGGATGGATTGAAATTTTAGATAATGGAATAGAAAATAAAATCTGGAAATACAATTATCTTTCCATATCCTGTATTATTTTCCATTCAGATTCAGATCTGGGAAAAACTCAAACCTAATTCCATACTTTTACTGACTTTTTCAATTTGTGTGGGAACCCCGATGCTTTCAGGGCCATAAAAACATTAAAGTATTAGAGGAAAAATGAACTGAGGTTGTTTCAAATGGTTAAATGCTTATGTCAATGTCCCATGGGAAATGATCATTAAGGAAATGGAGATGCAATTCATTATGCTCGTCCTTACATTTAATAATTCAGCATGATCAAATTTAGCTCATCAGATGTATTTAATACATAACAAGTGGCTGAAAAATCACACTTATTTTTTGCAAATAGCTACAGAGGATCATAAATAAAGAAAGAAAATACATTTTACACTATTTTCTTCTTAAATATATTTCAATTAGTATATCTGGTGTGTGAGAAAAGTGGAAAAGATAAATGAATAGGGCTTGGAGGAATAGGTGTTTTCATTGTGAGGAGCGACAACTCATTTTATGAGCCCATGGGTCTGCCATTGGACATTAATCCTGCCTGGGGATTAGCCTCCTTCAAAAACATCACAGACCACTGATGGAGAGAACAGCTGATCATTAATACAAGATGCTGAATGTGACACAGAAATTTTATGATACAGGAATGGCCATTTGGAACACAATCTCACGTATGAGTCATCAACACAATGTTCTTGCTTTTCTGAGGCCAAGAATATGTAAATAAGAACAATATTGTTGCTCTTTTTGCACAATTAGTGCCAATCACTACAGAAATGGAAATATACTATGGTAGGATAGCATTGTTGTTGGTCTCCCTCTGTGACGGCGTGCATTATGTGGCTCCAAGTGGAGCACCAACGTCACTACTTCCTGTCACAGTTGTCTCTGATCATGAGTTAGCTCAGCTACATTTACACATTTTATGTTTTGTTTTTCACATTCTGAGCTGGCGGCAAGAACTTAACACACGATAGCTTGCTATGTTAAGTGTGGAAAGCCACTTCATGTATAAAGAGCTATTAGACATGAAGCCTTCTCCCTGCCTTCAACTCCCCCAGACGTCCAGCTTTTCAGAAACAAGAAGCATAAATGAGTATTTCTCACATTGTGGTGAAATCCTGACAGCATTTCAATGGTGCAGTTTCTTGCATCAAAATTCAAGGCAAGTTCATTTGTGTAGCACATTTCAGCGATAAGGCAATTCAAGGTGCTTTATAACTTGGGACTACCACTAAGTACCTTCACTCTTTTGATGTGATCTGTGGGTGTTTGGAATGGTTTGGCAGCAACAGCAGCACTGACGCAGTAATGAGCATCAGCCTCACAAATCTATGCCGATATTGTCAATTATCTTCCAATTACAAGGATTGCTGAACTCTGAAGGATTAATCAAATGGAAAAAAAAAAAAACTTTATTATTCCACAGGGAGAAATTCAAGGAGAATTAGTCAATAATAGCTTCTTCCTCATTCATAAAGCATATAAAAGAAAAAAAGGTTTTTGCCTGAATTTCTTTATCTTTCCTGAATAAACTTATCACCAGTACTTTTATTTTTATTAGCTACTCCTGGACGCGCTTTTGCCAGCTGCTGGTCAGGCAGCCAGCTGCAAGTGAGTAAGCATGAAATACGTTGTACTTTGAAACTGAGGCTGTGCAGTAGCACCTTTAACTGAGCACAGTTTAACAGCATGGATAGCAACAGGAATAGGTTGTGCAGTCCCAAGTCACAGATGAGGCTGCTGTTAATAAATCTTCTTTAGTTCCTAATTTTTTGATTGATCAGTTATTACATCATAGATAAAGATTTTTACCTTAAAGTAGCACTTCCACAATGACAAAACTAAAGAAAATGACGCCCTGTTAATCCTGTCTGTTCAAAATGTCAGATATGATGAGTCTGAAAGGGATACAAACAAAAACAGGCCTCAGCATAATATTTCCCAGAAAATTATAAAAATTTTATTTATTAACTGTGTTCATTATTTATAAGTTTGTCTGGATTATAATTGAGTAATTTAGATATTAACAATATCCACGCAAAATAAAATGTGTTGTAAACAAGATTTAGTAAGATTTATATGATGAGACGTACAAAGTCTTGATGTTAACATAATGTACGTTCAGCTTTATATCAATTTATAACATTAGTCACCTATCAAAAACAAACCTGCAGTGTTGCTTTGATCCTTTCATGGTGGAAGAATACTTAAATCTTCTGCTGCAGCTATTTCCACATAGCTCCTCCTCTGATCTGAAGGCCCCAACCAAACCTCTGTCTCACAAAGCATCGCTGGCTAGCTCCTCACCCACTCAGCTCCTCTAGAGTAGCAGAGCAATTAGCAAACATCTGGACGAACTGCACATCTGCTGGGCTTGTCATATAAACTACTTCTCTGTCAAAAGCTCCAAAGAACGATTGTAAACGGCATAATGAGAAGCATGTTTTGTTGACATGCTAAAGGCTATGTGTTGGAAAGAGCAGGAGCTTCTTAAAGAGACAAAGGTGTCAAATTTAATTTGTTATGTTTGATTTATATATATACAGCATTTTAGAACAGCTGAAGTTAACATAGTTACTTGAGTGTGCTATAAAATGACACAATGTCCCCTTAAAGTACATAATATCACCTTTAATAAACGCAGAAATCTTAATTGGAAGAAAATAATTTATACTGTGTCACTTTCTGTTGGAGCTGCTTATTTGCTTTCCTCCAAGCTCTGTTTCTTAAGTAACATCTATTATTTGATCCATTGTTCAATATGTTTTGGCAGAATATTTTCAACATAGAAAATCATTGGTCTGGACCGAAATTGATTAGCGTCCATGCTCATCAGAGCACAACAAAAGACAAAAAGATCTGTCATATATATATAGCCGATAAAATCACAAGCTTGTAGGGACGAGAGGCTCAGAAATGGCTGTGGGTCAGAAACAGGAGCCAACTGGCAGGGGAATGAGGTCGCAAGTATTAATTTTGTTCTGTCCTTTGGAGGTTTTAACATAAAAGCTAGAGTGCAACACAAAAAGGTGCAGGAGAATCCATGTCAGCTGCTACAGGAAACATTTGCTGCTGTGTTTGGTTAATGTTTTACTTGGAGAGCAGAAAAGACCCACACTTTAAGCAAGGAAATTAGATCTACTTTTACAGCTTAAAATCTAGTTCTTTGCAAAGGTGGATGCTTTACATTATACCAAGATTTTGGGGCTCCCCTGTGGTACAGTTGGTAGCTCTGTTGCCTTACAGCGATGGGGTCCTTCTGCATACAGCTTGCATCTTCTTGTCATGCATGTATGGGTTCTCTCCAGGTACTCCGGTTTATTACTACAGCCAAAAACACAACAACTGTTAGGTTAATTGAATTCTGTTAGTTGCCCTTAGGTTTAAGTGCTGCTGCATATGTTTGTTCTGTGTGTCTTTGTGGTGTCCTGTGATGGACTGCCAACCCGGGCATACCGTACCATGCCTCTCGCCAAAATGATTGCTGGTGATAGGTATGAGTCACCCCGCGACCCTGCAAACACAAGCAGGTATAGGCATTTGATGGAAGGTTATTACTAAGCTTTCAGAGGATAGCCAACCACAAAATAATGTATAATTGTATAATTATTGTGTAATTGTGACATGAGAAAAGGTTGCATGGTTTTCAAATATTTCCCAACTAAATATGAAAGCATTTACTACATCTAAATAAAATCTACCAACCAACCTGCTTTAGGAGGCCACTTTATTAGTAAATAGTCTTATTCATGCACATATCTACATATGCCACCTTTGATGAAGAGTGGCAAGAAAAAAGTAATTATTAAAAGAAACAGATCTATTTGCAATTTACAGCGAAAAACAACAGTACGTAAGAACAAACAACTTAAACAACATGAGACATCTCATACTTGTGAGATTTCTATTTGTGTATTTTTCTTTGGAAACCATGTTTCATTTTCATTTCACTTCACAAATATGCACATCTTGTTGTGACAGTCACAACAAAATTCAATTAAAATGACATGAAGTCAGAAAATGTGACCAATATGTTCATCGTTTTTTTAACAATAGCACTTATTAAGAAATGAACGTTTCATTACTCGGCTGAATACTTGTGTGTTGGTGATATCGCACAGCGCAAAGAAAGCCACGGTTGCATCCCACAACAGTAACTCCTTTATACAATGGCAGGTTTTGGATGTTTGTCAAGTAAGCTGAAACCAGCAGGAGACTGATTTCCTCGCTCACTGTAGTGAATCGTAGCGGGTGGGCTGCTTACCAGATTCCCAGATGCTGTTTTATTTCCACCATAGAGCAGATTAACCTGTTATATATATATATATATACTGTATATATATATACGTATATATATATACACATATATACATGAGTGAGTGAGTCAGTGAACGAGAGAGAGGGAAATAGAGAAACAGAGATGTTCAGGGTAGTGTGGTTGCCCATAGCAACAATGTCTGAGCTTTACCAAAGACTAACTCAGCAATGTAAGATTCTGTTGGAATATTAGGGAAGATAGACACCCTAATTTTAAAGCGAATGTTGGTGTGCAGAAGATTCGCATAGTAATAATCTATAAGGCAAAACAGTGCTAGCTCCATTTCTTGTGCTTGTATTGATGTGTTCTTGTTATATAATTCCTATCATAAGGATTTTGTTGCATATCAGCAAGGAACAGCCTTTTCTTCCACTTGGCTCCAGTAAAAAAAAACAAAAAAAAAAAAAAACAAGACAACATGGCACGCTTACTCACACAAGGCATATAAACAGCAGGAGAAAACTGAGTTGTCTACTGTAGCTACAGCATCATACGTGACTTCTCTAGCAGTCATAGCATTCACAGTAACATTTCAATAGCAGGATGTAAATAACAGATTTGACTGTTTTTCTGCCATGCTGCTATATTGGCCAAAGGCTTAAAGCCATGTTGGTGGTTGGTGAAGTCAAGCAGAGGGTAGATGAGCTCTGAAACAAAACACTGTGTCTTATGTGCCTTCAAGATGAGAAGCAGAAGGAGAAATCTTTTAATCAAAAATGTTCCTCTACATCTGCAGCCCTGCTCTGCACATCGCCTCAATTTCTTCCCATAAGATGCTCATTTCTGTCTCTACAGATTTCATATTCAGACAGAATCCCATTAGCAGCCTGTCTCTGCATACATGTCTGTTTATTGCAACACCACTGGCAAAAAAAAAAAGGAAAAGAAAAAAACTCTCACGCTCTCTTCAAGGCATCATAAGTCATATTTGCAACATTTCCTATTACACAAGAGAGCAAAACATATCTTTATTCTTCAGTCAGCTTAAAAGATATTTCCTGGGCTTGCAATAGAGTGACAAATCTTACTCACACCATTAGGTGATTGAAGACATTCATATTTAATGACTCATTGTGTCTACTACTATTTACAAAAAACTACCAATGAAACTGTACGGGTACTACTGTCAGAAGTGTACTTGGATGAAGGGCACATTCATTTTTGGTTTTTAATGTTTAATTTGAACCATCCGGTTTTTGATAGACATGAAAATACAACATTTAACTTCAATACACTGTAGAAAATTTGAAAAACTGTGCCTTATTGTGAATTTCCTCTTACCTACACATGGTCTAAAACAAGGTTGTGGCAAAGTTCTGTCTAGATATATGACCATTTTTTCTATGAGAAATTTCTCATTTATCCCAATTGGTTTCTTGGCATTGACCAGGCTTTGTTGTAGTCAAGGCCACTTAATCCTAGACCAAGTCTAGACCAAGACCGAGGGAAGTCGAGACCGAGTCAAGACGTGTTCTACACAACACAATAAAATGTGAAATATGATAAAAACTGCTTCTCAAATTGATCTGAAAAATCCACATTCTCCTAAAAACACCTAGATATTAAATGCTTGGAGCTGGAATAAATTATAATTATCAATTCAAACTCTTCTTTGTTCTGCTTTGCTTCTGTCTCTGAGTCACAATCTGCAGAGGTTTCATGTCGCCCCTAACAAGATAACGCCCTGGGTGGTTGCTCATATTGCCTATGTCAGAAACCACCACTGTACTCTACACCATTGAACATAAGCAATCATGACAATGCACTATCGGTAAATAGTCAACAATGAATACTGGAGCACACCGTGACTGTTCTGTTGCATTAAGGCAAGTAGCAGCAGGTGACGAAAAATAATCAGAGCAATGAGCATGCGCTGTGTATTATCTTACATTCTTGTATTTTATTCATTTGATAATTAAATAAACATATATATTTAATACAACAGAATAATAATAATAACTTCTGCAGTGTGCGCGGAGCATTACAAAAACAAAGAACGGTCCTCAGTGAGACTCCAGTCCTATCGTTCATAATAAAGAGCCGTTCAGAAGAATCGGCTCGTTCGTGAATGTCACATCACTATATTGAAGACTTTGGTCACAGCGTCGTCGCACACATGTGCAACATGTCAGTCATCACCTCCGCACAATAAGCGCAGTAAGTGATAGCTTTACTTCATCGCAAACGCCACATTTTGTCACCGCACAGCTAGCTTTGCTAACTTCACTTCCACATAGCTTACCTTTGTTTGAGCTTCCTCAAAGTGACGCTAAAAGTTGGACGTACTCCCCACCGTCTCTGAAAGCGAAGCGCTGCTCAATTCACATGTCGTCATATGCTTTCTTATGATTTATGTAGGTAAATTTATTACCGACGTTTAAATAGGCATCTTCTCCCATAATTAGTAGGTCGCGTTATTGCTCGGATTTAAATGGGTATGTTTTGCATTTAGTGAAAACAAGGATGTTGACAAATAAACTGGGCAATTTTCTCACAATTTAATGATATTTCCACAGTTGTGGTCTTGACTGGTCTTGAAATAAAATCCTGAGTCCGAGAGGAGACCGGTCTCTACTACAACACTATAAATTATGTGTTTTTAATGGAGCTGAGGTTGGGATCATTCATTATGATTACAATTAACTGTACTTATTAATTGCAGAACCAGTTTAGTGTGTGTTAGAGTCCACTCTAAAGTTCGAACACCCAACCATGTGTAAGATTCAACAACGTTTTTGATGGTTGAGGTAGTCTGAAGAACCAGCTTTCAGTAGCTCAAACCTTTTCTCATCTGAGATCAGAACCTGTTTTTCCAAAAGGATTAGGCTAGGCCAGGGGTGGGCAACTCCAGGCCTCGAGGGCCGGACTCCTGCAACTTTTAGATGCATCTCCACTTCAACACACCTGAGTCAAATAATGAGGTCATTAGCAGGACTCTGGAGAACCTGACTGCACTTGGGAGGTGATTCAGCTGCTGGATTCAAGTGTGTTGGACCAGGGAGACTTGCAAGAGTTGCAGGACACCGGCCCTCGAGGACCAGGATTGCCCACCCCTGGGCTAGGCCATGTGGATTGGATCCAGCATAAACCATAGATGAAGATGATTGTTTTATAAAATAACATTTTCTTGAGCCTCAGTCTATGTTATTTTGAAACTCAGTGAGAACCGTGATACTGGAGTTCCAGCATATCCCAGGTTTTCCAATTACATTTTTTTTTCTTTAAAGCAAGAGTTTGCATCAGATGAATGGAGATACTTAAGCTGCCAACAGAACAATGATCCAAATTCACAAGAAAACTGCTTATAGAATAGGGGAAACCGACTGAAATTAAGCTTTTAGAATTACCCTTACCTCATTTCGACGGAAAATCAATGAAAAATATGTGAAAAGATTTATTCCAAGATTTTCTGTGAGGAAATTTTCTTGAATATCTAAAATTGCTCAAATATTATAGCAAAAGCCTATTGAGGCTACAAAATACAAGTGGTCAAGGTGCAACTTCCTAAAGACACTGATCCAAATAGTGGGGATAAAAATATGCATTTGAGCCTGCATGCATAATGTCAGACCTCTGTGGATTGTAAAATATGTGTATCCAATTAACATTATGATCTCAATTCCTGTTTCTAAACTTATTGAACTTGGATGTCGTATGGCTATTTCATCCCATAAAAAGTAAAGAAAAGAACAATCTAAGGATTTAAATGTTTTTAAATTCCCAAACATAGCAAGACATTCACACACATGATAACAGAATGTTAACTTCTTTATTTTGAGAGACTGGATATTGAGGAAGCTGTCCTCAATATCATTCCTGAAACATGAGTTCAATAAAATGTAATTAGCTGCATGGGATGAGAGTATTTTTATCTTTCAGATATGATGGCCATGCAAACTAATGTTGCGTTTATTGTGGCTTTCTTGACCTCGGGCTATTCCCTTGTCCTTCCCAAGTGCATGCCGGGAAACTTAAAAGGGAATTCATGGTTTGGTCCCCCTGGCGATCAGCACATAAACATCACTTGCAGCTACATGCAGATGGGAGTCACTGACGTGAAGCACTTGTCAAAGGAAATAATGTTCTGAATACCTCATGAAAGAACAGCTTTATTGCACTCTCCGTGGGTTTACGGCAGACATTTGTTGCCGGAACAGGGTTTCATATTGCCAGCCCTTGTGGAGATTGTCGGTGTGAATTATTCAAACTAACTTGAGTGTCTGTGTTGGAATGTTGCTCCTCCAAGCAGTCGCCTTTTCTATAATGTATTATCACTCCCTTCATGATTAGGATATGCACCCTTTATGGTTGTTCTGCATGTGTTGAAAAACATGGAGGTTTAAACTGAACTTCTTTGATTAAGGAAGCATAATGGTATTGTGGATGCAGTCTGTGTGAAAGTCTGAGAAGTAATCTCCCTTTTTTTCAAACACTTTGACATAAGTTATTTTTTCTATTATAAGATATTAAAATGAATGAATACATGTAAAAAAAAAACATATTTAGTTTTAAATATTAAAAATCTGCTTTCTGCTGTGATTGCAAAGAAATTATATTGATGTATTTATTTATTTTTTTTCAAAAAAGGAGGTTGATTTTTTTTCCCTATTGGCCTTAATATTTTTAAATATGGTTGTCTAGCTATTACAGCAAATCAACAAGTAGGATCTAAAAATATTGCAAATCATAATGCCATCAAGCAGTTTTATGTTTAACAAGTTCCCCACTGACCTACATTTAGCTCCCTTTTTACTTCTAATTGTCGTGCAATGACTCTTGGGTAACCTGTTCATGAATTGTGTAGCATGGCTTGCCTACTTAGAGCTTGATTACTTAGTCCGATGTGACTGTGCAGGTATTATTTATTAATGCCTGATGAAGAAGATCAGTTTCACTGTCCGCCAGTGGGTGAACCCTCTGTGCCTCTTGGTTAGAAGGGACTCCTGCGACTGAGTGGCATGATGGGCCTCCCATGTGCAGACAAAATAAATCAAAGATCATTGTATCTTTGACTGCAGGGTCATTAAAAAGTCATTGGGGCCCAGAGAGACAGAAAACTGATTTTCTGGGACACCTTTTTTTCGGATTATAAACATATCCTGAAGTGACGTCATTTGAAATTGTAAGTATACTTTATTATGTTGTAGACCTTGGAAGAAATGTCAAACATAACCCTGCAAGGATGTTGTCTTACATTCTGCAACTTGGAAATTTCAATCATTGTGAGGACATGCTGGAACTTTTTATTTTAATCTGGATGAGTTTGCATGGTTGTTTTTACATTTCTGAGACTTATGACAGAGATGGTCATAGGGCTAATAGTGTCTGACATCCTGATTTGAGCAGTTCTAAATATACGGCATTGTAATATGTATCCAATTAATGCACTGTGGGTCAAATAAATCCATATCAACATACAAACACCACTGATGTGGGAAAGAAATCAGATTGCTTGGACTGTTTAGAGGACTCTGAAAGTAGAACACTGACAGCTTTTTAAAGGCACAGATGGGCATTAACATCTCTCACAACGAGATTGGGAACTGAGTCTGAAACTTGGACTTGAGTTGCATTTACGTTGCACAAAGAGTTGAGAGTTCAGTTCAATTTACCTATATAATTAATCTCAAACATGTAATCTCAAGACAATGTAATAAAAAAAGTAAATTCAACCATAAATACACTCCAACTGATCCTAGTTATCAAACAGTGTAGTCAAGTTAATTTATTACATTACTTTAAAAAAATGTTCTAAGCAAACACAGCAGATTTTATCAAATTTTTGACTTGCAGCATTTACTCCTTGTGGTCAATCGCTTCCATTGTGTAATCACTGAACAGGCATGCAGCAATAGTGGAGAGGAAAAACTACTGTTTATCAGAAGGTAACCTTCAGCACAATCAAAACCTGGCTCAATGTGATCGGCCATCTGCCAGGACTGATTGGAGGCTTGAGAATACAGAGCATACACACAAAAAAGAAACATAAGCATTGATCAAGTTGTACTTTGCGTGTTAGAGAAAAAAATAAGTTAATGGCCATAGTAGCTCCTATAGTGGCTTCATCTGGGAGAGAAGCACAGCTTACCAGATTAGCTCTGAGCAGGTTTCTGTCATGTTGAGTTTTACTTTACGAACCCACATGCAAGAACACAATCAGAGAGAACGATTAAGTGCACAATAATCAGTTTATTGAAGTCAGGGGAGGGGTCAGGACGCGACTCCTGGTGCTGATGACCGGGTCGTCTTGCTACCAACAGGAGAAGCAGGGTCAGAGCAGTGAGGAGAAAATCCTTCGGGAATATTCCAGAGTCTGTCTTACTTGGAATGAGGGGGGTTCCACCAGAGAGGGATCGACGAGAGGAAAGGGTGGACACACGAGGGGTGGCTTCTGACCGGTAGCACCGACAGCGTCGAGGGAGGACACAGGAGGTAGGGAATCCACAACGAGGGGAGCACAGGCGCACACTGAACTCGGGGAGGACTGCTCTTCGCCAGAACAGCAGGATATCTGACGAGGAAGACAACAAAGGGTTAGAGCGGAACAGATCACAGAGAGCCTAGTTCTGGAACGAGTTGTTACCGAAGTAAGCAAACACTCAGGCGATGAGACGGAGAGGAGCTGCTGCTTAAATCCATAATCCACGCCCTCCAAAACAAGCTGCAGGTGTGTAGACGGGTTGAACTCAGCAGCCTTCCAGGGGCTCTGTCTGTTGGCGACCTCTGGTGGATGTCATGAGGAATGCCAGTTCCAACGGCAGGAAAAACAAAAAACCTCAAACCAAAAATAACCCAAAATAAAACGGAAACAAAATGCAGACCCTGACAGTACCCCCCCCTCAACGGACGCCACCTGGCGGCCGAGCAGAAGATGAGGGCTGAGAGTCCCAATACTCCCTAATGAGGGTGTTATCCACAATGAACGATCCAGGGACCCAGGAACGTTCTTCAGGGCCATAGCCCTCCCAGTCGACGAGGTACTGGTAGCCCCGACCCCGCCGCCGGGAGGCCACTAGCCGACGGACGGCAAAAATGGCGTCGCCCCGCCTGTCCAGGGAGGGAGGAGGGGGTTCGGCCGGAGGGCAAAGTTCACTGGAGAGAACAGGTTTAATGTGGGACACGTGGAAGGTCGGGTGGATACGCATGGATGAAGGGAGTCGGAGTCGCACAGCCGTGGGACCCACGAGCGCCAGTATCTCGAAAGGACCGATGAATCTAGGGGACAACTTCCTGGACATAGATTTAAGGGGAATGTCCCGTGTTGACAACCATACCTTCTGCCCCACGGAGTATGTCGGGGCAGGGATCCTACGTCGGTCAGCGAGTCGTTTATTACTGGCGGAGACGGTGTCCTTCCAGATCTTGTGACTCCTGCGAATGTGGTGCTGGACCGATGTGACAGAGATGTTACTTTCATCACCCGGGAGGAGAG
Source organism: Xiphophorus couchianus (assembly GCF_001444195.1). Classification (NCBI taxonomy): domain Eukaryota; kingdom Metazoa; phylum Chordata; class Actinopteri; order Cyprinodontiformes; family Poeciliidae; genus Xiphophorus; species Xiphophorus couchianus. The sequence continues at coordinate 14,465,435 of NC_040234.1, read as the reverse complement.
GAGGTTGGTATCCCAGGACTACTTCAAAGGGAGAGAGACCAGTAGCTGCAGACGTGTGGCAGTTATGTGCATACTCCACCCACGGAAGGTGTGGAGCCCAATCATCAGGGTTGGTAGAGGTGAGACATCGCAGGGCAGCCTCCAGCTCCTGGTTCATACGTTCAGTCTGCCCATTGGTTTGGGGATGATACCCGGAGCTGAGAGACACCCTGGCTCCCAGGGCGGAGCAGAACTGACGCCAGACCTGCGAGATAAACTGGGGCCCGCGGTCGGAGAGGATCTCCTGGGGTATCCCATGCAGCTTGAAAACATGCTTGATGAGTAGTTTAGCTGTCTGAGCAGCGGTGGGTAGTTTGCGTAGGGGGACAAGATGACAGGCTTTGGAAAAACGGTCGATGATTGTGAGAATAGTGGTCATACCTTTGGACCTTGGGAGTCCGGTGACGAAGTCGACAGCGATGTGGGACCATGGTCGTCCTGGTATGGGTAACGGCTGTAGGAGGCCAGCAGGGGGTCGGTTGGACGACTTGTTGCGTGCACAGACTGCGCAGGTGGAGACATACTCCTTAACGTCCTTGTGTATTGATCCCCACCAAAACCTGCGATTGACCAACCCTATGGTGCAACTGACTCCAGGGTGAGCGGCGAACTTGGAGGCATGAATCCATTGTAGGAAGCGGGCACGGACAGCGGAGGGAACGTACTGTTTACCTGGAGGACAGGCTTCAGGAGGAGGCTCGGTCTGGTGCGCTTGGCGGAGGATGTCCTCCATCTCCCACGTTACTCCTCCGACTGTGCAACTAGGCGGGAGAATGGGAGCCAGGCTTTCCTCCGAATCGTCAGGGGAGTGTATCCTGGACAGAGCATCTGGCTTTACATTCTTTGAACCTGGACAATAGGAAATGGAAAGGTTAAAGCGTGCGAAGAACAGAGACCAGCGAGACTGGCGTGGGTTGGATCGTTTAGCTGACTGGAGGTAGGACAGGTTCTTGTGATCGGTCCAGACTAGAACGGGGTGTTCTGCTCCCTCCAGCCAGTGACGCCACTCCTCCAAAGCCAATTTTATAGCCAGCAATTCTCTGTCTCCCACATTGTAATTCCTCTCAGCTGGAGAGAGTCTGCGGGAAAAGAAAGCGCAGGGGTGTAACTTCTGATCCTGCGCAGTGATCTGGGACAGAACGGCCCCCACCCCAATATCGGATGCGTCAACCTCCACTACAAACTGCCTGCTTGGGTCGGGTTGAACCAGGACCGGGGCCTTGGAGAACCGCGACTTGAGTTCAGTGAAGGCGGCCTCGGCTTGTGGAGTCCAGCTAAACACCCTCTTTGTGGAGGTGAGAGCTGTGAGGGGGGAAGCGATCTGGCTATAGTTCCGGATGAACCTCCTGTAGAAGTTGGCAAAGCCTAGGAAACGTTGGAGTTGCTTACGCGTTTCAGGCTGAGGCCAGTCCAGAACTGCTGCGATCTTGTCCTCTGCTGCTCTGATCTGTCCGCTCTCAAGGACGTACCCCAGGAAAGTTACTGATGGGCGGTGGAACTCGCATTTTTCGGCTTTCACATACAATTTATTTTCTAGTAACCTCTGGAGAACTAGACGGACGTGTTCTTGGTGCTCCACCAGGGTCCTTGAGTAGATAAGGATGTCATCTAAGTAGACAAAGACAAACACATTAATGAAATCTCGGAGGACGTCGTTCACAAGGGCCTGGAAGAAGGAGGGGGCGTTAGACAAACCAAAAGGCATGACCAGATACTCGTAGTGCCCCATAGGGGTCTTAAAAGCGGTCTTCCATTCGTCGCCCTCCCTGATGCGTAGTAGATGGTAAGCGTTTCTAAGGTCCAGTTTCGAAAAGACGGTTGCCCCTTGAACAGGTTCGAAGGCAGAGGAGAGCAGGGGTAAAGGATACTTGTTTTTGATGGTGATTTGATTTAGGCCTCTATAGTCGATGCAGGGCCTCAGAGAACCATCCTTCTTCCCCACAAAGAAAAACCCAGCACCCAAAGGGGAAGACGAGGTACGGATAATACCTGCAGCGAGGGATTTATTTATGTAGTCCTCCATGGCCTGGCGTTCGGCCCTGGAGATGTTATACAGTCTACTGTTAGGTAGAGGGGCCCCAGGCAGGAGGTCGATGGCACAGTCATATGGTCTGTGAGGTGGTAGAGAGAGGGCTTTGTCCCTACTGAAAACAGTGATGAGTTCATGGTACTCACTAGGGACGGCGGTGACGTCGGATGGATCCACCTCATCCATCGTGGAACGTGTGGGCTGCGAAGGAACAGCGGAACGGAGACAGGTGGTGTGGCACTTGGAACTCCAGGAAGTAATCCGTCCCTCAACCCAATCTATCTGGGGGTTATGCTTGAATAGCCAGTTGAATCCTAGAACTATGGGGAAACTGATAGTGGGAAACACATAGAAAATGATCTCTTCAGTGTGGTTACCAGAAATTAGCAGGCGTAGTGGCTTGGTCCGGTGGGTTATCTGGGGTAGACCCTTCCCGTCCAGGGCAGCGACACGGAGAGGAACTGGTAACGGTTCAGTAGGCACGGAGAGCTGGTGAATTATGTCGGAACTGATGAGATTTTGTTCGCAACCGGAATCAATGAGAACTGACACAGAAAGTGAGTCATTGTTGGCGAATAGGGTGACAGGGAAGGTGAGACGGAGTTTAGGAGTGGACGGTGCCGGCAGTTTCCCCGCCTTCACTGCCGGACCTGCGGGTTTAAACGTACAGGACAATTAGCAATCACATGGTTCGGCTCACCGCAGTAAATACAGAGCTGGGAGCGTAACCTCCGTTGACGCTCCTCGGGTGTGAGCCTCGTGTTTCCTATTTGCATGGGTTCCATACATGGGGCTGGGGAAGGAGGTGAGTGCTGAGCAGAAAGACGACTACTGGTTAGAGAGGTGCATGGAGAAGAAACTCGACGGGTGCGTTCCCTGGCTCTAGTACAGATTCGGTTGTCCAATCTTATGGATAAGTTTATGAAATCGTTCAGGGATTCTGGCTCATCCAATGTGGCTAATTCGTCCTTTATCTGCTCGTTTAGCCCATGGAAAAAGGCGCTCTTGAGAGCTACCATGTTCCAGCCAGATGCGGCCGCCTTGATCCTAAAGTCTATGGCGAAATCAGAAACACTCTTCTGCCCCTGCTTTAACCCGTGCAAATCTCTGGAAGAGGATGTTCCTTCCGTCTCCTGGCAACAGACCTGTTTTAACTCAGTTAGGAACTCGGGGTAGGTACATCCATAATTAACTGCGGTGGTAAACCAGGCTTCGGCCCACTCTAAGGCTTGGCCCGTCAACAAGGATAAGACATAAGAAATCTTACGGTCATCATTGGGAAAACTCTGTGGCGAATGGTTGAAGACAATGGTGCATTGGAGGATAAATCCTGTTACCTTCTTGATGTCACCAGAAAACTTATCTGGAGTTGCCGGGCGGACCTCAGAGAAGCCGGAGCGGACGAGCGGATCCGGGGCTAATGACGGCGCGGATGGGGAAACAGAAGGTTGATTTGCGTCCTGAGGTAATGAATTCTGTAGGAAATTTGAGAGTTCAGTTAATCGTCGGTTAGTTTCAGCTTGGCGATTTCCCAGCTCTCTCAGAGCTGAATCGTGGAGCTGAATGAGGGCTTGTTGGTCTGATAACGCTCCTCTGATCGCGTCTGCGGAGGTCGTAGCTTGGCCTGAGTGTTCTGTCATGTTGAGTTTTACTTTACGAACCCACATGCAAGAACACAATCAGAGAGAACGATTAAGTGCACAATAATCAGTTTATTGAAGTCAGGGGAGGGGTCAGGAAGCGACTCCTGGTGCTGATGACCGGGTCGTCTTGCTACCAACAGGAGAAGCAGGGTCAGAGCAGTGAGGAGAAAATCCTTCGGGAATATTCCAGAGTCTGTCTTACTTGGAATGAGGGGGGTTCCACCAGAGAGGGATCGACGAGAGGAAAGGGTGGACACACGAGGGGTGGCTTCTGACCGGTAGCACCGACAGCGTCGAGGGAGGACACAGGAGGTAGGGAATCCACAACGAGGGGAGCACAGGCGCACACTGAACTCGGGGAGGACTGCTCTTCGCCAGAACCGCGAGAGAACAGCAGGATATCTGACGAGGAAGACAACAAAGGGTTAGAGCGGAACAGATCACAGAGAGCCTAGTTCTGGAACGAGTTGTTACCGAAGTAAGCAAACACTCAGGCGATGAGACGGAGAGGAGCTGCTGCTTAAATCCATAATCCACGCCCTCCAAAACAAGCTGCAGGTGTGTAGACGGGTTGAACTCAGCAGCCTTCCAGGGGCTCTGTCTGTTGGCGACCTCTGGTGGATGTCATGAGGAATGCCAGTTCCAACGGCAGGAAAAAAAAAAAAACTCAAACCAAAAAAAACCCAAAATAAAACGGAAACAAAATGCAGACCCTGACAGTTTTAAAGTACATAGGATAAAAGAAAGGACATACAGTTGCTGCAAAAGCTCAGCCAACATCTTTGTATAGGATAGACACAGGGTTAAATACTGAAAGACAGGCCCAAGGGCATCATAGAGGGAGAATGTAAAGTTGTTGGCAGCAGTAGCTCAGCCAATGTCCCCCTTCAGGAAGCTGTCACAACTAAACAAAGTGCCAGATCAGAGATAGTTTCTACATCGAGTAAAAAAAGAACAGAGACAATATAAAGCTTAAAGTTGAAATGTCAGCAAATAATGCGAAATTGGAGAGAAGAACAGCAGAGCAAAGAGATGTGGTCAGTGTTCTCCAGTAGCCTAAGCTTAGATAGTAGTTTAACTACAGAGATTGCTAATGATAACCCAAGCTACTCTAACTATAGGCTTTATCAAAATGAAAGTTTTTATCCTAGTATTTAAAGTAGACAGGGTGTCTGCCTCACAGACAAAAACTGTCAGTGAGTCTCACAAGAGAGGAGCCTGATAACTAAAAGATCTGCCTTCCAGTTTACCTTTAGAAACTATGAACAAACCAGTAAAGTTGCAGTCTGAAAGCAAAGAAATAAAATAAAAATAAATTGATGTATCCTTTTAATTTTCAAGAAAACTCTTTCTGCAGTGTGAGTTAAAGCATTTCTTTTAACTGCATTTAGTGGACTTCCTGATAGTAAAGAATTACAGTAGATGACGTAACAAATGGATGGGGCAGCAAAGTACAACAATGGATGTGCTAGGAAAACAGAGCATGTTTACTATAAGAACTTTATTTTCCTTTTAATGAATCAACCATGGTTCTAATCCACACAACATCTCTTTAAGTGTTTCTTTTTTTTGCAATAGTCAAGGGTATTTAAGAGTTGTAGAATTTCATAGCCACGGCGTTTTACTGAAGATATCTTTGAGGATTATGGAAAATTATTATAATCTCGCATAGTACACCAGGGATTCTTATTGATGTCGTATAAAGTTGCCATATGAACATAAACTACAGCGAGACACACTCTCATGTAAATATACAAGACAGCTGTGCACAATTCATTAGCATTGGTACTGTAACTGGGGGAAACATTTTAGAGGGAAAGAAAAAGGAGCTTTGAATAATAAATGTGAAGAGCCCTGTTACATGGCAGACAAGCCTTTGAAGTGACATAACTTTCTGCCACCACTTTCCAGCATCACCAGTGTGCAGACACAAAGGCAGTGATAAAAGGAAAAAAAGGAGGGGGTGCATGAAAAAAAAAAAAAGACACGACTTTGTTCCAACCCATCCCACTTTTGTGGAAAGCCTCCACTTAATTGTGGCTCAAAGAAATGACTCTGGATAGCTTGGGTTTGTCAACAAAATCAGACAATGATGTGATAGTATTTGAGTCGCTACAATAAGTTTCCTTGTTTTCCAAGAAAGGTTATCAGATCAGTTTAAGATTGAGTCACTAAAACAAAAACTGGTTAAGAAGAAGATTCATGTGTGCTTTATGTTTTAAAGACTGCATTGACATCCACAAATAAAGCCAATTCCATGCCTCTGAAGCATAGGAGTGGGGCATGACAACTCTGCCTGGATCGAGCGTATGTAATTAATTTGATTTGTATTCACTCACTGAACTGCACCTATGGAACATTGTTTGTCACATTGGACTCAGAAACCCCCTTGTACTTGACTGGGACTCTTTCGTGTCAGTGCAATCTGTTTTTGGGATGTTTATAATGTTATATTTTTTGAAATGATTGGATATTGTTTCTAGCTCATTTAAAAGTTTTAATTTTCTCCCCTATTTAGAGGCAGTTTCAGGGTTTCACGTAGTTCTTTTTATGTTCTGCACCTTTCCAGCCACAGGACCAAATCCTCTGGTTGGCCGCCCCCGTCAGGGACCTGGAGTGCTTCCCAAGGACCCCCAAATGGATGGGACATGGGCACCATCAGAGAGGGGCGTGACTGCTACATCAAGTAAGTGCCCTGTGTTTAAAGAAACAGAGGGGGAGCTCTCTCCATCCCAGATGTTTCATGAGCGCTTTGCCAACCTGTGATTATTCCGGCCACGTCACTGCCTCCACACTGTCTCCATCAGTGCATTCAGAATACTGATTCTTTTTTCTCTTCCCTCCACTGCTGCACGCACTCACTGCCCCTGCTGACTGCCTTTCTCTCTCCTTCTCTCTCTTTCTCTATCTCTCTTTCTCTCTCTCTCTCTCGCTCCGATACACCCACTATACTTTCTTATGCAGTCTCCCAAATGCAGAAGAGGAGTTTAGAGGGTGTGAGTGTGTATTCTGCTGCTGCGGTTGATCAAATTAACCAGCATGATGTATTGTTTTTTTTTTTCTTGTTTTTTTTTTACAAGAGAAAATTGGGTTATTATGCTATCAACGTAGTTGATCCTTCATAAGTGGCACTTCAGGCAATCTGTCCAGGCAGGTAAAAACAACATTGATTTTTTTTTTAATTGTCTATGTGCAATATAGTTTAGCAAGTGAGTGTTTTCTCTTTAGCTGGGTGTATTGTACTAGAAAATGACTGCTGTGCATGCATACCTCTTCTGTAAATTATTTACACACAATGTTAATGATTTTTAATTCATTACTAAAAAGTACAATACAACAGAAGTGTGGATTATTGTTTCAAATGCATCCAAACAAGCCAATATTAGAAATGATTCTCAAAAGAGGAGTAGAGCACTTGTCACACATGGGTCGTAGCACGAGAAGCGTGATGTCAGAGGAGTTATATAAGAAGTACGGAGCAGTGAAAGCGCTGGATGCCGAGTGTGTCTGCATGAGACAGATCATGGAGGCTTGTTTGGCTCCAGCTTCTGCTTTCTAAATTTGAGGAAGACTCATGAATAATCAAACATCTCTTCCTGAAACTGTCTGAGGCTGAGTTTGGGATTTATTGGCTCCCGGGTGCTGATGTTAAAGTCTCAACGGAACACATGCCAAGTCTGCATGACATGAGCGCATGAATAAAGTACTATGGGTTAAATATTTAGTTTGACACTTTTTTTTTTTTGCAAATTGGGGTGTACTTTAGAGACCAATACAAAAATATACTGAAAAGTTGATTAGCACAATACGTTCATTATCCATTAGTATCACACTAATAAAACCAACTGTTCGATTTTTACCAATAAATTAGGGTAGATATTGCTATTTTTAATAGCAATTTTGCTCTCAGTAAGATTTACAAAATTTTACAATAAAAATGATTTTGTTCATCTGGTTTGTCCTTGAAAAGAAAAAAATTATTAGCCATAATATGGTAATTAAATATTAAATCTTTCATATCCATTTTAAGAGGAGGCATGAAAATCTTTTCCTAGCAAATGTGTTACTGTTTCAGTGTTAGCCTGAAAGCAAATTTGATCTCACCAGAAGCATTATCTCTAAACTACTTAAAGCTGTAAACAAATTTTAAAATGTAGTTCAGATACTGTGGCATGGACATTTTTTCCCTCAGTTAAAGCTTTCTGTACACTCTTGTCCCTAGTGGGGATAGGAGGGGTGCTGGTGCCTTTCTCCAGCGAACGTTTCGGGCGAGAGGCGGGGTACACCCTGGACAGGTCGCAAGTCTGTCGCAGGGCAACACAGAGACAGACAGGACAAACAACCATGCACACACACACTCACACCTAAGGAGAATTTAGAGAAACCAATTAACCTGACAATCATGTTTTTGGACTGTGGGAGGAAGCCGGAGTACCCGGAGATGCACAGGGAGAACATGCAAACTTCATGCAGAAAGACCCCGGGCCTGGAATTGAACCCAGGCTGCAAGGCAACAGTGCTACCAGCTGCGCCACTGTGCAGCCCCACTTTGAAGATATAAACAGTTTAAATCTGTTCCAGCAACGTACCATGTTAGCTTTTACACTATGCACTATTCACTTCCTACAACTGCCTCATTGGTAAGATGTCAAACTAGCAAGTTTGACTTTGGCATTAGTGTTAACACTAAACTACCTACAGTACGTTCTTGCTTTAACCCCATAACTGTCACCCTCAAAACACTTATATGTAAGTAATTGTGTTACTATCACTGTCAAGGGGTTTTAAAGAATTCATAAAATCCACGTTTTCTGCTGGACATGAACATAATGATTGAGAATAACAGCCGACCCAACCAACCTATCTAGTTAAATTCTAATAAAAAAAAAGAATTTGTTACAAAATAAAGTGGCTAAAGTTGAACATTATATTTACAAACTATGCTCAATTAAAATTTTATGTCCAATATATGACTCAATATAATTCATTTTTACAGTGCAGTGGAATGAAATGTGCAGCTGCCTTTCTGTTAGGTAAAAAATATTTTGAAACTTGTGATGACATGTAATGGTTACACATGGTACACTTTGCAGAGCATTAACACTACTTACCTAGAGACAAGTTTTATTTATTTATATTTATTTATTTTCTGTACAATATAGTGTGCATAATTTTTAAGTACAGTAATTCAACATGTTATATAATTCACTTAGGCCTATAGACAAAGCTGAAAAGGCAGAAAAAATATTAAACCATGGCTTCATTTCATGAGAAAGAAACATGACATTAAGAACCTAATTAAAGCAGGATTTTGAGGCAAGAAAAACAGGATATTGCTTTGGTTATAGGCTTATTTTCCTCTTCTGCTACCCCCAAAACAGCAAGAATCCAGCAAGTGAGCACATGGAAATACACTCTGTACACAGTGCATCAGACCAGTGTTTCCTGCTCCCTATTTTTGTCCGTCTTATTCATGATAAAAACCTTTAGCATGGCTTGTGATTTCTGTAGAAAGCATTGTGGAGCTATGCTAGTAGATAATGGGTGTGATTAGAGGGCATTAGATGCATGGCTGTCTGCACAATGGGAACCTAGCCATGTTCAGCAGGTGGCCTTGGAGGGGACAGAACAGTGCTCTTCCTGAATGCACAAGTCCATATGTTTTTGATCTGTGCACAAGCTGCTGAGTTTGTTTCTCTACAGCAAAAACTAACTCTCTTTCTACATACATTTTATTTCTTTGTATAATTTCAAGCCATATCCTGCAGCAACTGTTGTTCCTATATAAAGAGAGAATCACAGCATGGTATTTATTTAATGGGGGACACATTCCTTTGTATTATTTAGCAGTATTAGAGGATGTACTTTCAAAGTGCAATACTTTTAAGTCATGAAAATTTGCCAACATATGACCATTCCAATCACACCATTTTTAAATTGCAAATAAGGCTGCTTAAAAATCGCACTGTTTTATTTCTATGTTTGAAACTTTTGTCTCCATGGCAGCACATTGCAAGTTAAACATGCTGTTCAATTTTTATTTCTGAAACCTATGAGCTATAATGGTTCTTTTAAGGATTCTTGATGCTGAAAAATATGACATAGCACATTTCTCTAATATATTTTAAAATTATATTTATGTCAGTAAAATTAATGCAAATTTTTGTATTGTTGATGAATCCATGCTGTATCATTGATACAAGGGTTTTGTCTTTTTACAAGCTCCCAATTTGTTCAACTACAAACAAATTTGTTCAACTTAAAACTGTTGCAGGCAGACAGATCTTGAAAGTCTGTCTGCCTGCGAGTGACGCTGTTATGCCTCAAGGTTTTTCCTTAAGAAGAGTTTTTATTTTGGCAATAAACTAATTCCTTTTCCCATGAAATTTGCTCATTATAAAAAGCCAAAACCTGAATAACTAAAGAATAACATTTCTAGTTCTCTGTAATTGCAAAGGCTTTGGTTATTTAATTGTTTAGAAGGATAACTGAATAAACAATAGAATTGAAAAACAGAGAAATGTCATAGGAGAGAAGCTGAAATTCTGCACCGAATAGGTGTAATCTTTAAACCTTCAGGCAGCACTGAAATAAAAACAGACATGCCTCTGTTGTGGAAATCGCAGTGCAGGCATAGAGGAAAAAAACAAAGATATACAACATGCTTAAAAAAGATGAGCTTATGAAGTAGGAAACTGTTCTAAGTCCAGAGACATTCAAATTTTTGCCTCTTTAAGTAAAATAATACAAAACCGCATTCTGCAAATATTACAAAATCATAGCTCTAAATCAAAAAATTCTGATTTTAATTTTAGTTTTTAATCCATATTGTTGTCTGTCACATTAGAAATATTACAATGTTTTTTATTAACATCAACTTTGAAAGTCATCTCAAAATGCACAAACATCAAACATCTTGAAAATAAAAAAAATACTTTCTCAAACTCTCAACAGTTTAATATAAACCATAATCACTTTGATAAATGTAAAATATTCATTTTTTTCTTTCATGTTATGGTGGAGTGCAACAGAACTATAGTTTCTGATAACTCATGAAATTATTCTGTGTAAAATTTAAGCCTTTTCACTGCAAAGAAGAATGACACTGTGGAAGAAAAGTTGTTGGAAGTCCCATTTACAGTTTGCCACAGGTGAGATATTTGACTTAACAATTATGTGACATAAGGTGACTTGTCAGATGAAGACCAGGATTTAACTTTTTTGAGTAGAAAACACATACCTGCATGGCAGGTAATGACTACACCATCTCCATGAGTACACAGTGAAACATGGTTGTGGCAGCATCATGATGTGAGAGTCTGTTCTTCAGCAGAGACAGGGAAGCTGGTCAAAACTGATTGGAAGTTTAGTGCATTGAAAATTGATCTTCAGGGATGTTCTTCGTCCAGTTCAACTGAGCTTGAACTATTTTTCAAAGAAATATTTGGTAAAATTTAAGTTTCTGGTGTACAAAGCAGGCTGAGACTTGCACCCATATTTGCAGTGAAAGGTGGATACTTAAACAGTACTTCTACTTTTACTCCTACAATAACAACATAAACAATAGATTTATGTAAGAATAGAAAGTATTATTTTCTAAACCTAAAGAATATTTATAAAAATGTAGGAATCCACTAATAAACAAATTTCATGGTTAACATTACTAACAATAATGAGTTGCCAGATATTTTTAGCTATTTGGTTAACTAATGTAAACAGAAAAAAACAACTTACTGTCAGCATCAGTGAGTCAGTGAGCTTCATTTTCATCAGTGTCTGCTGAGTATTTTTAAGATAAGTCATATATTTACAACCATACAAACCGGAAATGTTGTTCATTTGAGACCTAATAAAATAGGAGTAGTGAATGGAACAGAAACAATCTAATTTGTAATAAAAAACAGCATTTTGGACTCAGGGAAAAAGCATAATCTTATCAAACACTCCAGTAATAACCATAAAAGATTTGTTGTTGTCCCTCTTTAAGGATTGAATGATCATCTTCAGATTGAACAAATATAGTTATGAAACAAAAAGCAGCATCATATGCTATGTTGCACTGTTAGAAATGTATGCAGATCAAGATTTATCAAGCTGCTTCTGAGGTTTACCTCGCTATAAAGATTATGGCCACCCAGTTCTAGAACTGCCAAGTTATTGACAGGTTTTGTTGGTTATTTTGTTCTTTTACATTCATTTTTGTACGTCAGAACTCTAGGTTTTTTTCTGTGCACTATCTACATTTGACATTGTAATGGCGTGTGACATGACCTTTGTTCTTGGATGAAGCAGAGAAATCATCCCCCAATTTTTTTTCTCTGACAATCAATTAACATCTTTAAACTTGTTATTCCCATTGCAGCTTTTTTGTGACATTGCAAATCCAAATGACAGATCTGACTGTGTCTTTGTGCCATGAAAGATTAATTGTTGGTATTTAGCTGTGAATATCACTCGTGTTAAGAATAACTGTGAATTACACACTGTCGGCCCAGAGCTTTAATTAACCAGCACTGTTGGCACCATGCAGAGTTGCTGCTGCCGCTCCTGCAGCCAGGGAGAGTGAACAAATGGTGTAAAAATTATAGCACACAATATGTGAACTTTGTGTTCAGTTATGCACATCTCTGTAACTTAAAATGCTAGAAATAGTAACATTTTACAGTGGGTAGGAGTTGGAGGTATCTATAAAATGTACTGATAAAAAAAGATGAAGGATTTGAAACAATTGAGTTTTGGTTTGTAGCTTTGGTATGTTTTGGTGTTTGTGTGTGTATGTATATGTACGGTACACAGATAATTGCTACATTATAGAGCTACAAAGTAATACTTTTCAACTTATGAAATGATTGGCCATCATGGATACCTAATACCTAAAGAATACATGAAGCAACAATGAATCGTTTATAATAAATGTAAATACACTACATTATCTTAGAAAACAATGGACTATAAAGTATTATAGTAAGCTAATTAAATAGCAGAATTGACAAGGGAATATTTTTAAATTCTTTCTCCAGTCACGTCTCCCAGAGTAACTCCCTGGAGGAAGTTTGTCTGGACGGAGACAAGTTTGTGCCCCCCGCGCCCCGGAAGGTTGAGATGAGGCGGGACCCTGTGCTTGGCTTCGGATTTGTGGCAGGAAGCGAGAAACCTGTGGTTGTCCGCTCAGTTACTCCAGGTAATGAGAATGACCCACCTGCACACTGAGTTCTCCATATAACCTGACTCATTCAGTCCACAGTCACATCACGAGATGAAATACACCTAAAATGTAGTAGCCTGGAGGAAAACCCATTTACGCCGATGATTCAGTGATTTTTAACAGCCCTCGATGAGTAAGAGTTCATTACAGCTTTGGCCACAAGACAGGACACTTAGAAAATGGAGCGTGTTCTGAACACGTGTGTGCCTGAAGTGTTGTTTGGTGTATTGTGGCAGGGGGTCCATCTGAAGGCAAACTGATCCCCGGGGACGAGATCATCATGATTAATGATGAGCCAGTCAGCTCAGCACCCAGGGAAAGGGTTATCGACCTTGTCAGGTAAGACATTTGCCTTGTGTCACAACTGTCATGGATAATTGAATACCAACAAAAACATTTTACTTTAATGAGGATTCTGATATTAATATTATTCACTGTTGGGCTTTTAAAGACAATATATCCTTCATATCTGTTTATTGACACTATCATGTTTTGTGGATATAATTCTGAAGGGATATGTTCAACTGAATTGATGTATGCACATTACTCTAACCAGCTGTGCCATCCAGTGTGATTTAGTTGTGATGTGGATGTTTTGGAGCACTTCAATAGATTAATCACTGATACACCTGAGTCATTGACTGTGAATTACTGCTATAAGAGTGGGGTAATAAGGTATGTGGCCTATGCTTCACTGATCTGATGGATTTGAATGGGTTTTCTCAGTTAATTCAATTTACTTCCTTGGAAAAAAATGTCAGGCACATGCACTTTTCTGCTGTCCTCAATATTTCTCTGTTAACCACACTTTATTTTTTCAGATCATTCATTCATTCATTGCCTTCTGCTTATTTGAGATCATGGGTGTCATGGGAGTAATTGCTCCATGGTGGGAAACCCAGGCATCATGGTATAAGATGCAGTCGGTCCTGTGAGATCTGGATCTGCACTGGGCGTTTCTACACAGTCTAATTTCCACTGTAAACCTCTAACATGGAGCCTTCAGTTGGCATCATGATCAGACTACATCAATTTTCTCTTTTTGATGCAGAGGAGTAGCAGCTGTACTTTGAGCTCCCTCTGGATGAAGGAGTTCTGTACCCTATTTCTAAAGCTGAGTGCAGACACCCTGTGGAAGAAACTTGTTTTAACCAATTAGTTCCAGAATCTCATTCTTTCAGTGATGATTCATATCTCATTGTGATTGGTGAGGGTCAAAAAGTAGATAGATAAAGTGAGAGGTTAGCTCTTTTGTACAGGCCTTTCTTCATCTTGACAATTGAAACTTCAATTACTGATGACTTGGCCCCAGGGCATTTATCCATCACTTGCTCCAACCTACCATTACTCACAATCAAGACACCAAGATACTTGAAGCAAAGACAGAACCTTAACTGGGTGAAAACTGTGGTTCACCGGGTTTAGGGTTCTAAACTTTCCAATTGGCAATCATTGCCACAGACATAGAAGATCTGACTCTCATCATGGCAGTCTCAAACTTGGTTTCTGATCCAGTGCATTCTGAAGGTCATGACTCAAAGAGACCAACATAGCCCCATCGCCTACAAAAAGCAAAGGTGGCAATTCAAGATTTCCAAATCAAATCTCCCGTAGTAAAGTAGCCTCAGGCAAAGGGGTCAGACCTAGATGTAGAAAGACCAAAACTGTTGTCATAACTCATTGAGATTAGGAAGACAAGTGAATCCTCCTAGCGTTAGACTTCAGCGTGGAGTCTTGCCCAGTGGCTAAGCCTTTGTTTTCTGGGGTTTAGGTGGTTCAATCAAAAAATAAAATAGTACATTTCTCCATGTAGGCCTACAAGCTTTGGATAGAAAAGTCTTTAGGGGGTAGGTGATTGTGGGGTCTTGGGTATATTGATGCACTGTGTCATGATCTGGCTTTTGAGACATGGAGCATTCCTTTTACATTGTGTCAAGCAGAAATAAAAAGGAAAGAAAAAAATGGCCTGATTTACTTTTCTTTTTGTCTCACAGGAGCTGTAAAGAGTCCATAGTGCTGACTGTTGTTCAACCATACCCAGTGAGTATCTCCCCTTTGAGTGAAATTGAATTCATCCCTATAGGCCATTTGAGCATTTGGAAGTGATTATTTTGTTGACTCTATGAAAGCAAGTAATTAATCACGCCATATGTTTGTGCTGGCACTCTTTCCGTCATGCAAGTAAAGTTAGAACTTGAGCTGCTCAAACAAAGACAAACCTTTTGAGTGCCCTTATATGTAGGAGTCAGAACAACACAGGACCTTGTATGAACCTGCAACACCAGCATTTCCTAGAGATACAACGCACCAGATGGTGGCGAACACTCAGTGCCAGGAGCATAGCCTCTCTGCAGCCATTGTTTACAGTTCACATAAGTTACTAAAAATGGTGTAATGCACGATTTCCTTCCAAAAACAGACAAAAAAAATGTCAGAACATCATCAAAGAAAAGAAGACTTATTGTTTGAGTTTTCTTATGTGGCAGGAAACTCAAACGCATACCTCATTGTAATATCAACTACATTTGGTATGAAACTGCAATCTTCCAGTAATTGTGAATGCAGAATGATTCTTTTATGCACCACAGTGTCTGTGGTGTCAACTACTTAATAAGAACCACTTAGACACTTTTAAATATTTAAAAACGGATTAAGTTCCAGTAATTCATCCTGTGATTACTCATGTTAACAGATTTTTTTACATTCTGTGATATGACAACAAAAGGGTTATCCTCATTCTGATGCTCTTGATTAGTATTATCCTAATTGTGTCACAGCAGAAAAGAGTTGACATGTTTTAATGGGGAATGATATCCTCTAATCATACTTGTGATTCATTTTGAAGTGGAAGCTGATTGTCCTTTAAATTCCTGTTTCTTTTTTGTATTTGTTCTTTCTCTCTAAAAGTCACCCAAATCTGCATTCATCAGCGCAGCAAAAAAGGCCAAGTTAAAGACAAATCCTGTTAAAGTCCGCTTTGCTGAAGAGGTCATCGTCAACGGACAGGTCCCAGTAAGTCAAACCAAAAGAACTCTTCTTGTTCAGCTTTATATTTAGAGGTGAAAAAGACAGACTGTGATTTAGCTTTATCTATATACGATATAAACAGCATTCGGCCACAGACAGATAAAAAGGAAGTTCTTGTGCAATTGCTTCCTATAATTAATAGGTGAGTCACAGAAAAGAAGATTCAATGAGGGTATCAAGGAAAGAGATCCAAACAGTGTTTATATGTCCCCACTTTTAGGTAGAGTGCTTTTCCCAAATCATACTCCCTTGGTAAAATTGAGGGGTCAAACAATAATTGTCACACTCACTCAAAGGGAGCCTTAAAATTCAATCTCTGATGTCCATTGACTGGCTCCTCTGCTACAACTCCTGCTGCCCTTCTCTGCTGCATCCTTCAGGCTCTCCTCTGTTGCTTGGCCTTCACTTGTCTTCTGTTGGTAGTCCTCCTCTCCTCAGGGAATGGATCCCCTTCCTGGCAATTAAACCCATAATAAAATACATTAAATAATATGCATTAAAAGCTTCATTCACTGGCATTCACATCAAACTCAAGTCTTTCGCATCCTCTAAATTTCCTTTCAGCTTTGCCCTGTTTTAGCATGATTTTTCTTCTTGTTAACTAATCAGGTGGTCCTTTTTGTACTAATGCTTGTCTGAAAAATCAGCAAGACTATATAGAAACCAGTCATTCATTTGAATCATTCAGATGAATGATTCAAATGACCCAAATGATGAATGACCCATCAAAGTAGTGATGGGTTGTTTGTTAACCGAGGATGTTATTTTACTGTCACCCTGCTTTAAACTCCTCCACAACTGCTTTTTTTCTTGCTGTTTGTTCCCTAATGTTTTCTAATGAACTTCTGAGGCATTTACTGAACAGCCAGGTTTGCAGCCTAGTAACGAGATTATTTTTTGAATGACAATGTTTGCACTGGATATTATATAGAGGTATCGGAATAAAGCTGAATAAAAAGGTAGTTTGAACTTTTTAGTTTTTTAACAATCAGTCATTTTCTGCCTTTTTTTCGTACTTTAAGGTTACCTTGTGACGACAAAGTGACAGAATATGAAATGGTTTAAAAGAAGAAGCACTGCATAGCATGTTCCTTTACTGGAGGGCTTCACTGGTCTCTTACAAGTATAGGTTAAGGACTTTTCTCTTTATAAAGAGAGTTGTTGATCATACAATTTTCCTTTTCTTCTCAGGAAACAGTAAAGGACAACTCCCTCCTTTTTATGCCAAATGTTTTGAAGGTATACCTGGAAAATGGCCAGACTAAATCATTTAGATTTGACAGCAACACATCCATTAAGGTAGGTGCTGGTAAGAGCCTCCTTTCACACTGAAATGCTGTTATGTAATCTAAAAGCATGTTGAGGTTTTACTTTATGAAGTGTAACCTTTCCTCTTCACTGTGGCTTTCAAAACTGTACCTCAAGTGAACTTATGATACAATCAAAAAGCAGTTGCCGTATAATTAATTGTGAAGGAGAGGCGAATGTAGCGATTTACATTTGCCCCTTACTTTTTTTGCTGGTGGAATTCTAAATGTATGTTATAATGGTGATGCTTTTAAACATTCTAGGCTGTGAGAATGATTTCTGAGCATGACTGAGGTCAGCTGAGCACAAGGAAGCTGCTCAATCTGCACACTGTATATTGTATTAACTATGACATTGTCTATCTTGAAGGACGTCATTTTGACCCTGCAAGAAAAGCTATCCATTAAGTGCATTGAGCACTTCTCTTTAATGCTGGAGCAAAGAGCTGAAGGATCTGCCAGCAAACTCATGCTCCTGCATGAGCAGGAGATGCTAACTCAGGTGAGAACACAACCATGGATAGAAAGATAGAGCAGTTGTTCAGTTCACTTTGGACAAATTCACAAAAAAAAATTTATTAGTTTGGACACTAAAAATAATTGTGATTTTATCTGCAATAACCAATGATAACCAACTTTATTTCAAAAGAAGACAGAAGATATTAAAGGGCATATAATGTGTAAAATTAAAAGTAACAGAAATAAATTAAGCTGTCAAGCCTTTCAGCCAAAGAGTGTTGAGGAAGTGTAAGGATGTTATGTAAAACCGACAAAACTTGAAGCAGACACCAATGGCCATACCAGAAAAAAATAAAGCTGATTTGACTGAAAGTTAAGATAAAAAATATGTCAAAAGACCCTGAGAATCTCCACGCTAACTAACAAGAACCACAGTTGCACTGATAGTTTGGCTGCTAATGCCACCGAGCTATTTGGCATTGTCATGGCGTGAACTTTGTTCCATCCTTGTCCCACAGCCTTGGGTTGTTCTCTGCCTTGAAATCAAGATTGTAACAGTTATTTTAACTCTGGGGAAAAAAATATGTCTTAAGCAGAGAGTGTGTTTTGGTGAGGGAGGAGAAGTTCACCATTTAATCTTCATGAAATGCCACACTTCTACTGCATAAAGGAGTGCCCAGTCAATCCGATTCTGAGTTGCTACACATATTGGAAAAGTTGTTTTGTCCAAAAAACATATTTGAAACGCAATAAAAAAAATGCCAGTTGTGATTTACTTATTTTTGGTACTCTTCTTGTTGCAAAATTTTATATTCAGGTTCAGAGAAACCTTCTTGTTGATGGTGCTGGGAGGCTCAGTTGGTAAAGTGGGTGCACCATGTACAGATGCTACAGTTCTCATCCCGGGTTTGGTTCCCACCCCTGGGTCATTTGCTGCATGTATTCCACTTCTTTCTCACCAAACGCCTCTAGTTCTAAAAAAAGAAACCTTGTATTTTTTTTATTTTTTTTAGAGGTCTGTGCAGGTTACATAAAATGTTGTAGTTAGCTCATCTGTGAGGAAACACGCACATTAATTTAATTCCAGCAGAAGAAATCAATATTTGTCCATCTTCCCATATTGTATGACCGTCTTAACTAACCATCATTACTTTACTGCGAGAACACTGATATTTTAATCCATAATGCTGAAAAGCTAAACAATAATTGTCAAATAGTTTCTTTAATCCCAGGGTCTTTTAATTGAGTTATGCATTTCCAATATTCACTTCAGTTATTCAAAGTCATTACTTCAGATAAAAAAAATAAAACGTTGGCATTTTTTTTAACCACAGAAAGTTTCAAACACAAACATATAATAGCTAACCTAATGCTTCTCATTTTGGGATCATGCTCCAGGTGACACAGAGGCCCGGCTCACACAAGATGAAGTGCTTCTTTCGGATCACTTTTGTCCCAAAGGATCCCGTGGACCTGCTAAGAAGAGATGCAGTAGCCTTTGAGTACCTCTACGTTCAGGTGAAAATGCAAGAATATACACACAGAAATAGCTTTTAGAGCAGTAGCTGTTGCTTATTTTATATTTGCAGAATGACAGCAGCCATGAGTCAGACTTCTCATTCTGCAAACACTCACTATGTGCATGGTGTTGTTTTGGATTCCATGGATGGAAGTGAATTAAGCTAACAGCTTCCCGTTGCATCTTTCTGTGCCTCCTTTCAGAGCTGTAATGATGTGGTGTTGGAGAGATTCGGGTCAGAACTGAAATATGACACAGCTCTTCGCCTGGCTGCCCTGCAAATGTACATTCTGACCATCAATACTAAGCAGTCTCAGAAAGTTTCCCTGAAGTATATTGAGTAAGTAGATCAGGTTTCACAATGCACTGCGAAGGTGAACCTTTCTTTGTTTTTAGCAACTTGGTCCAGACGGTACAACAATGTGGTGATGTTAAACATATTATGACCCTACATCTCTGCCTCTGCTTTAATAGTCTGATAATTGTAACTTTAAGCAAAGGACCCACTTTAAGTGATGAACATAATTTTTAATAGTGGCTCATCTGTGTTAACTGTGTGTCCTCAGGAAGGAATGGGGTCTGGCATTATTCCTGCCACCTGCAGTGTTGTCTAGCATGAAAGAGAAGAATATCAAAAAAGCTCTCACCCACATCTTGAAAACTAACCAAAACTTGGTGCCTCCTGGCAAAAAGGTAAAGAGTTGCTTATCCACTGTATTCTTTTTTTTTTTATCTCTGTTTTATTTGCACAACTTACTCAAGGATACCACCTAGTGGAGAGTTAAGATCTGTAGTACTGTGGAGGTATTGATAACCACTTACGTTTTGCTACATTTATTGTAAATACAAATTTCTGTGTATTTTATTGGGGTTTTAGGTGATAGATCAGCACAAATTGATGCATAATTGTGAAGTGGAAGTATAATAACACACATTAACACACGGTTTTCATGATTTTTTGTTTTAAAGCAAAAGCTTGGGTCATATTCTGCAGGAGGGTGAAGTGTAAAGTCTTTTGCAGCCTCTAACAGGTTTTCTTCCAGGACTGACCTCCCATAAACTCCATCCATCTTTCCCACCTGAAGAAAAATATCCCAGCGGCATGATTCTGCCACCACCATGTTTCATAATGGGGATGGTGCTGTGTTCAAGATAATGTCCATTTTTCTTTCACCCAACCTTCTGCATCTCAACCAAAAAGTACCATTTCAATCTCCTCCGACCAAACCTTATCAATTCCATCCCTGAACTGTCTGCTGGGTTCCTTCATCTTTGTGATGATATTTAATCATAATCTTCTGAGCCCTTCACAGAACAGTGGCATTTATATCAAGGTTGTTTACACCCAGGAGTACTTTTGCTAAAGGTGGCTTTTTAGGTGAATTTTTACAGAGAGGTATCAATGTAAAAGAGCCTGTATACATCATTCCAATTCCACTTATCTTTGTTCAAAATCTAATTTGATCATGTTGCAGTGTGTGGTTACAAAATAGCAAAATGCGAAAAAGATCAAGAGGTATGATACTTCTGCAAGGCAGTGCTTAAATACAAGACAATGTTCTTTTTTCATATTCTGCTTTACAACTTTTATTTACTTAGTTTAGTTTACATCTGACACTATGTCCCTCTGTTCATCACCTCTTCAGCTGACTGCACTGCAGGCAAAGGTGCATTATCTGAAGTATCTCAGTGATTTGAGACTTTATGGAGGCCGTGTTTTCAAATCCACTCTGGTGGTGAGTAAGCTCGTCTTGGTATCCCCGCATGCATGCAGCTAGTATCACATCCTGTTTAGTTATATTTATATGGCGTCTCTGTCCCGTCCACAGCAAGGCGAGAAGCACACAGAAGTGACTTTGCTGGTGGGGCCTAAATACGGCATCAGTCATGTGATAAACACAAAAACAAATCTGGTGGCTCTTCTGGCTGACTTCAGCCATGTTAACCGCATTGAGATGTATGCTGAAGATGATAACAGGGTTAGAGTGGACCTGCATGTTCTGGACGTGAAGGTTAATACAAAATTTCAAAAAATATTTTATGTATTATTAAAATACTTAAATTTTTTGATCGGACTGTCTCATCGGATTGTTTTCTTCTCTTACAGCCCATCACTCTGTTAATGGAATCTGTTGATGCAATGAATCTGGCCTGTTTGACTGCTGGCTACTACAGATTACTCGTAGACTCTCGGCGCTCCATCTTCAATGTGGCCAAAAACACGGAAACAAGTAGGGAAACAATATGATTTGAAATAGCTATCCGTGACTTGGCAGAATGTGTTCAAAAATATTAATTCAGACTCTCGGTTCCTTTTTCACAGGCCATGCAGCTAAACCGAAACAAAACTACCAGGCAATCGAGTGTGCTTACAGTATACCTCACAAAGCATGTGAGGACAGAAGTAACCAGAGGTGCAGCCAAGATTACTTAGACCAGGAGTGTGAATACCTTGACCACAGTAGATGTGAAGTCCAGCCTGTGTATGTGACAGAGATTCACCAGCCTCAGCACTCTGTTCATATGGCAGAGAGAGCGGAGTGCTGCAGAGTTCCTTGCTCCCAGACTTATCTCAACATACCAAGGCCTAAACCACCGGATTCATCCAGAAATGCAAAGGTTTCCTTCATATTTGGGGAACCCCCTCTGGACAGCGTGAACCCCCAAAACCTGGGTTACCAGAGACTGATGGACGAAGGCCCAGAGATTGCAGATAATTACAGCCACATGTACAGGCGCCTTGAGGAGGATTATAAGATGATGGATGCCATAGAGGAGGGTTATCCATACTCTACCAAAATCTTTGGTCCCACAGAGTGCATCGAGGAGCCCCTGCTGCATGACATCTGCTATGCAGAGACAACAGATGACGCAGAAGATGAGGATGACATCAGCTGTGAGGAAGATTTGGTGATGAGTGACATTGATAAGCCCACATTGCTGACACTCTCAGGGTCCAGTGATGACATCATTGACTTGACCTCCCTCCCTCCACCTCCAGAGGTTAATGATGAGGAGGACAACGACGTGCTTCTGCACTCCCTCAACATGGCCATTGCTGCTCCTCCTCCTGGTTTCAGGGACAGTTCTGATGAGGATGAACAGCAGGGGGCTGGGACTCGGGCCCAGGAGGCCTGCAATGATATCCCCATCTCTCTAATAGACTCTGTTCCCACACACCGAGCGGAGGGTTCTGAGGAGCCTCTGGACGATGCAGTGGTGTCCACCCTGCAGGCACTCGAGGCTCTGGCTGCTTCCGAAGAACAGAGTCCTGCACAGTCTGAGAGCAGCACAGGTTCTCCTTATACTATTGTAACATTCATCCACTAACATTATACTCACTTGATTCATTCATTTTTGATTTGTTCTTATTTTTTGTCTCATTTTTTAATAAATCCCATTGTGTTCAATGTTTCCATTTATGAGTATTTTTTTTCATTCGTTTGAGACATTTGTACACATTGTGTTATTCATCTTATTTTTGAGATAGTTTTTTTTTTCACAAAATGCATTATGGTATGCTTCAAACAGTCTACAGAATTACAGAAATTATATTCCTTAATAGCTTTGAACAGATGTGACCAAACCCTGGGTTCCCTTTAATTTTTTAAGAACAGACCTCAGGAGTGCTAATAATTTTTGCAGCTGTTGCTATTGGTTAGACTATTTATGCAAAACAATATGAGCAATATGAGTTTTACATCTTTCCATAATGTTTGGTTTTATTAAGATCAGAAATGTTTTTATTACAGGCTTCTTGATGAAGGTGATTCTTCAAATAGATACTTTTAGGTGTATGTTTTGATGCTGATACATTTTGGAAAAGCAATGAACTTGAGGCTCAGTTCTTTGAAAGTAGTAAATAAGAGTTATTGCTCCAGAATGCTTCGATTATCTTTTTATATCATGCCTTGCATTAGTGTGAATGCTAATTTATTTGAGAAGCTGCAGCTCTATGACAAAACTGAGTCTCTTCCATCTGGTATGTCCAGTTTTCTTAACTTGTCTTCTCCACCATCAGTTCTCAAGAGTACCACGGTTTTATATTTGTAACCCAAAATTAGGTAAAATTTGAGCTATTTCCATAAAGCCAACCTTTAAGAAAAAGAGACATGCTGATTACTTGAAGATACACCTTGCACTATTAATTTTATTGATTTTAGAGGGTTTGGAGATGGAATAGAATAGAATAGAATAGAATATTATTAGGTATATCATCAGTAAAAACACAGTGATATCAAATTACTGAATCCTTCATGATATTTTTCCTGACATGTCTAAATTAAATCAATAATTTTGTCTTTTAGAAATTTCTCTTGAAACATCCATCCATCCATCCATCCATCCATCCATCTTATTAAGGTTTTGTGAAACTACAAGTCCCAATCCAGTAAAGATCACATTACACAGAGAAAGCATGCAGTTATGAAAAACATAACTGCATGCTTGTGTGACAAGGTTGTATTTACCTTGTCACACAACTGATATAAATCTACAGCTGCCTTCAGTTTCAATGATCTAAAAAGACATGATGTCATAGGAAAATAATGCCAAGACATCATCTCACTACACAGACGTGATGTTCCATAAAGTGTTATTCAATATCCGAGCATACAGGAGGATTTGATCATTTTTAAATATAATTGTGCATTGTATCAGTAAGATATAATGTTGTCAGTAAGTTATTTTTTCATTATTTCCAGATTGATTTACATCTGATACTGTGTTTTGAATCCCTTTTTTATGTTAATATATGTTATTGTTTCTACAAAATATAGCTGATTTATTCCTTGATATGATCCATTTCCATATTTAATAACATATTCTTTTTTTGTATGTGTGGTATGCAGGTGTACAAATATCACGAACGTTTAGCCCAGAGTCTTCCGATTCTGGCAATGAGACAAACTCCTCTGAGATGACCGAGAGTTCAGAGTTAGCAGCTGCTCAGAGACATTCAGAAAACCACCTGAGGATGCATGTAGCCATGACAGAAGGATACCGTGCCATGAATGAAGAAAAGGCAGAGGTTTGCACAACTAGTGATGAGAATCCAGAGGAAGCTAAATCCTCGGCCGTTACCTCCTCTCAGATTTTCCACTCAGATGGCGGTGAGATGGAACCAGATACTATGGAAATCAAATCAGTCAGTGAATTCTTCACCAAGATGCACATGGGCTCCCTAATGAGCAGACAGAGAGGGAGGCAGAGGGAGGCGGAGAGCAGTATCCAAGGAGATAGATGCAGTTCCTCTGAAAAATTTAACTCGACTTCTCTAGATTCCGCTAAGGAGGAGCCCCCTCATCTTGTAGGAAAGTACAACACTTTCACTGTAAGAGATTCCTATTACATGAATCAACTTGATCTAGGGAGAACTCACTGCAAAGACAGGCATCAAAAATGGCAGCAGAGAGCACCGGGAAGCAAAATGGCAGAGAATCTTGCATCAGAATGTGCAAATGACTCACAGGCTTCCCACGCAGACAGGCTGACAGCAAAGGGAGAGAACCAGGACTCAGATGAAAGAAACCAACAGTTAAATGCCCATCTCATCTCCCCATCCAAAGGGCCCTTCCCCGCTGAGAGTGATGCTACTTCACAGGACAATAAGCAGAAACAGATCAAGTTTTCGCAGTCAGAGCAGGATGTCACACGGATGTATGAATACCACGTTAGCAAGCGCATGTCATCAATACAAAGTGAAGGCGTTCATTCTTTGCAGAGCTCACAGTGCTCGTCAATAGATGCGGGTTGTAGCACTGGCAGCAGCAGTTGGGTCACTCCAATGGACTCTCCCCTTTGTGCCACAGACAGTATGCATGTACTATCAGAGTCTTCGCTAAAGGGGATGAGCTATGCAGCTGGGGCTGAGGAGAAGGCCTATGGACCCACAGTGCAGGGGAAAGTGGGGCATACAATGGACCCCACCCTGATGAGAAAAATCCATGCAGCTACCAGTGCTGAGCCAGGGTTTGGGAGCAGTCACAAAATGCCCAAGATAAAAGAAACCACAGGTAAGACAAAAACACTAGGGGACATCTCTACACTGTTTTTCTATAGAAATACACTATTAAAAGAAATAAAACACATTCACCAAGCATTCCATTCTCACACTGGTATCACAAGTTTTTTTTTTTTTGTTTTGTTTTTTTTAGGGGCGGGGGGTTCTATTAAATACTGGTCCTGGCATTCAGATGAGCCTCTTTTCTTTTTGAAAAATGTTACCAGCAGCTTATTTTTTCAGAAACTATTCAGGAGACATTATCCAAATCTGTTGAGGAAGGCTTTCTGATGATCTACAACATTTTCTTTTACTTGAGGAACATTCCAAAGGCCAAGAGAGAACGGAAACCATATATTCTGGCCTTACTGGACTAAGATTCTTTAAAA
This sequence comes from Xiphophorus couchianus, assembly GCF_001444195.1. Taxonomy (NCBI): domain Eukaryota; kingdom Metazoa; phylum Chordata; class Actinopteri; order Cyprinodontiformes; family Poeciliidae; genus Xiphophorus; species Xiphophorus couchianus. The sequence continues at coordinate 14,439,817 of NC_040234.1, read as the reverse complement.
CAAATTATATATACTCAACACAGTGTCCAAAATATGTTTTTTTGCAGCGCCAACAATTGGAAGCTATTTGACAGCATTATACCTGCACATTGTTACATTTCTATGGCTTATAAACAAACAAATAAGTAACATTAAATTTCAGATGTGGATTTATCCAATCTAGAAATACAATATTTACTGCATACATTCTCCACATTTACAATATTTGCATAAATGTCATGAAAATGTTGCAATAATTAATCAACACTTTTACTTAATCTCATGATACACTATGCAGATGATCTGTCTGCTATGATGAAGTTTGACCTTGGGTAACCTAACCATTATACATGCTTGAACTAAATGAAATGGAAATTGACTTGGCCTTGTTTTCTGATTTAATAAGCTAATAAGACTTTAGCTGCTTAGAGTTGTAGGCTGCATATAAATTCCATCCATTTAAAAATGGAAAAAATTGATTGGTAACATCAAGCCACAGAGTAACTTACTTGTTCTCTACAACATCACAGGCTATTAAATGTACTGAATATGCCAACATATTTTGCAAGATCAGAAACAGTGTGATAGCAGCATTAGTAAAGGCTGGAGAGTCTTATCCCAATATGAAAAATTTTCAAAAGTTACATGACAGCTATATGGCAAAGTGACATATTGTGGTGTTGAAAGCTAAGAATACAATAGCAAAAGATGGAATGTCGGTGTAGTCATTTGGTCTCCAGGATGTACCTTCTTATCATAATGTTCTGTATATCTTAAATATTCTACGGTCACCTTTCTCAACAGCAGACGTCTGTTTAGGCAGTGGTTTAGTTATTGGCAATTTGTTCAATAACTAAAGGAGATACTCTTTCTATTAGTGTCAAGCTCTTCTTGCTACAACATCTTTAGGTGTAAAACTTGTGCCTCAGTTCATGTGACAACAAATGTGTGATATGAAATTATGTGAGAAGTGCAGACTGCCTGAGTGCATAAAACTTGAGAACCCCACCTAAATGTTTATTGCAAGTTTGAAATAGCTCTTACTTGCATGTTTAAATAATGTCTCAGATAAGAGTACCTTATGTTTTTTTTTTGTTTTTTGAAGGAAAAATGTCTTATTTTGATTATCATTGGTGAAGATGAGAAAATGTACTCTTACCAGCCACTTTAGACTAACTTTACTGGTGTCAGGTTTAACAAATAACTGCCTTTAGAACTGACTTATTTTTGCAATGTATAGATTGAACAAGGTTTCAATAATTTTTGCTTCATACTGATGTGCGTCTCACAGATCTGTGACTCTGCCGTCTCAGAGTGCTGATTGGATTGGGATATGTTATCTTTGAAGGCTAATGGACAATAGTAAATTGACTGTTGTGACAAGAAACCAGTTTGAGAAGTAGCCACTAGAGATGCTGTGGTCAGAATGGTCAGCAACAGTTCTAAGGTAGACTGCAATGTGAAACTTTAATTAATTGGCAAACACACACACACACACACACACACCTTTTTTCTCATTGTCTGAAATTAAATTGGACTAACTTCTTTTGGTTTAGGTTAATTAGAATTACCAAAATTATTTCTATTTGTTAAATTCCACAACAATTACAGAAAGAGCATATCTGTGATTTATTTATTAATTTCTTCAAAATCAGATGTTTTCAGTACATATATATCCTCAATATTTTGTTGCATTGTCTTTGAATTGTACGACTTGGGTCAAGCGTTGTGGGTTTCCTTCCACACAATTTCACTATAGTTTTCCAGGGTTTTGGCCCTTTATTCCTGACAGAACTGGCAGGAATAAAGTCAGGTTTGTAGGCTGTGTTGCTCTTACACGTTTTTTCATATTTGCCCACAAATTCCCTAAAGGACTGAGATCAGAGCTTTGGGACATGACAAAACATAAACTTTGTTGTCCTCAAGCCACTTTGTATCCACTTCAGTCAGCATTTTCACAAGGTCTTTGGATTTTCCGATTAATTTGTGCATTTCAGACCAAAACAAGTTCATTTCTGGAACACAGAAATGCATCATATTTCTCCTTCATGAGCAGTATGATGTTTGGACATTCCCATGATATAGTATCTGTACATGTTTAACAAATAAAAGCGGCACATTTTCAAGCATCTGGAAAATGTTCCCAATGATGAACCAGACTTGTGCAGACTTACAATTCTCTTCTTTATATTGTGGCTGATTTATTTTGAATTTATCATTAGATTAATCAAGAAACCAAAGCCTTGACATCATAAACTGAGCTCACTCCCTCATTGTTTAAAGAGATAGCACTCATTCATTGTGTAAACTTCTTACTTTTAAGACATTAATAAATAAAAGAAGGAGAACAACCACTGGTTCTTGCCATGTTTTTGACAAATTTTCTGTTGTTGGAAAACCATTGAGCATGTGTATCTACTAAAAGTGGCTGGTGAGTGTACGCTGTTTTGATAAGCAAGCCGATGGCCTTGCCTGTTGTATAAGAATGATAGAATATCCTTACTTTATATTCTGTCTACCATAATCTAGTCATGTACATTAAACAAATAATAAAAGAAATACTTGATTGCTGCAGGGAGATACTTAACAGTTCTTTCTGTTTTCCTAATACCCCTAGTGTAGCTTGCACACAGCTGAAGAAGACTGGGAAAGACTCATCTTTATCTCTCTGTAACGAGACCAGTACCACCTCCACCATCATATCACCTTCATCATTACGAAGTAGCACGAAGTCTAGTGAGGTAACACTGGCCAGCCCTGAGCCTGACCCGTCATCATGTGACCCAACAAGAAGCCTCAGGAAGCCGCACAGGGTTCAGATGCTCAGAAGGAGCTGGAGCACCTTAATGCCAGGTTCCAGGAGCTTAGAAGCACTTAAGGAAAAGACAAAAGCCACGCTCACTGGAAAGACTATAGGTCAGAATTTGCAGTCCCAAGATTCCCCAAAAGTGAAGAGGGCATTCTCTGCCAAAACCCTACCCAAAAGCTTGTCCCAAGGTTCAGTCAGCTCCGATTCAGCAGAGAGAAGGCCGATAACCGGAGTCTTACTGTTGCAGTCAGAGTCAATAGCTCCAAGGCCAGATGGAACATGGAGGTGTCACGGGCCATTTAGTCACTGCTTCCTCAGGAGAAGGCCAATTACTCAAGGTAGTTATGAAGATACAGAGATGTCTTCACAAGTTCTGCTCTCAAGTAGCCCGACTTCATCTAGTCGCAAGGAGAAAACAGTCCAGAAAGCAGGCCACAAGGCTGAATGGACTGATACATCTATGAACGAGATGAGTCTCAAAGACAGACTCGCTCATGTACACTCAATGAAGGGAAAAACATACAGCCTTCATACAGGGTTTGCACTTGCACGGAAGGATGCCTTAGAGATGATTAGCGTGTTGCACTGCAGTGTCAGACACAGGTCCAGCGGTGACATACCTGAGATGGGTGAGACCGACATGGAGACGCTGTCCCAGCTTCTGCTGCTGCAGGCCAAAGTGCTGAACAGCGCCTGCAGTCAGATGTCCACAGAGTACAGCAGCCCGGAGGAGCTACTGCTCACTCTGACGCACAGCTTCCATACATTGTGCTGCTTAGCGCAAGCCTGCATGTCTCTGGCGGAGGTCCTGAACACCGAAAGCGAACGCAGGGAGGTGGTGGCCAAGGTGGACGAGGTCATCATAAACTACGTGTGTCTGCTAAAAGCTGCTGAGGGAGCTGCAGGAGGCTCTCCCGGTGACCAAAGTGTGAACACATTGATACATTACTCTGCCACCATGTCTGTTGTTATAAACACGCTAACTATCTCACTAAATTCACTGCTCAACAAAAAAGCTGTTGCTGTGTTCTGATTGTTGATTTTTAAGCCATACATAAAAGACGTGGGTTTACCAACCAATGTGAACTGCTGTGAAGAAAATCTTGCCTTGTGTATACAATATTTTAATATCTAAGGAAAAAATTTAATTATATCAAATAAAGTTTTAAAGAGATTATATCCAGACCCTAATGAAGAGAATAATGACCCTTCCCTCGAGTATATTCTAAAATATTACATAAGGATTATTTTAATGATTTATTGATTTCATTAGGAGATTAAGATGTAAATTATTGCAACCTGAAAAGCACCTTCTTTTTAATTGTATAAATATGTATTGTGTTGGAAATGCATACACTATATTTAGACAATTCATTGCACAGGACAAGATATTACAAAGTTAAAGAAATACATAAAAATGTATTTGCTGACTCACTTGATTTGTTGACTATTTTACACATGAATACTGAGTAATTTCCTGTATTTTTCTCAACATCATTAAAAAAATGTAAACTTTTAAAATCTTTCTCTCAAATAATTATAGTTTATTTATGTTGTACACCACATGCTGTCCTTTTTTGTCTGGCTATATTTTTCCTTAAGGCAGTCATTTCTGACATCTCTTGCAGTTATTCGCCTTTCATTATTCAGTGAAACCTGAATGATGAAACCTTGTATTTCAAACTGCATTCTCAATGAGGAAAGGTTTTTTAAACCCTAAGTTTAGAAACTCAGTTCAATAATTCACGATTTTTGAATTTGTTCAAGCCTGAGTGGTGGTAAAGCATTTGCATTAATGATGATCATGTTCTGTTTGAATTTGCATGAGTCCGTTGCAGAGAGAAATGCATGAGATTTGAGAAATAGGTAAACAAGTCGACAGCCATGGTCATAGTTTTGGAAGATTCAGAACTATGTTATTATTAAGTTAAACAATAACATAAATATATGTCAGCTGTAACAATCCTTTTTTGTCTGGCAGTTGTGGCTCACGTTTTGAATTGAGGCTGAATGGTTTATTGTTGCTCTGCGATGGAATGGTGTGCCCTGCCCCTCGCCGGTTGACTGATTTAGACAGGCATAAGGCTCCTTCGCAACCCTGTAGAGATAAGTGTGTTAGATAATGGATAGATGGTTTGGATAGATATGGATAGATTTTTATTACAGACTCAAGAGTCCAAATTACATAAAAAGAAAACAAAGACAATAAAAGAATTAAAAGTACAATAAAAAAGAAAAAACGACTCCTAACCATTCAGAAGGCGATCATACCAATGTCTCCAGAGTACAGATGAGTATTTTACTGCACTATATTTAACATTAGTCAAGAGTAGGATAATTCTATTATTAGACTCGTTTAAATGACAAATAAATTTATACATAAGCTTTCTTAAAACAGCCATTAAAGTGCTGATGTGAGCAGATACAAACAGTTCGCTGGCACTGGTCCATCTGGGTTTATTTAACAAAAGTCTTAATGCATCATTATAAACCACCTTCAATCTCTGAAGACTGGCTTTTTTCAAAACTGCACCACAAATGTGCCGTATACAGTGATGTACAACATGACCTAAACAAGTTCAGTTTCACTTCATCAGAACAGAATCCAAACTTACAAACAAGGATATTTGCCTGAGCATATAACATTCGAACCTGACGGTAAATGTCCTCATCATCAGACAGATGGTCTGTCAACAAAAAAGCTGTTGCTGTTTATTAGCAGATATCTTAAATGCAGTAAATAACTCTCTTCTGTAGCGTCATTTAGCATTAAATCAGATTAAATATTCTCGGATTCTTATGATAACAGCTAGTCTGAAAGGGACTAGCTGATGGTATGCAACCTACACATACCATCTTTTTAATTTCAAAACTGTCATAGCAGCAAAATATATTAATTTGCTACTAATTAAGCTAAAAACTATGTTCAGATTTGCAATGGACTGTTATTTACAGAGACCTCACTGTTTTTTTACACTGAAAATGAATGTAAGATATGAAAAGCATACTGAAAAAAGGAACAAGTAAAATATTTCTTGTCTTTGGCCCTTATAGATATATTTCTTATATCTGTCTGATATAAAAATAAAGCGGTTTAAGTGAATGCTATTTTTATTATTAATTGTAGCATTATTTTTAGAGGCAATCTTACCAATATGTACTTTGCACCACTCTGACACTGTACACATTACATTTGGTTAGTATTAATTTCAAAAGCTTTGTCCAAAACGAGATTTGAAAATGTGCTTTACTCTGGCTGAATTTATTTTGTTAATTTGATGTTTGTTTGTTTTTTATGTTCAGTTTAATGTTTTCTTCAGAAAACCAGAATTTACACATCACTGTATATTGTATTTATTTTCAGAAACTAATTCAGATATGATCAAAAAAATCACTCAGCTATTTAAATAACCCTTTTTTTTTTTACCAAATAGTTTTTCACACTTGAAAAAATTTTGGGATGATTATTATGTCACTGCCATTTCAGTTATAGACAGATACAATGGAGTAGCTTGAATGGGTGGATGACTGAATGTATTATGAAGCACTTTTAGGGAGAAAAACGACTTTGTCTTTGAAGGAACATTTGACTTTCAATCTTGCATAAATTTTCTGTGAGATTTTCTAGTTCTAGATTTTAACAATAATGTATTTATAATGCATGTAAATATCAAAGCGCTAGAAAACAACAAAAGCATTTACCAATGTAAAAACAATAAAAACCCATCTATAATATCAATCAAAAGATCCACACTGAAGTCAACAATCTTTGCAGTCTTAAGAGCATTTTTTTTTCTATGCTTGAATTAAATAATTTTTGTCTTAATCCATAAATGACTCTTGAACTCTCATCCACTAAGCTTAAACTTAATATGACATATTGATGTATAGAAGTAGATTAAGACTCTGGCACCAATATGGATTTATACAAGATGAAGACACCAATTGTTATGTAGAGCAGGTAGGATATATAACTTTTTACACTTAAACTTTAAATCTGACTGCATTGGCAAATCTAAAGTTGTAAGTTTAGCATGGCTCAAGAAGCTGGAGATTTCTACTCTGAGATGGGGGTGATATTTTTGTGACCCCAGCAAATTTAACAATTCATTGGATGAGATATTTTAAAATAGAAAGTACCAAAACTTTCAAAATAAAAAGTTTATTTTGAAAGCTTTCGAGTTAGTGGTGACGTTGGAGTTTATGATTCCAGGGTTTAAAGAAGTCCCAATAAGTTTTCTATAATGGGCCTAATTCAGGAGAAAGTTTGACGAACACAAACTGAAACGTAATGGGAAAGAAATTTCTGTTATGATTTTGTTTCCTGAAAAATAATAGAACATTTTAACTGCTATATTTATTTTAAAAATATAATTCTACATGTATTTCTATATATAATAATCAGAGTACATTTGAAAGCAATGTATCTTGCAATGTAACATTGGATTTGGCCATTTTATCAGATGCAGAAAAAACATTGGATTTAGCCCAAAATGTATTAAATAAATAAGTGAAAATGTCTGTCCATATTTGTTTAACCACCGATTGTGAATTCTATTATGGTAAACACTGAGATTTTTAAGTTTTGTCCAGAGGCTGAAGGAACTAACATGTACGCTGTGATCATGTGAGGGTGTAGGTTGTTCAGCCATGAAGCCACAAATGAGCCACAGATGGCCGAAAAAAGATTCTGCGCCATTTACAATGTAAATTTTCAAACCCAAATTCTAACTATCAATTTCACTTTCTGCCCATCAACTTTCAGAGAAATGAAACCATTTAGTTATTTAGCTGTGTAGTTGGACATTTTCTCCACACTATATTTTGTAGTTGTAGAAAATATCAAAAACTGTATCTCTATATTACAATTAAATGAAATTCTCTCACTCAGCATATGCCTACAAAACAAAGACAAACACAGTCGCCACAATAAAAAATGTACAAGAATAACAATTTTAATGTGTGAGGTTTAAAACAATAGGGAAGTGATGCTGTCCAATTATACACACACTAGGTTTACATAGCCACCTGTTACTTTCATGTTATTACTATAGTGCTGATTGCAGTCCAGCTCTTTCAGCATTCTTCTTGTGTTGACAGCAGCAGCAAGCCACATTTGTATACTCCTACAAAAATATGTTTCTCCACCTGGTAAGTGAGACATACGTCACTTCTTATATATTTGTGATACATTAGAATTTCATTAAAAAATATTATTTGAGTAATTTAACACAAAGGGATATATTTTAAGCATTTCTTTCTGTTAATGTTGATTACTATGGCTTACAGCTGGTAACACCAAATTCGTACAAAACTAGACGTTTTACACACAATCATGTAGAACCCAGTTGACATAACTACTAGGTAAAAAATTTATTTTCTAAAGAAGTTGGCTTGTCAAAGAGCAATGTAGCCAAGAATATTTACAGAAAGGTGAGTGGAAGGAAAAATTGTGCTAGAAAAAGATTCAAAAGCAATAGTTGTAACTGCAGCTTTGAAGGGATTGTGAAGAAAAAACTAAGAGTCTAGGGGAGATTGGCAAGTCATGAACTGCGGCTGGATCAAGTGTTATAGTGGAAGACGAGAGACTTAAGAACCAACAAAGCAAACAAAATAAAGGTGGCTAATAAAGCAGCCTGGGCTGAAGACCTCAGCAGAGCCACAAGCTGAAAGCCTCCATCTAATGCAGTATTTGTCATGCATGTCCCCACGGATGGACTTTTCAGCAGACTATTATTTTATTGATTGTTTCTAATCTTTTGTGAGTGACTATATTTTTGCATCAGCTGTAATCCGTAATCTAAAATAACAGAAACAAACAGAAATATATCAGAATCTACATAACAAACTCTATGAGCTTGACTATTAAGTTTTCAATGAAAATGTAAATCAATAAAATGCTAAATATTGAAAATGTACTATTTGTGTTTTACTGCATTGTAAAGTAGAATATGTTAAATTGGACTTATTTGAAATAGTTATGTATATTTAGCACTGCATGGTTTTCATAAAGTCACCTGTTTTTGTGCAGATATGTGGGGCCCTGCTGGGCCTGGGTTATTGCATTCAAACAACAAGTGCCATCTCCTACCCAAAAACCCTGCCATGCGATGTCAGCGAGGTCAGTAATGGGACTGTGACAGTGGACTGCACTGAAAGAAGTCTCAAGAACGTCCCCATCTCCATCCCAGGAGAGACTACCAATCTGACTCTCACCATCAACCATATTCCAAATTTGAACGCAACCTCCTTTCACGGTCTGGACAACCTCACAGAGATTGACATGAGGTGCAACTGCGTACCCATCAAAATTGGCCCGAAGGACAACATGTGCACAAAAAGTGTAACCATTGCGGAGGATACATTTACTGCACTAAGGAATCTACGGGCACTGTATCTAGATGGGAATCAGCTTGATAGCATTCCTAAAGGCTTACCTTCAAACCTTGTCCTTCTGAGTTTAGAAGTGAATCATATTTTTTATATTTCTAAGGAAAATCTTTCTGAAATCCAAAGTGTTCAGGTGCTCTACCTGGGACAAAACTGCTATTATCGCAACCCCTGTAATGTTTCCTATGGCATAGAAGATGGTGCATTCTTAAAATTGGAAAACCTAACATTGCTGTCCCTTAAGTCAAACAACTTATCCTTTATTCCCTATAGGTTGCCTGTAAGTTTAAGAGAGCTGTATCTATACAATAACAACATCCAAGAGGTCTCTGATGAGGATTTTAAAAACTTGACAAACCTTGAGATTTTAGATATTAGTGGAAATTGCCCTCGATGCTACAATGCCCCTTTCCCATGCACCCCATGCCCAAATAACGCACCCCTAAAAATAAGTAAGGGAGCTTTTAAAATGTTGACAAAACTAAAAACGTTACGTTTGCACAGTAATTCCCTGACATGTATATTACCTGAATGGTTCACTAGCACAAAGGATCTGAGAGTGCTTGATCTCTCATCAAACTTTTTAGCCAGAGATATTGGGTCCACAAACTTTCCTAAGTTTCTTGGCAAGCTAGAAGAACTGGACTTGTCTTTTAACTATGAGCTCCAGAGGTATCCTCAAACTCTTAGACTGAATTCCAGTTTCTCCTCCCTCATGTCTCTTGAAATTCTCAGACTAAAGGGCTATGTGTTTCAGCAACTAAAGCCAGAAAGCATTGCTCCCTTAAAACGTCTTCCAAATCTTACAGTTCTTGATCTCGGCACAAACTTTATCAAAATGGCAAACCTCAGCATTTTAATGGAGTTAAAAAGCTTTCGTATAATCAGTTTGTCTGATAATAAAATATCATCTCCCTCTGATGCTCAAAATGTGTTTAGTTTCAACGGGGGAGAGGCTATGCTGTGGTCCCCCATGTCAGCAGCTGATCAGTTCCAGAACAAGGAAGTGAGAGAGATTCATTACTTCAGATATGATGAATATGCTCGCAGCTGCAAATACAAAGATAAGGAACTTGGAATCGTTACATTATTTGTCAAGAAGGAATGCAGCGACTTTGGCAAAACCTTGGATGTGAGCAGAAACAACATATTTTTCTTGCATTCAAGGTTTTTAAACCTGAAGGAGTTGAGGTGCCTCAATCTTTCAGGAAACGCAATGAGCCAAAGCCTGAATGGATCTGAGTTTAGCAATCTGACTAATTTGCAGTACCTGGACTTCTCATCAAATCGCCTGGACCTGTTGTACTCAACTGCTTTTAAAGAGCTAAGCAATTTGGTCATCTTGGATATAAGTAAAAATAACCATTATTTTGAATCAGAGGGCTTGACTCATATGCTTAATTTCACTAAGAATTTAAAAAAACTCAAGGTACTGCTAATGAATCACAACAAGATTTCTACTTCCACCAACACAGAAATGGAAAGTGAATCTTTAGAGAAGTTGGAGTTCAGAGGCAACAGGTTGGACATGTTGTGGAGAGATGGGGACACAAGATATATCCACTATTTCAAAAAATTACGTAATCTGAGACTACTAGACATTTCTTCCAATAACCTCCTTTCAGTTCGAAGAGAAGTCTTCAGTGGTCTGCCAGACAATCTGTCTGAGCTCCACATTAAAAAGAACAAACTGTACTTTTTTGCATGGGGGGAATTACAACTTCTGAGATCTCTGGAAGTCTTGGACCTCAGTGGAAATTACCTAACCTCTGTTCCAAGAATGCTGTCAAACTGTACAATATCACTTAAAAAACTTGTTTTACATGACAACAGAATCCTAAAACTCACGCCAAATTTCCTCCAGGAAGCTTTAAGTTTAAAATATCTAGATCTTAGCTTCAATCTTATAAAACATATTGAGCAATCTAGCTTTCCAGATAATGTTATTAAGCAGATGGACAAGTTGCTTCTGCACAAAAACAGTTTCCTTTGCACCTGTAATGCCTCTTGGTTCATCACATGGCTAAACAAGACCACGGTGACCATCCCTCGAATAGGAATCGATGTTACCTGTGCTTCTCCAGGAGTGCAAAAAGGTAATCTTGTGGTCTCAGTGGACTTACAAGCCTGCCAGCACTCCTTCCTATCAATCATCCTCTACATTCTCATGACTTCACTCCTCCTTAGCTTCATTACTCTGTCCATCGCTAGTCACCTCTACCTGTGGGACGTCTGGTACATTTATCACTTCTGCAGGGCTAAACTCAAGGGCTACAGCCGCCTGTCTTCTCAAAGTGAGGTCTATGACGCCTTTGTGATGTTTGACAAAAATGATTCTGCTGTGTCAGAGTGGGTGATGAAGGATATGTGTCCTCATCTGGAGGAGCGGGGAGATCGCCGATTGACACTGTGTCTGGAGGAACGAGACTGGGTCCCCGGTTGTCCCCTGATTGACAACCTCTCTCAGAGCATCCACAAGAGCAAGAGGACTGTGTTCATTCTCACCAAAAATTACATCCAAGGGGGTAATTTTAGTACAGCCTTCTATATGGCCCACCAAAGACTGATGGATGAAAAAAATGACGTCATAGTACTGATTTTTTTGGAAAAAGTATCTTGCAACTCAAAATATCTGCGCTTAAGAAAGCGATTGTACAAGCGGTCTGTGCTCGAGTGGCCAACAAACCCACAGGCACAACCATACTTCTGGTTCAGCCTCAGGAGTGTATTGGCTACTGAGAGCCACAAACAGTACAGCAATCTCTTTAAAGAGACACTCTGAAGGGATGACAATATAGAGTTTGCAAAAATTAAGACAATTTGTGTTTTATCAGTTATTTCTTTTCTGCAACAATGCTTCTTGGCAATAATTTTTAAAGTTATACAATTACGATTATAATCTCTGGCAATTCACAATGCCTTTCTGCTGTTGACTCTTGTTTGGTGTCATTTATTGGATTGAACAATAGAAGTCTGAAGAAACAAGATATCTGTAATATAGTCATTTTTCCTTTAACAAATCGAGGTATCAGGAATGCGCTGGAAAGCTATTCACAGCTACAACAGCCTGGTATGTTGCCATCATGCTGATCGACAGCTTGGTCACATTCTATTTTGGCATTCCTTTCTTCAACCAGCACTTGTTACAAGTCAGTAAAGGTAGTTGCACTGGACTCTCTGGTATGAGAAGCACATCCAAGCAACCATGCATTTTTTTCATGACACCCTGCATGAGAAAACAAAAAGCCTTTCCTACAGTAAGATACCAAGAAGCAATATTGCTCCAAAACAACTTTTCTAGTTTTTTGTGATCATTTTAAATGTATACAGTTGCACTTTTTTTTTTAGCATAACCTTAAAGCTTGTGCTACTTGGTTTCATTACTGGAAAAAGGAACAACAGGTTTATGCTAATACCACAAATTATTTTAAGATTGTCTTTATTTGTTATGGTTGCAAACAAGGAACAAGTACAGCTACTTCTGTAATTTCCATGTGGCTTTTCTAACACATGCAGTTTTTCTATGCATGCAATTCAGCTTAGTTTTATTGCTTTTTATTTTAATAGAGCAATACTGAAATACAGGGCAAGAAAAGGCAGTCAGTAGTTTTTGCTGGTGTTGTAAAGGGATTGCTGCTTTGTCAGATCCCTTTTAGATCTGGAAGGCTTTAATGTCCTGGAATCAGTAGCTTTGAATATTCTTTGAACAGCTGGGTTCATCCTAGCATGTACCATGGTGTGTTTTGCTACTACAATTTTCTTTGTATCTTCATATGTGGAAGAAACATTTTTTTTTTTTTGTCTCTTTAATTATGCTAACCGTTTTTTTTATTTTAGGATAATTCTTAAGATTTAATCATTTGATGTGTTTTTGAACAGTTGTTTCATTAGATGTCCCTGTGTTGAAGTTAAAACTTCTTTAATCATACAACAATATACCCGCCACTGTAAAATAATTTATTACAAGTTATACAAGCACACATTTATGTAATTCTTTACTTGGTTTAAACAAACAGCCAGCTGCATTTAAAGGCCAGTAATAAATGCCAACATGGTCTTGATAACTAGTACAGTCAACTGCACAAACATGTGTCACAGCTGTTTGATGGTCTTTACGTGCCTTGACATGTATACATTTATACAGTACATGATTTTTATAAAGGATGTTAAGCTAATGCTATTACTGTCCTGCAAATTCATGACCCAAAAAGCCTGGCAATAGGAGGTTAGTATTTCAAAGTTACAAACAACTTCTGCCAGCCATATATATATATATATATATATATATATACAGTATATATATATGTATATATACTGTATATATATATAATGTGTATGTGTATATAGTCTAATTTGATTAACAAAATAGACATTGTCACAAAATATCAAATAAACATAGTATCAAACATAAAGCTTTGCTTATGTGAGCACAGCTCAGTGTGTGTACTTTGAAAATCCAACTCTTAGAAGTATTGAGATGTTCAAATGACATTTTATTGTATCCATCAATATGCCATTAGGACAATGACAATAAACATCTAATTCTGACAAATGCATGCGTTTGTTTTTAACTGTGTTTAAAAGTAGCAACAGTAAAAATAAAGGATCTTTGTCATTTACATTGCTTTGATATATTTATAATTTTGACTATATCAGGTCATATAATTATTCAAATCATAATAAATGATAATAAAGGAACCACAATACATACTCATTAATCGTTCTGTAATATTTATAGCTTTGAATGCACTTCCCTGAATAGCTATGGTTGTCTAATTGTCTGCATTGCTGCGAAACTGTTTCATAGATTTTGCGAAGTATTTCTGATGTTGACTTTGGCTGGCGTATCTGTAAAACTGCAAACGAGGAAATGAAACTGTTTTACAGTTACTTCTGCAATTGACAGGCTACTCTTCCCCCACATCCTGTCCTAATGGGTGAAACAGTTTGCCGCTTTTATATCTGACTTCAGTAGGCAGGATCATTTTTTCATAACATGCGGATTTATCAGTAGTATAAAAATATGTCTTATTCGCACATTATATATACCATTTAAATATTTTTTAGACAAATGCAAAAACCAGCTTGGAAGTTTTACAGGATCATGCAAAATGGTGAGTTTTACTAACACAATTTTCAACGCTACTTATGTTTGCGACAGAAAAATGTGTCAAACATGTTATTGATACTGTTTTTGTGTTAATTCTTAATTAATTAAAAGAGTAAGAAATTAACCTGTTCTTATCTTTTATTGCTAAGTATTTAGCCTTTTAGAGTGTTTGCTGTAGAACAAATGTAGTACATATAAACTGAGACATAAAGAATTTTCCACAGTTGAAATTTTAGGGCTTTTGGGGATCAACATTCAGTGGCTGGGTCATATCAAACAATAGTAAACGTACTTGGTTCAAAACAGGTTTATCAAGTCAAAGAAATGAACCACAAGTTATGAATTGTAGTCGATTTTAGTTTTTGTAAATATTTGATTTTGACTTAAATGTGTTAGTTCATAGCGATCGTGACCAAGGATGCTTACAGTTTTTACAGTGATTCTACTTATCTAACCTGAGATCATTTAAGCAGTAAAGAATGACTAAAAACCCCTGGGGTGTATTCACACTAGCTCTGTTTAGTCTGCTTTAATCAGACTCTAATTTGTTTGTCTAGAAAGTCCAATTCGTTTGGGGAGTGTGAATGCAAATTTGAATTTCAAAACGGTTTAAAAAAGCAAATTCTGAACCTTGGTCACGGTCCGGCTGAAGTGAATTCTGATGCAGTTGACAGGCAGTGTGAATGCAAGCGGATCGGAGACTGCGTCAAAAGCAGGAAATGAACTGCAGTGCAGGGCAATCTGGTCAATAAATATAATAAACATAGACTCTCTGATCTGCAGGTTAACGGGGATGTTGTGTCGGTTGCCATGGTAACAGGTCTGCGTGCCATCACAGAGAGTGAGAAAAAGCAGAATATAAACAGTTTAAAGTTGTTTTACACCTATTTATCAGCTTATTATTTATTTGCTATGGTGCACTCCTACAATTGTTAAACCTTTAATAAATGACAAAAACTGGGCTAATGACCTCTTTTGTTTAAATGTATATCATCAAATAGGATTACATATTTCATATGTTTCATATAGATATAAATATATGAGTCAATTTTAAAGGCGGGAATTATGTAATATTAAATATTGACCAATATAAAAGAGCAATTTGCTTAATACTCTCTTGCATCTTGACAGAAACCAAACTGTTTATAGATTTATATCAAGAGAGAATACATATTTTACATATGAAAACATCAGCAATTTCCTCAGCTTTAATTTAAGCCATATTTATATAAATCGATGAAGAAATAAGAGTACTACGATCATTTTTGTGACAGATTCTTACTCATCCCGCATTAGAACAGTCTGGTTTTGTGGACCTGATTCACAGCGTAGTAATGGCGCCTGCAGGAGCATCGCTAGCATTAGCGGCTAATGGGCAATATCCAAACTAGTAAAGCATATCAATGGAAAAATCCTACAACCCCTAAAATCTGACACTGCTCCATTTTGTTTATATTTTGTAAAGAAGAAAGTTGTGCTGGTCTTCTTCAGAGGTTTTGTGTCAATTCCTTCAGTAGTTCTTGGTGCAGCGCCACCACAGGCGACGGGGAGGAACAGGTATTTCAGTTAGTTTGGGTAGTTTCCAGTGTGAATGCGAACTACAGCAGCTGAGAATTAAACATATTTTGCAATTTTGGTCCACATATGTGCAGAGTCTAGCGGACTACCAGGTGTGAGAACACCCAAAGTCTAAAGAAGACATTATCAAAGTAGAACAGTAATTTTAGCCGAGTCTAATTTGTGAACTCTTTCACCTGCTGGTTCCATTCTGACCCTAAAATTATTGCTTATTATGTTCAAGTCTTGGTTCGTGAACACTGTGACAGCAAAGATTTTGCACAACAATTTAAATCCCATGTTTCTATTTAGTCAGTAGAGAATTTAAAAAAAACAATTTTCTTCAGGTTTTTTGAAAGGATAGAACCTGAAAAAACTCTCTTTCAGGTTCTCTTTCTATGGTTTTATTTGACCAATGATCCACAGTGCTGAAGGCTGTATAACTTATTTTGAGAGGCCCATTAAACAGGCTGTCTATATATATAGTGATAGTTTTAACAAATATGTAAAAATAAAAAAAAAACATTACACTTTGCACATTTAACATTCTTAACATGATATATAGCCATAGATATACGGATATAGTTATCATTTAGCTATCATGATGTGCATCCAACAGCATAATTCAACTTACTCGGTTTGTTTGGGAAGAAACGTGAAAAGTTGTTTGCTTTTTGCTAGTTCTGGCTGGTTTGCTGCAATGATTAACCCTATAACGCCAAACGTATCATATGTGATACATGAGTTTTTGAGACCTCCAAATGAGCAGTGTGACATTTTTTTCCCTAAAAAACCCGATGTATACAATTAGACACATGTAGTGCACTGATAATCCAACAGGGGGTAGTAACTTTCTCACCAGAGGCCTTTCCACTGATACTACAAGACTGCCATGGCAAAGGACTGGGACACATGCGTTTTCAGCAGGAAAACTTTGCCAATTTTACAAGGTTAAGGTAAGAAAAAAAAATTTGTTTTGGGGTGAACTATCAATAGGAACACTTACTGAGTTGATGCAATGTAAAATTACTTAGTATTTTATCATAATTTCTTTGTAAAACCGTGTTGAAAAGTGATGTATCAAATTTGATACAGTGGGTCAGTTAACTCGAAAAATCAGTCAATTGTCTTTTATTGTACTTCATGTATTTTACATGTATTTCAAGCAATGTACAGTCTTTTTTCATATAAACTAATGATATGTTTGCATGTTCATAATTTGGTACATTTATAGCTTAAAAATAGATATGCAACTTGCACCTTTTGCTTATTTTCATTGAAAACTGACCAATTCAAAGATAAAATAAACACTCTATTTTTTGTGCCTGTGGGTTTTCTTTAGATGGCAAAGACATACACTGTTGAAGATATTCTGAATATGATTATGGATGGGAATTCAAGTGACACTGAGCAGCTAGGGGAGGATGAGGATGAGGAATGGACTCCTGCAAGGCTTGAGGAACACCCAGATAGCGGCGATGATGACCACCTGAAGAATGTCACGCTGTTGACGAAATCATGGTGCCTTTCAAAGGAAAATCACATCTACGGTGCTACATGCCAGGAAAACCTCACAAGTGGGGGTTCAAGATGTGGGGACGTGGTGGGCAAAGTGGCTATCTATATGACTTTGATGTGTGCCAAAGGGGAGGAAATCTTGACCAAGAGAAATCTGATGTTGGTGCTACAGGAGATGTTGTCCTGAAAATGACCTCAACCCTTCCAGCAGGAAAGAATCACAAAGTTTTTGCTGACAATTTCTTTACGTCAGTTCCATTGGTAGAGCACTTGAAACAAAGAGGAATCTACTACATAGGCACAGACCGAATGAACAGGGTGAAGAATTGCCAACTGATGGATGAGAAAGAACTGAAGAAAAACGGCAGAGGGTCACTGGATTTCAGAGTAAACCAGGAAAACAACATCATTGTGAGATGGTATGACAACAAAGCTGTGAACCTGCTCTCTTCTTTTGTTGATGTTGAACCACTGGGCAGTGTGAAGCGTTGGGATTGAAAAGCCAAAACCCACATAATGGTTCCCAGACCGGCCATTGTTGACACTTACAACAGGTTCAAGGGAGGCATTGACCTTCTTGATATGCTTTCTGCACTGTACAAGTTCAGCTTCAGATCCCGAAGATGGTACATCTACATTTGGTGGCACACCATCACAGTGGCAGTAATCAATGCATGGATCTGCTACAGAAGAAACCTGGAGAAACTGCATCACACCTGCTCCTGCGAAGGTTTCAGGCCTCTGTTGCCACTGCCCTCACAAGTGCACGAAAGGTCAAAAAGTGTGGCAGACCTTTGTCCTCTCCGGAAGCAACGCCAACCCCTCCTAGGAGGAGGAAAACCACTGAGTTGCCCCCTGATGTGAGAAAGGATGGCCTCAATCATTTCCCAACATGGGAAACCCGACAAAGATGCAAGCACTGTGTGGGCCACTTTGCCCATGTGTTCTGTAAGAAATGCAGAGTGCATCTTTGTCTGAACAAGGACAGAAACTATCATAATGCAAAATAAAAAGGTTGTGAGCCACAATATGTCTAGAAAATAATTGAAATGTTATGTTCTCGAGACTGCCACCCTGCCAGTTCCATTGGTGGATTTGTTATTGCTGCATTGTTGTAGCACTTTTTATGTTTGGAATTAACAATTTATCTGAGTTATTTGTGTTTTATTATGTTTTTGTTTGTTCAAGAAAAAATAATCTTTGAGCATTGTGACCCGATGTATCAAATATGATACAAAATGAAACTCATATATGGAAAATGATATTTGAAAAAATTTTTTTTTGTTTGTTCAGAGGGACCAATAAAGGCTCCAGTTTCAAAGAATTGGAATTTTCTGTCAGTTATTTCATGGTGTGGGCTTTACAGGGTTAACAAACCACGGCGTGTTCCTCTTCTCAGCAGCAAAACTCCCGCACCCAACATAAATGACATTATGCTGACGTTCATGGTATGTTTATGGACGGCTCGGAAAGACACGTTACAACAGGCAACAGATTTAATAGCTGTAACTACCTCTGGACAGGATAATAGATTTTCCTGAGTGATCTTCAAATAATTTGTTTTCATTAGATACATATGAATCTTATCAATAACATTTAAATGTTAATGTATAATTTAGTTTAGGGTGGATCATCATTTTAATTGCAGACATTCTTCCCACGAATCTACTTATTTTTGACATTTTTATTAATTGCTGAAGTGGATCAATTTCTTAATTGTGTCCTAATTTATTGATATGTACCTGTGTAGTTTATTTCTCTCTACTACTAAAAAGAGTGGAAATAAATAAAAACTGGGAAGTTAATCACAACAGGAGTCCATCTCTTCAGTTTAACATATTGCATAAAGGTCTCATAACATCCTTTAATCCACCATCTAATTGACTTTGTTATTCATTTCAGATTGCAAAGTGTTGGATTTATCTGCTTCTCCTTGGTCTGTGCTGCCATCTGGAGATCCAGCCTGTCACCTGTAAACCTCGCTGGACAGCGCAGTTTCTCTGTGATGTGACAACCTCCAATTCCTCCGAGGTCCAATTTGACTGCAGTGACCGCGCCCTAGAATGGGTACCTAGTGGGATAACCAGTAATGTTACTGCTCTTGACTTATCAAACAATTACCTGAAGACCATTAAGGCTGATGCATTTTCCAACCTGATGAATCTGACTTGGCTCAATCTCAACTTGGCAAACATGTACAAGAAAGTGGTCTTTAAGGCAAGCCTTAGAAACCTAACAAAACTGCAAGATTTGAAAATGAGTGGCAATGGCCTCGAAGAAATTCCAAGCAATCTACCTGTCAGTGTGGAAATCCT
Source organism: Xiphophorus couchianus (assembly GCF_001444195.1). NCBI lineage: Eukaryota > Metazoa > Chordata > Actinopteri > Cyprinodontiformes > Poeciliidae > Xiphophorus > Xiphophorus couchianus. The sequence goes on along the minus strand of NC_040234.1, from coordinate 14,420,139 downwards.
TGACCTGAGCAGCAACAACATTACAAATATGAATCATACGAGCTTTGCCAGCTTACCAAACCTGACACAACTGTGGTTATCCAAGAACTGTTACTACTGGAATCCGTGTGGCAAACCTGTGAAAATCCAAAATAACAGTTTTACCCACATGACCAAATTGAAAAATCTGGATTTGTCTTATAACAACTTAAGTAATGTTCCCAAAGGACTACCCCAGTCTTTAGAAATACTTAATGTGAGTTGCAACAAAATACAGTACATATTTAGGGATGATTTTTCTGGCTTGAATAATTTAAAACTTCTTAAGATAGAAGGGAACTGCCCCAGATGTGAAAATGCGCCATTTCCCTGTGTGCCTTGCCCAAATGGTTCCCTTGGAATTGACCCCTATGCATTTGAAAATCTGTCTGAACTTGAGGAAATCAATATGGGGGGAAACTCCCTAGAGTATCTGAATCCATTGTGGTTTAAGAACCTGAGGAAGCTTAAACATCTTCTCCTTTCATTTAACTTTTTACTCAGAGAAATTACTGGAAAGGCTGAATTTCTGCGATACCTCCCAAGGCTTGAAGTGCTTGAATTTTCTTTCAACTATGCTTTAAAACTTTATTCTGAAACCATTAATCTTTCAACTGAGTTTTCGAATCTTCAGTCATTAAGGACCTTACATATGCAGGGTTTGGTCTTCCAGAATATTAAACCGGATACGCTCAAGCCTCTCTATGAAATTAGAAACCTATCTGCTTTGAATTTGGGGACTAACTTTATTATTCATGCTGATTCCACTGTCTTCAACAAATTTCATCCATTGAAAATGATTTATTTGGCAGAAAACAGGCTGTATCCCACTCCACAGAAACAGCTTTCAAATTCAGTAGAGAGATATGTTCAAAGGTCAGACATCTCTGTTTCTTCATATATTAAACTTCCTCCGAAAGACTTCAACTTTGAATTATCCCATGGCCTTATAAAGCAACAGTGCTTTAACGCTGGACGGGTTCTTGTCCTCAGTTCAAATAACTTGTTCTTTATTTCACAAAAGCAATTTGAAGGTTATGGAGATATTGCGTGTCTGAATCTATCTAGCAATGGATTCTCTGCTGCACCAAATGGCACAGAGTTCTCATTACTGCCTAATTTGACCTACTTGGACCTGTCCTTCAATAAGATTGATCTGGCTTATGACAATGCCTTCCAGGAACTGAAGAAACTCGAAGTGCTAGACCTCAGTTGGAATGACCACTATTTTAAATCTTTTGGAGTAACACATAATTTAAACTTCCTAAAAAATTTGCCTGTCCTGAGAGTGCTGAATATGAGTCATAACTCAATTTCTACTTTAACAACTAAACAGATGCACAGCAGATCTTTAGCAGAACTACAATTTACACATAACAAGCTAGGGACTCTTTGGAAAGTAGGTGATGACTCATATAAGACTCTTTTTACCAACCTCACTAATTTGACAGTTTTAGATATTTCGTGGAATGACATTGAAAAAATTCCTGATGATGTTTATGAAAAGCTCCCTCGCAACCTAACTGAACTACGAATAAGTAATAACAAAATGACAGACTTTTCATGGGACAGTCTGACTTATTTCCATCAGCTTAAAATTTTAGACTTAAGTTACAATTTGTTGTACAACATAGCAGGTATTAAAACAGTTAGTAGTTTCTCTTTGACTTTTCTTTATCTGACTCACAATCAGATATGTCACCTGGAAAGTTTCTTTTTCAAAGGCATGAAAAGCCTTGAGACTCTGAGCCTCAGCTCCAACAAGCTGGCTATCATCAATCAATCCACCTTCCAGCCCAAACCGGAGAATCTTAAGACTTTATTTTTACAGAAAAATCCATTTCAATGTACATGTGATTCTTTGGATTTCCTTGTATGGATTGGAAAACGACAAATAAGGATTCCTAGATTAACAACTGAGGTGAGATGTGCAATGCCATTAAAGGACAGGAACAAGCCCCTTATATACTTTGACATTGATCAATGTGTAAATGACGATATGGCATTCAAGATGTACGTTTTCACAACATTCTTCCTTATTTTCTTCATGTTTGTGGCAACAGTTGCTCACTTATTTTACTGGGATGCTTCTTATGTCTTGCACTATGTCCAGGCTAAACTGAAGGGATACAGAGCCTTGTCCTCACAGGAAAATATTTACGACATCTTTGTGACTTATGACACCAAAGATCCACGTGTCTCTGAGTGGGTAATGATGAATCTGCGGGTGAAATTGGAAGAGGAGGGCAATAAACTTCTTCCTTTGTGCTTGGAGGAGAGAGACTGGCCTCCAGGAGTCCCACTAGTGGATAACCTTACACAGAGTATCCAAAACAGTCGCAAAACCCTGTTTGTCTTGACGGAGGGCTACGTTAAGACTGGGGTGTTCAGACTGGCAATGTATATGGCCCACCAGAGACTGCTGGATGAAAATGAGGATGTGATTGTTCTGCTGATGCTCGAACCTGTCCTGCAACATTCTCACTTCTTGCGCCTCAGGAGGAGGCTTTGTGAGAAAAGTGTTGTGGAGTGGCCCAGGACTCCAGCTGCTGAGCCCTGGTTCTGGCAGAACTTGAGAAGTGTTGTAAAAGTGGATAATCAAATTATGTACAGCAAAACGTATAAAACGTTTTTCAGCAGCAAGTAGGGATAAAGATAATAATTCTTGAGAATAACCTACTAATTGTTTGAGCATTTTAAACATGTCATTATTTCGTATATGTCATTGCGACTGTGATTCTTAGTAACTTTGATCCTGCACTTTTGAAGAAATAAAATTGAGATAGTACTGTACATGACCATGTTTTCATGTGTAGGTTAAAGAGGGTGGCTGTCAAAGGCAATTAGTATTTTATATCAAGAAATAAACAAATACATAATCACTGACTGAGTTTACTTCACGTTGAACCTTACACAGAGCTAACCTTACAAAAGTGACCTAAAATTGTTTCTGTATATTTAGTTTTCCATTGTTTCTGTTCTGCAGGCTGTCATGACATGAAAACAATTTAAGATGTTACTGTAGCTCATCATACAGACCCACATATTTCACTTTAAGCTAAATATTTTTAATTTGTATAGGACCAATTCATAACACCTGTTATTGTAAGGCACTTTATAAATAAAAATAATCCTATTTACCAAACCATGCAGTCAAATTTGTTTCATTTTTGAAATTGGTCGTTTTCTGTTCTAGAATTGCATTAAGTCAAAAAAAAAACACGACACTACTACATTAAATATGCAACTTTCTTTTGTACATTTCTGTTCATAATGGTTATTAAAATGTCTTTTAAAGCCTTTATTCTGGTTGTTGAGCAGCTAATGGCACACTAATGGCAATACAAAGTAAAAAAAGAAAAAAGTATCGACTTAATTATAAAACTAATCAATTAAATGGATAAAATGATGCAACAGATTCAACTTAAATACAATAATTGTGACTCAACATGTTCGTCTTAGAGTATCAGACTGGGGTTAATAGGTTTGTCATCATCATGATTGTTTCAGGGTTGAGTTGCTATCTGATTAATGAGTTGTATTTTTAGGTCTGCATTGTGTAAGTTTTGCTCATGGTCTTTGGTTTGCAGCATAAGAAACCTGAAAGAGTACATTTGGACTTAATTTGATGTTTTTCTGTTATCTAATCAATATGCTAAAAAGACAGATCTTTGTCTATTGAACATGTCTATTTCAAATTATGTTTGACACATAAAATACAAATGTTTATTTAATTGCTTTTATATTTTTGGGACTGTGGAACTGTGGGTCTACAGTACGATGATAATAATCTCTAAATTGTATGCAACGTTTAAATCTTATGAGTAAACCAAAGAAAATATGAAACGATGGGAGACTTATAAGTTTATGCTGATTTAAATTTTGCCAGAAGATTTCAGAATATTTGATTGCAATTGTTTTAAATAAATTATAAATAAAATGTCATCATCAGTGTCCGTTTAAAATGTTTATTCACAGGCTGATCTTAAAATATTTAGGTTTATAGACTAAATACGTGCTTCGCGTTTTTACACAGCGTATGTCCTAGCTGCATTATCGCATTAGTCCACATGGGGTCACAAGTGGCAAAATTATAAAAACTTGTCATCCTACCCATAAATTCTTTTATTAGACTTCTTCGTGGTGTCTTTTGTCTTCTGTGTGAAGAAACATCTAGAATTACGACTACAATTTGCACAATTTTGTGACGTCTAGAGAAACTCACCGGACTTTTAATCACGTAATGAGACGCAGCTTGTGGTGCTAAATTAATGCTCTTTTTTTCCCGTCAAAAAAGGCACTGCTTCCTTATATGAGCTTATGTTACGATATGGATATGTTAGTCATTTGTTTCAAATCATCCTAAATAATATAAATAATTTTAAACCAAAAAATATGGTTGGTTGACAAACGCAGCGTAGGCGTGACGTCACAGGTCATTAACATACTGGGCAGTATTTATTGAATGAAGGCGCTGTCCATCCTCACTCTGTTCCTGTGACTTTGAGGATTTTTTTCGGTGTATCTACTGTGCCTACACGTTTGGTAAGTGACTTTTTTTTGTTGTGCTTCTGTGTGTAGAATTTTCTTTTTTAAAATCGTCTTTCAATTTTTGAAAAAGAACTTGGTCCTTAATTAGTTGGTTTTTAAAAAAATATAATTCTGTCTGGTATTGTGACTGAAGCCATGTCAAATGAGTAGTCTCTTAAGTCAGGTGTGTTGAGCTGTAAGATTGTCAAACTTTGGTTGTTATCCAGGGTGCAGCTTTATTTGGTGTTCTGATTTAATTACTAAAACAATGACTGTTCTGTTTAGTGCTGTTGCAATCATGTCTGACAAACCCGACATCACTGAGGTTACAACCTTTGACAAAACCAAGCTGAAGAAGACCGAGACGCAAGAAAAGAACACGCTGCCAACTAAAGAGAGTAAGTTCTACTCAAAGTAACTTAATGCATGCATCTTAGTTCTGAGGTTAACTTTAATTCTTTACTCTGTTCCAGCCATTGATCAGGAGAAGTCAGAGTCATCATGAAGACCAGCCTCCCATGTCTTGCACGTTCCACAAGCGTTGCTGACTTGAACCACTTCACAGATGCATTTTGTCTTCCTGCACTTGCTAATCCGTAGCAATGTCTACAAATTCCACCAGATGTAAAGAAAGTGGCTTCTCTTTAGCAAGGGATCAGCCCCTTGAATCCCTGCTGTGGAATGATTGCATGATGGACTTGCATTTCATGATCATTGTTGGCTTTGATTGGCCAATTCTGAATGCTCACTAAGCAAAGTGTGTCTTGTAAACCTTTGTATGCACAAGTTTCAATATGTAAAATAAAACAAACTTGAATAAATGGTGTACAGGCTTGTTTGCATGGCAATGTCCCAAACTGGATTTCAATGAAAATCCAGATGTGTAAACTTTCTACAGGCTGTCAATTTTGCAGTATTTACTGATATGTTCAACTTGAAGCATGAGGAATCTGCTGCTACTAAAGGTCACATTAAACATTTTGGGTTTTTTCCAAAAGCCAAACCTGACTGCTCAGTGGGTAGGGTTGAAAATGGTCTGCAATACTGTGTGGAACGGTAAAGTTAACTAACTGCAGCAGTGAAAAATGAACTTAATTTCTATGGTGAGGTTCCTTTTATAACAAGCCTTGTGACCTTCTCAAATTCAAACCACCAACTGGCTTGACCATCACTGGAAACCTAAAATTTACTCTGAATTTTTCACTATGCATTTAAGTGAAAATTGCTCTAGGGTTAAATGAAACTGTAGGCATGTAACTAAAGTTGCTCTTAGGTTCTTAACTGGCATTCATCAGATCTATCACTGAAGGCTGTGAAAACACTACGTCTCATTTTCCATACTGAATCAATACATAGGGAGATTACATCATGCTCTTTGTGTCTTCACTAACAGCTGTGAAAGAATATGCTCTAAGAAAATGGAACATAGGTCATTTTTAGTCTGGGAAAATAACATTTATCTGTAAAACTGGAACAATGTATAGTTAACACAAGAACATCTTGCTGTTTAAGTGTAGTTTGGTCAGACAATTGTACCTCTATCCAACAATTTAATTTGTTGATCAATAACTTCATTTGTACACAAGTCAGTCATCCTGTTTATGCCAATGTTGCATGTGTGACGCTGCATCCAATAATCATGTGTGAACCTGCTAACACCAATGCAACGAAATGCAAATGACTGAAACAACACGATGCGTTGATTGAGATGAAATTGGCAGTGTGCGCCAAGATTTCATCTGCTGTCATTCTAACAAGCACACTGTGCAGCTTCTGTAACAGAATGAACCTCAACACAAAGAACACTGATGCTTCTATGGCTGCATATGGGTTCTTACAGTACATAATGTGCTTCGAGAAAAGGATCCCAGTGGTACCACTCAAATGGCCCTTATAATGTAGATAACTGAGTGGCTAGAATAATCTGTAAAAGAGTTAAGAGGTTATGTTTTATAGGCAGCTCCTCAACTTTGAAACATTCAAAAATTATGTGTTAATACAATCTTAAACTTAAAAGGTGGCATTTTGAAATAAAAGTGATGGTTCAAGTTACATGTTACTGTGCTTTATCAAGTACCTGCTTATGTATTCTGTAGCTTGCAGGCTTTGTGAATGTGTCTGTGCTTTTTTCAAAGGCCATGCTGCCAGTGCTAAACAGAGGCTACAGTTGACTATTTCATGGGAGGAAGTGATGTTACAGCAGAACTGAACAACTGACAGAACTTATCTTTGAGTCTGTGCTGATTTCTGATCTTTGGATTGATTTTGTTTTATAACCCCCCCTCGAGATCACATTAGTTCTTGAAATACTAGGACAATTGCATCAAAAAACATCTTTAAGGCACTTCTTTTGAGTTTAGTAAAAATTAGATATGCCCATGGAAAAAATAAGTCTTCAAATTCCTTGATTTTGATTTTAAATAAGAAACAAGAAAGTAAATCAGAAACAAGGCAGAACAACTTGGCATGTTTATTTCTACATTATGTCAAAGCAATAAGTAACTAAATCAACTTGATAAACACTCTGACTAAACTTTCTGACAAGGAAACAAGGCTCACAATTTATAATACACATGAATCAAAATATAGACACTAATAAAATCTAGCCATAGTTGCGGTGCAGAATCCTTTGCTAAATAAAGTTGGAAGTTCACACACATTTCACTGATATTTTGTTCCATTAACTGTGTGACTTGGGTCAAAGGCTTTGAGTTTTCTTCCATTAAGTTAGGTCAGGAAGTGAGAGGAGGGAGTGAGAAGTGAGCTGTTATTGGTGTGCATCTTTGTGTGGTTTAAAGGTGGGGTGTAATTATAGAGCAAGCATGCATGAGAGAAAAGGAGACTTTGACAGCAACTTAGTTTGTGAGAAGTTCTGCCAAGAAACAGATTAAAATGTATTTGATTTTTTTGAAAATCATTTGTATCTGTCTGTACGTTAGACAACACTAACATTTTGACTGTTTGCCGTCAAACATCTGTTTTTCTGAAGAAAGCTGCAGAGTGGCAGATAATTCACTGACATTTATATGGACAAAGTAGGCCACAATTGCAGACAATAAAGATTTTTCTTACCCTAACTTTTCACATGTCATACTGAGCAACTAGTGCCACTGATTGTTAAAACAGCTTGATTGTGAATTTGTGGGAGCTCAGAAGTTTCATAGGTACGCAACAGGATGTGGTTAAAGAGCTGCAGAGTCACGCTGTTCATGCAAAACTCTTCAGTTTAATTAAGCACACAGAAAAAGACAAAAGTTCTAGACTGAAGGTCAGTTTTAGAATCTGTAGATCTGGTTCTTCATTATTTTAATTCTACTTCTGAGTTTTTAAAGAGGTTAGAAGGTGAAAAGTATCACATCTTAAACTATACTATTTTTATTCAAAATGTATTTATCGTTTGGAACAATGCTGTGACATATTCAATTAGGTTATAAGATAATAAAACCCTCATTCCAAAATCTGTGACTTTATATATATCATTCATTTGAGATTGTATCTTCATTTAGTTTGCTTGCACAATGCCTGTATTCTCCCCGCTAGGAATTCTTCACTGGGATATACAAACTGAATGGTGATAAATCATCTGACTTCAACACATAAATCTGTTAGGTAATTCAGGTTTCATACTTAAAGCAGACTGAGGAATTTGATTACCTAACTTTCCTGCTTTAGTTCTGATCATAAGCACAAGTCTCCACTTGGTATAGCAAGTATTGCCAAAGTGCAGTTATTTAAAATTGTGCAAAGAAACTCTCTGGATTCAAAAATGTCTGTCTGCTTGTTCTGAATTTAGCTGAAGTTCTAATTTGTCAACATTTATTGTCCTGTGCATCGATGTGGACAATTGTGTGAGAATTGCATGTGTGAATATGTGTACAGCTTAAAGTGGGTCAGCGTATGCCATGAAGACAAAGTAATATAGTTATATAGTTTATGAACTTCTACTATTTGTGACAGTTTCCCTATTCCCCAGTTGGGCTTTTCCCGCATGCTGCTCACTTATAACACAAAAGCCTCACTGACTTCTTCATGCAGCATTATGTGACAAACAACCATTTGTTTATGTGCATAAACAAATGTATCTATGCAACCTTCTGATCTGAAACTACAGTGTAAAATGTCAAGTCTGGGTATTTATTACCCAGCTGTAGAGCGTAACTGGAAATTAAATCTTTCATTTACGGGCGACAACAGAGCTCTCTAATAACAGTACAGACATCATTTACACCTGTGCAAAGTAAAAGCAATACCAGCATGTCCTATCCTGTTCGGCATGCACTGAGGTGAGGTAGGGTCTCTTCTTAGGGGACATGGCTGTGTAATTACACCCCATACAAACTTATTTAATAGCGAGGGAATAATGGGCAGCTTTAAACTCTGACCTTTAAAGCGCAGTGAAAACAGAACCTCTTTCAACATCAAACAAGAAACTAAAGCCTCACTGTAAACCTATCCAGTCCTGTCAGAAGTCTTTATTATTACTGAGGCACTTGCACTGAACTGTGGATTCAAAATAAAACCTTCCACGAAACTAAAGATGCTTGAAATTACATCTTGTGTTCAACATCAAGAAAATACACAAAGCAAATCTGACAAGTTTGTAATGTTCCAGTTCTTAAGGTAACTCCAAATCCTGCAGTTGTTTTCAGTGAGATTTAGACTTGGTCATTCTAAAACGTGAATGAATTTTGATCTAAACCATTCCATTGTAGCTCTGGCTGTACAGTTAGCATCATTACTGAAAGCCAGGTTAATGACTGCTCTCGTATCAAATCTTTACAGGTTTTCTTCCAGTACTGCCCTGTATTTAGCTCACTTCACCTTCACATTTACTCTTAACTTGCAGGTCTTTGCTGAAGAAAGGTATCCACTGTAGGGGTGGCAGTGGCTCAGGAGGAGCATTCTTGTTGTTTCAAACCGCCATTTCTGTCTAGGACACAGAAAGTTGTGTCCTTACACAAGGACAGTTGTGTCCTTGTACAAGGACACAACTTTGTAGTTGTGTCCTTGCGCAAGACATTTCACCATCCTTGCCTGCTGGTGTTGATCATGGGGCCCGATGATACCAAATGGAGGCCGCTTTTCTTTCAGTCTGCCCCAGGAAAGTTGTATCTACAATGTAGCTTATCGCCAGTGTGGATTAATTTGTGGATGAATGATTGTAGAGTAAAACAGTTTGAAATCTTTGGATGAGATAAAACACTGTATAAATGCAGGTCATTTACCATTATATTTCTACATAAAAGTACTAAATTTTAATAAAGTTTATTTTTATTTCCTTCTTGTCTTCAATGAAGCTCACAACTGAATATAAATAGATGCGCCACTTTTGAGAACTACTTAAGATTTTTCTATCAACTTACATTAATGCACTGCAGTTTGTTGGTGTAACACTTAAAATTCAAATATAGCACAAAAAGTCAAAAAGTTAAATTACCTTTTGATGTCCCTAACACCTTCCTTGCTTGCTGGAAGTAGTAATGAGTTGCACCTCGACCTTCTTTAGTTGCCTGGCATTTCCCTATCCACCCCACAGACTTGGTAGAACTGCACCTACATTATTAATATGAATAAAATGTGAACACCCTGGGGTTGAACAAAGAGGTTAATCTCCTCACAGTCTGAAAAAGAAGTGTCTGTAAATGAAGGCCTGAGTACCATGAGGACCGTCTGTGTATTTGATTCGGCCTCATTCAGAACCAAAGCACATTGTGCGTTCTGTAAACTATTAACATTCATAGAATGATATTCCATCCGGAGGTCAACTAATCTGTGTGGAAACTAGAAGAGGTTGGCTCATTTAGACTATAAAGAGGATTTGATGGTTTGACATTATGGAAGAAATAAATCAAGCAACGATGCACACAGAATGTCATGCAGGGGTCAGTATAGTTGCCTCACAGCGAGAAGGTAGTGGTTAAATCAGGACTGGAGACTATGTGCAGTTTGTATGTCCTTGCTTTGCATGTTAGGTGTATACAAAAAGTGCTAGGTTATTTCTCTAATCAAGTGCTTGGCTTATGCTGTTGGAACAAATATTGGTAATTTTAATACAACATTGGGTCAAAATCGTTAGCCAGTTACAGAGCGGACTGAGAGGTGCCACCAAGGAACTCATCAGATCCCAATGAACCTCTTCTATTTGATAAAACAAGAAATGCTAAGATGGTGAAACAATGCTGTATGACAGCTGTTTACAGTGTTGTATGCTGAATGTGAATTTTGTTATCAAAATGTAGTGTTTTTCAGTTAAACTTAGTCTCAAAAGACATGTAGTTGTTTAATTGTTTTACAATACTGGGAATTTCTGATGTAAAATTATACTAAAAGTTAAAAAAAAACAAAACATTTTCAGCAAATACTTTTTTTAGTGCCCAAAGTTATAGTTTTCAGCACATTTTTCAGATTATTTATGAGTCATGTTTATGCATTCTTGTTTGATGCAAACGTTGACCTAGTGTGCTGAGAAAAACCCATAGCTCAAACCCATCCTGTTAAATTAATCCAGTGCTGGATCCGTCCAGATTTAACAGTGAACTGTGTGTATATTATTAACCAAAATTGGGATGTCTTCAGCCCAGCAGTCTTTAGAGAGTCTGTGGTTTCTACCCACAGTCTATATATAAGCAACTATATTCACTTGGGAGGGACATCAGAAATGCATATTAGTTATTCATCTTTTATTATGTTGCTGCCAGTAACTTGGAGACAATCACCAGCACCGTAAAACTCTGAGGTTGCTAAAACTGGTATATAAAATGCAATGACAGGAACGCTGCCTAATACAAATGTTTCTTGCTGTTGTTTTCCATATGACATTTGACTGATCAGTTTAGGTAAAACTTGTGATGTGTTTCATTTCCACTTTCATGTTGTAAAGCACCTCATTACAATCAGAGTCTTTGCAAGTTCCTGATTTGGCCTTCTCTTTTTTTCAAGATCTAAGAACTTTAGTCAGCAGCTTCTTGTTGATACTCAGAATACACTGTGAATACTCAGTCAGGCAAGGAAATTACATATTTAGCCACTTCTACTAATGCAAGTGGAAGTCAGTTCTCTTCCCTGAACTGAGGCAGAACTTCCCGATGTGTTTAGTAAAGCACTTTATTGTGCAACAGGTTCAATGCATCAATCTATCAGGCATATCTAACAGGAAGCAGCGATGAAAGCTAAACACACCTCTTTTAAATGTGACTGTTACATAGAAATTGGTCAAATCTAGACGCCAATGCACACTAAACAGTAGCTTCAAACAGGAAAGCATCTTATCTCTGATGAGCAGTGGCCCATTTAAAAAGCTGTCAGCATTGCCTGCTGTGCGTTCATTGCCAATGTCAATGCCCTGTGAAAGCAGGATGTGGTTGTGCATGCAGACTACTTTCAAAATAACTACATTTGCTTTGTCCTTTTATAGTAAAGACCTCGCCAATTGCATTAAGTCTCATAGTCAACAATCAAGTAAAAGAAAATTATGAATTTCCCATTCTAAAATAAAATGGAACGATACAGAATAAGGTTGTGTAAAATATATCTTCAGTATCTGCTGCTCTTTGGAATGCTATCTCAAAGGTTTTCATCAGTGAGGTTTAGGAAATGATGGGGGGAGTGTTTCCCTTTCACACAGCAAGTGTTGCAATACTTGGGGCACATGATAAAACTATAATACATAAAAAAGTCAAAAGCTAATTTTCTTTGTCACTCCTTGCGGAGGCAATATAAAGAACACTGCTCAGTCATGATACTTATATCCCTGAGAAGTAAAGAGAGCCTATGCTCATTTTGCTGCAGAGCAATGTTCTGGTGGGAAAACGTTCATCCTTTTGATTGCAACAAGAAACTGCAAGAAACACGAATCCACAAATCCACAGAGGACCAAGAAGTTATCATACTTCCTGTTTGAGACAGTGCAGTACTTTGTCTTTATTCTTTACCAGCAGTTCTTTGGTTTACACACCCATGCATGTTGCTGTATTCTCAGCAAAGAGAGACCTCTTGTGACAGAAGAGGAATAAAACAAAATTCCACAAAGACAATGAATAACAATTAAAATCTAACCCTCTAATTATGTGAATAAAACACAAACTTAAATATCTCTATTCTCAATGACCATGTTGTGAAAACTAAGTTATTTTACATTTTTTTCAGTGTCCAAATATGTCTTGTAGTTTCTTCACAACTAAGCCGATATTCATTCCATACAAAGAAAAGATCAGTCAAACAGTCTTGGTCCAGGTGGAGCCCCTGCACAGATGCTGCTTTAATTGGAGATATAACACAGAAACATCAAAGCCACTGCCAGTTTTGTAGTCTTTCTTTGATTATTCATTCAATTACCTGTCTCTCACCTAAATAAGTGTGTAAAAAACAGTTTTGCTTTAATACTGATATCTTGCAAGGGAGAGGTCATCAATTTTAAGGTAAATTCTGTCCTGTCTTTTAAACATCTTTTTTATTCAAAATTTGAAGTTTGATCCAGGACATGTGGGGGCGCTGTTGTGACGATCTTCCTGCACTTCAATGTAACTGACAGTCAACTGAGCAGCTCCATTGTACTACATGAAACACATGCCTGAGATGTCAGCAATATAGAGTTCAATTTCAAAATAGAAATAAAAGAGGCTTTTTAAAAAAAAAACAAAAAAACAAAACAGAACATGGATTGCAAAATTATGGACAACTGTAATTTATAGATAACTGATTCTATCGCTGCACATAGTATTGTCCAATATCACACAGTACAAAAAAAACAACAACAAAGTTTCGATGTGAAAACATGACCTCTATTTAATCCCTCTGACCATCCTTCCATTTTCTGCTACACATAGTTTGATTATTGCCTCCTTATATGCTTCTTCTTTTTTCATTTCCTGTCACATCTAAATATTTCAGAGCATAAAACACAATAATTTGACAAAGACAACTTTGATAAATAAAATTTGTGCAAAAGTCAATTTAGTATTTCAGTTGAATTTTGTCTTTTTAGCCATTTATCAACTGAGTTGCTGGAATGCTTTTGATCACTGCTCTGTTGCATAACCATGTGTTTCATTGTCTTCTCAGTCCACAGAATATAAGTCTTGGTGATCACCATGATGTTTTTTTTTACAAAAAAAACCATCATGGCCTTTGTTTTCTTTATGAAAGAATCATATAACTTACTCCAGCTACTAAAACAGGTTGTTATGAAACATTAATTTGACAAATAAGATACATACTGTACATACATCAAATTGCAAATGCTGTCTGAATTATGAATTATAAAAATAGACAGTAAAAATAGTAAAAAGGAAACACACACACACCTAAATAATAGTACATATGTTTAAAAAACTACTACATATTTGGACATATGATAGAAACAGAAACTAATATGATCAAAGGACATCATAAAGTATTGAGCCCCATAAATCCTCCTGTTCCCATAGATTGACTTTGTCTTTTTGTTTATAAACAATTTGCAATTGTGATCAGTAGTGATTTCTCATATCTTTGTCTTAACAACTCAGAACATAATTTTATTTTAACAATAAAATAGTCTGAGGGGTCGTTCCAGTGGCAGCGCCTGGTCATTGCGCCTTCAGTATCCTGTGCGCTTTAGTTTTTTTCCCTTACTCAACCAACCTGAAACAAATAAAGGTTCATTAGCAGGCCTCTCCATAACTTTGCCATGCTGGGGTGACAGGTGAACCATTTTAATCAGTTGTGTTGAAGCAAAAACACCTCTAACACTGTCTGGACCTCTGTCTTTAAGCTCTATATCATGACATAGATGTTTGATTTTGTGTATATGGGTGAGTCTAGATCAGCAAAAAAAAAAAAACATCACAGGTGCTACAAAAGATTAGCAGTTTTGTGAGCTGACGTCTTCAGACAGGAAATGAAACACAGAAACATTTCAACAGCAAATCCTGCAGGTTTCACATTTGTCTGATCATTTGTTGAGTGAACAAACAAGCCGGACCAGATGTCAGAGCTCTGTTTAGAAGTGTATAAACTCATTAAACAAGTTTATGGCTGAACCAAGAATAAACATGTGTGAGACAGCAGAGCTTCATGTGTTACCCCTGAGCAAGACATCAAAGAGTGCTGCAGCAGCTAACAGCACGCCTCTGCATGTTTCTTTGACTTCCACAATTAGAGGATGCAACTAATTACATGCATATCTCTTAAAAGCACAGTGAAGGCAAACTAGTTGGCATGTACATGCATTTAATGCTCATTTTGGCTTTCACAAACAGTGGTATCATCCTGGCATACACATGTTCAAAACTGGATCCTGTCTCTTCCTGCATGGGTTTCAGGCAGACCAGTAAAGGATTAGAGTGAAAACCCAAACAAAATCCCCACCCCCACTTACAAACCCCCTCCAAACTCCAACAGTCGCCCCCTATCTGTCTCAGAGCAGTGTCTTTTCACAGAGTGTCAACCCACCTCCAGAAATTCAGAGGGGATGAAGGGGAAGCAAATTATGGGATACAAAGAGTAGCTGGAGCACAGAGAAAGGAGACTTTTAGTCTTGGTTCTGAACACACATGAAATCCAGCGTGCTTTGAGTTAAAGCTCAACCAAGACGTGTTCCTATCTGAGGAATTTAATGAAAGTGTATTTCAGGCAGGAATAGTCAAAACTCCCCAGACTGAAAGTCAGACTCTCGGAGAAACAAAGCAGCAGGGCTGTTCAACTTTTCAGACATGCAGGCATTTACTTTGATCGGTGCTTTTTTTATCCTGCTCAACATCTCCTCTGGCAGCACAGACGCTTACAGGTAAGTCAGACTAACAAAACAAGTGATGTTTTCTGTGTTTTAACCCTATCTGCAGCTAAATTTTATATGGTTATACAAGAAATTAGCTCCAAAATAACCAAGGACATTGAGAATGGCACATAAACTGGTTGTTTCAAGATCTTGTTCTTTAGGTGAAGTTTAAAATGCTGTCCCTGCAAACAGATGATGATGAGTGTGAGTCTTCTAAATGTGGTGCAGCAACTGTTTGTAACCAAAGGGCACCTGTTGCACCAAGGAGCTCCTACTCCCTGAGCTATTCCTGTTGATTTCTAGTCCAGTCTCAGATTCCTCCTTTCCTCGGGGGCAAGCTGTTTTTAGAATTCCAAATCCCACAACATCTAAACATCTGGGCTATCAGAGTTTACCTTCAAGCTTTAAAATAAAGACAATAAAGGTGAGAGGTGCAGCCTTTAGATTTAGTTTTTTTTTAGATATACTCAGTAATTCAGTCAGTGGCACATAAAAAAATATTTAATTCAACTAAAAATACATTTCTGCAATGTAGTCTTTGCTTACTGTGGGTTATTTTAAGTGTAATGCTGAGCCCTTCTACACAACTGAGAATAGCTTGATACCAGAAATGCATTTGACTCCAGAACTCACACAAAGATAAAAGTACAGCTGAAAACTGGCTTGTGCATGCGGTATCAATATGCATCATGTGGAGAGTCTAATTTGTGCTTTCCTCCATCCTGTCTGCTGGATGTTGCTCCACAGGAAGCCCTATTTCTACCCTTAAACAGGCTAAAGAGCAGACATGTTTTATTAGTTGTTTGTTTTCAAGGTATTAATCGAAAACAGATGCTGCAATACTTTTTTTTGAGAAAGGAGCTTTTTTGTGTGGAGAATTTTGGATATAAAAGGGGAGAGTTTTTAATGAAAAATAATTTTCACCACTGTGTTATTGTGGCTCTCTAGATAATTTTGCTTGCGTAGAAACTTCATTTGTTTCAGAATGTTTAATCCTCGAAACAGAGCATAGCATTAATAATATGGCAGATAAAATATTTCCTCACTGCTTCTTCCACAAAGGCACCATCGACAAGTTCATACTGGAAGCCAAGCAGGCGTGTGTCGATATGGAAGGAGGCTGGAGTGCTGCTATGGCTGGGCCAAAAACAATAAAGGGCAGTGCGAGGGTAGGATCTCTACATATTTAAATGAAAATATAATTTACTAATATTTTCTGGGGGAAAAAAGGACAGAAAGCAACCACACATTGTATTTTTCTGGGAGTGTATGTGATAGACCAATAAATAAAATAATGAATAGTTCTGAAGTGGAAGGAAAAGGATTTATGGTTTTCAAATACAAATCTGAAAAGTGCGTCATAGAATTGCATGCAACCACTTTTTGGAAGGTGTTTAGCGCCATCCATCTACTTCAGACCAGAACATTTACTTCTATTAAAGAAGCATGTTGTTGTCATCACCATGTTTTATCATAGGGATGGTGTGTTCAGGGTGATGCAGTGTGAGTTTGTTGCCACACTTAGAATTTGACATGTAAGCTAAGATATTCAATTTTGCTCTTATCTGACCAGAGCGCCCTCTTCCACTTTTACTTTGTTTCCTACCAGGATTTTAAATGAATGTTTTTCATGTTTGGCAGACAACAATGCCTTGGTAGGCTTGTGCCATAGTCTTAACGTTTTTTGAATCCTAGATTGAATAGTAATCTGTTAGATGTTTGAAGCTTGGGAAAGCCTAACATTAGGTTCTTCCACATCTTTCTCCCTGATCTGTTGTGCTCCTGGGTCTTCATGATGCTGTTTGTTCAATAATATTCCTCAACAAACCTCCAAGGCCTTCACTGAACTGCTTTATTTACACTAGGAAGCATACATGTGAACTTTGTGTTTGTCTAGATTTAACACTGCTATTCTGTTCTAAAACACAGTGCAATTTGTGGTTGTAACTAGACAAAATGTAGAAAGATTCAAGGGATATGTTTTTTTTTTTTTAACAAAGTACTGGAAGAATACTGCTTCTCATCCTTTGGAATGTTGTTCTTTTCATCAAACTTTCTTGACCCACAAAATCCAGAGGAAATGCCTGCATAATAGAAATGTGTGGTTTGACTGCAGTCCACCACTCTTGACCACTAATATGTCTGGTATATCATGGAATTTTCTCCATGTTAAATGTTTTACCAGCTCAGTGCGAGCACGGCTGCAAGCATGGAGAGTGTGTTGGCCCCAACAAATGCAAGTGTTTTCCTGGATACACTGGAAAAACATGTAATCAAGGTGGGTATTCCAGGTCAGTGAGGAAGGGGATGGGTAACATAGATCTGAGTGGGTTCAAATTGTTCCACACCATTTTTAGATGTTTGAACTTAGATGTAAGTGTGGTCCTTTTGGGTTTTGATTTTTTTTTAGATCTGAATGAGTGTGGCCTAAAACCTCGTCCCTGTGAGCATCGCTGCATGAACACTCATGGTAGTTACAAGTGCTACTGTCTAAATGGATACATGCTAATGTCTGATGGATCATGTGCAAGTGAGTTCCTTTCCTCCCTCTCACATACAATTACTTCAAATGTAAAGTAAAATTCAAAAATCAATGTCTGAGCATGTGCATTATGTTAATGCGCTCAGATTCCAGAACGTGCTCTATCGCTCACTGCCAATATGGATGTGAGGAAGTAGAGGGGGAGATTCGCTGCCTCTGTCCATCTGCAGGTCTTCAACTAGGCCAAGATGAGAGAACATGTGTAGGTGAGCTGCAATGTTAACAAGGAGTACTATTCAACTTCAAAAGAACGAATAAAGAGAATGACTTTGCCTTTCAAAGTCTCATATGAAATATTCATTTTCCTGGATAAGGTCATAACTTTACACTGTCAGGCTGATAGATTATAAATGCAATAAGGTTTTATTCTTCTCTGTTTGAGCTATGACTGAGCCAGACTACACATAGATCACAAAATCCTAAACAGTTCTGCTCTTCCAGTTCTAGATTACCTAATTTCAATAGTGCTTCTGATCTAACACGTTCAGCAGTAATTTGACAAGAAAAGCAGGCTTTCACTTTTAAGGTAAGCCAAAAACTAACCGAGCCCAGATGTTCTGTACAGTGCTGATGGGACACATTATGACCCTGTACTCCACATTAAATTTCAACTTTGGCTGCACCAGATTGGATGAAAAAACATGCCCAGACTTTTAGCGGTCAACTACGGATTGAGATATCTATTACCAGACATAGAAGTAACAAGAAAGTCATAACTATGTGGCTTAATAAAAATGAAAATAAAATATAAAATCTAATTTATGCACCCCTCAATAAGGAGCTTAACTTCAACAAAAATGTTTCCTTGTTGTATATCATTTTTTTCTCCTCAGATATTGATGAATGCACAACTGGGAAGAACCTGTGCCCATACAACAGACAATGTGTGAACACCTTTGGCAGCTACTACTGCAAGTGCCAGAACGGCTATGATCTGAAATACGTCAACGGAAAATATGACTGTGTAGGTGGGTCTACAAGGTGTTCTTTAAGGTGAAACGTCTGCTATTAATGATGCTTTTGAAAGTACAAGCAGTGTTCTCCTGATTGCAGATCTCGATGAGTGTGCAGATGAAACCCACAAGTGCAGCCAACATGCCGTCTGTTTGAACACTCATGGATCCTACAGGTGTAGGTGCAAACCTGGCTTCAGAGGCAATGGCTTTGAATGCTCTGGTAAGACAATATTTTAAAACAATCACTTTTATGAATGCTTCTCAAACTGTACAGAAACAAATAAGAAGCAGAAGGATGAGGGCTTCCCCAGATCAAAGCCGCCAGTCAGACTGGTCAGAAGTAGTTTTACAGCTGCACATTTCATTTAGATTATTTAACCATCAGCAAGCAGGAACATAGCCAAGGCTAGTTTCCTGCTTTTGGAGTTCACTCGATGTTAAAGACTTTTAGAGACTTAGATTGAAAACGCACCTGTGTAAATATGAAACTTCATTGTAACCAGCTCATTTTAGAAAGAATGAGAAGAAAAGACAAAGCTGTGCTCTTTGAAGTAGGACTGAGATCACAATAAACAAAGACTCTCTAGGTCAGAGGTTTCAGCACAAATCAAGATGCGTTTATTTTTTATAGCCAAGCCATTTTATCAGAGGTCATGGGATGGAGACAAAGGCAGTGCAGATGATTCCCTCAATGGTGAGATGATATGTGAGGATGATTTCTTCTGATGCTTTACTTTTCCTTATGTTGGCTTATTTTGTCTCTGTCTTGCTCGCTGCTGGAAATGTGCCACCACAATAGCCATTGCTTCAAAACTTCCAGCATGACAGAGCTGATATGAGAGATCACTTTTGCATGTAAAGCACTAATTTAGGTTTTGCATTCATGATTTAATTTTCCAGCCACTCTTAATCAGCATGCAGATTTGACATACTGCTTTTTGTTATGCTGTTGTTTTAAAAAAAGTGGCCTTATTGGTAAGAAGCTGCAAGGAAGCCAGGAGCAAAAAGAACAGCTGCAGAATGGATACAAACAACAAACAGGTCCTGGTAAAATACTAATTTTTAACTGCACATCCATGTGTGTGTTTCGGTTCCCTTTCCTGTCTGCAGTCATCCCAGACTCCCAGGTGAGGCCAGAGATCCTGGGAGGAAAGTTAAGCAACGAGGAGATAAAAAATGCCATCCCCGAAACAGTTCCGACGCCGTCCCCCAAGGTCCTCCATCAACCTTTCGACTACGATGGAGAGGTCTATGTTGGGACGAAGGAAAGAAAAGAGAAATTTCCTGAGGAGAAGGAGGAGGAAGAGGAAGAAGAAGAAAACCAGCTCAACCCAAGAGGAGATGTTTTCAGTGAGTGTCTTCTTTTTAGCTGTCCTGTTGTAAATCACAGACAGAAATTCTGGTCTATGTTCAACACATTGACCAGCAGCTGAAATAAACATCAGCTCAGGATGAAGCTCTTGACCAAAGAAGCAGTAAAGGAAGGGTTGATGCCTCAGACTGCTTTACCTTTGACTCTGAGCCTCTGAAGTTGGCTAATGAACGGGTTCCCATTGCACTGGAAATAGAAATATACTTGAATATTAACGTAAAGCATCAAAAATAGTGTTATTGCTGTCAGTCACTGTTGCTGTGCAGCAAAAGGATCCTGGGTTCAAATCCCACAAATTGCCCTTTCTGAATTGAGTTTACCTGTTCCGTGTATCCCAGCTTGCAGCCTCAAGCACCCCAGCAAGGATTAAGCTTTTTGCATCTATACACTAAAATATTTGCCCATTGCTCTTTGCAACATAACTCAAACCAGATCAGACTGGATGAAAAGCTTGGTGCACTCCTTCAGTGTGTCCCAGGATGGATTGCAAGCACACTGCCAAACTAATGCAGAGACAAGTGTCAAAGAGCTCTAACAGTAGTGTGAGGAAAGCTGTCCACAATGTCTGCAGAGTGTTTTTATCTGTATTTACACGATCTGAACCCCAAAGGGAAGCATGTTAGTGGCAGCTGTGAACAGGGCTTCTCTTTACCCGTTATGTAACTTCTGTTGGTTAGCGATCACCAAATTTTATTTAGGTGTATCAGCGTAAGAAAGATTGAATACAAATGTACATCACACTTTGTAGGTTTTTATTTTGAAAAAAAAAAAGTTTAAGCTGTGTATGATTTTCGCTCCACGTTATCTTTATGCCCTGCTTTTCTAGTCTATCAAACAGTATTCAGTGTGACAAATTGTAAGGAAGTTCAAGGAGTATGAATGCTTTTGCAATGCCCAGTATATATTGTTTTCCTATTGGGCTGTCCATTACCCCAGGGCAACTGTGGCTAATCTCCAGTAGCTGACCACCATCAGCGTGTGGGTGTGAATGAATGAATGACTGTAGTGTGAAACGCTTTGGGGTCCTCTTGACTTGATAAAGCACTATGCAAGTACAAAGCCAGTTACCATTTACCATTTACTGTCAACTCTAACCTGATAGTAAAATGTTTAGATTCTCTCACACTATATTTGTTAAAGGAAATAGAGATAGAAATAACCGAATGAGAAGCCAGCAATGTAGAACTGATATAATATTTCTCTTTATTAGATATAAATGCATAGAGTAAAGAGGTCATATTGTAGCATTCATTTCTCTTAGAAACCTGACAACTGAGGTTGCTTTTCCCCTCCTCACTTGATCTTCGTGAAAATACAAGCTTCTGTGTTAGACCTGTGATAGCAAGAGGAGACAAGCCCCAAGACATCCATCACCTCTGGGAAGGATTTGTTTTTTGCTCTCCTGGCATGTGCAAGCCTAAGGATAAAACTCATCTTGAGCATGCCTCCTAGTCTCACAATGGAGTGTAGGAGGGAAGGAAGATTGCAAAGTCCCCACAAGCCTTTTATTATGTTTTCCCCAAACAGCTGTTGTGCTAAAAGACTTGCCTCCCAGTAGGAAAAGCCTGTCATCACCATTCTAGGCCTCTCTAACACCAGCCCCACTGTGAGCCGAGCAGGTTCAGTAACCCCAGCTGTCACTCATCTGAGTCTCAAAGGGCTGCTTTTCACATGCGGTGGTTTACTGCAGGAACGTTAAAATGCTTGGAGTGGGGGGTTCAAACCTAACATTGAAGCTCCATTTTAAAACATTATGGCAAATGGAGAACAGGTCTATGCCTGATGGTTAAAAGCCCCCGTTGGACCATTGATAACATCAGAATCTCTATTTGGAAAGCCAAAGAAGATGCAGCTTTGTCTGATTTACTTTTCTTATTTTGTTGAAATGTTTACTGACACAAACCTATTTAAAAACATCACCTGTGCCATTATTAATCCTCTTTTCAGGGTTGTTCATGAAAGTAAGGTGTCTTAGTCTAGTCAATGCCTCCTTTCGTTGCAGTCTGTGAAAACATCATTTCTTTGAACGTCCCGATTGGTACTTAAAGGTAGTTCTCCCACATTCCAGCTAAAACAAGAGAAGAGATCATATGCCAGAACCACATACGTTCTGTCTGATTCTCAGCAAACAGAGTCTAATCTCCCTATTCTCAGCAGGACGCTGGGGCTGCCTACTCATCACAGAGTTGCCAACTCTCTGTTGAATGGATATGTATAAAAGCAATAGATCAAGATCAAGAAGGTTTACTGAACAATTGTAAATGTTCCTGTTTCAGGGATAGAGGAGTCAATAGGTCAGTCAATGTAAATAAGCTGTTATTCAAACAAAATACATAGAATTAGAAACATAAAACTTGCTTAGAGAGCAAGTAGCTGAAAACCCTATTTTTTATATAACATTTGTGCTACAAAATTTATAAAACCCCAATTTTCTATTTTATGCTACACTCAATGATTGTTTTTTATTGAAAAGACTATTGTTCAAATATAAACATAAAGGGAGTGATGTTTTCATCATTTAATCTGTGAAACATTATATTCACTCACACAATGCCCAAGTATTTTATTTTACTTTTTTTTTTTAAATCGTACGGTATTACATGCTAGTTATTTTATTTAATTTTTTTGGCTGGGGTCTATTTTTACACCTAAATATGTGATGCTGGAGGAGAAAAAGTCCAAGGAAGGGATATAGATGGAGCCACTGGATTTAAAAAGTGTGACCTTTGTCTGAAAAATATCATTGTTTTAAATCTATTTGACAGCATATAAATGAAGACTTTTGTGTAATGACTTTTTGATGATATAAAGATTTAATATATAGTGTTGACCTTGTATATGGTTTCAGACTGGCCAAATTCTGAGCAGGTCTTAGCTTAAACATTATTTCTAATCTTGATTCTGTTTCCAAACTGTGGTATTTCAGCTAATGACAATTTGGCCAAACCCCACTTCATAAGGAAAAAAGCTAACTTTTCCTTAAAAAGTTAAATAATTTCAAAAACTTCCAACTTTCATAGCTTAAAAAATAAATGGATAAGAAGATTATCTGTTTATTTATTTCTTTTTTCTTCTCTAAATTCAGTATCAGAGGACTTTGAGTCAGTGTTTGGTCCGGCCACAGAAGTCAAAGGACTCTACATTGAACCACCTCAGGAAGGTAATCAAAAACATGTTTTAGACACAATAAAAATGGTCTGTGGGTGGCCGATTGTAAAAATGTACAACTGTTTTACTTTTCTTCCAACTAGAATATTTCCTGGATTGCAACTTTGATCAGGGAGCCTGTGAATGGGTCCAAGATAAAACTGATGACATGGACTGGACTGTGGCATACCATGATAAGGGTGACGAAAGAGTGTTGCAAAATATCTATTGTCTGTTTTGATACAGCTACTAATATACCGTTAAATCCACTCAGGTGGTGAGTACTACATGGCTTTGAGTGGGCTGATCGGTGGCAGAGAAGATGTGGCCAAGCTGAAATTGCTTCTTAGTGACCGAGCCCAACATGGCAGCTTCTGCCTGACCTTTGACTACCGTGTGGTAGGTCATGACGTAGGCTCGCTCAGGGTGCTGCTGGACAACAATGCTTACCCTGTTTGGGAGCAAAGCCAAAGCAAAAACCAGAGCTGGCAAACAGAATTCCTCACTGTGGCCTGGAAGGAGGAGGCCCCACAGTCTGTGAGTCACTGTTTTATGAAAAACATTTTTCTTAGCTTATTGTCATCACAAAAAAATTTACTTTAGTAACGGCTATGCATGAACGTCACAAATATTTGACGTGCTGTCAAATATATTGATCTACAATTCTGCTTATTTAACTGGAGTGTATTAAAACAAATTTTTCAACTTAATAATACGATTCAACCAAATGTCTTTCAGATTATCTTTGAAGCTCAACACGGGAAAGGCATTGGAGGCGAAATAGGGTTGGATAATGTTGTGCTGACCTCAGGGCCCTGTCAAGAGGATGCAGGTCCAATCTTTTAGGAAAAAAAAACCCATCAAGGATTATTGTGCTTCAATAACCTGCACAGTCAGATTACGTACAACAAGTGCATGCAAGTTTGCTTTCACTCCATGCTGGTACACTGATCTGAACCGTCTTTATTTTAAGTTAATAGCTAGTCTAAATAAAACACAAATGACTCATATCTCAGGAACAGATGGTAGAGCTAACTTTGTCAGTTTGTTTAAACAGTATTCTGCTTAACTTGCGTTGTGTATGTGACAGTACGTTAGTGAAGTGCACTACATAAACTGCAAGATGTAATGTGAATGAAATTGTAGATGACTTAAGTTTTTGAAGGCTTTTTTGTTGAAACAATAAAAGGTGTCAGTGCATATATGCTGCAACATTTGTATTGAAAATATGGTGTATGGTTACAATAAATATGTTTTTTCTAATAGTGGGAAAGATTATGCCTTTTAATATTTTTTTTCTATTGAATTGTGAAAAAACATAGAAAGATATATTTCCTCTATGTATTTCATGTTAGTTAAATAAAATGTACACTGGAAGACAGCTTGTCTTCCAGCATCCCCTTGTGTTTAGCTTCATCTGTCTTTTTATCAAATGGTCAGCTGCAAAAAGCACCAGCACAACATGACCTAGATCTTGTTTCTCTATTGGGATGTTGTATTTACGGTTTTATTTTTCTGACACATACAATGTTTGGCAATGTAGTTCCTAAAAAAACATAATATTATTCTTATCAGACTAGATTACCTTCTTACAGATGTTTGATGTGTCCCCACATTGCTTGTGGCAAACATTAAACAATACTCTGTATGGTTTTCTTTAAAAGAATTTGCAATCTTGCCACTCTTTCAGAAACGCAAGACTTGTGGAATGCAAAAGTTATAGTTATTCTGTCAACAGATTTTGTCCTTCTACCAAAGCACTGTATCTTTGTTTGAAGCTCCTTCAGAGCCGTTATGAGCATAGCTGCTTCTCTTGAACAGCCCATCAATTTAAGTGGATTTCTATATCTTCTTAGGCTTTCCCAGTTGTGTCATACAATCTCAGTTAGATTTTAGAATGATGGACTGACAGTATCCTGTGAGGTTCTTGAAGATTAGAATATTGTTTTATAACCGAATACCACTTTAAATTACTGCACAGGGTTATCTGTGATTTATCTGGCATGTATTTTGATCTCCCTTATGCAGCGTGTTTACTAATGTTTTCGAACAACCAACTGTTGTAAGACAAACTGGATGTGTTATGCAGGGGACTAGTTCCACTGGAAACATTATACCCACAGCTACCCTAAGGCAGAAAGACACTTCGTCACTGGGCCCTCTGATCACCACCAGCAGGGAATGCGGGTGAAGTGTCTTGCCCAAGGACACAACAGTTAAAGCTTGCAGTTGTAACATGACAACACCTGAAAGTATTCAAGGCGGTTAAATACTTCTGCTTGACTTTTTGTAGTATCTTAGCACTACAGAGTACAGACATTGCCTAAATGCCACCATCTAGCGGTCAAACAGAATTACTACAAAAACCTACAAGAAAAGTAGTGTTTGCTATCGGTGTAAATTAAGTAAAGAAAGCGAACAATAATTGTTTATTTTATTTTTTTTTTTAAGAAAACGTGGCATCGAGTATTCTCACAAATAAATATAAATATAAGGTATGGAAGTTGAAAAGGGCTTGAGTTATTATTTCAGCCCTCGTTGTGTTTCTATTAAGATCACATGATCTAGCGGCTAGCTGCTTTATTAGCACAGTCTCTGGGAGTTGAACAGGAAACGCTGTGAGCTGACGTTATTTGAGCTGCCAAACGAAAGAAATCATTATATTCAAAATATTTTTTTTAATTGTTACCATTATTTTAGCAGCTATCCGATTAGAACTGCGAAGCACGTTAGGAGAAATCGTCTCGGTAAGTAAAGCCAGGCTAGCTAGTTTGGTTCTTCATTAACCTTTCCATCTGTTATCTATTTTCAACTTAACCTAGCATAGCCTAAGCTTAGCCAGCCTTTAGACCTGGAATAATTTGTCTTTCAAATTAATTGCTACATTTTACAGGAGGTTAATGTTTTTGTACGTTATGACGACAAGTTAGGCCTTCATAGATTAACGGTGTACGTTTTTATTGCTATTTTCATCCGTAACTTCTGCCCTGAAGAGTATGTTAATCCGGAAAATGACTTCTTGTCATTGTGTTTCATATAGATAGATGTTCTCTATATGGCTGCCATCATCAAAATTAAGCAAATGAGCATGTGATCTAATACTGTGGCTAACAGCATATGATCTGGCCCAGTGAAGGAAGACAACGTCAAACTGGGGTAAGAATAAATGACAATTATCCTACTTTGGGTCAGTGCTGTAAAGTGAGGTATCTTTACATGTAAACCTCAATAAATTCAATATACCTGAAATGTTAATGTATTTTAGAGATTCAGTTTTGATGATTTTGTAATTTACTGAATAAATCCCTGTGTTATCTTTCTATTAGGTAAAACAGTTTCTCAGTGTTTGATAAGTAGTTAGTAGCCATGACGGCAAGGAAGTCCCTGCTTAAAGTCATCTTGCTTGGTGATGGTGGCGTTGGAAAGAGCTCCATCATGAATCGGTACGTCACCAACAAGTTTGATGCCCACCTCTTCCACACTATTGGTGTTGAGTTCCTAAACAAGACCCTGGAGGTGGACGGGAATCAGGTAACCCTACAGATCTGGGACACTGCCGGCCAAGAGCGCTTTCGTAGCCTGAGGACTCCTTTTTATCGTGGCTCCGATTGCTGTCTGCTAACCTTCAGCGTGGATGATAACCAGAGTTTTCTCAACTTGAGCAACTGGAAGAAAGAGTTCATCTACTATGCTGATGTCAAGGAGCCTGAGAACTTCCCATTTGTGGTATTGGGCAACAAAGTGGACGTGACAGAGAGGCAGGTGTCTACAGAGGAAGCTCAGATGTGGTGCCAGGAAAATGGTGACTACCCGTATTTTGAGACCAGTGCCAAGGATGCCACAAATGTAGCTGTGGCTTTTGAGGAAGCAGTCCACAGAGCGCTGGCTGCAGATGACAAAGCGGATCACCTCATCCCCACAGACACGGTCAAGCTCCACAGAAAGCCCCGCTCTGCCACTTCCTGCTGTTCATAAAATCCTGAAGCTATCACTAATAATCCCCTGATATGCCTTTCATGTTTTGAGGCTGTAGGCATAATATGCTGTAGTAATAAATTATGCTACTAGCTTTTTCTTTTATTATTATTACTATTTCTTCAAGGTTCATTGATGCCAAATGCTGAACCTCTGCCCAGAATACACAAGAAACACTAACTCCATTCATGACCAATTACAAATGAACTTTTGCATTGATTTAGCTTTGGCATGTTTTAAAATTCTTTATGCATTAAAATAGTGAATGTTCCAGTTTTCTGCTGTCATAATGACACACACTGCTTAGATGTGAGTGCAAATATTATCGGGCTTCCAAATGTGATTGTGCAACACAATTACAGAATTTAATTGCATCGTATTAAAATCATTTGTATCACCCAATAACTGTTTCTAATGATTATGAATGATCTAAATCCCGTCTTTAGAAAAGCTAACCACAGAGACGTTTGATTACTACCCCTTAAAACTGTATAATGTATTTGCATCATAAATAAATTAAAGCCTTGTTGGAGAAACCGTCATGAACATGTTTCCTTCTGGGAATAAACTTAAAGAATAACTTGCATGACAAATTTGAGCCTTCAAGTTTCTGCAAATCTTTGTATTCTAAAGCCTAGATGACATACAAAATTTTTTTTTTGTTAAATATGAAAGTTTTTTTCAGCCCTATTTTAAAAAACTAATCCTTAATGCACTCTTGACATGAAGATCTCTATTGAAGTTCTTTAGAAAAAAAAAAATCAAAATCTAGTGTATCTGACCAAAACTAATATAGCATCTTAATGCTTGTATAGAGTGCCATGATTCAACAAATAATCTGTGAAATATTTATGTATGTGATACTTTAAAACTGGAATAAACACAAAGTTGAATACTTATCTGAAGGCCTCCAATTTTTAATACACAAATGATTAACTCTTAAACATGCTAGGTGTTTTTTCATTGTTTCCATTGCAACAATCCATCACAAAATACTTTAAAATGTGATTGTGGATCATCAATCTGACTCATAAGATGTGATCACAATAATCTACACACCATTTTTAACTATACACCAATGAACCTTTCTATTACATTGTCTGCTGACTTTGATGGATAAAGTGTACTGATAAAATACATTCAGGATGTGCTGCAACTTAGCACCAGTGAGTTAAATACTGAAATAGTGCTATAACGTGTTATATGATTTCCATTTTTGACTTAATGTTTTCTTAAGAGACATTAAAGGCAAATTTTTATGGTGTGGCATTGTTAGTGTTGGACACTATCAGACAGGTATTTAAAATGAGAAACACTCAGCTTGGTTGTTAGCATTAAGATTAACTGCTTACAAGTTAGTTTATTGTCCTAGAGATTAAACTAAAAACTCTTCCTGGGGAAATCTAATTTGTTTTTGCTGTTTTGATTTTGCTATAATAATGCTTGAACTTATAAAGAACAGGAAATATTTGTATAACAAAGAATAACGTAATTGTGTATTAAACTACAAGTCTTGTTTACTCTTATGAATTTACTTTAAAAACCAACCTTCATTGTCAGCTAAATAAAAGTTATCCCAGAGTAGAAAGAAATGTCACATTGAAAATAAACTCACTATCATTTTATACAAATTTCTTTTAGCCATGCTTTTTATTTAATGCAACAGAAAAAGAACAGACAAGCATTTTTGATTTATATGTATACAATGAGAAGAATATAGTCAGATCTTGGTGTGGCATGATTAACTTAGGAGATGTTTCTTTCCAAGAAACTGGACTTTCCGCTCAAATGCCGTCGAGCGTATCGGGGCGTTGATTTCATAGAAAGGATTCGTTGCAAACTGGAAGATAAAACGTAATTGTCAGACAGTCAGCCTATCAAATTAGGGTTAATAGAGTCACACGGAACACAACTCACCTTAATGTATAAATCATACACATCGTTAAAAAAGTTCTTGATTCCATCTTCTTGTCGAACATCGTGCAGCATGATGAATCTTATTTGTATGGCAGTTAATTAAAGAAAATAAACCAAGGCAAATATGATAAACATGCATATAAAAAAGGTATAAGAAACGACTGTTATGTTGCTTAATATGGCGGTTTTCAACATGTCTGGTACCACTTAGATATGTTGTATCCACTGAATGGAAAAAGATGGACATTTTGAGTTTCTGAATAGAGAATTGTCCAAAACAATTTACCAACCACACTAAAAACTGTGTTTAAATATTAAACTTAGAAAAAAACAATAGATAATACACAAAAGGATATGTCCTGCTGTGACGAAGGCTGAGACAAACCACTCATTGAACTTGTCCACAGTTTTCAGGTACATGCTGTTGGACAGCCACATGTTCTCGTCCACCAAGTCTAGGGCAGCGTGTGCGATGAACTGGTTGAGGTGACGATGGTCATCCTGTGGTCAATGAAACACATCTTCTAAATGAGGATCATAAGTACAAAAATTTCTAATGAATCTTTAAAAGTATGAAAACGTAGCAATCAGCTTTATAAGAGTCTGTTAGAAAGGTTAGCTCAACTGTAAAGATTACAGAGCTGTTTATGTTTATAACTTGTAGAAAGAACCTTGTGCTGTACAAAAAGGAAACCAATGATTAAGACAAATTATGACAACATTCTATTACTTTCTAAAGAGTTTCTTGCTATTCATCTTCTATATGCAGAGCTTGCAGATTATAATGTATTTAATAAACTATTAAATAGGATGTTTAATAATGAAAATAAGCAACAAAAATTTTGGAACTTTCTGTTCAGTTTTCTGAAAGCGGCAGCGTTTTGAAATACAAACTGTTAGACACTTGAACAGTTAATGGTATCCAATGTGTGCTTCATGCAAACAGACATGAATATACAAAAACAACAACAATATGAAATCCAAATCACAACCATCACATAATTTGTTTGTTTACAGTTTCAGGGTTTGTGCCATGTTTTAGCACACCTAAAAGGTAGATCAAAAAAAAAAAAAGGAAGAAAACAGTTGGATTTTGTTTTGCATATTTACTTTCAAACGCATCTCGGGAAGTTATTGCTAATTTATTTCGGTATTTCACGCCACGTCAATCTCCGCAGCTGCAGCTGGACAATGGTATATTTTTCTGTTTACTTACTAACTAACATATTAATCTCAGAATGTTCACATTTATCCAACTCGGTTACAGCGTTTGTTTTCGATATATATACAAGTTTCCCTTATCAGATTTGTTTGTTTTTCAGTTGAATTGCCCAGAACAAACGTCACATATCACCACAAAAATACACTGTTATTACACCTCGGATAACCAGGTACCTGCATTTTAATACGCAACAAAAATTGTCTGAATTTACTATTTATTATATATAAGAGTGAGTCTTATTAAAAATATTTCTGTTTAAGGCAGTTAGGATAATTTTTAAGGGACGAGTATATTTATTACCTTTGATTCAGGCTTCCCGCTTGGTAAAAACTCCATCTCAAACACAGGATTGTCATGATGACCGACCATAACAAAGTAAAAGCTTCCCGACATCGTATAGTTGTCTTGGCAAATCAAATTATGCCCTGTAGTAAATGAAAAACAAACACAATCAAATAAATGATCTTTCGAGACAAACGAAATGACATGTACACATTTGAACTAAACAGACAACGCAAGAGATTCTTTAAGGGATTGTTTCGCTATCAAAGTAAATAGGATCCAAATTCAAGTCCAAAGGAAAATTAAAGACGTATATTTTAAAGTAATACCCCAGTTTTTCTTTACCCGTCAAACTCACTTCCTGATGTGAAAGCGTAGTCGCAAAAAGATGACGACATTGAAAAAAACGTTAGCTATCCATTTAAATTTATTTTGTCTTTTCTTTGAATTTTTTGGAGCATACTATTTTTGAAATTACATTACTAAATTAGGTCTGTGTAAAATTCTGCACGGAAAATGTGATATATCGAGAGCTATTTAAAAAATTTAAAGGACTTATATCAGTTGCGTCATAGATGTGCGCCTGCCCACTGCAGAATTTCCGTTGGCGAGTTTAAATGTTTTGGGTTCACATTTTTAAAGGGAGCGGATCGATTGTTTTGAGTTGTACAGTAACTGAAAAAACAAATATATTTCTCCTTCGTCTGTTCGGGAATTAGGATAAACTAGTCTTCTACGAGCTGCGGAATTTGTTGATATTGAGGGATTTTCCTATTTTTTTGTAATCGTTATGTCCTCGTCCCAGGAGGATGCGTTATCCCCAGAAGAGCTGAGGAAAAGACTCTATCAAACATTTAAAAACAAAGGAGTGCTTGACACACTAAAAGTAAGTAACATTAACCTCAGAAAGGCCACATAACTTCGTCTTCGTACAAGTGTGGTCACTTTATTCACTAATGTGCCTTGTTCATGATCTCCTTTGGTTCTGATCCAGGTGCAGCTGCGGAATCAGCTCATCCAGGAGTTGAAGAGTCCACATTCCAAGGGACAAAATCCAGCTCTCAGGCCACTACCCGGGGCATCCGATACTCTTTTACTTTCAGCTTGCAACACTATAGTAGCCGATCACCTCCGTACTCTTGGGTATGAGTACACACTTTCTATATTCTGCCCCGAGAGTGGTGTGTGTAAGGACGAGGTGTGTATGACTGCTTTTATTCCTTTCTGCATTTGTAATTGTATGATTCACAACCACCAATGTATTCTATGTGGTTTTTAGTTATTTACAAATACAATTATGACATCTGCCTTGCCTTTGCATTCAGCCTCCCTTTAATCTGACACCTCTAAATAAAATCCAATGCAACAAACTGACTTCATAAATGGAGTACTTGATATTTTAGGTTCACCGATGCTATCCTTTCAATCAGACTTACCTTGCATCAAAATAAGCATTGACACCAGAAGGCTGAATACAAATGCAAGTCACACTTTGTTTTTTTTTTATTTTTTAAGTCTTGCATCATTTTACAATTATGTGGTACAGTATACTGAATTTTGTGGCTGTAATGACAATTCTGCTCAATTCTGGCAGATTCTCAAGAAAGAAAACCTTCTTCAGATTCTTAAATTTAGCCCTTCGACAGCCTTTTTCACATCTATGGTGATTAACCACAGTAAATGTAAGATATAATCAAATTAACAATGAAGCTGTTTTGTAATATTAATATTATCAATTTCAAACAGCTAAATAAAGAAGATGGTGATAAAGGTACGTTCAGTAACTTTGTTTTCCATTCAAACTTCTTTTACACCCAAGTCTTCTTGTCAGCATAAAGGTCGTGTCTTGCAGGGCTCCTGTTCAGTCTTTTAACAAACTTGACACACCATTCAGCACACAACCTCCGTAATGACGTCGACACTCAGACAACCAACTTAGCAAGTTATGGAGAGTCCCTCGGTAGGATGAACTTGTATATATAACTGCCTTTTTCATTGTTTTCAAGCACTTATCATTTAGTGTTAATCACAGTTATTTTCCTTTCTGTTCCCAGTTGACAAGATGAAAATGATTGATAGACAATACGAGAACTCCAGTTTAGGTGAAGACAAAATGTTTCCACTCCAGTCAAAACTGGCTGCATATAAAAAAGAGATTGAAGCACAGAAAGAAGCAGAAATGAACACAAAGGTTTTACACACATGAACATGTAGAGTTACATTTAATCCCCTGGGTTGTTTTTGTTTTGTATCATTTATGCTGTTACATTGTGTCATTTCCTCAGCTGAAACATTTCAAAGATGTTGAAATTGCAAAGGTCAGAATGGATGAAAAAGCCAAGTTTAATCAGGAACTTGAAAAGCTAAAGCAAGAACTGGAGAGGACTTACGAAATGAGGGCAAAGGCACTGATGGACCGAGAGAAAAATGCCATTGAGAGGTTGCAAAAACAGCAAGAGGTAAGACACTTATAATAACTTGTTTTTCTCTGCACTTTCTCTTTAAATACTTAAAATCCTTGGCATATGATATGCTTTTTAGAAGCTGGGTTAATATTTTTTCATAAGTGATAATGTCAGAATTAGATAATTGTGAAAAAGTGTTCTGCGTAGACCAGAAACTTATTTTACCTCATTCTCAAAAGATAATGTAGTTCTAAAAGCTGCTTTATTTTCAAGATTACCCAGCTTCTGCTGGTGACAGTTAGACAATTTCTTTATGATGGGTAAAGAAAGTGAAGTTTTTTTTTAGCTCTCTTTGAGCAGTTTTTTTTAAGGGTTGATTTTTTATCAGCCTACTCCTGCACTTGATACACCAGCTCCAAGTTTCATCCAAACAGGTTAAATAGTTATCAGAACCCTTGTATATACTGTATGTGCAGTGTTGACAAAAAAAGATATTAGAATAAGTGGTCCACTAAGTGAGCGAAATTTGCTGTTACTTTATCTGAGTAGACAACAAGAATGTCATCAATATGGCAAGATGTCTTTCTCTGGTTAAAGAAGAATGATTGCTGACTTTTGAAACTTTGACTTCTAAGTTACTGACTTTAGATATCAAAACCTTTTGCATTCTTAAATATTTCCAAATCTGCAGACCTTAATTCTTTTGACTATTAGTGTAAACATTCTTTAATGACTGTGTTATTCTTAGATTGAAGAAAAAAATGTCTACATGCAGAGACAGTTACTGCTGAAAGAAATCGAAACGCTGCGCAGCAGAGAAAATGAGTTGAGGATGAGAACGGAGGCTTTTGAAAAGTAAGATATTTTTAGAGGCCCTTTTTTTAAGAATTTCTTTTCAGTCACTGATTCATTGTTTTGTTTTATGTCAATGTCAGGTCCTGTGAAATTCATGCAGAGAAGATGAGAGCTACTGAAGAGTTGTTGAGGAGGAGAGAACTGGCTGTAAAGACAATGGAGGACACATACGACCAGAGACTGAAGAATGAACTTTCAAGGTATTTTTTTTATTTAAGAAAAACACAATCTGGCTTTGTTTAGGTCACTTAAAGTCCAACAAAAGAGAGATTTAAGTAGTATTTTCTTAAGTTTAGCATTGCTATCAGATGATGTCACTGTTGGGTTGACTTGATGTAATATTGTTACCTTATATGAACCATCGCTCATCTTGAACTTCATCAGCTAAAACCCAATTATGCTAAAATTGTAATCTAATAATTTACACAAAATTCGTTTTTTTCCCCATTTTCTTTCCTATGAACGCTTTTGGTATTAAAAGCTAAAACAGTTCCAGTCACAAGTTTACATGCATCATCAACAAAGATTTCATAACAATTGCTTTAAAGGTCAACTAACATTAAGCCTATGGAGCAATCCTATTAAAAAATAATGGACTACATGTCCGCAATTAATGTAGAAGTTGGTTCTGTTCCTGGAAACCAACAAATTTACATCAACTTTAACATTTTTGCCAAAAAGAGAGATCAAATAAACAGCCAGAACTACGCCAGAAGCTTGCTGATGACTACAAAAAGCATGTGGTTTTTCTGCATCTTGCTAAAAAACATTTAACCAAATATTTAGTTGAGGTGTATTCATTTATTTGAACTTTATATAAAGTAAACCCTGAAGAAATTATAGAAAATCCACAATAAATTCTATGTTTGCACCTAATTATAGTCTTTAAAACTTGAGGTTGTATGTTGACTTATCAGCCCTCCGAGAAAAAAAAAAAAAGTTAAAATAAATACTGAGAAGATGAGATAAATAATAATTTTGTGAAATTCTAATGGGATACTGTAAATGTACTGCTATCTCATCAAATGTTAACAAATGTGGGATAGGAGAAATGTGGCTTTCGTATTATAGTGTAAGGAATCATTGACTTGACTTTGTGCTGAACCTGATTTTTAGTCATCTTTGTCACCGATTGATCTTCTTTCTATAATTCCAGTTATCAGCTTGAGCTGAAGGAAGAATTTCTTAGAAGAACAGAAAAACTCACAGAAAGTGAGAACCGAAACAAAGGCAAGCATTTCACTTCCTGCAGGAAAAATTACCAGCTTGATGGTGAATTAATTTTCACAATGTTCACAGCGTTTTTATTTTTCCAGTGGAAACGGCTCGAATCCAAAAGGAGTCTGATTTGATTGAATCCAGACTGGAAGAACACAACAGGGCATGCATAGAGCTGAAAAAACTTCAGGTATTAGTTTATTAAACTAACATATAATTTGAAATATTTTGAGTATTCCTATAACACTTTATTGGAGAAGATTGACTTCCACAGGGTGGTTTATTGAAGTGTTTTCTAAGTTCTATTTTCATATTCCACCCATTGTTTGTTTTCCCAGGTTGAGCTAGAAACAGCACAGCAGCAGATATCTCTGCTGACTCAACAGAAGGAGCTGTTAAAAGAACGACTGGAGAGTACAAGCGACTATTCCCGCTTGAAACTGGAGAAAACGGAGCTGCTGGGACAGCTGCAGCTGCTGAAGAAACAGCTGGAAGAAGCACAAGGAGAGAACCAGCGGCTCCGTGCAGGTGAAGGGAGACCGCCGCATTTCTAATGAATATGAAACAGCTTCTGTTTCCTTCATATCCATATCAGCTGTTACTCAGATAACATAAACAAGGTGCAAATACACATTCTGTTAATGTAATGTATGCAGTTTTTTTCTTTTCTAGTTTCTCTCTTATATTGAGTGTCTGTGACTCCATTCAGTATGAGCTTCAGTGTGCCGTGAAACGTTCAGTCCAGTCTGTCTCTCTGCCTCACCCTGAGTCTAATCGAGTGAGCCTGGTCTTCCAGTGTGGGGCCTCTTTGGCTGACCTGTAGCTTTGCAGACTGTCTGTGAAGGAAAGCTATTAAAATGTAAGCGGAGACAGAAAGCTCTGTTTACCAGCAGCAAACAAAAATGTTTCTTCTCTGTGAGGGAGACCGAATTCACCCTGTTTAATAAGTGGAAAAAATGTGTTGGTTTATTTCTCTGTCAGTAACACAAACACAGTATCCTGAGTTCAGTAGAAACTCTGAGTGTGGTAGAAATTGGACATATTTACTTAAAAAGAAATTATATAGTGCCTTTTCAAAATACTCATATATCTTTAATTAACCCTCCCTCCCTTTTATTTTTCATTACAACTTATAACTTCAAAGTACTTCTTTCGGATATGTGATAAGCCAATTGAAAGTGGGAGCATGATGATTTTTCTCTCCCTCTCTTTCATTTATTATTTACAAATAATGATCTGAACAGTGTGGCATGCATTTGAATGAAGCCCTCCTTAAACAGGGCTTCATTAAAAACAAAACAGTTTTTACCCGATGGCAATCATGGCACTAAATTCAAAGGCATAAGAACTTCTGCTCTTGACACCACTTTGTTAAAAATGTAAATTCTGTTGCGACACCTCCAGGCGCTGCAACCATCTTCTGATGTCTATTTATTTCTCATTTTGTACTATTTATTTCTTTATCTTTGTATATTATGAATATACACATAATCTGCATCTTAACTCGAGTCGAGCAAATCTCAATCTCGTTGTAATCTGTTGATGACAATGACAAATAAATCTTATCTTATCTTATCTTACTATGTGACTTCTAAATACAATCCAGTGCAACCAGCTGCCTCGGTAATTGGTGAATAGGCTTCAAAGCGTCACGAAGACTAAGAATTAACTTTTAAAATAATATTCTAAATTTTGACTAAATTAGCTGTGTGCCATCTCCATCCAGTCTGATGGAGGTTTATCTATTTTCTAGCTCAGGAAATGGCGCAACTTCTGTTTCCGCATGTGGAAAGCTGTTAGAAACATTCTCCTAAAGACAGTCTGAAAAGTCTTGACTCGGAGGCTGAATACAAATTTAGAAGAATTTAGAATTCATTATATTTTACTTACAGTTCACAATTATGTGCTGCCTTTTATAAAATGGTTAACAAATGTAAGGCACATGAATGCTTTTGCATACATTAACTAAATATGTTTTGCAAACCCCCTTTCTTAGAAATGATCAAACCATCTAAGGAAGAACTGGCCTTGCAGACAGAGCTTCACCGACTGCAGAACGCTCGTACGCTGGATGAGGCAGAGTTTGAAAACCAGAAACAGGTGCTGCAAACGCAGCTTCAGTGTGAGGTCAGTCCTGTTCCACCAGATTACTTGGAAGACTGTGGGAAACTATGTGACCTACATTCTTCCCTATGGTCACATAGGAAGAAAAATGCTTTTGTGCCTGTGGTACAAATACAAAACTTTGCAAGACGGTGAATTGTAATTTTTTTTCTCTCTCTCTCTGCAGGTGGAACGATGTGCTCAGCTTAAAGCTCAGCTGACAGAGTGTGAGGAGAGGGCAGAGTGGATGACTAAGCATGTCGAGGAGATCAAAACACAGCTTCACCAAACACAGCAAGGTAGCATGTGGTGCAACTTGTAGTTTGTGTTAACTTGATCTTTGTGTCATGTTAGGTTTGTTCAGTTATGCATGTTAGACTCTGTAGCATGTTTGTTGTCAAATTTTCAACTCTGAATAGACAGATTTGCTTTCTTTTTGTTTTTTGAGTGAAGATATTTGTCAGGTGTCAAATATTTTCCCCATTGTTTAAAATGTCTTGCAAAACTATTCATGCCTCACATGTTGCAAAATTCAATGTGTCTTATTGGCATTTTATTTGATATAATACAACAAAGTAGAACAAAACAGTGAAGTGGAAGG
Organism: Xiphophorus couchianus; assembly: GCF_001444195.1. Taxonomy (NCBI): domain Eukaryota; kingdom Metazoa; phylum Chordata; class Actinopteri; order Cyprinodontiformes; family Poeciliidae; genus Xiphophorus; species Xiphophorus couchianus. The sequence continues at coordinate 14,382,240 of NC_040234.1, read as the reverse complement.
ACAGTGAGGAAAAAGTGGGGCACACTTTTGTAGCTCCCCTGTGTCTATTTCATCTAGAAGCACTATTTACTGTAATTACAGCTTGAAGACTGTTGGGGATGCTTCTACTAAATTTGAACGTCTCCAACTATGTAACCCATGTAGTCTTTACAAAACTGCTGGATTTGTATAGAGATTAAATTACACACATCAGAATAAAGGGGACCGAATACAAACTCTCCTAAGATTCTTTTGTTTGTAAGCATGTTAGAAAACCAAATCATTCCACTAAATCCACTTCATAGTAATGTGCTACTTTGAGTTGGTCTGTTCAGTAAAATACCAAAAAAAGTTGAAATGGGAAAATGAAGAGTACGAAGAGGTTTGTCGGCACTGTAACAAAATGAAACCAAGAAAGAATGCTGCTGTCTAACGGTAGTAACTCTGTTTTAGATGTAGTTGCTTGTATTTCTGGTGGAGGTCTTCTGTTTTAGTGTTGAACCCCCCTCCTCTCTGTTTGCTTTTCCTTTTTCATTTCCTCCTGTGTGACTCAATCGATAACGACAGCTCTGGAAAATGAAGTGCTGCGTAACCCGAAGCCCTCTCTTGTTGATCGCTCTGTTCTGGAGTTCAGCGCTGACTCGCTGGTTCCACCCGACATCTACGTGGACAGAGCTATGCTGAGGTCCAGGGTGAGTCACCATGATGTCTTTGAAGCAGGTGAGCCATTGCGAAGACACAAGTTCCCCTGGAGTGATTCTCCAGACTCGGACATGGAGCTCGTGGCAGAAGCCAAAGCTCGCATCCAGAAACTGCAGAAGGAGGCTGAAAGCTTGGAGGAAGCTTACAGAAACTACCAGCAGAGGGCAGTGCCCCCCATTGCCTCTCATAGGCCTCTTTCACCACAGCAAACCTATTTTTCACATTACCCCAGTTCCTCTTTGAGGAAGAAAGACTCTCTGCCTTCACACAACTATTCAACCCACAGACCAAAGACTTTACTCAAACAACTCACTCCTCAATGTATCCAATCCCCCGCATTGGTATCCCACGACACCGGAAACATCATGCCTCCTTCAGAAGTCTATGACCAGCCCCAGGCCCCATTTGTCCCCGAACAGAGTCGCCATTCTTTGTCTGAACCTGTATTTGTAAGAGACGGACAAAGCCAGGATGAAAGCTCTGCTTCAGTTAAACAATCGTCTGGGACGGCACAATCCTGTTCCAGAAAGAGACATCAGAAGCAGAATGCAGAAGGTAGCTTTTTCATTTGTCAAAGAATGCCAAACACAACTACTTTAAGTTTAAATTGATCCTCTTTTAGTCTTGTTTCTCAATATAAGTCCTTGCTCCCCCTTAGAGCCAGCGGTGTCTGCGATGGCACTCTCCCAGCCGCCACTGTCTGACACACGGCTCTTCTGTGCCTCCGTCGTCACCGTCGCAAACACAGGTGACTTTTCTCCTGAGCTCAGTCCACCTCACAGCCCCCAGCTCAGGAGCACAGCACGGGACCACTCCAGGTACCATCTGCTGCCGCTAGGACAAGGACAAACATTTCACGTTTTATTTCATGGTCATGAATTTTAATGTTGTCTTGTTTGCCCTTGTTTCTTTCAAGTCCACCAAAAGCACAGCCTGTGTTTTCCAGCTTGGAGTCTTCCCCGCATCCAGAGGAGATAAACCTTGAAGATCTAACAGGAGATTTGCAAGGTGTTCTAGAGTATTAGCAGTCATGTCATGGTGCATGTTGTTAAACCCAATACTTTTTTTTTATGATAGGGGGAAGAATCATTTTAGTTCTTTAATCTCCCTACATGCTCCTCATTTTGAAGCGAGCTGAACATAATTCGTGATGGATTTTTTTCACATGTGTTAACACTTAAAATCTCTGTAGAGTTCTGACTGACAAACATGTGGAAAAGACGTGCCAGAGAAGCACGTCGCAGCTCTCAGCACTTAAAATTGGAAACCTCGCACTCCATCCGAACAGACATGCAATCATACACAGACAGTTCTTTGACAAGGAATTCATGCCACATTTCAGTGTTAAACCACACACATCACAGTGTTATTGTGATTTTATGTCATAGACCAACCCATTTGTGTGTAATTGTGAAGTGGAAGGAAAAGATGCATTGTTTTAAAAATAGTTTATATTTATAGAAACATGGAGACAAGGAAACAATTGTTGAGTAAAAGCCATAAGAAATGGCTTTGAAAAGGGGGAGACGTTGACTTGTGTCCCCTTTGCAGATTTTTGTTTGCAAACATCTCAAAAACCATAATTCCATAAAACCACTTCATAATTACGTACTGCTTTCACATAACATCCAATAAAGAAAATTGTGGCTGTAATGTGGCAATGGAGGACAAGCTACTTATACTCTGGCATTATATAGTTTTATTGTGTATCTTCAACCTTCCAGTAGAACATTTTTCCGCTGAAATTCCCAAATGATCTGCTGCCATGTCATTTGCAGCAGGTGTCATGTACAACTTTGATGGTTCAGACTTTTTTTCCTGTTTTTTAATGGCTATGAATTTGGCCCCCAGCATGTCCTTTCAGCAGCCCCGCACAATGGCGAAGATGAAGGACAGCTGATTATGTATTCTGTGCCGGTTCTCTGGCTCTGTTGTATTATGGTGGAGCATAAAAGATCTCTTTGTGCTGCATCTCCCTCCAGAGCCCGGCCACATTCCAGAGCTTCTCCTGGACACTGCTGTCCCTTTCTCTGAGGAGGCCCCCGAAGGGCCCGCCACCCCCCAACCCCAGGACCTCCCAGAAGACCCTGCAGACTCGCACAGCCAGCCTGGTGAGTCAACCCGTCCAGTAATGACCCTTAATCTTGGTTGACCCACAATGATATGCATTTTATATTTATGTTGAAAGCCATCATTCTTACTGCTACCAGTCTGCCATGTTTTGCTCATTTCCCGCATTCTGAATTTATGTCACTCCACTTTTGTCTAGACGTTCAAGAGACCTCAGGTGACTCTGTCAAAAAGGAAGAGGAAGAAGAGGAGCAGAGGTGGGAAAGAGAGCGGAAAGAGAAACAAGAACAAAGGCACAGGGAGCTAGAAGAAACTAAAGAGCTAGAGCTGCAGGAATTGGAACGTCTGGAGAAGGAGACGGTAACGGTGAATCCAGGGTGGCGATGCATAAAAGATGTTGATCTAAATTTAACAGTGATTGCTTCTCTGTCTAACCAGCTTTTGGAAGAGGCGGTGCAAACGGAAAAGGAAGGAGAAGAAACGGAAGAAGAAGCTGACATTAAGAAAGGAGAAGACGATGAGCAGAGCAGGGAAGAGCCAAAAGTAGAAAATCCACTGGAGAAATACATGAAGATGGTTCTGGAAGCAAGAGAGAAGCAGAATGAGCAGGTCAGTTTAATCTAAAAGTCAACATTTTATGTTTGACTTGTATAGTTTACTTAACCGTATATTTGGCTTTTTTGTGCATTTCTAGAAGCCTGTAAGAGAGGAAGGAGGACAGATGAGCCCAGAGGACAAGAGTTTATTTGAGGAAAAAGATGAAAGGTAACACAAATAAAGCTGCCGTGTTGATTTGTAGACATATCACTATATTGCATATAAAACAATTCAAAAGGTTACTTCAGAAACCTTTAATACAAGAGCAAGCTTGTCCAAGCTTTCAGCCTCCTTCTGCAGTTTCTGGATGTGCTGTAATCCCAATAACTGATTGCTTTTGTGGTTTCCCATCTCCTGATAGATCAGTGATGTTATTAGCTCTGGAATTACTTCAAGTTAATTTCAAAATATCTTCCTCTGATGGGTTATGCTTTTTTCTGTCCCTTGAGGGCTTCACTTATTAACTGGGTTTGTTTTCCTCAGCATTGCAGCATTCTCGCTTAAGGATGAAGAAGACGAGTTCTGGTGAGCCGCCTCAAGAGCTGAATCGAAGTTCTGTAAAGAGTTTCAACCTCGTCACCTTTTTAACCTACATTTTGATATTTTAGCTTTTTAGACCAATTTGCACTTATTAGAAATGTGAAATATGCAACTTTTGTAAACTGCTCTAATAAAAAAAAAACACACTTTAGAACATGCATAACTTTGTTTTCTTTATTTTCATAAAAACAGTCATCAGGCCAGTTGAGCTGTGTTTCCAGTTAGACATGGTGCTCATTGATTAGTTGATTGATTGATGTCCTCCTGGTGATTCATAAACATTTAATTGTTTTTTTTGGTTAATTCAGTATGGAACACAAACAATCAAAGGTCATGTACATTATTATGATGTAGTAGTATACCTTGCAAAATAATCCATACTTCTTCAACCTTTCCACATTTGGCCCAGTTACAACTACAAACCTTAATTGTCTTTAATTGAGATTTTATATGACAGACCGACAAAGTAATGGTTTGCTATGAAATGGAAGAAGTGGGTTGATTATTCTCTGCATTATACCAAGTCCTGTCAATATATCCATACATATTGACAGGACAGGCAAAGAGAGTGGTATTCAGAAATGAGACAGGAAGTCCATGGTACCTGTGGAGGAGCTGCAGAGAGCCATAGCTTAGGTGGAACAATCTGTTGTTAGCTGTGTACTCTACAAATCTGGCCTTTATGTAAAAGTGGCAAAAAGAAAGTCATTGTTATGTGTTGGTTGTATTCTATAGAAATAAAGTACCATGAGGTTTGTGGTTTTTACATCACAATATGTGGTAAAGTTTAAGGGGTATAAATTATTTCGCAAGGCGTTGCATGCGACACATTTCTCAGCTTTGCCACTGTACAGCTATCTAGTTACCATGAAACAAATACTTTAATTTCACAGGATACCGTTTTACACATTGGACAGCATTGGCTTCAACACTTTGGCTACATTTGCTTTAAAAAAATTTTTTTCAACTGATTTTGTTTATTTTTAGGAAATCTTGAGGAAGCCCTTGACATTTGTAAAAAAAAAAAAAAAAAAACATCTGCATTAACATGCAAAAAAGAAAAAAAATTAAAAAGACAGTCTAAAAATATTGATAACTAGTTAGCTATGTAAAAGGAAGTAATATCTATTCAGTTAAAAAGGGCAAACACTGCCTACTACTGATGTCAGTATACCTAACTGTACATCACACGTGTCTCTGCAGAAACAATGGTTTTCATGCAACAGGACATCAAATAATCCCTGTAACTTCACTAAAAGCAAAAAGATTACACGAGTAATTATATCAAAAATTGCACATTTAAAAGAAATGCAATTTAAGAAAATCGTTAATACGAGGTTTCAATTTTTAAAATCAGACACCAAAAAAGTTAATTATAGCATATTTACATTGCTTAAAACTGAAACTCTGGCTGCTTTCAAATGCAGTGTTATGTGTGACAGTTTTATTTATGTTACAGGAGCTTAAGCAGAAAACAGTAAACATTTGTTTTGTACTCATGTACAATACACAACTATTTACTGAGGAAGATCTTAGCATCATATCATTGGAAACAGGTTGTTGTTTTATTTTCATCAAATTTTATTCAAATGAACCAAATTTTATAGATGTTACATGTATTCAGATTATATTTTACACCATTCATGTAATAAGTGTAAGAAATAATTCTAATTAACACCATGAAGAGGATTTAATCAGGTTCAGTGAATGGTTATGTTGCTCCATTTCTGATCAAAATTACATTTTTAATGTTGTCTATGAGTTCTAGTGCACACCTGAGGTAGTGTTAATGTAGGCGATTGTTGTTCCGAACATGCTAATGGAACTACAATCCAAACTAATTCACCCTTAAATGATTGGCAACTAAGATGGTTACCCAGCGAAATATGCGTGTATTGATCTTGTGAACCCTATTTACTATTACAGAGCTTGTATAACTGCCTATGTTTAATGTTCTTAATGCTACAATTTCAGCAATGCAAGACTAGAGTTTGAAAACACTTACTGAAATTGGACATAAGGCCTTCCTTATTGTGTACAAATCATTAGCATGTTTTTTTATTTGAAATCCGACAAAAGAACATGTCATCAAACCGAAACTTTACAACAAAGGGTCAAAAGAAGGAGCATAACAGAGAGTAAAAACAAACTGTTATTCGCTGTGTGAGAATAGTGCAACGTCTTAACATTCACCAGCAGAGACTGGTTGTAGAAAGGGCTAGAAAACATCAAAATCAACTGCATGAATATCAGAACTACACTGCATTTCCCTACAAAACAGAAAATGAAAAGATGTAGCACTCCTGAAACACTTCTTGGTGAGTTAGTGCAGAAAGCAGCTCTTGTGGATTAGTTTGTTAGGAGCCAGGTTAGTACTGCACAGAGTTGGCAGGTTATACTAGCGGAGTGTTGGTCCAGAAAGACAGCCTGTAGTGTTTGGCCATAGTGTTCGTAAGCGTATCTGCGTTGATGCATTTTTTTTTGTTTGTTTGTTTGTTTGTTTTGCTTTGTTTCCTGTAAGCGTGCGACATCCTTATGTGTAGGAATTGAGGCATTCCTTGGAGCGCGAGGTGATGTCCTGCAGCTCCCGTTCCTCCTTCATTTTGATGTCTTGGTAGGCATGCATTTGACTGGCATCCTTAAGGTAGGCCCAGTTTGCTGAGAGAATCATGAGGTAGTGGATCTGCAAGAGAAGGGTGAGGTGGATGGCCGGTGAGCATGTCAGAGATGCAAAGCGAGCTACAGGAAACAGAGCTATGGTATGTAAACAAAACACATAGTTACACTTTTAGAGAATAAAACATGGCAAAAGACTTTCTACAAGAAATTTGTTACAATTACAGTTATTGTAGATGTTTCTACTTTTGCTATGTAGAGTACTACAGAAATTGCATTTTTATGGTAGGAAAATGAATGCTAGAAAACAGTGAAGAGTGGTACAGGCATTAAAAGCTGGAGGTTAGTGCAAAGCATGAGATCCTGGTTTCTGTAAACCTGACTGAGCTCCATATAGTCCCCATTTCATGATTTACAACACTTTGCATGAGTATTAATATCTCTTGAACTTGATCACATTTTGTTATTACAACTGCATAATCTATGTACAGTATTTTATTATGCTTTGTTGAGTGTTAGATCACAATAGACTAGCTTTAGACTAACATCCCAATGAATCACTGTTTAGTCATTTATTCAGAAATAGAAAATGGCACAAGTCCACCAACCATACAAAGACATAGTGGAGAAGACTTAAGCTGACAGGCGATGCAATAAGGCCATGGTAATATTAGAGAAGCTACTGAAATACAACTTTCTGTTCAACATTGTGCATTATCACATGTTGGTCTGTATGCCTCATAAAATCCCAATAATAATGATAAAGTTTGTCAATGTAAAGTAACAAAATTCCCAAAAAGTTCAAGAGATATAAGCACCTTTGCAAGCCACTGCATACTATTATGAGCGTTAGAATAAAAAAGACCAAGTAGGGATACTTTTGTAAACAAAGATTGTTTATTTATGTAGAAAGTAAAAGCTACAGTCTTGTAAAACTTAAAGAAAATTAAATATATGAAATATGAAGTATAAGTAATTATAAGCAGATCAACGAATCTGAAAATTGTAAGCATGCAGGCACTGTGTTAAAACCAACAAAACGTCTCTTTAATGGCACTTTGAGGAAGGAAAAAAAAAATCTTTCCAGGCTGAGGATCAGCTGTCATAGGAAACAGAATACATTTTGCTACTCTAAAACAGAAATTATTCTTAAATCTTATAAAATGAGGCTTTAGGACCTCATCCAGAAGTATACCACTTGTACTGGCCTATGCTACTTTGAGGGAGGAGTTGTTACTTTGAAATCTACAATGCACAACAGATCAACGTAATACTCATCAGCATAATACAGTGGATGAAAGTTTGCTTAGTTTAGGATTCATTTTGTGAGAAAAATATAATACTGAAGGTTTCCTGTGATTGATTGGCACAAAAAGTCCAAAAGAATAAAAAAAAAATAAACAGAAAAAGGAACAAAGAATAAGGGTAAAGCTACTTTGCCAATGATGCGCGTCTTTTTTTACAGACGTAGCTCCAGAAAACACACCAGAACTGCTAATCTGGCAAGCAAACATGTCAACAATGGGATTAATTTTTATAGTCTTTGTGATTTGATGCTTCAGGGCCATGAGACTACTCGTGCAGTGTTCCTCCAATTAAGGTCATAAGGCCAGTGTGAGTCCTTAAAAAACAGCATTAAAACCTGCACAAGTATTCTACAATTACGTATATCTGGTGTGTGATTTATGAATTTGTGCACAAATTTGCAAATTTACCCTGATGGAATTTAACTGGTTCTTGCAAAGCAGGTTGCTGGATGCTGCAAATCGTGTTTGCTTTCCTGATCTAAATCAATGATTTAGTTCAGGCCTTTATACAAGACACAAGTAGCTGCACACGTTTCAAATTTAAATACCTCTATTTTTTCTTAGATTTCTAGCTTTACACTTTTCTTTACACTTTTATGGTGACAAATTTGTAGAAGCAACGTGTCATGGAAAACTTGTGGAGACAGCAGTGCTCCTAATCTGAGCACAACTTTATTAGGACAAGAAAACTCCCTGGATACCAAATGCTAAAAGAAGCACATAATCAGCTATTTACAGTTTGTGTGATAACTAATTGAGAGATGTCAACTTTTCTATTCTCAGGTTTTTGTTTCCTTTTGTATTTTTTTTTTTTTTTTTTTAGTTTCTTTGTTGTCAGTGGTATCTGCCTCTAATTGGCACTGTCACATGTGGTGCCGGGCTCTTAAACCAGCTTAAAACTTAGTGCAGCAGTCTTCCCGACTCTTAAACTTCAAAACAGCAAAGTTATAAGTAGTAGCCATCATGTAGATCAGCTGGTGGAAGAGAACAGAAAAGGCGGTAAGAGCACATGCTGATGACGTCCCCACTTACAGGTGCATCTCGATAAATAAGAAATATGACAAAAAAGTTTATTTATATCAGTAATTCAATTAAAAGAGTGCAGCTAATGAATGCTGAAAACTCATTTCCTCAAAATATGATTGCTACATAATGCCTACGAAAAGAGCTGGAGTCAGTGTTTCAGGAATCACTCATCTCTGACAGAGGCTTCAACTTTTGCATTTCTGAACCAAAGATATTGTCAGAAGCATTTTACACTGGCTAAAGATGATAAAAGAAGAAGAAAGCTATCCTTTTAGATGAAAAAAAAAAATTGTTGCAGATTCTGGAGGAATAATAAACCGGAACAGAATCTAAGCTATTTGAGGGCCAGTCTAGTTTCCACAGTCAGAGCTATAAGCCATAATTACCAAAGTGATCAGAAATAAACACATAAAATATATCACTCTGTGTCTAATAAATCCTTATGAGTCTCACTTTTTAAATTATATTACTGAAATAAATTACCTTTAATGATATTCTAATTTATTGAGATGCACATGTATATTATTGCTGGTTAATAGTGTTCAGTTTCTTAAAAGTAAAATGTTAAAGGACATTTTAAATACATATGTTTAATATTGTGGAATTCAAAGTTATTCTTCCTGCCCATCTTGAAAAACAAACAGCCATGTACACCTAAGCAAATGGCAAACAGTGAATGCGGGTTGAAGCTGTGGAGAAGCCAATGACAAACCCTTGTTGGTGTGGTTACACAAACCGTACAGCAATGAAAAAAAAAACGAGCACTCAACTCATACTCTGCTCATTTAAATCATGCAAAGATGAGCTGAAGGATTGTGAAAGTAGAGGGCAGCTTACCAAGGCGATCACAGTGGCTCCTGCACCAGCGCATGCCACGATGTACAGGTGGTAAGATAGGTAGAACTGAAAAAGTAATTTTTCAAAATTAGAACCTTGGAATCATCCTTTCTTGTCCCATCCAGTGCTTTAAGGCTCTACTTTAAAATATTACAGCTATGCGTGCAAAGTTAACAGTATTGTACCTCATTGCTGTCGCAGACAGTAATAAGAGAAGATCCGCAAGCCTTTCCTGGTGTGGCGTTCCATGGGATAATTCCTGCAGCCAAAAAGATTCAGAAGATTGTTGTTAATGTTCTCAACATGTCCCACATGGTAAAACATGTGGCTTACAGATCTCAAGCCCAGCCCTACTGGGACAATATCACTGAAGTAGAAGGTACTAGAATATAATATATCAAAGTGTCAGTGGTGCAGTCCACTAATTTCACACTTTTTTACAGAAGGTTCCACACAACACGTACGAAGAAATATAAAATTTCCGCAATATCTCAGCTTAACAACCAGAACCTCAAATTCAACGTTATTTATAACGAGTTATTAAAAAAAAATGTTGACCACAGTGTTGCACAAAAAAAGGTAAATTAAAGTAAATATAAAATATATGAAACAGAAAACATAGCTATATATAAGGCAAACACATAACATCATATAAAATCTGAGAACATGGTGGGTACAGGGGCATGATAGATGGATGGATATTTGAAAAAATAAATGTAAAAACATGGATAAGGTAGACAAAATATGAAGCTTGAGGTTAAAACACATTTTGAAAAGGGGTGCGAGTGCTTTTGATAGTTTGTATGAAACTGGAGAATTGGAGGACAATACTACATACATTCTGATGTCTTTTATTTCAAATAATATTCTTGAAAATTAAAATAAAAAAAATAATGGAACAGTGGGTTACTTTTTAAATATTATCACAATTATTTTTACAATGAGTATCACGCCTCTGATCTAGTATGTGCATGGTGAGATTTTATCTTGCAGAAAAATCGGAACATTTATTTTTAGAATACATAAACTTCAATTTTTTTACGTTGTTTTGAGTTTTTTAATTCTTCAAACAAAACTAAAGTCATAAGTTTAAGTGGTCACAAATAGAAAGACAATGAAAATTCCAAAATAAGAAGTGTGAAGAGCTTTCAAGTCCAAAAGACAATTATCAAACCCTTCATATAAGTGGTTCTTGGTTAGAGGCCACATGTGTGTTTGCTCTCAACTAAAATGAACTGGAACAAAATTTATAAAGACAAAGCAATATTCTCTTACCGTACTGACGAACATCCACACAGAAGGAGTCTAAGTTTGTAATGTTGGCCATTGGGGACTTCATGGTGTTACAGGTAGCCCAAATGTTGTAGAAGAGGAAGACAGGTACAGCTGAGAAGCCAAATACGCCGAGCCAGGCTACACCCAGGATGTACGTGAGGAACACAAACTAGAGAGGCAGAAACAAGAGCAGGAAGGAGCTGTAAAAAGTTCATAAAATAAGCTCATTCTAGAGTTTTACATATCCTCTAATGACTGTTTTCCAAAATGTCCTGTTTAAATAAAAGCACTGAGGTTGTGTTAACATACCATTCCACTGATGCAGCGTCCACAGATGGTGGTCTTGAACTCGCTGTGCAGTTCCTTGACGGCACTGGTTGTGTAGAATCCCTCGGCGAGCAGAATGATTCCATACAGGAAGAAAAACGAAGCAATGCCGTAGATGACGTACTGCATCAGCTGTATTCTGTTAACGAGCAAGGTCACAGTTAGGCTTTAGTCTGTGCGGGTGACGTTGCTGTGGACAACAAAACACCAGCATGGCCTACCACTGTTCACCATGGGAAAAAATGGCAGCATGCAGCATTTTTATTTTCCATTCAATCTTTAAGACATGAGAAAGTTGGGTTTTAAAAAAAAAACAAGCAGATGGTCGGGATTAAGCAAAACGTGACGAGAGACTCGAGTCCAAATGTGGGGATAGCAGGTGATGCAGGTCTCTGGAAATCCTCCAGGCAAAAGACAGTGGACTGTGGACATCTTAAATTAAACAGAGCTCTCAACATAAAACACATGTGCAGCCCTGTCCAATGTCATCCTTTTTTATTGTCTAGACAAATGGGGGTGCTTTTAAAAGCGATCCTTATTAGGACTGTTCTCTAGGATCAGGTGAATGTGGGAGATTATGAAAGCTAAAAATATCCCACTTCAAGCTCACATTACAGCAGTTATCTGTTTTAAAAGACTTCTTTTTATTGAGATGCTTATCTAGAAGTCTATTTTCCAGTAAGGGTAAAGGTTTCTAAATATTACAATGTTCTTTGTTTGCATTTTCAGAAAATGGTAAGCATCAACTCTCACTAGCAACTACAATGTATAAGTACTCATACCCCCAGAACTATTTTACATTTCATCACAACCACACAGCTACATATTTTTAATTCTAAATTATGTAAATATTTAGATATATTTCATTGGGATTTTATGATGATAATATAGTGATAATATGTGACCACTGGTTTTCAACTCTTGTAGGAGATTCAAATCTGGCCTTTGACTGGACCAATCCAACAAATGAATATGCCGTAATCTAAACCATTCCACTTTAACTTTGCCATTATGTTGGATTGTTGTCTGGCTATCTTGTGTGTGTTCAGGCTACTATTCAACATTTGCTGTCTACCATTACTAGTTATGAATGAAGGAAATTTATCTAATAATACCTTCTTTGGCTTGAGGAAATTTCTAAACTGGACTTCTCATTACTTTTTTTCCAAGGCTTTCTGCATGCCACCATTCCATAATAATAAAGTTTAAGCCAAAAAATACTTCCACCTGATGTGGGTACTGAAGTGTGAGTGAGTACTTCATAAAATGTTTGGAGCTTTGACTGTGGTTTGTATGTATCATTTGCAAATTTATGTCACTTTGAGTTGATCCATCACAGAAAATCCCAATAAATACCTTTAAAATACCTTAGCTTTTTCTAATTGCAACATGAGAAACTTTTTCTTTTTTTTTATAAAGGCCCTATATGGACAACAGCATGAATTTACAACATAGGGAGACTTACATGTCAGTGAGCATAGCATGGTCAGTTCTGACTGTGGAGAAGAAGGTTTCCAGGATGGTCACAGTGCCATTGAGCGCCACATGGCCACATCCGCAGAACAGGGCCACACCAGAGAAGCAGAGGATCGTAGCAACCAGTGATGCATACGGCACGCCACCTAAACATTTGATGCAGCACTCAAAGCAACCTACGCAAGATGAAAGAGAGGAAAAAAAAACCCAACATTTTACAGGCCACTGCAATTTGATATAATTTGTTTTAAAAGGCTGTGAGGTGAAACGAGATCAACATCAGCTGTCATGTCTATAAAAGGCTCATTTGTTTTTTTACCCAGAGTTTGTCTAAAGAGGAAGCACATTCCATCAGCCATGTCTACAAATGTCTGTAATGTAAAGCACAAGCTGAAGCAGCTTGCTGCGTGCCCCTGAGGTTTCACAACTCACATCGCCTTCATGTTTTTATCTGACAACTCACCACTACTCTTAAAGGGCACTAATGGCTGTCCAGCAGGTCAGAGCAGTGGGTGTCTGCCTTTGCCAGGCTGTAAAGAAAATCTATGGCAGCTGAACATGAGGGGAGTGAAGTGACCCAAATGGGCCTGTCTCATCCAATGGGTTCGTATGCCTTCTGAGGTGGAGCGATTTACCACAGTGCTCTCTGTCTGTAGGCACAAGCTAACAAGCAACTCTGCTCTTCAAATCAAATCCACATGTGTCGGACTGGAAATAGGAGTGTCGAGGGAGAACTAGGTCATTTGATGTTTCAGCTATGCTGCCAGTTACTGATGTCACAATGTAAATTGAATATTTAAAGCTGCAACAAGAAAATGTTTTACATTCGTAATGAATTAAATAATAATAAAAAAAGAGCTAAAAGGCTACTGATAGTGACCAATCCAGACAAAAAGAGTTGCATTTCAGACAAACATTTTTTTGATTCTCTTAGTTACTTGATGGTTTATTTAGGTTTTTATATCAGCAATATTGTTGTTTGCTTAGAGATAACAGTTCAAAATATGAGGGATTCTAGGTTTAGGCTGATCAGTTAAAACTGCAGCACAGCATGCCTTTTTGCAAAACTCAAACAGAAGCTCTTCTTCTTTACCTCGACTGAAAAGTGAAGGGGGGGAAAAAAGATAATGAAAACCAGAACACATTTTCTGTAAATACTGGGCATTTAGGTCTCCAGCGCTAAAACTGCAGTAGCTTAAGAAACCTCAAACAAGTTTGAGTAGTTTGACTGATGCATTTATAGTATCAAGATTCTGTGCCAAAAGATCTGGGTACATTAAAACGCCTCAATGTTGCTCCTGTGAGTGAAGTCTGTCACGCAAGGTCTCTTCTGGATGCTTAGTTAAGAAGTAAGCCATCATTATGATCCCAGCAGATGAAAGGTAAAAGGTATACTTTACTATACTTATACAAAAACTCGAGTATAGGTAGAAGTAAAGAACGTCTTTACTCCACATGAAGAAAATTGCAGGCTATGTTGCTTCTACAAAATTTCATCACAACAAACCAAAAGATTTTCTGAGCAATGTGTTTTCTTTGTGTCTCTTTCACAAAGTTACTGTCCTGAGTATTCAGCACTGTTTATATTTTTGTGTGATGAAGACAATTAAAACAGATAAATTGCTGCTGGGCCAGCACTTTTGGAGTCAGAAGCCTTATTGGGGCAGTTTGCGGCGCACAAAGATAAAAAACATTGCTCTCCAGTGGTGCGTGCAAAGGAGTTGCCACGGCAACATGTTAACCACAACTTTATGAGTGTGCCCACAGTGGAGCTGCGAGCTCGAACACTCGGCTATGTTCCTCAGACAAATATGTCAGGAAGGGACAATGGATGGTGGAACATCCAGTGCCATGGGATATTGAGCCCAGCTCTAAAGTAAATAACAGTTTAAAGAAAAAGCTCATCCTGCTTTAGATGGAACCATCAAATCCAGTAGCAGATATTAGCTTACAGTCAACTCAGTTTGGACCTTTCAACACTGCAAATAACTGCTTGCATACCCGTAAAAGTGCTTTTTGTGCTCTGTTTGCCATCCTGAAGTCCACAAATGTTATATGTGCTGAATGTGGTTGGGGTTTAAATTTATAGCTAAACTAAAAGGCAGAAGACACGAATACGAGTGGTTTTATTTGTAGCCGATCTAGTTCTTATGGTGAATCTAAGATATTGTGTGAAAACAATGCCTGCTTTGAAGTGTATTTGTGGTTATAATTATAATTTAAGACTGGCAGTGGAAATCCAGATTTTCAATTTAAAACTGCATGTATTGTTAACACAACATAAATATCAAAACAAGTAAAAATGCATTAATTTAATCCTCTTACTGAAATGAAAAGTTATTGGTGTTAGATTATAAAATCTCAAAAGACTACTTAGTGAGTGGATCAGTGATAAAGCACAGGGTTTATATGTTTGTATGCAAGAGGAGCTAAAACATGAGTGTCTCTAAAGACTAAAAACAAAGGAAATCACCAGACAGATGAGGGATAAAGGAGAAGTTTAAACCAGGAGTAGGTTATACATTAAGGTCTCAGCTATGAATATCTCACAAAATACTTTTCAGTTCAACATATGAACAGAAAATGGCACAATGACAAACCTACCAAGACATGGCTGCACACATACACTGAGAGGCAGCCAAGATGTCCTTGTTTGGGAAGAACTGCTGAAAACTAAAGCTGAGGCGAGGGAAGCTGTTGACAACTATTAGCAATGCACTCCACTGGACATGCAAAATTATATTTGTGTTGGAAAACTAACTCTGCATATTAAGTTAAACACAGTAGTTGGTGTGAATTTGAAGGGCGGATAATATGCAATATACTTTTCAGTTCAACATATGAACAGAAAATGGCACAATGACAAACCTACCAAGACATGGCTGCACACATACACTGAGAGGCAGCCAAGATGTCCTTGTTTGGGAAGAACTGCTGAAAACTAAAGCTGAGGCGAGGGAAGCTGTTGACAACTATTAGCAATGCACTCCACTGGACATGCAAAATTATATTTGTGTTGGAAAACTAACTCTGCATATTAAGTTAAACACAGTAGTTGGTGTGAATTTGAAGGGCGGATAATATGCAAAGTTCTCCCCCCCCCCCTTTTTTTAAACTTTTTTAAATGCATCATTTTTCCCCCCCAATTCCAATCATGCAATAAATTGTACTAATCTGTCAACAACAAAATACATCCAAGATTGTAATGTGGTAAGTAGATCAAAAGATGTCGTTTTTGTAAGGCACTGTACTGTAGATTAGTAGAAAAAAGCAGAGCTTTAGCAGCTAAAACTAAACAAGAAGTTCTCAATAGCAGGATTAGTGACTGATTGTTTTTGCTAATCCCCACAAGAAATAAAAATAAATAAAGAAATACATAATTTTGTTTTTCCATTTTCCAATTTTAGGGATGCACAACTAAACATGAAAGCATGAAATTAGAAGGAGAAACTGCTGGCTTCTTCTGATTGGACAGCCAAAAATGAAAATCACGCTGGTCTCTCTGATGACTTTCACATGCTTCCCAGTCACCAACACTCCTGGTCAGACCTACGGTTCCTTCAAGAGGCTGACTTTTTGCCTTTGTCACAGAATGTAGCAAAACAAGAAAAGGAAGAATTCAAAACCACCATAACAGAAAGAAACACCTACAAGTTTGCTACTGTTTGCCCTGACAAAGTCTGGCCCCAAAGCAGAAGCTTGATTTGCCACATCAAGATCACGAGGAGACCAGGGGAAAAAAAGATTCTTGTGTGAGAAAAAAATGTGTGAAAGTGTGTGACATTGTGTGAGAAACTCTGGAAAAAAAAAGAAATAGAAAGAGTCCAAGAAGTCCTGATACAAAGGGCCAGTGTGTGCAGCCACAGACTGTCCATCACATTGGACTCTCAGGGGCCATTCAGAATAGCAGTAAGCCACGACTTTGCACTTCCGCCACACAGGCTTGAAGCCGAAGACAAACCCACCACTGAGCTTCATCCTGTGTACTACCCCCCTTCAGAACAGTGCAAAGCCTTAACAGTCTGTTGTTGCGCAACACCCCCCCCCTCCTTTCTGTCTCTACTCTCTCACTCTCGTACTTCCTCTTCTGAGAGGGGAGATGTGCTACCAGCTCTCCGTCTAACGGGTCCGTTGAGTTTCCTAAATCTGCTGGGATTTACCCTGTCCAGAACTGAAGTAAACTCTGTTTAAGCTGGTTTCGAGAAACGATTCGCCTGGTTATCTGACGGCCTACATCCAGGTGTCCCACCCTTCTTCCCCCTGTGAATTAGCCAGACTGAGCAGCCTACAGCCAACTAGTTTCACAGAGCACACCTGTTAACGGTCGCTCGTTCTCTATTTTGCAACTTGCATTTGTTATTGAACCAGGTAGGTTTTAGTAACTCGGGCGAGTCCCAAGGATGAGGTTTTAAATATGGGCTACCAGCAACCTAAAAACATTTTCCACTTCTTCCTCTCCAGAATCAAACATCACAGCTATTTTACAACCATCAAAGAACTTTAAGGTGACTCATTAACTGAATGTCCACAACATCTTTTAGATTTTCTTTATGCTAAATATTTTATTAGTAAGGCATTTTTGCAAGGGTCAGTACAGCTTAATTCAGTAGCAGAAATAATCAAATAAGTAAAATCAATCATCTAGTCTATCTTTCCCTACTGCTGATACTGAGAACTAAAAAAGGGAACCTTTGAGAGAGACGGACGGAGTTTGGCGTTTCGAACCCCAGACCTGGCTTGATGATGAAGAAGGTGTGGCAGCAGGAGGAAGATGTTGATCGGCGAAGGCCAGGATCTCCGCAGGTCTGATGAGCCTCCTCTCCGCATGGATGCTGAGGTCACACAGGACTTGGTGCTGGCAGGAAAAAAGGCACCAGTTCTTCTTCCTTGTCTTTGTCTTCATCTTTGTCTTTGGGGTCAGAACCCAGCCGATGAGAGAAGTGCGATTCGAAGCCACACAGATTGTGGGCCAGACGGGTTGGTCTCCATGTGCAGGACAGTCTCCGGCTCCGTGGCCCCGGCTCTTCTTCAGCTGCAGAGTTCTTTGTCCATCTCGATCTTGGCTTGAAGCTGCCCGGAGGATCCAACAAAAGGTTCCTCTTTTGCACCCACCTTTTATAGGGTTTATCCACCCCCCTGGTGCGCCTGCTGTCTGCTTAGACAGATGATCTCATATCCATCACTGTCTTACAGACATTTCCTGATGTCTGTGCCAATGTCTCAGGGTTGCTCAACCTCCTGTGTCCCTTGCCTGCACAACCTTTCACCTACTCTCTACCTCCAACATATCAGTGATGTTTAATTGCAGTTACACCTTTTTACACCATTTCAAGTTTAATGTCAAAATCACATTTATATCACATTTATTTTCTTTAGCTTCATTTATGATTTTATAACCATAACTTATTAATTATTCTTATTATAATCTTAATGTGAGTTATTACAGATGTTTTTCTGAAAAGAAACCAAGAATAATACATGATTCTAATTATTTACTACTAAAGTTACAGTTACTTGTTTTTCTTGTAGTTCCCACAAATATAAGTGTATTATTACAAGTAAACCAATATTCATATAAGTATTTTACTTTGAATCTTATCCAATTACTAATAATGTTTAGATTTAATTTTTTAAAACTTTCATGCTTTAAAATAGTCTCAGCTATTTTTATAAATCTGCAGGCTGGAAACTTCCTCTTTTTCCAGGAAACCTGCTTTTCCTGTTTAATGACTCTCTCTGACTGACTATGATTTCTTATGATTAGATAGAAAAAAGTAGAATTAAAGCAAAGTTTGCATGAGACAAAAACAACACACACAACCAGATTTATTTTATTGACACTTAAGTCTACTGTTGGGCCTTGATGTCACTTGAGTGATTCATTTTAAAGATAACTTTATTTATTATTACTGTTAAACTAAAATCTCCAGCATGGGGAAGTGGGATGAGCTCGGATTTTCTTGACAAGTCTCTTAATGCTCGAGGAGGATCCTGTTTGCCAAATCTGTCAGTGCAGAGATGAGACTGATATGAGATTCAGGCAAGCTCAAATACAGTTGAAACCGGAGTTTTACTGTGTCTTTTTATTACAGTTAATAAAAAGACACATGGCTTTCTTTTCTCAGCATCTGAAGTTAAATCTAACAAACTTCTCTGGTTTTGAATCAGTTGCAATTACCTCAATTATTTCTATTTGATAAATGCTAGAAAACTTACCAAGAACATTTCTGAGAGATGTTTTTTATAACTTTCATTGAACTCAAAAGTTTACATACCTTTGCATATCATCGGTGATTAACTCAAATCTGTCGGTTGACCTATCAGAGGTTTACAAACCCATGACATCATCATTTGGTCTTTTTCTCATTTCTTAAAAAGAGAATAATCATTCTGTAGCTAAGCTTAAGATTTTGAAAACATTGATGAATAAATATCTGACATTTTCTGTCTCTCATTATTATGGTATTCACCAGACACAACGCTTAGTAATTCTAACTGATCTAATACAAGGGAAGCTTACTTTGACTTTATTCCAGATAGTGAGAGAAAATGTATCTATGTGGTGTATGCAAACTTCTGGTTTTAGTTGTGTGACTGGCCTTTAGGTTATCGTCATTGCCATCAGTTTCTGGGTATGTAGTGAAGCGACTTATTGCACCTATTCTTTTTATTTTAATTGAGATGCAATGGTGTAGTATGAATAAAAATTACCCTACATTCACATTCAAGTGGCCATAGGATTCAAGCATGAAAACAAAGGCAGACAACAGGGTAAAACTAGAGAACAATATGAAATCTAAAACACACTTTCAATAGAAATGTAAATTCTATCAATTCAATTAGAAATTTTCCATGAAAAACTGTCCTGGTGTACAGATGAACGGTACACCCCTCAATAAACATTGATATGGTAACACTTTATAAAATTACAGTTAAGATATAAGACAGTGAATGTTTGCAGGAAAAGCAAAACAAAACAAAAAAAACATAGAATCTAATGCAGAAAAATATAAAAAGGTATATTTTCAGCTGTTGAAATGAAAAGATTTGGACAGCAAAAGCAGAATTATACACGTTTATTCTGCCACATTCAAGTTCCCCCTTGAAACTCAAACTGACTGTTTTAGACACAGACATCTTTTATCTGCAGCAAATCTCTAACTAGTAGTTGGGCAAGTACATTTATTTTCTCTCCTATTCATTTAGATCCATATACCCTAAAGTCATGGTCTTGTAGGGGTCAGACCTCCCCAACATGTTCACTTCAAATGTGCAATGTTTGAACTTTACGATATAATGGTACTCTTCTCTTCAGACCACCATCACAAGGTTATCATGCACATGTCTTTAATTAACTATGAGAAGGTTAAAGAAAATTGCTTGAAACTATGTACAAATAATGCATTTTTGTATGAAATGTAGTAGATTACTCCCTTCTACTACCCCCAAAAAATGTAGCTCAAAACAACCAAAACTGCTTATGCACAAAATGGTGAAAGGACCATCACCCAACACATTAAAAAGCATGTCAAAACAGAAAATTCAGGAGAACATCTTTAAAAAGATAACTACTATGTAATGTGCAAAATAATATTTAGTTTTGCATTTTGTTAAAGTACTTTCTTATTTTGTGCTTCAAAGTAAACATTTGTTCTCCTGCCTCCAATCAGGTACAATCAGTGACCATGAGTCACTGCAAAGGGCTCGTGCTCAGACTCATCGCTAACCCCAGCAGCTGGTCTTCATCCCTCAGCCACAGCCATCACATAAGCATAAGCACACAACCTGTTGAAAGAATCACTGAGTTGCTCAACTTTATGTCAGTTTGAAAGTGGAATAACATGTATATCCATCCGTAGCTGGTTTGAGAAACATCAAAAAGCTGCGCTACAGATTCAAACAAGCTATCAATCTTTCATCTAAGGTAGACACAAACACAAAGACACCTTCTAAAACAAAGACTTTCAGCAATCATAAATACAAGCTCCATGTTACTATATGGAAAAATAAGTATGGAACGGAGTCCACGCGCACAACAAACACACCCTGACGCGCAGCTCAGAAAGAACACACTGGAACTCTGAGTCTGGAGGAATAAATTGCCTTCCAGCTCCATTAAAAACACCATCCAAATCCAATCTGAAACCCAGGATCATTGCTAACAGATGTCTCTGTTTACAGCTGGGTATTGTTGTTTGTTGCCCCACCGGGGCAAACTGCCAGAACAGCATCTCATTTTCCATTTTCTACTGAGGAGAGATGTTAAAATGCCTTAATTGCAACTCTAAAGGGTGTTAAAGAGAGGCTTTTCTTAGCCAGCAAGTTTCTGAAAAGTGAAACTTTACGTCTCATTTCTAATAAAATGTGCGATAAAAACGATTCGTGGTCATAATCCCTGTGTGTGACACGCTTGCTTTCCTACACAAAATTAGATTTCAGACCTGGGGCTATTCACTGTCGCTGTACTAATTAAACTCACTTCAAACATCCAATAAACAAATTAGTGACTTGACATAAATAATAATAAACCCTGCAGATGATACAGTCTACTCAGATTTAGTTCATAGCACTATAAAAATGTATGAAATTGCTATGTTGCCATCAGATTTTCTATTATTACTAGTGGATATAGGATATGATTCATAAAAATATGTGTTGTTGTGAAACTGAAAATAAATCTTATATGTATTAAACAATGACTTACTATACACAATTATTTATATATATTAATTAAATTAATGCAGAAGTATCTCAGCTTGATACAGTTTTTAGATTTGGGGAGTGTATGACTAATTGATGTCCTGTCAGCAAATTTTTCCACCTGAGCTGTGGATCTCTGTTGCTCCTCCAGAGTTCCCATGGGTCGTTTGGCTGGTTCTTTGAATAGTTCTCTAATTGACCATGCCTATTCAGATCAGATGGATGGTCCATGTCTTAAGAGGTTTCTGTAGCACCATTCTTTTTTCCATTTTCTGATGGTGGATAAAGCAAAGCTCTGTGAAATGTTCATAGTTTGGGATGTTGTTTTATAACCTAACCTTGTTTTGAACATCTCCACAACTTTATCCCAGACCTGTCTGCTGTACTGTTTAGTCTTCACAATGCTGTTTGTTCTCAAATGTTCTGAAAAAAACCTCCCAAGTCTTCACAGCTGTATTTATCATGAGGATTGTTGCAGATGGACTGTATATGCTATTCACGGGACTTTGTTTAGTGGTGTCAGCACAAAGAACGGTGAATACAAATGTATGCAACACTTTTCAGATATTTATTTGTAAATAGTTTGAAAGAACATGCATCATTTTTATTCCATTTCATGATCATGCACTACTTTCTGCAGGGCTGTCATATGAAATCCCATTAAAATGCATTACAAGTTTGTGGCTGTAAAGTAAAATAAAAGCAAGGACAAAGGATGAGAATATTTTTTTAAATTATTATGTGAATCCGCGTACTGTTGATGACTGACTCATTCATCTTTGTATCTGTCCTCCACATTCACCCCATTTGTCTTCAGTCTTTGAAAGAATAACTCTTACACACCCTGAGCATTTATGGATCTACATTAGAGGATGGCTGATTACCATAAAGTGACATTTTCATAATGATGGCCAATGACAAGCCATAAAATTACCTGGTTCTAAATCATTTAACTGAGATAAAGGAGAAAAAAAACTCTGCACTGCTACACAATAACACTGTTGTAAGAATTATGACAAAATCACTTTGCAGTCGAGCACAAATGGTAAAGGAACCAAAGTACTATGTGCAATATCTACATTTTGACATTTAAGATCCTTGGATCAGAATATTGTGGTCATTTTTTGTTAAACTTTGACCAACTGGTACCAATTCTGGCCAATTTAATAAGTAAATTATGAGAATATGTTGCATAAGAACAGCATTTCCAAAGTTTTCTTCTCACATTTCTGCCATGAGCAGCTGTTATTTCTTTACACTCGTGTGTAAACAGTCACTCTGAAACTGTTTTACAACTATTTGAAAAGCAAGAATGATTATTGATGTTTACCATCTTGTTTTTAGGTTAGCATGTCTTTGGTTAGCATAACTGAAGCAGCGGTCTCCAGCGGTTCTCTGGAGAACATTGGGTAACTAACTGAAGGTATGAGGAAGAATTATGTTTTGTGATCAAAAAAAGATCAAATTGGTACCTGTTCACCACCTAGAAAGCATAAAAATCTGGTATTGATCAATAGCCAATTTGTTGATGCATTTCTAAAAAGGTACAACTTTCTATCAAGATACTAAGCAAGTTTGTAGGTACGAATCTTACTTGGATTGCACTGAAAAGTTGGAGCTAAACTACAAAGCCTATCTGTCACCACACTAATCTGTTTCTATCAGGATCAGAAGAGTGGAGCTTATATCATAAATCAAATTGCAGATATACGGTGAGAGGAACCATTCAGGAAACCTACTACAGTTGTGCGTGAAAAAGTCCTTGTATGTCAGATAAGAAAGAATAAAATAATTCACTGTTTGACCACAATGAAAGACCAGGGATACAACCCGGCTCTACTTATCCAGAGTTGATCCCTTAATTTTTAGACATTCAACAGTTTATTACACCCTGACTGCTGTCGTTCCTCCATCAGGTGACTCCTAAACCATGACGGGGAACAGCAAATCTACTTTTCCTGAACAAGGAAGCAGAGTATCCTCTGCTCTGATGGATACAACAGAGGAAACAGCATGTGAAAACGAGAGAAACAGATAACCCTACAGAGGAATGCAAAAAAAAAAAAACCTCAGAAAGAATGGAAAGACAAATGAAGAGAGAATAAGAGCCAAAGAAATAATAATAAATACTTGTTATAAAAACTGACAGGGAAGATGGACGATTAGCAATGACAGAACAAAAGAGAGTGAGGTAGAGAGGGAAGAAGATCTTGGCTGTGTTTGTTTGGCAACAACAGGCTAAGGAGCCCCAGGGGTATGCTAATGAGAGCGAGGCCTTTCAGCAGAGCGGAGACCGCTGGAGTAGAGCTAGAGTGGGCTCTTCTCACGGATACTAGACCTCAGAGATAAAGGGGGTCAGTGGGGGATGGGAGCCTCAGGGGTCAGGGGAAGTGAACTTAGCGGGGATCCCACAACAGCAACTGGTGTGCTAATCTTTAAGCACTTCTACCATAAACCCTGTAAATACTTGGTGAGCTAACATCTTCCTCATTAGGTTGGTACTGTAAATCTGTTGAAGAAAACAAACACTCTATCCTTCTTTTTGAGATTATTCAACGACATCCATCATGTTTTCCACATAAATGCTTGCAGTTCAAGCAAAGAATCAAATGAGATAAATTGTAAAACAAGACACAATAGATGCACACAGAGGATGCATGCCGATACATTACAGTGGAATATAACAAGACTAAAAGCAATCCAGTGTACAAACCTTTGGGTTTTACACAAAAAAAACAGCTTAATATAGAAAAAAAATAATGCTTACAATATGTTCTTACTTAGTAAAATGAATAAACAGCACTTTAAAAAACATTTTTTTGGCTTTAGGGCTCTAAAAGTAAATCTTTCTAATTCCCAAAGCATTTCCTGTTTAAGCAAAGTTTACAACAACAGTATTTGTTGGTTCTAAATCCACTTAGTTGTCATTGTTTTTTTACGTGACTGGTAAATTGGCAATTTTCCAGGATTTTCTCAGCAAGGTAAAGTTGCAGGTTGTCCAATAATTCCAGGCAGTTTACTTATTTAAGGTATCCTTGGAGTATGCCAAAAAATGTTTTTAATTTTTATAAGAAGCTGCAATACCTGGGCTGTGCCAAAAGGGGGTGAGAACATCAACTTTAACACCATCAAAATTCAAAAGAAGAATATCTTGTGTGTAGCAAAAGCAGTGCAAGACTGCTAAAACATCTGACTGTGGTTTTTCAAAGTTTAACTGAGAGAGAATATGAACAAGTTGAGACAGATGTGGAAACAGTTCTCATCTATTCTGTCTCGGGTAGTCCAGATTGTTAAGCTTTTTAAAAAGTTAATAAATGTAGCTGTTTTGTTGGAAAAAAAACTCTCAATTTTCAGTGGATAAGTGCAAGTGCAGAAATGTATACAACTTGAAAAATATAAGTGTTAGTTTTAACAGTGCCCTAAGCACAAAAATTATATAAACAAATGGGAAAATCTCTTTTACAAGCAAGCATCCTAGAAAAAACAAAACATGGGCCGGGTTTAGCTAAATTGTCACACAGTTTTATATCATCAGTGATACAGATAAAATATATGCCTCAATTAGTTAGAACGTGATATGCTCAAACCTTCACCGTGATTTTTGATAAAATGTTAAAACAATTTTCATTGCTTGCTTGCTGCTCATGTTGGGCACCTTCTTGTTATTGAGCTCAAAATGACCAGTCCCTTTAACTTAATGTTGTTGTCGAGACAGTTAGATCTGCTTCCAAAAGTGGATTGTAAAACTGTCAAAGTAAATGAAGGTGGGAATACTTCAGGCCGCCCAAATGAGAGGTTCTTTAAAATGCAGAGTCTTATGAAACATTTATTCTATTTTTGCAACTACAAAGTAGCAGGATTTTCAATACTTTTTGGCATTAGGAACACCTTAGAATAAGATTGAGATAAAAATGTAACATATGGAAATCTAGAGTAGAATGGTCTACAATAATTACTTATTCTTTAAAACATAGTTTGTTATTTTTCTTGAAAAATCATAATGGTAAGACTCCTGTCTTGTCTCATTAAACCCACATCCTTTACTAATAATTTCATGAATTGGGTGCATCATTACACCTCTTAATGCCATTGCAATCATTTTTTCTTATTAAAAAATTTATATATTCTAATTATGCAAAGCAATACACAATTAATAATGAACTGGGATTGGGCTCATCTTCACCAAAACCAATGACTGTGACTGTGGGAGTTTCACAAGAGTACAGGCGACGGAGCCTGAATGCTGCAAGCTCGAGACTCTGCCTTGAGACGTGGCCACTCCCCTACTGGAGGACACAATCTGCATGATGATGAAGCTCACACGAATAAAACGGGCCTCATTGTGGGTCAACCTTTCACTCTGTGAGACTTGGAGCTCTGAATGCTCCTCAGTGCTCAGCCACCCGTGAAGACATGCACCCCGGCTGGCTCACACCACACATGAATTTCTCTGGGATCCGGGTCCATGCCCAGGCCCGATCCCAACTAACAGCAAGTAAAGCAAAGCTTGGTCTGACACCAGAGGAATGAGAGCAGATTAGGTCAAATGGGTGTGTGTGGAGCGGACCATATGAGGAATGACTCACTGGTGTCCGCTGAAAGGGAAAAAGTAAGCTAAATAGTATAGCATCTAAATAGTCCAGAAACATGTTTGTCATGCTCATGGAGAAAACATCCACTGTCTTGGGAATTGAGATTCTTATAAACATTACTTTGGCAATTTGCTGCAGTGAGTGAGTCTCATTCCAGAGAACCGATCACTGACCCAGATTTAAATACAGTCCTTCTTCGTAGGTCAGCCCGTCCGGTGTTTATCCTGACATGTTTGGCATGAATTTAAGCTATTGATTGGTTTACAGCAACTCTCCACAGAAAACCCATTATACAGATCTATTCATTTGTTTGCTGACCCATTTTCTCCTGTAGATTCGTGGAACAACGGGGTTAGAAACTCTGGACAGTTAAAAGTACAGCTACTAAAAAGCAAATGACCACAGGAATAAACTCCATGTCGCACTGGGTTTTCATTTATCCTGGCATCTTAAATCATCATAGTAGGACATGGAGAGCAAAGCGAAAAAATGACTCATAATGAGCCTCATCCTTCCTATTGTTCCATCAAAAAGCAATGAACAAGAGGTAAAAAGTTTATTTCTTTCCTGGTTCATTGTGTAAAGAGCAGAAAAAAGCAAATCACAGGAAATCAGCTCAGTCTTTGACCAGAGTAAAGGTTAGAGGTAGAAGTGGAAGTCCTTTAAAGCCCCTATTTTAAGATGTCTTACTGTCTTTAATGTTTCACTCCACTTTTGGATGTTTATAATCCAATTTCTGTTTATACTTCAGTTAAAACTATTTTATTTTCTAAATGAGTAATGATTATTGTCATGTTTCTGAAGTATAATGTTGAAACCTACATGAAAAAATGTGAAACTTTGAAGTGGAACAAACAACATTTGCAAGATATTTCATATGAAACACAAAAAGATGCACTTTAAGCCTACATGAAGACATCCAGTAATGTTTAAATAGACATTCTTTTCAGATGTTATTAAAGCTTATATATATTTTTGTGGCCTTTATAAGCCTTGGACTGTCTTTACAACATACCAACACCAAACCTCAGAAACATTATGTTGAAGCCAATATGTACACTTCTTTGTGGTGTAATATATTATCCTATAATTCACAGCATTTTATCTCAGACACAATTTTTTTTTCTTGAACAGAAAAAATATATAATACATCTAATTTATGTAGTACAGTAGCAAAGATTAAATATATAAACTATTGAGTTTTGACCAGAAGCAGAAACAGTCTTCATAACTTGGCATCCCTACCATTTCTCCAGTTCTAGGTTTATTTTTTTCTCCTCAGTACTTTACAAAAAAATGCCCAAAATATTTGACTCAGTACTTTTTAATTGCATGTTTCTACAATCATGTTAGGTCTGGATATGGAATAACATTCACATGGAGAAGCCTGGCACCCATTTTATTCCTCCTCTTAAAAAATTACTTCAAGACCTTGACAACCTTGACTTCCTGGCATCTCTGCAGCCACTGTGGTTTTGGCCGACATGTTGCAGGCAGAATAAGACACACACACATGCTTCCTATCATCCAGACCCTCTAACTCACTTGAGATTTTGGACGCTGCCACAGTGGCTTGGACAGGCAGAATGCCATATCACATTAATACATAAACCTACAGCTTTAAAAATGTCTAATTAAAATCTAATCTCAATCCAAAGTTAGAAACTCGCCATGAAACCAACATCAAATCAAAACAAAAAAATATGAATTATTTGTTGCATTCTATTTCCCTACATGCAGAACAAACCACCTCTTCAGAAACAATAAATAGTCCTTATATAATTGTTTGTTTCTCTTTCAGTCTGCTCTAAACATTTTAATGATGTCTCTTGTCTGTAAGAGCATTTGCTGTGATTGTAGTCCACCACAGTGAGATTACAGAGCAACTCAATCAGTAACAGACATTGAAAGAAAACACATCTGCTTCAGAAAAACAAAGCCACTGCTCTTTTTTCTCAAGTAACCTAGTGTCAATTTCTGTTATAAGAAGTAATGTTATAATTCTGCATTAAGTTTGTAATGTTCTGGCAGAAAAAAATGAGAGAAATGAGTGGCAGAGCACGCTATATGTCAAGAAAATCAGTGGTGTAAATGGATAAGTTCACCCTTTTCGTAATATTGCAGTTTTGGTCCTTTGGGTTTTCTGCCATAGGCCATTTTGTATCAATCACACTTCAATTCATAGCTATTTGAGGGGTGTTTCTTTCTTTTCTACATTGTACTTTTAGTGCAAGGCAAGAACATTTAGGTACATGTAGGTAGTTGACTCCAATAAATAACAATATGCAACAGTGAGACCATTTAGGATTATTTTGGTTTGATCTGGGGTTACAGTCAGTTATGGTTTAGAAGAGCTAACTGACCAAAACAAGGGTAAGGACCAATACAAAGTTACCAGGCAATACTATATAACTGAATTGAATTAGATGTGAAATTTAGATTTTTTTTTTGTGAGCATTTATTTCTATCTTTATTTTTTCTATAGTTTATTACAACTGTTAATTACAAGGACAAATAACTTGTAATTGGTCACAATGGTTGAAGTGCATGAGCAAAGCATGGCTTGACTATAAGTACTTATAAGTAAGTAAAAGGGAAGTAGGAAGTACAAAACATAGGTAAGAACCGGTAAACCAACCCTGAGACTTTTTAAAAAATAAACCCACCAGATACATTGTTATGTGGCTGTAAATTCACATGCCTTTTCAGATTGAGTCACTTTACACTTCCTGTTATTTTAGATGCTGCAAGTTTGGGTTTGGGTTCTAAAATCTGGTAAACTGAAGTTAGAGTGACTGGATAGCAAATAACGCGATGGAAGAAAACTTTCATTTCCAGCCTTGTTGCACTGTGCATGTGAACACAGAGTAGCACAATAGAGACATAATGAAGTCCAAAGCTCTTGAGACAGCAAGGGTTCTGGACTCTCACCCTCCTCTCCTCCCACCCCCCAGCTGCTGGGAATCTCTTCTCTCTGCTACACTCCTGTTTGTCCCATTGTCCCCCACCTCACGCTGCCAACCTCTCACCCTTGACCTTAAAATTCAACCCTTTTCAAAACCCTTGGGTCTTTTACCCAACCTTTATTAGGTTGAGACCCCTCTCCTTTGTGCCAGCTCGACTTCTCCATCGAGGGTTTGTTGACAGCTCTATGACAACAAAGCGGCTAATACGCAGATCACTTTAATGCCATTGTTGCATAAGGCTCCCCTGGAGTCTCAAAGATGAAATCATATCCTGGTAGTACACAGGAGTAACCTGAACCTGACACCTCAACCCTACCAGAAGAGTGTCTATCCCTTTAAATATTGATACGTTTCTTAATTATTGGCAAATATATAAAAAAGTTGGAGGATAAGAACTTCCTAGACCAACTCCTGGTTTATGACTTGGCCTAAAAGTTGGCCAGTTCATTCCTTTATTGATTTGATGGACAGCTGTTATATATATATATATATATATATATATATATATATATGTTTGGGGACTTATTTTGAAGTAAGAAAAGAAGCCATTCTTGAATTGACCTACAATACTGATAGGTACAATGCAATCTCAGATGCCTTCATCGCTATTAAACTGCTTATCTGACAGTATTTTAGTACTTCAGTTCAAGAAGATTCTTGAACATATTTTGAGAGAAACATGACATCACTAGCCACTTAACTGGGTGCAACCTTTGAGTACTGGTTTGGACTCCCTTCTGTTTTCAGAACTGCCGTAATTCTTTATGGCATAGATTCAAGAAGGTGTCAAAAAATATTCAAAAAACAGGAATAACAATAAATATCCAAAAGTTTTAAGTTGGGTGTTTTTGGAGTTATTTTTGTTGCTGGGCACCCATTTCCCATCCCCATTTTTTACATTGGAGTTGTGCACACTTTCCTCCTCATCAGAAAAATATTCCTCAGTTTTGCCCATATTGATATCATAGCATGATAATAGTTACGAATGTGCTTTTGATTTGTAAGCTGTACATCTATAATTCAAATCTCTGGTGATGTTCTTTCACTTCTTAAAATGGCCTTGATTGGATTAAGATCAGGAGATTGTGGAAGCTAATGGAGTGAAATGAGCTCATTGTTATATTCAAGAAACCAGTTTGACAAATGGTGCTTTATCCTTCTCTAAGAAGCCATGAGAAGATGAGTACAGCATGAACAAAATGGGATGACCATGGTCAACAACAATCCTCAGGTGGACTGTGGAGTGGATGCACACTTGGTACACATTGTTCCAAATAAATATGCCCAATACGATTACATTACCAGAATGAGCCTGAAGTAATGATGCAAGGCTGACAAATGCTTTCATGTTCACATCCAAAGCCTGAAACTGAGACTCTCCAAACTAAGCAACATCTTTCCAATCTGTTCAAGAGTTTTGGTAACTCTGCACAAATTGTGGCCCATTTTGTGTCATTAGTGGATAGGAGTGTCACCAAGATCTTCTTCTGCTGTAGTCAATTTGTTCCCAGGTTCAATAGGTTGTGCATTTCTAGGTGGTACTGTGAATGTTTTGGTTGTAACGAGATGTTTGAGCGGCTGTTGCCTGTCTGTCATCACAAACTAGTCTGTTCATTCTCCCCTGACCTTTGACATCAAAAAGGCATTTTCATCCACACAGCTGCTCCTCTTTTTTTTTCCTGGGCGGTTCTCTGAAAACTTGAAAAATGGCTGTGAGTGAGAATCCCAGTAGATTAGCAGTTTCTGAAATACTCAGGCCAGCCCATCTGACACCTAAAACCCATTTCTTCCCTATTTCATCTTCACCGTGTCTGATTGTGTAAATGCAGTGTTACAGGCATGCCATTGGCAGGTTTGTTATTTGTGTTATTGTGTTGTCAGTAATTGACTGAAAGATTCTGTACTGACGGCAAATTCTTTAAAACATAACTTGAAAACTTCGGCATCTTTGTGAAAACAAAAATTGGAATTTCTAGTTTTAGTTTTTTCTTTACTGCCCAATCCTCTGTAATCATATTTACAAAGCTTCTGTTTGCATGTTTTAAATATTTTAAATTAAGTATCATTAGAGATATGGCAAAAAGAAAATGTTCAACATGAAAAACATCAGGCAATTCTCTGAAAAAGCAGCTACAGGAAGACTAGTTTCAATTGAAAAACAACATGTCAGGTGCAAATCTCTTTCCACTCATATTCACACTTTATATTAGTGTTAGCTCACTTCCAGAAGGTTTGAAACTTCCTCAGCTCTAAAGATTTCTTTATAGCTGTTGCTGTTCTACTGTTACAGTATTTATTCTTTTCCCATACACTAAAGGTCAAAAGCCAAGATGACTTAAGAGACCCTTAAATAGTGTCATTACAATATTCCTACAGCGAGCCAATCCCAACTCTAGTCTGCGTGTTGTTGTAGAGCTAAGCTGTTTTTCAGACAGAAACATCTGGGATTTCCTCTGACCTGAAGCAGCAGTTAGCTGGTGTTTTTTTCTCCTTTGCTTTGCAGTAACTTTTGCTGAGTGACACAAAATATCCTAAAATAAGTATGTGATGAAATAATCAAACATCACTATACTCTTTTTCCATTTTTTAGCAGTCTAATTAAATTAAAATCCATTCTGTCACATCTCCAACCAGTCTGCATTGAAACCTACCCAAACATTCTCCCTGAGCTCTTATATTTCCTGCAGCTGTCTCGTTATAAAAGCTCAGCTATTTCAGATTCTCATCTGCTTGGCAGAAGTGACTCTTCCTGTCTATCAATCCCATCTTTGAAAGATAATAAACAGGCTATGCAAATTCTCATTTGTAAAACTTTGTCTTGGTGAGAAAAAAAAAAATCGGGATGGAAAGAATGACTCCTCTAACTAATATAATCTGTCACAACAAGAGAAAAAATTAGTCATGCTCATTTCCAACATCTTGTGTAACCCAAACACCAGTCATTGCAGAAATATCTTCACAAGATTTGTTATAGGGCCTATGAAGCAAACTTTAAATATCTGCATCAGGAATGTATCCTGAATTCCTTCTATGGAGCTGTAGAAATATTCATATGGGGCTGTGAGGGTATTCATTTAAATCGCTGCTCAATTCGACCCCACTGTTGCGTTTGGCCGCCTCCCCGTAGTCCCCGGCTGTCTGGCAAGGCTCTTCGCATGAAGACCATTTCTCACTGGTGTGCCGGGGTACCCCAGATGCTTTTGTCTTACGGTTGTTTAGCAGCCGCGTTAAAGGGCTGAGGACAAAGACCTATCTGTGGAGACTTGAATACACTCAGCAGGCACATAGCCAACAGCTCAATCCTATAGGCTCCCACAGCTGAAAAGCAGACTAATGCATTCGGTTTTCACTCCTGACAGGGGATCTTGCAGGGAAGAGAGCTGGGGGCCCTTTTCTTTCTCATAAGATCACCTTAGTAATTTTACATGCAGCTTGTGGTCACACAAATCCCAGAAATAAGGTCACAAAGTAGATTTTGAACAATTATTTTAATTCAAATCAACTAATATTAATTTCTAGTGTTTAATTAGGTCTGATCTACCAAGTTTGATTTTGAGCAATTCCAATTATTTTGTTCTAAGGACTAAAACACATAAAAAAAAGAGAGAAAGACTGTGGTATAGATCCTTTGAGAAAAGTAGTAATTTTGAATTTTCAACAGAAAACAAATAAATTACACAATCATCCCAAATTATGCATCAAAAGATTTGCCCTAAAACTTTTGTGACTTTTTATTAAACTTTAAAAAGTGCATAAAAGTACATAATGTTGATTGTCTTAGTAAAAACTGAAAGTGGTGGGAGGTCTAAATGTTTGATTTTCAGTATTTGAGCAGCCAATCTTTAATCATAGCAGATCAAGGGAAATCTGGCCAATCCAATCTGACCAAACGAATCTGTGCAGCTGTACTTACAAAATAGCAAATGGTAAAACAATAATATTGTTATTTTAGAATGTCTTAATCTAAGCCTAATGTACATACTTCTGGGGACAAAATAATAATGAAAAAACAATACTTATTCTTACATCTTTCAGTACCGTTTTGGAATTTGAGTAAAGGAGAGAGTGAGCATGCACTCAACTGCAAACATAAGACTTGTCAATCAAAGTTGCTCAACTATTGCCTTTGCTGTCTTGTTTAATAACGCAGATGTATTCAGAACCACAGTTTAATAAAAAAGGGGCTTGACAAGAAGTATGAAGACATTCATTGGTCTTTGTGGTTAGGGTACTCAGAATAATAAACTGATTAGAAAACAATCTGGAGCTGCTGAAATATTTACATATGTTCTACTTGGTTGAGACAGCTAATGGTGTGCATGAAAGCATGCAAGACACCACTTTTGTTGGAGGCCATTTTAAGCCTACTGGGAAATAAAACCAAAGCAAGTTATAATAAGCCGCACAAGTGACACCATTGGAGTGGAAAATATACAGTCACTGTAAAAAAGGATAATTTGGTTTGCCTAAATAAATTACCTTAGTAATGATTTCACAAAATTAGTTTTGTGAAATCATTATAGGCAGTCAGTATGTTGCTCTGAAACAGAAAACAATTCTTTGAAAAAAAAATTATGTTCTAAGAGTCAAGATAATCAAGAAGTCAAAGTTGGTGTTTTTTTCTCTTGTCTTTCCACAGCCATCACCTTTTCACTGGATGGTCATACTGGAGACACTGTTGGTCCAAAGTTGACATCTAGTGTCATAATATTACATCAAACAAACTAAATAAGATAGTTTTTTTCTATATTGCTAAAAATATTTTTTCCCCATAGCATTGCTTTTCTATTATATATTTTCTGTGGTTTAGACATGTTAACATTTGTTTTGAAACATTTGAAAATGTTCATAGAACCAACATGGTGTTAAATCTAAACTAGTACTGATTTCTATGTAGATAATTATTAAACCTGCAGTAGGTAATTTTTATATAAATATCTTCTTTTTACATATTTGTTGAAACTATCACTATATCCTATCACTATATTACTATATTATCAGTAAGACAGACAATTTGTGAAATAAAAAATTAAACTCCTCTGGGGGAGGAATGTCTCACCATTGTCAGCCACGGTCGTGTACGTGATGCTCACAATCTTCCCCCGTTTAGCGCGTGGCATAGTTCAAGCTCAAGATTTCTGATTGCTGCAGCTGTGCTAATGGCGGAGAATTAATGTAACATTACAGGAGAACTGTCAATTTCTACAGTTCTTTGCAGGTCCTGCAGTAGGGGAGGAGCTGTGGAGGTCTCATTGTCACCCAACAGAGCAAGAGGGAGGGACCTGTGAGGTGTGCTAGTTCAAACTTTCAGATTAAGTCCACAGATTTCTCAGAAGTCCCTAATGCTGCTTTAAGTGACACCAACGTCACAATGGCTTGGATGTTAAAACAATAGTTTATGCAGTATGTTCTTACACCACATATCTACGCACAGAAATACAGTAACTACTGGCAACAGCTTCACTGAACACCTCAAAAGCAAAAGTTTGGAAAGAACATCAAATTCGTACAAAAAATGATCAATTTCATTAATATACTTATCAACCACCATAGATTATATAAAAAGTCACCCTCAATCTTTTTACAGATGAATTTTCTGGTTTTCTTCAAAGTAGGCTCCTCTGTATCAAACAACAGCATTGCGTAAATGAATATGCAAACTGGGATTTTCTTTTTAATTTTGCAACAAAGTTGTAACTGTTGCAAATCTCCCCAAAGCCAAAACTCAGGTCTTATGTTCTTCTGTAACGTTTATTCAGCTACAGTCTGCATATCTGTGGGTGAAATGGTTCATATCAATGAAAGCAGAGTCAGTCATACTGCAAATGCATCCTAAAATTCATCAATCCATTCCATCGTTTATGAAAGAAATTGTGAACATAAACTTATAGGTGCTGCCATAAGTTTGACATGTAGTGTAATCCGAGTGCTTGTAAAAGAAAATTGTACATTTTAGAAAAAAAAGAAAAACATTACAGTTGATTTTATTAGCGAAAGAATATGAGTAAATAAGTACAAACAGTCTTTTTATCTATTCATTTTAGTTCTGAGCAAGATGTGGCTATCATAAGCAGCACAGAGAGCAGAAAGTAGTGCAACACTGCTGAATGCCTGCTGGAGCAGTGAATAAACGTTCATCAGCTGCAGCATCTCTTCGCTTACCGTGACCCATTATTTCCACCAGGCCTTCTGGAACAATCATCTGACTGTGAACACAACAGTGATCGAAACTGCTGCTCCACTAACAAGGACCCCCATTTTGCTCTGAATACATGAAGTGATGCCAGCAGGATGTCAAACTGAAAAGGAAGCTGTATTCGTCAGCCGAACTCTGATAATCAGATCTGTTCTTAAATCTGTAGATAATGACCAGATTGTGTCAATTGAATAATTTATCCGATACAAGACTACAGCTGCCTGTGCCTGTCATAAAACTTTGCTCTTTTTGCATAGAGAAGATATTTCCAGTGCTAACCTTTAACAATATAGATGGCATAGTGAGTGTGACACTTTGATAAGTATTAGGATCCTCTGAACTATTTAATATTTGTTCACATTAAAGCTGCAAATTACATAATATTTTATTGTAATTGATGTCATAGACCAAGACACAGTAGTGAATAATTTGAAGAGGGGATGAAATACATGGCCTTAAACACGTTTTTACAAATTTAATTTTTTAAAAAAGAGGTTAGAGGGAGCTAAATTCAAAATAATGATACACTCCAGAATGAAATTTGTAAAAAAAAAAAAAATCAAGTCTGCTGATGTTTCTGAAAGTAAAAGCAACAAAACATCACTCACACACCACCTTCCTCCGCTGTGTACATTAGCTTTTCAGTGATGGTGGAAGCCCATGCGTAAGCAAGAATCCAACCAAGAAACCTCTATTTCTATCATGTCACAAAGCCCAATGGCTCGCTTTGTTGTCTGAGGACTTATATGCTCAGCAAATTAACATGACTGATCTGGCAGACCTGGAGGACTTGGAGAGCTCAGTGAAGATGAAAGAAACCCAGAAGAAGGAAGACGGGAGATTTCAAGGGAAACAAAGTGGACCAGCAGGAAGAGGAGGAGACGAATGTGAATAAAGTTTTTGATAGAACTAAAATGTGTCTTTTTGCAACTGCACGGCTGCAGAAAGTCCTCAGACGGGCCTTGTCGGTTGTACAATAACCTAAGATGCTCAGTCACATGCGATGCCAAATGGAAAGAGGCCCAGAAATCACATAACTATGACAGCGGCAAGCTCATTATGGAGAATATTCGCTGTAATTAATGACTGCAAAGCAAAGACGGAGAGCAATTTGCAGATTATTGATGGTGACATAAAAATGTTAGGTCTTCAAAGGTTAACAGATAGACTGGAACATATTTCAAATTTGAAATTCAAAGATGGCCTGAAAAGATCTTGATTTAAATAGCAACGCTACTACTGCTCTCCACAACCACTTACCATCCCCACAGCAACTCATTCTCCAAGCCTGTTTATTACTGAGCTTTGAGAAGAGGAGCATGTGCTTATGACCTCCAATTTGCCTCTGAGCAGAAGAATCATGAGTCAACTTAAAGTAGGAAGAGCTTATCTGACTCTCTGTTTTTGCTCTGCCCTAGACTGACAATTTGCTGTTGTGCCAAAGCGCCTGGCTTGCCCAGCACTACCGGTCACAGGTCTTTCCTCCCCTCAGACTCAGGATGCAAGGTCACAGCACATACAGTTCACTGCAGTGACACGTCCCAGATACCCTCAGCACAGATGAACAAAAACATGTGCAATATAGAAGAGCCCAAGACAAACAACAGATCAGAAACAGCAAGAGACAAAGCCTGAGCTAGTGTGACTAATTCAGCCCATCAAAGGACCCGATTTAGCAATGAAAGCCTCACGTTAGTCATGGAAATAATTTATGATGCAAAAATTAACCTCAAGTCAAAATCAGTTCTTGGTTTCACTGTCTGCTAAACCACGAGCCATGCGTGACGTCAATGTCTTCATCTGTAGCCAGTCCATGAGGGCCTCAAGGTCTTGCTGCAACCAGTTGCACGCAGGCCATAATTTTAGGATCACACGAAATGCAAGTGTCAAATTTTAATGTCCCATCCCACAAAACTGCTATTCAAAATGGTGGTACTAAAGACGCAGGCCAGATAAAGAGGACCGCAAGTCCTTCAGCGAGCAAGAGAACAAAACAGATGTTTGTTTTGGGAGATACAGTACAAGGAGATTCCAAAAATATGCAAACTACAGATGAAATCCCAAGACCCTGTCTCATGCATCCACAGAGGTATAACAAGTCACATACAACTTATGGAATATAACAATACAATGCTTTATCAAGTTCAGAGAACCCTAAAGCACTCCACACAATATTCAGTCATTCACACATTTACATGCTGATGGTGGAAAGCTACTGGATCGTAGCCACTCCTGCCCTGGGGCAGGTGAAGTGTCTTGCCCTGGGACACAATGAAAGAGCCAGACAGAGTGAGAATTGATCAGGGGGATCTGGTGAAATTGGAGAGAGGAAATATATTTTGGGATATTCATGAACTAGAAAAGGTCTGAAATCAGCTGCCGTATTCAGCTTCTCATTGGAGTTCAACTGGTACATGAGCACAATTGCGATCACAGCATATATCGTACTTGATTAGGTCAAACAGCTACTTGTAAAAAATAACTCAAACTACCTTTCTGTTTGAGTGACAGCTGGCCTGCCAGATTGCAAGCACTATCTCTCTACTTGATGACGTGGAAAAAACATCAAAAACGGTTTCAGCAGCTAAGCTACGAAAAAACTGAGTAGGCTTAAATTTTGAATTACTGAATTATTTGTCTAACTACACGACAAAAATACCATGCAAGATGTTTCATATGTTTCCACTAAAATACAAAAACAAGTTATTTTGTAGAGAAGACAAAATCACCATAATTTACTCTATTTGACTGACAAAACCTAAAATTAAAATATCCCCTTACTTTAGACAGGAGCTAGAAAATGTGTTCACCGCCACTTAGCAGCATGGCATTTCACCACACCCATAGTGATTCTGCCCAGACTGGTAGTAAGTTTACTTTGACTTATAGTAGTATCTACTTGGGTTATTGAAATCCTACCCACACCAGCAAAGCAAATTTCTCACCTTATTCAAGTTGAATCTGTGTGTTAAATTGAAATATTACATTTTGATCAAGTTGTGCAGAGCATTCAGCAACCATATCAGCCCATATTTCTTAAACAAAGTATAATGGCTGTTAACATGCTGGCATTATGTAAATTGCCCACAATTAAATCGGAGGCCCAGTTTTCTGCTTCCCATCCACCACCATGTTTTAACTATGGCCAGGTTTCAGGACAGAAAAGTTTTGTTTTTCCTGGTTTTTTGCAATCAGTGGTAACCGGATAAAGAGAAACTGCTGAAATGTTTGTTTTTTGATTGACATCTGGAGTAATGAAAAACTGCTTCTCAAAATCCGAGTTATTACACACTTAAGAGACATCAGTTTGGATTCTTAACAATTAGAAACACTACAGAAACAATGTTCTTCAAATGTGCCCATGGCTATTCTGGAGGAGCTGCGGAGATCAAAATCTAAGGTAAAAACATCTGTCAACAGAAAAATTTTTAGTTTTGCACTCAAGTATATATGGCTTACAAGGATGAGTGGCATTCATGGACTGTCTTAATAAAGCACCTTTCAAGTCATACTGACCCCTCAAAGTGTTTTATACAGGAAAATCGTTTACCCATTTGCACAAATTCACACACATTCATAAACTCATATGCAGATTGTAAATATCTTGGGGTTAAGTGCCTTGCCGAGTGGCACAGTGACATGTGACAGGAGGAACTGGAATCAAACCTAAAATCTCCCAATTGTAAAACAACTCCTCTATTACTGACCTATATTAAATCCTTTGTTCTACTTGTAAAACTCTGCATGGCCACCCCAAAGGCAAAACACGGTAGTGGCAGGAAGATGGATTGGGGAGTTTTTGTTTGGCTCCAAGTCAGTGTTGAAGGGAAGATAGTTCAAACTAAATGCAGGGTATTTTAATAATTAGAAACCTCAAAGCAACATGGTGTTCTCAAAATGCTCCCAGTTGGGACCACAGAACTGAACACTGAAGGCTTTCTCTGGGTTGAATACAGCAGATTGAAGACAGGTTATCTTCTCGCAACCTTCAATCAAAGTAATGCATGATTAAATCATCCAAAGAAAGGATAGAGAAGACACTCAGGGCCTAAAACTCTCCTCTGAGAGGTGAATGCCATTTCAAAAATCAAATCAGATGCAAGTTATTTAAGTTCAGCCCCAAGCACAATCAGCTTTGTGATATCCTGTTTATTCTGGGCTGGACTCTTATCATGCTCACAGTTAATCAATTTTCTATTTCTCATGAAACAGAGAACTAAGATTACCAGAAGGTTTTTTTGTTTTTACAGCACCAAACGAGTTTTCACATTCACAACAGACTACACTGCTTTATCATAAAAACCCTTTGAGAAAATTTGAATATAAAGCAGACAATGCACAAAGGTTGATTGCTATGCAAAGTAATATCCTCACTGAGATGGAGAATGAGGGTCTGTGGGGAATTGGTTCACAGGGCATCCGCTATGAAACTTGCAGTTCAGTGAACTTCTCTCTCTACATTAAGAGCCACTGAAGTCGCACAAAGGAGCGGCTCCAAATTAGGAGCACAAAGGCGCTTCTGTGAGAGCTTCAGAGTGAATTAATGAGCATTGATACACTTTCTCACAGCGTTCTTCCCTACAGCCTCAGCTCCAGCGTGTCGAACAACATCAGCTATTAAAAGATTACCGAACCCAGCTCAACCACTCGAAATGATACAGTTATTAAATCGATTTGTTCTATCCTGTATGTGCTGCGTCTCAGTTTACCACAGTTTCGACATGAGTGAGAAGTTTCCAAACATTAATCTGCCACACCTCAGGTTTGGAGCACAGATGGTCAACACTTGGAACTCATTTAAAGATGGGACCGTCTCCTTTCTAACTCCAGACTGCAGTTTATGAGCTTTCAAAGCACGCAGGCTTCAAGATGTTTCCAATAAAAATCTCCCAAGGTATAGATATTAAAGTTTTTTGTTGGGAAAACATTATAATAACTTTTTATTTTCATTAAAATTATTGCAATGCCACGCCCTAACTCATCTCAACCAAATTTAAGAAAAAAACATTAGCACTGTTAAACAAAAAAAACTGCCCAAGGTTTTGCCTTTAAATGTTGCAAGAAAGTGAAAATGTTTGGAAGGAAAAGATAAAAGAATAAGAGACAAAAGAAAATTGTGCCCAGCAGTGTTTTTGCCGTTTTATGAGGGGATAACCAACTTTAAAAAATCATAATGTCCATTTCAACTGAAATTGTAACATGATTTTAAAGAAAGATAGTTATTTATTGACTTTAAGGCATGGAGTTTATAAATTTAAATTTAGAAAACAAGTAAAAAATATATAGGTTTTTGTTTGTTTTGTCCATAAATGTTCCCTTGTATATGAAATTATCTCTAATTTCATGTACAAACTCGTTTTTGAGATAGTTGGTCAATTTCTCCAACCGCCATTTCATGCTCTTGCAGTTTTGGTTGTTTCATACATGTACGTTTTTCACAGACAAAACTAAAACATAATGGCCATGTGATCATTTGTAGCCACTTAGATAGAGTCCTACTCTCGCTCATATTTTTTGAACTGATTTAATCTTCCTTCCCTAAAAATGTTTTACCACACACAAAAAAAATACCTAAAATGTTAATTTAATTATACTAGAACTGTATGTGGCAAAGCAACACAGTCAAAAAACTGGAGGAAGAGGTTTAGGACACATGCTTGCTGTTGTGTCTAAAATACTTGGTGTGTACGGTCAGCTTAGATGTGGGACGATGGCATAATTTTCAAAAAGTTGCATATGTGTTATCTAAATAAAAATAAAAAACTTCACAGTAAAATGAAAAAAAAAAAAAAATCTTTGAAAATCTAGAAAATTCCGTCTGGAAGAATATTAGTTCCTTAAAATATATGAAACAGATATTTTTATTGGCCCAGGTCAGCCCATGCTGAAGACCGCCCCTATCAACTCCCGGTGAACAGGAACCAGAGCCAAAATAAATAGAAGTAGGCTGCAATGCAATGCATGAAATTAAACTGAACATGAAATTTGAGCATTTCACTTTCACATATAAATTCGGGCATTTGGGCAAAATAATCTCAGGCCCCATTGGTTTCATGTCTAGCAACGCCCCTGACTAAAGTCAATCAGTTCTGCACTAATGATCAATAGATGCTGATGAAAAAGGGCGTTGCCAAATTGAAAATAGGTTTTCAGCGAATGTATTGTCTTTGTGTCCGTCTGTCTGCAGGGAACAGTGAAGACAGTTCGCTGACCTGAAGTTAACACCTCCACGCATTCGCTCAGAGTTGACTGGAGGAATCTCCATAATCTCCCTAATCGCTTTCCTCAACATCTAGGTTGCTCTAATGCCGATCCTCACGAAAGCGGGTCAGATAAACAGCCCGGTTCTGCTTCACAACAGAATCCTCGCTCCTGTCAAAAACAATCGGCGCGCCCCCACGAAAAGTTTGAGGAGCTGCGTGTTTTAACCCACGCTGTGAGCCCTAAAAAAAACCAAAATCTTCACAGGCTTCCAGGTTCACAACTTTACATGACGTCTTCGTTTTGACTTTCTTGAACTTACCCATTGTTGTCAAAAGTTTCCGAACGGGCACGAAGCGAAAAGCGATGAGCTGAGAAGTTGAGCTCCAGCTACAGTGTCGTCGCGTCCTGGGATGCACACTGACCGCAGCCTGCTCTGCTCCAACACTCACCCACCGCGTCCCGGTGGAGGAGGCAGCGTGGCTGACGTCAACACTGAGGGGATTACTGATGGGAGTCACAGGTTGGCCCCTCCCCACCAAGAAGTTTGGACCATCATTTGTTATGCTGTCATGTGCGCAAAGTCCAGTCTGACATTCCTTAGTTATCTCACACCAGAATGAGCAAATACATAGATCTATTTATTTATTTTTTTTGCCAAGATTGAGATCTGTTGCTTAAGCAAAGTTTCTTTTGTTTGTGCTACAGTGTATCTATACATTTTGAACTTTTCTCACATGCTGCAGTGTCACAACCAGTTGAGATGTAATGATATCGATCAACTCCAAGAGTGTAATTGTGAACCAAATTACTGAACTGATTGCATCCATCCATTTTCTAACACCCTTGTCCCTGGAGGGTTCGGGAGAGGTGTTGGTGCCTATCTCCAGATAACATTCCGGGTGAGAGGCGGGGTACACCCTGGACAGGTCGCCAGATTTACACCAAATTGTAAATTTGAAAGATTTGCAAAACCAAATTTTCCAACTGCTACAGCTGCAAGTCTTTTGCGAAAGTTTTTCCTTAGCAGCATTGCAGCTCCAAAGATGGGACTTATTACCTATCCTCGTTTGCAAAATTGTTCAAGATCCGCTAGATAGAATGGAGGGTTTCTGTGGACATAAATTTGCAAGACTTGCCAATCTTTAATTGGATTTAGGTTTTCTTCCTGGATTGTCCACTATGTTGCTTCAGCTTCACCAACGTTCCCGTTCCTTTTTAGAAAAAGCATCTCCCAAAGCATAATGCTGCCACCGCCATGTTTCACAGTGGGAATGGTATGTTCAGGCTGATGTGGAGTGTTAGTTTTTGCTCAAACAGACGTACGTAGACAAAAAACATCTTCCCAGTCTTCACGAACTGCCCATTTCTGCATCTTCCTCAGCCCTGGCCTGTCTAATACGTTACTTGGTCTTTGTGATGCTGTGTGCTCCCTAGTTTTCATTAATAAACTTCTGAAGCCTTCACAGATCTGGTGGATTTATACCGAATTTATCTGTTTATTAATAAGAAACATTGAAATTACACAAAGTAGATTTTATTTATCTGATCATTTTTGATGGCAGCTGGTTACACTGGATTTCAGAGAAAAGGGGGCAGGATACAAATGTTTGCCGTTGCTTTCTGTTTTTATTCATTAAGAACTGAAAAACATGTATCATTTTCTTTCCACTTCACAATTATGGAGTCGTCTATGTTGGGTCATATAAAACCCCAAGGCAAAGGATCTAAAATAACAAAGAACTGGATATTGTTGAAACAACTACTACTGCAGGAACAGAAACCCCCACAAGCTGCAGACTCTGTAAGAACTCTGACCCAAGTCTGTGACACTCAGGGGTTGTCTTAAAATTTAAGTTGCACGGTTGTTTGTTTTTTGATTAATTTTTCTTTTTCTTTTTTAATGAAGGAGCACATGTTGTACAATGTCTTAAACTTTAAAAAGGTTTCTGTTGCACGTGTTAGCTTCATTTTCCACATCTGGATTTAAACTTATTCAGACTGATTTCAGGCCCCACTGCTTCCACGGCTGTTTGTCTGCAGGTTCCTGCTTTTATCCTGGAAAATTTTCCTTTAGGCCAGACAAAGGCAGGAAAAATAAACCAACTCAGTCTCCAAAGAGAGATAAATAAGAAACATAGAGTGACCACAATGACACAAAATGGCTACAAAGAGATGTACTGTAAATCAGCTAAAACGTAACACACAATAGTCAGAAAAATGCACAAAGCACTTCAATGAGACACATGACTCCCTTAAAGTGAAACAAATGACCACAAAGACATAGAAAAGACATAAAGAGTTAAGAAAAGTCTCCCAAATGAGTTGCAAAATGACCAAGACGGCTCTAGAAACATTCAGTACAATAAAAATGAGACATTAACAGCATTTAACAGATGCACAATGATGCTTTTTATCATTCACAAAAGCCAAAAATGAAATGGAAAACAGCCTGAGTAAATTCAAATTCTCCAAGAAATCAATAAATAAAACAAAGACTGCAAAATTGAAAAAACAAAAAAAAAAAGCACATCTATAATGAAATGAAACAAGATGCATCAAATGACCAAATATCATAAAGACATGCTTATAGATTATATTGTATTTATGTCATGGAAATAATAATGCTGTTTAATTATATTTTACACTGACATCATAATTTCCCATTCCTATAAATGTTTTCTGAGTTAATATGATCAGTCACAAAGAAAAAATGGTCAACTGGCCCATAACAACACCTCCACTTAAAAGCCAGATTTATTTAAAAATAAATCACCCCCCCCCCCCCCCGAACAAGCTGCTTTAAATGCCTAAACTTTCTGTTTTTAATTTTATTTAATTCTCTCATGCTTCATGTTACCTCTGTGAACTGTGAAGGAAAGGCAGGCTTTTGACTAAAGTGAGGTCCTACAAAGAAACAACACCAATCACCATCAATCCAG
This sequence comes from Xiphophorus couchianus, assembly GCF_001444195.1. Taxonomy (NCBI): domain Eukaryota; kingdom Metazoa; phylum Chordata; class Actinopteri; order Cyprinodontiformes; family Poeciliidae; genus Xiphophorus; species Xiphophorus couchianus. Next base: position 14,337,891 of record NC_040234.1, on the reverse strand, counting down.
TGCGCTGGTATCCGGTACCCAAGGAGGTCTTAGTACCCCCCGCCCCATCCCAGTCCAATCCAGTCTTTTCAATGCTGGCCAAGTGGGCAGTTCTCACTGGTTTGTTTCATGGTCAAACAGCTATGGCATCTTCCCAAGATGACAAACTCAAAAGAGGCTGAAAAGCAAGCAGTTTTACCAATCAACTTTAGAGCTAAAACTATTGTGCTGTTATTTAATATGTATTATATTTTGATTTTAACACTTGAACATTTTTCTAAAACCATGTTTCATTTGTTCTACCCGTCATCAAGTGTTGATGTTAAGGTTTTCATATGTTATCTTTTTTTTCTAACTGTAAATATCTAAGTGGCAAAAAGATTTAGTCACTGAAATAGACCAAATTGAAACTTGCACTAATTTATCCACACATAAATTAGTAAATTTCCTTCACATGAAATGTACTAAATTGCTATTGTTTAACAAAAGTCCTATGATTTCTACCAAATAATGTATGTTCCCGGTAAAGCAGAGAAATGTCAGTCAATATCTGTGTCTGTGTTTGGGAGCTGCAGCAGGTCAGTGTGTCTATGAGGGCGCTGCTGAATAGAGGATCTGCATGGGAACCTTCCAGCAATGCACTGACTGATACAGCAGCTGGCAGACAGCAGGTATATTAGTGGACTATGTGAAAACAAAGCACATCAGACAATGCCTTTTAATCTATCATTATGCTTTAGGCCCATGCCATGTCATTCATGTAACAACATAAGTGGCATTTTAGTCCCTAGGTGGATTCTCAGCGATTCTAAGGAGGTTCATCTTTATTACTGTTGTTTCAAGGACCAACAAGGTGGCATACATTTGGAATGCATATATTTGAAACTAATTTTACAGTAAAGGCAAATTCAGTAAACCAAAACAGATACTTAGAATTTTTTGATGTGCCTAAACATCTATGTGGTATCTGGATATGTCATTAAATTCAAATTGTTCAAATTGTTAATTGGTTTGGGACACTTTGCTTTTATTGTGACTATATAAAGTCAAGGAACAATTCTTTAAACCGAGACATGTTACCATACAAGGCAATGTCAGAGATGTGGCAGAAAACAAAAGACACTATGGAGAGAAATAATGAGTAACAGGGAAAATAACATAAAACCTTTTAAGAATATTCTGGGGTTTTCAGCTCACGTACTTATTGCTTCACTTGATCGTCGCAAGGGCAATGTCCAATTATATCATATTGACAAATACTACAAATAAGTCACAAACATAATAGCAAAAACCATACCAGCAATAATTGGAGACAGAGCTTTTCTATGAGCATATTCCTGGCTGTACTTTATGTTATGTTCCTAATTAAGAGTAAGCACTGTGAAACAGGGTTGCTGGCAAGCATTAGGAGCTAATTGAGGCAATCCTGTGGCACCTAATTGCAAATAAAGAAAAGCTGCTGAAGCCCTACACCAAACATAACAGCCACTATGGTTACTAAGCAATGGGAAAATCGCAGACACTGAAAATGGGCTGAAAATGGGAGGTAGTTTGATGTGTGTCGAGAGCAAAGTTGGCAGTAGATCAAATGCCACAAAAATGAGTTGGACAACTCTGGCCTGCAGACGATCTTTAATATGTTACTTCATCACGTAGAACAACCAAATTTTAAAATCCCCAAAGCTTTAAAAAGAAAATAATAGTCTCAGATGATATAAATATAAACAAGAGGCAAATTGTAATACTTCCATCAAGTTATTTTAAGAGTTCCCCAGTGTTCCAACTGGGAATTTATATGACCCTGGTGGACAAATGTGGTAAAGATTAAATGTAATCAGTTCTAAAACCTTTGTCTGGTGATTAGAAAACAAAATGCAACCTGAATAAAAAAAGCTCCCCTTACCTGTTAGTTGCAAAGTTAGTTTTCTGGATGTGAGCAGAAAAAAGCTTAAAAGGTCGTTGTTGCTTTCAATTTCCAAACTGAATGTATTCCAGCTCAAATGTTTTGTGGTTTCTTCTGCGGGCAATTATTTGTACAAACAGAGTATAACATGGTCGATTTTATCAGTAATGAATGCAACAGAAGTTTTAGTTTGAGTTTGTCTGAGTCATCACTGATATAGAGATGTAAAAGCATTTTATGCTCTGACAATAACTTAAGACTTAAAGATATGCCTTTATTATTTTTCAAAACTAAAATAATCCACTTCAGAGTCTTCAGAGGCTGGATGCACTCCAATCTCTAATAGGGTGGGGTACACTCAACAAAGGTCAGCAGAAGTTTTTGGACACTTATAAAATGAGTTCATGCACATTTTGTTAATGTCAGCTAAAGGAAAACTCAATGGAAGAAGAAACCATTACATTTATGGGGATGGATGTGGCTAAACACATAGTTTTGTTAATGCCTTTGCAGACCTTGAACTTTTTGCATTTTGTCATGTTACAACCATCAACTTTTACTTGTTTTCTTGGGATTTTATGCGATAGATCAGCACAAAGTAGCACAAAATTGTGAAATGTAAAGCCTTCAGAGGTTTGCAAAAAACAAATAGGAAAACCAAGAAACTCAGAACATGCTAAAAATAGAAAGTTTTGGAGGCTTTTAAAGCAAGATTAGCCTCTTAAACAATGTTCCAAGTTGTTCCCCAGCCATTAATGGAGAACTGTTCAATATATCCTGCAAATGGAAAGAGCAAGACTCAACTGCAAACATGATCTTCAGACTAAACGTACATCCAGGAGAAGGAGAGCTTTAATTGGAGAAGCATCCCAGAGCCTCATGGTAACCCCAACAATCTGCAAATATATATATATAACAATATATCAACAGTATATACCACTATGGAGGAGCTTCAATGATCCACAGATCAGGGCGGCCCCCTTAGAAATATTGTTAGAGGCTGCAAAAGACTTGCTACTGAGCAGATGGTTCACCTCCTAAACAAAGATCTTAAACTCACAGCCAGAGTCTTTATCTGACTAATCTAAGGCTGCTCTTCTTCTTTTTCTGTCTTTACTTATGTCAGAGAATGTGAATTACCTTAATCCTTTAAATAACCTTCCCAGATCATTTTCTCTGTAATAAAATTCCTGTCAGCTTTCTGCACTGTACAAGCAAATTGGTTTATATGTGTTCAAGCACACAGCTGGGCACTTTTATAAACATAAATATTAATGTCTGCAGAGAAATTGTTCCTTATGAAAAAGCATGCGTCAACTACATGCTAGGACACTGCAGGTATGGGTACAAGTAAACAACGCAGTTGAAAATGAGAGAAAGAAAAGTTAGGAAACCAACTTTGACCTCATGTGGATTACTGTGGGGAATCAACATCTGGTTTTCCATTTTAGTAAAAAGGTTGAAAACATTGTTCCACTGCCATCTTAGGGGAGAAAAGGAAGAAATATGTTGTACACGTCTGTTTAGAAAGCCTTTTAAAATATGTTTAACTGTTCAGCTTCTCTGTATGTAAAATACAAGCTCTGCTTCATGCTTATCAAACTTGCATTTTGTCAAATTGTTTTTGTGAACTTTGATAGTCTTTGAGTAAAAGATTAGTGAGAGTCACATTTCATTTGTTGTAGAAGATGTTTATGGTCAACATCTGTTTGTTGCTCTGCAAATGCATTGCATCCCTTCAGTGGAAGAATTGTGGTGGCCAACTCCAGCAGCTTGAGGGGGGTGATGAGCATGTAAGCAATGGTTGAGATGAGCTAATACAATTTCTTAAACCTTAAAGGTCTGGGCTGATGCCAGGAACAGGATGTAAAGGTAACTCTAGACTATTTTTCTCCCCTGCAGTGCTTACTATTAAATGACCATGGTTTGAGATGCACGAGAAAATTATTTTCACATTCATTTTCAGAATGAAAATCACATTGGAGTAGCATGATTTAAGCTTCACTCTAACACTGGAAAACAAAGCAGCAATGTGACAATGCTGTTGGTGATAATTGGGTCACTGCAACTCATAATAAAAAGAAAAAAAATGTTAGTTATACACAAAACACAAAGGAAAGAAGGGTAGCTTGGGGCATCTATTGAACTGCCATGAAAATATGGACCAGATACAGGTGAAAAATAGTTCTAAAGTTGCCCAACACAGAGAGGACTGTACATTAATTAATGTTAACAGATGCAAGCTGAATATCTGGACACAGGTTTGTGTTTGGCAAAGTTGGTTCTTCTGAAAAATTGATGATTCTCAGGTTGTGTGTGGGCGTGTGGGTGTGTGTGTGTGCGGAAAAACAACTTTTTTGTAGCTATGATAGCAGACTTAGACAATAACGTTATGCTGCCATCTAGTGGAAAATAAAATACTCCCTGTCAGACCTTTTATTGCAGTCCTAAATACATTTAATAATAATAATAACAACAAAAAATAATAACAATAATAATAACAATTATTTTATTATTATAAGACTCTGAGGTAAAATTCTGCACATCGCTGGTTCCTCAATTCCCCAAATTGAAGTAGATACTTGAATTAGAAAATATTTCAAATGTTTTGAGAGAAGTAAATGGATTGGCATTTGTATTTATATGTTGTGTTACCTATATCTAATGTCTTATTTTACCATTTTTAATTGTTGAGCTATATTTAACTACAAATACTGTAATGTTGAGGCTTGTATTTTTTAGTAGTAACTGGAAAATCAGCAGAAAACTGATTCTTACCATGGATTTTTGGATAATTTTTACAGTGATAAGTCATTTTGTTGCAGTTATTATCCATTCATATAGCTTTCTGGGATTGTGACTGAAATATGCTCACAAACAAATTGCACTCAAACTGTTAAGATGTTGTGTTTAGTAACTGACTCATTCTGTATCATGACTGTCAAAGACACATTTTCTATTGTTTTGACATATGCATTATTATATAAATCTTATTACCAAAATAGGATATTACTTTAACCCTAAAAGAATGGCACAGAGTTTAGTCAAACAAAGTGGATTCAGCTCCGAGCAGCAACACTCTTGAATCATCTGAATCAGGAATGAAAGCCCGAAAAAGTGTTTGCAACCGTAATTATTAAGAATCAAACTTTCAACAACTTTAGTTATCCTAGAAGTATTCAGCGGTGTATGATACATTTGCTCATATTGTTTTTATGCCAACAAATTACACTGACAATTGAAATTCAATACAGCTCTTTTAAATGCTTTGTCATTTCTAGCATCAGTTCATGGATAACAGGTTTTTATCCACAAAGTTTGAACAACAAACTTTGTGGATTGTGAACAATTTACAAAGCAAATAGCACAAGTGGTGGTTAAAGATAACGCATAGGTAAAACAAGTGTGAGCAGTTTGAACTCTGTGCTTTGGGTCTCCATTTTTATAGCTTTAAAATCTAACTACGACCTACCAGAAAAATAAATAAAAGACATAAAAGTAACATTATTAGAAATAAAGCCTCACAGCAGTGTTAGCGGTGAGGCGATATTTAAAGTAGGTGGAATTATTCATGACTGTATCAGGGAGGAATTAGCTTTGGGAAATCAGCAAGAGGTTAGCTGCAGATTCACTCAAAGACAAAAAAAGTAGAAAGTGTGTACATAAATATGTACTGAACTAATTTGTGATTAATTGTTAAAAAAGAAAACTGTTCATTCTTAAAAATAAAAGATGGCAGGAATAATTTGAAGCAATAAATTCTTCACAGCCAGAAATAATAAACTATACCTTTTGTTGATGTTTCCTTTCTCTTTTTGGGAAGTCACCAGTCATGCAGGTTGCTCATTGTCTTATTTTACCTTTTTCTCCTACATTATTGTTTCATACAAAGATTTGTTTCCCCATTGAAAGTAATTTGCATGAATCTGAATAACTATTGGAAGATTATCCCCTAAATGCATTCATAACTCTACATTCAAATTCGGGCAAATTGTGTTAGCAGAGAGTCGGCAGTCTATGTGCTTTCAGTGGCTTTGTGAATTAGATGACTGGGTATGCATTTACATAGCGCAAATACAATCAAACAAACTGGGTAAACAGTTTAATAAAGATCTAATAAATTTAATAAAGGAAGCCAATTATATATTATCAAAACATAGGAACTACTAAATAGACAAATAAATCTAAAATTGTATAGATACTGTTGGACTAAAAACAAATTCAATTAAGATTAATTAAAAACTAAATACATTTCTGGCATCAAGAAACAAAATCAACACTATTTTTTTAATCAGAAATTAAAACAACTTCACTCTAATAAAACTAAATCAAATATGAAGAAAAAGAACAGGCAGAGGTCAGTAGAAGTAATAAATAGAGAAAACAAAATTAAAAACTGTGAATATGAGGATGACCCAAATGCAGAAAGACAACAAGCAGCATCAGTGTAAAAAAGTAAATTTATTAGAAACTGAAATCCACTAAAAAAGTGCAAATAGAGGAAAAATCGAGTGAGGAGGGGGTCTCTGGATGTCCCTTTACCAAGAGTCCAGAACAAAGCAGGCTGACCTGAAGGTCATCCTAATGATTCCCAGGCAGATCTACAGGACCCAGACAAGACATTTCAGAGGATGACCTCATCCCACAGGAAGAGATTCTGATGCTTTGGGGCAGCTCTGTAGCTGCTAGATTAAAGAGTTGATATACGGTGTACATGTACCAGTGGAATAATAGAATACAAACCAAAGCATTTCTTACTCAGAAATGAAAAAGCAGATACCACACCAACTCAAGAATCTACTATAAACACAAAATGGGAATGCTGAATAACTGAAATGGTGGATGCAGAGGGTGTAGCCCTCAACAGCAGTTGCCTTGGGGTCAATTCCCAGTCTCAGGCCATTTGCTGATTGTCTATTGTCTCTCTTCACTATTTCCTATCCAGCTACTGTTAAATAAATATCACTAGAGTCTGAAAAATCTGATGCCTCCCTTCCCTCTACTTCCCCCACGAACATGAAACCAACGCCACAAAAATTAATTTCTGACAGATCTTAAATTTGTTTTCTGAAAGATAGCAATTCTGCTCTGTTGCTTTCTATATAAAAATAATAATATTTGAAGAACATTATTAAAATAAAAAGCTTGATCAAAGTGCAAGAACAGAATATATATGAGTAAAATAGTGGGGTAAATTTTTTGGAGTGTGAGCATTTTTCCAGGATTTGTTTCAAATAACACAATACTAGTTGGTTATTATGGAGAGCCACCTGCTGGCAAACCAATTAGATTTTCTAAATAATTCATTACTTTTGTATCTTTCATTATCACTGCAGATTATTTTTCCCTCTGGAAGTGAAACTGCCAGAATCTAATTTCTTCCTGGTTTCCGAGAGCCACACTGTATAGCTGTGTGCTGGCCAAAATCAATGTATTGAACTGCCAACCATAAATATCTGTTATAACAAGAAACCTTTGTTATATTTAAAGACAAGGAAGTCAAAGTGAATTGTAGCACCATTCAGGTTTTATAAATAATAAATCACATCATCCATTTACCAGTATACCTAATTGCACCCACCAGCTTTGGATATAATTGTTGCTGCACAGCAAATACAGGTATTTATTTGTAATTTACATTGGTGATTTCTTTTATTTGTGATTTTGTTTAATGTGGTAGAACAACACAAAGAAGAACAGGCTTGTGTGGGAAGGAGAAAAAAGACATTAATTATTATTATTTTTTTATTATTATTGTACAAGTGTGGCATGAGAAGATGGTGCTGTGGCCAAGCAAGACCAACATATTACTTACTGTCCTGGATTTTAAAAAAAAACTAAAACCACCCTGAACACACAGTTCCCACAGTAAAAGCCAGAGTTTAGGGGAGAGACAGATGGTGCTTAATAAATAATAATTAATAATAAGAGAAATCCTAGAAGAAACCTGTAAAAGGTTGCAAAAGACTTGAGACTGACGGTTTTTCACCCACAAGATAAGGAACCAAAACACACGAATCTACAATGGAATGGTTTATTCATGTGTTAGAATGGTTCAGTCAACTTCTAGATTTAAACCTTGTAAGATTTAAATATTGATGTTTGCAGATATTTTCTGTGATCGAGCTTGAACTATTTTACAAAGATGAATCCTAGAAACATATTCTCGGAAAGACTTGCGTGAAAAAAGTGGTTCTGTTAAGTTTGGGGACTTTAATACATATGTAGGCCACAGTTTTCTGATTTTAATTGTAAAAATACATTGAAAGTCATTATCCTTTCCTTCATTGCTATGTGCTATACATTGTGTCGGTGTATTACATAAACCCCCCCAGAATTTTGTGGTTTTACTGACAAAATAGTGACTATTAAATGCACAATTCAGTTACGAATTATGTCCCTTTCAGCAAGCAAGATGTAATTCCCATTAGTTTTGCACTGGATATTGCCATCAGGCTCTCACTTCTTGTTGTCTCGCTTGGAAAGAGAAACCACCGTGAATTTTATTAACACATTGTGGAGTTTTGCTTTTACACTATTTGTTATTTAGGTTGACGACGCTGTTTATGCATTCTAGCCTGCAGCTCCTTCGCATCGTGGGGAGCTGGGCTCTCACATTCATAACAGTGTGGTAGATTCCCATTTGCTGACCTGGTAGGAGCAAAAAGCCATTAGCAATTTTAATTATTTTACCAGACGCTTTTGAATGCTGCACTGATTACAGTTTTATAGTATATGTGGCTACTTAGAAAACACATTCTAAAAAAAAAAGTCAAATATCACATTTTATTTCTGTTGTCCTGCTTGCTTGGAGGAGTTGGTCATATTCCCAGCTCCACTATATTAAAAATACAGGAGCGCAGCCTACTGACAAACACCCAGGAGGTTCTGTTTCATTAGAAAACAGACCCAACAGAGTTGAATGCAATGAGTTCATCACTGAGGCTCACCCTTATCGATCTACACTCAATACAGCAACACAGTGACAAATGTAGACTTCTCAGGCATGTCAGAGGCTCTCAGATAAAGTGTTAAGTACAAACACAATTTTTTAGGTTTTGTTATTTTTGTTGCAACCTATCATTTCTAAACATCCATAAGTGTAATTTTACCGTCTCTTTCGAATGCATACGCCAGTCACCCCTGTAATGGGCATGATGTTAAATATGCATTATTTTCATTGTTCTGTTTGGGATGGTTTGTTTTTAGGTCAGTGTTCTTATACTTTCTGCAGTGCTCTTCCAGCAAGCTGCAGCGGAGTGATGTTTTGCTGTCAAAGCAGCTCTCAGGATGCCATCAGTGACTCTCTGATCATGTTGTTCGCTCAAGAACAGATGAGGGTTTTGGTTGTAACACTGCAAGACACAGTGCAAACATAGGCTCAGTGAAAATCTTATTTTAGACTTTTTAGATGTATTTGAATCTGTGACTAAAATGGGACACTGAGTATGTACAAAACAATGTGCATCTTTTGATAATCAAATAAATCTCCAAACTACAAATATAGCTCAAAGAATTAGATTAGGTTTACGTAGTTGTAAAACATTTTTTCTGTACGTCGAGCATGACACAACCTCAAGGTGATTTGACAATAAAGGAAATGTTTATAAAGCAGATGATTAAAAAACACAGCTAAGGCCTGAATCTCACATAAAATCTTTTGGAAAGGATTATCTATTGATACCTAATGTGAGAATTACAACAAAGTGAAGCATCACTTTCATATTATGGTTCTCAGTAGTGTAACAATTGTCCTGAAGATGTGAGTTTACACATTCATAAAAGCAAACCAAGATAAATGTATTTGACATTTAGATTAATTTCATTTTATTCATTGTAATAAGTTAAATCTTTGAATTTTACTATTATTAGATGTATTCTCTCTTGTTTTATTGAAATAATTTGAACATTCATGATGCATCTATTTATAATGTATTGTACTTTAGTGTATTGTATTTCGCTCATGGTAGTAATAATATTGGGAGATAATGTTTTAAAATTTTATTCAAAATTGCAATATGTATTTGTTATTATTTTAAGATTTTACTGTATATTTTTGTATGCATTCCATTTTGCTTGCTTATTTTCACATTGAGCCTGTCATTTCTAATAAACAAAAAAATATGTTTTTAGATGTTAAATTTTAAATGTGAAAAATGTTACTGTATTCTCTGAAAAATCCATAATCATTTATAATGTATGCTTTGTCACTTAGAACAAGCTGACAAATATGTTGTTTTTTAATGTTTTGTTTATTTTCATGAACATTGATATTTTTAAACCAGAGAAACACAATGCCCTGGTAAGTACGCATGTAAAACATGTTACATATGAAAAGAGAAAAGGCATGCACTTGTTTATGACATCATTTTCTTAAAGATATTAAGTATGAGAAAGAAGAGGAAAATTTTAAAAGACCTGGGAACAAAAGGTAAAATATTGAGCTCTCTTCTTGGTCTTCTCTTTTTTTTTTGACTTTGTTAGCTGTATTGCTATTTTAATTGACTTCATTTGTTCAAACCTGCATAGTTGGACATTTCAAGCCAACTACATATGCATCTACCTGCAAGAGGACGGCCCTCAAAATAAAACAGAGCAAAATCCTTTTTTTCCTGGTTGACATTTTAATGCAGTGCTGCTGTACATCGCCTGACATTGTGCATTTTGAGATTATCCTCCTTTGAAACCTGCCAGATCCTGGCGGGCTTTAGATTATTGACTCAAGCCAAAGGAAACTGAACCTGATTGCTACTCTGCAGCTTGATGAGAATAGCTCCAGCCAATCAATACGTCCATTTGTAAGGTAAACTCTAATTGGAAATTGTTGCCATTTGCATCTGAACTCAGAGCAGAACCGGCGACTGACACAGCGGAGCCAGAAAGTGCTCATGGCAAAAACCAGATAAGTCATTTGTTATCTCCCTCATAAAGAAAAATCAAACAAATTCCTCAGCTTATGTGTCTCCCTGTTTCCTCAATATATAGCCGGTTTAATTGTGTTCGCCAGCTGAAACGCTCTCAGCTTTTGAGGTTTCGTTCGTCATCAGAGAAATACAGCTGCTCCAATCCGCTTATCAATGTGTGTCTCTGTGATGTTCCCATGGAAACTGTGTTTACTGCCCCACAGTGTTCTAAAAATGGTTCCAAAAATGATAAGAGAGCTGGTGAGAAGACAGGAGCAGAGAGATGTGATGAACAGTGACAATGACTGACACTTTGACAGCTCTAAACCACTGCATATTGTCTTTGTTAAACAAGAGTTTTTACTCGCATTATTTAGACTCAAAATTATTTTCTCATCACAGTCCAACTAATTTTGTAAAGGGTTTAAGAAATTAGTCCACTAGAAATATCTTTTCCACTCGACTTTATAAATCTTATTGGGAACTTGGCTCAATAGGCTTTGTTAGCGGATGAGCACAAGCTAGAACTACAAATTGCAAATCGAAAATGAGATTGACCTCATGTCGGCCTATGCTCAGTATGAAGTCTAAATAATGGGATAAAAAAAAAGTCAGCAAACGTCTTCATTTAAAAAAAATTGTCTTGAACAAGAAAATGCTTTATATGTGTTTCTTTTTTTGTTCCTGTAATTATTGTTACTAAATGACTATGAAAACAATGTGTTAAATGTGTTTGGAATTTTTAAGTATATCTTCTTTTTCAGCAATAAAAACAGATATGTGTATGTAAATCATGCAAATGTAATACAGTAATGAGTTCATAGATGACAGAGTTTCCCATGTTCCCATGGAAATGGCCCTTGGGCTAAATTTATTGAATAATATTAATTCGAACTTTAAAAAAAGAAAATGTGTTTATTTTTTTAATAGCTCTTATCATTTGGTAACAATCGTTATCTGAATTTCTGGATTATACTGCTCCTTAATGTTTTATTAGTCACAAAGCAAAACATTTTTAGATTATAATGGTGGAAATGCTTTTGCTTTTGATAAGAGAAAAGACGGGGGTGTTTTATTTTAAATTGTGTCAATTAAAGCTCTGACCTCTGAATTATAAAGAGGAAAAAATACAACAGATGTGGCAGCTGTTAAATAACCAGGCAATTTAAATGTTTTACAGTTTATACTCTACATTTATCCACAGACGACTTTAAAGGGGAAAACCTTTTAACTTTATTTTGATCAAATGTATACTGTACTGCTGACTGGTACATAATTCCATTTTTACTGTGCTTTGCAAAAGTATTCATGAACTTTGAGAGGCTTTACATTACCTAACATTACAACATATTTAATGTATTCTACTTGGATTGTGTAGGGACTGCATGCGAAAGACTATACAATAGCGCATGATTAATGAAATAGAAAGAAACGGATGTATGGTTTACAGATGTACTTAGATCTGACAAATGTGACATGCATATGTATTTAGCTCCCTTTAATTCACACATTAAAAGAAATAAAATCTGGTGCAATCAATTGCCTGAAAAAGTCAGTTTTGAACATCTCACAGAGCACTTTTCAATATGCCTCATGAAAACGGAACGGCTGAAAACCATGCAGTACATGGCCATCTGCAGACTGACTGACCAAGTAAGGAGAATATTAATCACAGAAGTAAACAAGAGGTTATGTGCTTCAGGAGAGCCCTAGGCGGGTTAACCTGTTAACAGAAAGACTTGTATGGCGGTAAAAAGAAAGTCACTGTTAAAGGGAAACTAGAAGAGGTTCTTTTGACAAAACAAACATGTTGAAGAAGGTCACAACATTGACAATGTAGGGCAAAAATTTAGCTTTTTGGCTTTATGCGAAATGATCTGTGTGGCAGAAAACTACCATGACCGACTGCCCTCAAAGTGACATATGGTGGTGAAAGCATCACACTGTGAGGATGCTCTTCTTCAGCATGAACAGGGAAACTGATCAGAGTAAACAGAAAGGTAGTTGAAGCTCGATGTAGGTCAATACTATTTAAAAACTGTTGGATCCTGACTTGAGACTGTTCACCTTCCAAATACTATTAACATACAGCCAGAATCACACTAGAAGATTTGTTAGACTGACCCAGTCAAAGTCTATTAAGCATTTGTTCATATCTGCTCTCTGTCCAAAATTATGGAACCTAATCTATTTTACAAAGAAGAATTGGGGAGAAATTAGATTTTAGACATGCAAAGCTGGGAGACATACTGTATGCATGTCAAGACTTACAACTCTATAGTGGGTTTATAAATATTCACTCATAGGACATAATAACTTGTAAAAAACGAAAAGAAGAACTAAGGCTGGTCCAATTCCTAAAATATTCATACTGCATCTGCGTCTACATGAGCACTCAAAAGTGTTTCTTTTAAAATCCCAGCATGAATTTGTTACTGGTATTGATTTTTTTTTTACTGAAATCTTATGATCCCTTGTATAACTGTATCAAGAAGAACAAATTACAGCAGCTTGATTTCCAGTTTTATAGATCAAGCCCAGTTTTCCCCTTTGTCAATGTAAATACATCCATTTCATATCTTTGTGCTCCCATCTGATTCTTCCATTTTATACTTGTAAACAAACCATTTTTAATACATTTACTTAATGCATTAAAGTAAATGTAATGCATGTAATGCAACTTATTCAAATAAACTCTGCATGCATAAGTTTATTTCTCTGTGTAGGTAAATACTTTCATGCTGTTATCAAGCTCAACAGTGACAAAAATGCACATTCTGACATGTAATTTAATTTAATTTTACAACATTTTATGAAACCTTTGTATTCCACCCCCAACCTTATAATCAGGATAGCGGCCTCCCTTGCCGCTATTCTAACGTCAGTAATAACAAATATTTGGAGAAGATATTGAATAACATTTTCTTGTGGAAGTCTGAAGTTTAATAATACCAGTTAATTTTAGCAGAGTTTGAGCAACTTTGGGTGGCTAAACTCTGTGATTACACAGTAGAATAATGCCAGTCTTTTCATTGTCAGTGTTCCTATTCTTTTTTAAATACATCACTTTATAAAAAGAAATGGCAACAAAATAATATCCTATGTCCCAAATGCATTTACTAAGTAAAATCAATTGCAACACAGAAGGGCATAAAAGTGTGTAAACTAATTTAGAGTTGAATCATGCCACATATTTAGTCATGAGACACTGATATTCACCACATCTCAGTCAGAAAGCTGAAATATGCCATTTTAAATGTTTAATGAATTTAATGTGTCTAAGACGGATACCAAGTCACTTTCTGTATGAATGGATCAGCTGCTTTCTTAAATTAAACCAGCTTCATTTGATTGCTACAGCCACCTTTAATGTGTCCCTTCATTAGACAAGCAGCACTCTAAATAATTTCATGCAAACATAACATATCATATGTTCAACCTACAAGCTTTTTGACCGGCTCCCTGCACATACTCCACTGTATGATATGAACCATGATGTCCATCAGCTTGTTTTTACACAGCTGTTTGGCTAAGGAACCATTTATATTTGAAAGTATTACTCGTGAGATGATTTTCCTCACCACAGTAATATAGATGTGTAAATTCAACAATTATAAATATTTACCAGCGTACTCTGCATTCTGGAGATTAGTTTTTCCATTAGTATCTTTATTTAAAATAAAATGCTGCACAGCTAGTGTCCCTCTTGCGGGTAATTGGTCCCAAAACACACATCTAAGCTCCTCTGAAAGGGGCAAAATAAATTGATGGAAACCAGTTAAGCAATTGAATTGCATTCAGTCTTCAACGCATTCTTGCATCACTTTGACAGCTGCACAGCGAGACAAGCCTGCAAGCTACAAATAGATAAACTGTTAGCCAGTGTCAACATGGAAGCAGACGCTGGCTGGATATGAAAAAATGATGTGCATTTGTGCTTCTTTTGGGGTTTGGGTGACTGCACAGACACGGCAGCTCAGGGGAGACGTCCCAACATGAAGAAATGTGACAAATTTGCTGTCGCTTGAACAATAATTGCTTAAACAGCTGGACAACATTGTTAAGTGCATAAGGTGATTTTCTTTTTTTGCATTTGTTTTGGCATTGCTTATGTCTTTTTTAAGCTGCAGGAATGTGCAAAGACTGGGTGGATGTGCAGGATGTATGGGAGGTCTAGACAGAGGATCAGTGGTTTTTCAGTGCTCGGTGATGAGGAAAGGCTTTGTGACTGACAGAGCGCTCCCACTGATAAGGGAGAGCTGTGATTGGCAGATGAGCCACAGTGAAGACCACCACAGCTCCCATCCATTTAGCCTCCAGGAGGAACACAGCGAAAAAAGCACCAGCATCCCCATAAGCTTATTGGGTGTGCGTACACCTTGTGCTCTCCATGACCTTACTGCTTCAGTGCTGCATCTAGAAAACAATCAAAAAATATTGAACATATGTCTCTGTTGCAGCTATGATGTAAGAGCTGTATAATCTAACCGAGTTTATCGTTCTCTTGTGTGCCACAGACGCCTGAAAATAGCTTCATTTTGCCTCGACAGAGAGCTTATGATAATTGCATTGGGGGTTTTGGCACTGGGCTGCACAGTGGCGCAGTTGGTAGCACTGTTGCCTTGCAGCAAGAAGGTCCTGGGTTCGGTTCCCGGCCGGGGTCTTTCTGCATGGAGTTTGCATGTTCTCCCTGTGCATGCGTGGGTTCTCTCCGGGTACTCCGGCTTCCTCCCACAGTCCAAACACATGACTGTAAGGTCAATTGGTTTCTCTAAATTCTCCCTAGGTGTGAGTGTGTGTGTGCATGGTTGTTTGTCCTGTATGTCTCTGTGTTGCCCTGCGACAGACTGGCGACCTGTCCGGGGTGTACCCCGCCTCTCGCCCGGAACGTAGCTGGAGATAGGCACCAGCAACCCTCCCGACCCCATTAGGGACAAGGGTGAACAGAAAATGGATGGATGGATGGTTTTGGCACTGGAGGATTCTCAAATCCTCCCCGACTCTTTAAAAATTCCTTCATTAAATCCCGCACATTCATCCATTCCACCTCCACCACATATTACTGCTCTGTATCCCTGCTAGGCCTAGGACCAGTTCCATGAGTTGAGTTATAGAGCAAAAAAAGTCATTAAGTAGGATAAAGATACAAAGAATCGATGGAGCAATGGATTCTCTGCAGCTTTCAATTGTCTCCAGTCCAGTACACAGGAGCATCAGGGTGTTAAAGCCTTCTTATTGTTTCCAGGTGAGCTCTCCGATCCGTCAACAACCTCCCAGTAACTGAGCAGAGATCGATGACTGTTCAGCTGTTTTGTACATACAGCATATGATAAATTTTCTTCAAACAGAAGCTGCTGGGATGACTTCAGCTATGAGAAGTACTTTTTTTTTTTTTATTACGTCACTACAATTACAACTGTAATGCCCTGTCACCTTTAGTATGTTGGCTCTATTCTCAGTCAGGTGTGAGAATCTACTGCAGTCGGACTAAATGCAACAGGTGAACTACTGTAAGTTATTGGCATTCAAAATGTGAATTTTAAATATTTAGAAAAAAACCTCTAAAATGTAACATTTGAAACAGTTCTTTGTGATAGTAACACTCTACTGCAACAAACATGTTTTGTGCAGTGTCTTAAGCATTCTTTCTTTTTTGTTATTTTTATTTTTACCAATGTTTTGAATTATTAATACATTACTTTGTATCCATCAACTAATTTGTACATTAGTTGATGGATTAATTCTTCCACCTGAGCTGTGGCGCTCGGAAGCTTCTCCAGTGTTACCATAGACCTCTGGGTTGCTTCTCTGATTAACTGATCTTGTTATGTCACATCATGCATAATAAGGTTAAGTTACACTTTTATGTTTTCTATTTAACTAGGGGACTTCTGGTAGCTTTGAGTTTTGAATTTTGAGTAAAGGGGTTGAGCACAGGTTGTCACAAACTTCAGATTTTAGTCATTTTGCTCCTGTTTCAAAATTATGCGCAACTTTGTGTTGGCCTATTGCAGAAACCCTAAAAATACAATGAAGTTTGAGGTTGTAACTTGACAAAAAGTTTTCAATGCATGAGCACTTTATCAAGCCACCACATTGTGTAACCAAACTACCTATCCTTTTTTTGTGGTGTGTGGGCAGCTCCATAACATGCTAAGATTTTAATAGCTATGTGAGAATAGACAAGCACTTCCAGTTGAAAGAATAGCTGTGCTTTTATTCCCTCCTTTCACAAAGAAATAGGAAGGCAAGCATCCATCTCTTCCCTCATTAACACACACATTCAACTTGTTCTTCTTTAATTATTTGACCCACCTGGCCCGAAGTCTTTCCTCATGGAAACTAATGGCCAATTGAAGCGCCGGTGGGCTGTCATGACACAAAGATGTGCCAACTGCAGCTGTCTTAGAAAGGAGAATAAGGCACTTGGGTGCAAAGATGACTGTCTCTTATCAGATAGAAATGTATTCATTAGAGAAGATTTCTGGTTTTAAATATGTTATTTTTGCCATCGTCCTGACACCGTGACATTTGAGCCATCTACACATAAAGATGGTGACGGTGCTGCCCCACATAACTGGCAAGATAAGGTTTGTTTTTTTAATCAAAAGCAAAGAATTTGTTGAATAATTAACTTGGGCATTAAGCATTTATGCTTGGGAACATGCCTTAGAAGAAGCAATGCTCACAGCTTCTGTTGACACACAGATGTTATATCCCCATATGAGGTGAAAAAAATCCAACATTTTCAAGCATGAGAGCCATTCTGACACTTGTAATTCTGTCAGAGAGAGGAAGATTACTTCACCTCAGGCAGGGATGATCTGCTAACTGGACAATAACCAAGAATCAGGCTGAAACGTAATGTTGCCCGGGGCATGTGACAGCGGTGAAGCATGAGAGGTGTCAAGAGGAGTCTCACAGCACAATGCTTGTGGTTGGGTAGTTATGAATGAAATTATGATTCCCCCCCCTCAGTTCTCTCTATAAACTGCCAGGTTAAAAACAATTCAACTTGGGTTATGTTGTTTCCTGGGTTGTTTCAACGTCTGTTTAAACACAGCTCAATGTTTTATTTTTTAATACTAAAAGGTAGGTTTGAGGAACTAACATTAAATCAAGCAAAGAGTGGTATGAAAACAAGAACTCATAAGCAAAAAATATTCATTGGTACATCTTCTATTTCTTCTGTGTTCTTGTAGGAGAGTCTCTCTGTATGTGCCAACAACTGTAACTATGCCTCCGCAAAATTCTTTCATTATTTCTATCTAACTTATTATGAACAAACAGTTGTATTTGTAGTGGAAAAATGTTTCCCTATTAAGCCTTTTAAATCATTCTTAAGAACAATTTACTCTTGATTTACTATGCTTCTTCTGAAGAAGTAAAGTTTCTAGTGTAAGCTCACAGTTCCTCCAGGTTTTTGGTAATTGTTGCTGCTGCTAGTCTGAAGGAGCTGACTGCCGAACGTGCGGGGGAGAGATGCTCTGTGAGGTGAAAGAGAGAGTCTCCCTTGGCAATCATTCAGGTTCAAGGATTTCTCAAACAAGCATGAAAGAATCAAAGCAACACTCCACGTATCATTTTGATAAGAGAATAACATTATATCATTGCGCAAAGGTGAAAGAAAAAGTCAATCTTTCATCCCCCTTTTACAAAACCTTATAACGCTAGTAAATTTAAAGACTAGTCAAATGGATCAATTGAGTCAATCAACATTTTACATGTTTACAGACTCAGCAAGACAGAAGCATGTGGCACATATGGGAGTGGAGATTTGATTGTGAAAACATTGAGGAACTTGCAGAACCAAAGGTTAAACAACTAGAAACCACGGGGAGAACAAAAGCAGAATGCAGCGATGAGCAATGAAACCATGGAGATCAAGTAGGTAGGAGGAGTGATAATAGGCAGAGAAACCAGGTGAGAACAGTCAACACAATGCAGAGCAGCTGGAGGAGAATGCAGGGATCTGAGGGGAGGATGACTAATAGGAGAGGCTGAACGGAAACACATCGAACTATTTCAGACTTAAAAGTCAGGCTCACTTTTAAGAGTTAGTTCTGACTCAAAATTCAGAACTAATTCTGACTTAGAATCAGTAACTTAAAAGTCTAAACCAAAATGCACTGAGAATAAGACACAAGAAAGAACATAAAGTTATATATATTATTTTTTAAATATGGTATATTTACTGAATGCTATAATATTGTACATTT
This sequence comes from Xiphophorus couchianus, assembly GCF_001444195.1. Lineage (NCBI taxonomy): Eukaryota > Metazoa > Chordata > Actinopteri > Cyprinodontiformes > Poeciliidae > Xiphophorus > Xiphophorus couchianus. The sequence continues at coordinate 14,318,887 of NC_040234.1, read as the reverse complement.
TTATACTGACCGACACCTTTAGCTAATAGTTGCTACTAAGCTGAAAGATGCTTTTTTTTGTTGAAAACTGAGAACACTGAGTGTTTGGTGTAAACTACCCAACACCTGTCCAAACAGCCTCAGCGTAACATCAACCTAGAATTTGGGTTGAAGAAATAACCAAGCAGTCATTGTGTGTGTAACTTTAGCTGCTTCCTCCACAGCACATACGTGTTTGTGTGGAGTGACTCATTCACGCCTGTGGTCCAAGAAGCCTCTGAAACCCACTCATATTCCGAAAACTGTCAGCTCTCACACCCAACCTCAGTATTGATACATCAGGTTTGCATGCATACAAACTAGAACTAAAATTACTTAGTCTCTGTGATGGTGGCCCACTAAACCTGAGCTCCTCCAGCCTGAGGCTTCTGCATATTTCCTGTCGTCTGCATCAGTGACAGCCAGTCGGCTCTCCTCCGTCTCACTCTGGGAGGCCAACCTTTTAGCATTTCCAGCGATGTGCCTTGGAAATCTGTTTCCAGGGCAACTGGAGTAGCAAATACTCTCAGAGTGGCTTCTCACTGGTGTGTTCTTTGTTTATACCACACATATATATATCTGTGAGGATGCCTTGAATCATAGCACAAAAAGGGCCACAATCCAAGACATTCATAATCCGACAAATACATATTTCCATGATGGATGAAATAAAACTATTATAAATTCATTAACTAATTTTTTTAAAGTGTCAGTCTTTATAGAAAGGAGCTAAATATGCATGCATGAATGAATGAATGAATGAATGAATGAATGAATGAATGAATGAATTGACTTTCTGTCAAAATCATATATCTTACTTAAGGGCTTAAAGATGTTAAGTTTAAAAAGTCAATTATCAAATAACTCAAAAGGTATGTCAGATAGACTGTGATAAAACTGGCTATACGTTTAAACTAGTCAGCTTGTCTATAACCAGGTTAGCCTTGCTGACAGATTGAACACATTTGCAATGCACCACAAAACTGAATTCATGAAAATTAGCAGGTCTCCTTAAAATGGCTGTGCATTTTGTTTCAATGTTCCCATTGTGTTCCACATGGAAAGCTCAAAAATGTTATTATTACTTCTCCTAAAAAGTAATATGTAACATATTGGTACTATTACAAGATCACTTTATCCTTAAATCTGCCAGAGGTATGAATAATTTTGGTCTTAACTCTGTCTGTGAGGGGTTGGGTGAGATTTTTGTGTGAATTTGCACTGAAGATCTCTTCTGTTATTGTTTTGTGACCCTTAAATTACTCCATCAAGTAAATTGTAATATCACAGAAAGAAAATATAATTTAAATAAATACAAACAATAGTTTTGAATTATTTGCATCTACTGATGCTACTCAAAACAATTTGCCCCAATGTAGAAACGTTATTGCCCCTTATAATAAATCATGAATTGACTATAATTGATTGTGAGTGCACATTGTGTACAGTAAGATACAAAGACATACTTTTCAGTGTTAGCATTTCTGAGTATGAAATCGTTTCTATGACGGTTTTATGTAATGTAAAATATTCTGATAATATGAATTCTTTGTTTTCATTAGTTGTAAACTGTGACAATCTAACTTAAGTTAAATGAAATACATACATCACCCGTGTACAATTAATCTATATAATCTGATTTCTACTTGTTGAATTTAATATTAGTTTTCAATCATTTTCAAGTTTAATGACATAAACCTCGATTAATGTCAGTGTGTGGAGTGAAGATGAGAGTGGGCTCCGAAGTGAAATTCTGTGAAACCTTTTCCAATCTCTGAACACTCTAATATAGGAGTGAAAAAAAATGCATGGTTTGTAGAAAACACAGTCAAGGACGGAGTCAGAGCGGCCAGTCAATCCTCTGTTATAGTGAAAGCCCCTGGGAGCAATAACTCACCATTCAATCTATGCACCTTTGAAATACAAACATTGTAAGTGAAATCGACAAAATCCCCACTCACAATCAGCAAAAATTCTTATCTTTACTTTGACCTGAAAACGCGAAATATTCCCTCAGAAAGACGTTCAGTTCTGATACGCGGATGCGCGCACGGAGTTTCCCTTTCAAAGCAATCACACGAGGAGGGGGGAAGAAATTCAGCATTTAAAAGTGCAAGCGTCAATCACCATGACACACACGCTGGAGGCAATTTCCCATACAGTCCTGGTGATTACCTCGCTCCTTTATTAGATTTATTCGAACTCAACTCACGTTCGTCACTTTTAAATGCCTTGCGCCTGCGCGTAAAGAATCCGGGAGCTGTCCAAGTGCTGAACTGAAAGACGAAAAAGAAAAAAAGAAAGAAAAGGCGTTCCTCTCTCATTCCTTGACAGCCCCTCTCACCTGAAAACGGTTTCACTTCATAGATGCCAGCAAGCCTGGAAGCAGGTCGAAGCTTTTTTAGATCTCAGTCCACCGCCTAAAGAGGAGCTGCAAGTCGACGCATCTTGGAGTTAACATAATTTCGACGGTTCTTTTATTTTTATTATTTTTATTATTATTTTCCCCACCCCAAGGACTGATGTTTCTCCACGCCTTTGCTTCGGGCAGTTTGATTTTGTGCGTTGGAGTTTTTCTGTGAAACTGAACTATGATCTTTGGCCGCTTTGAGGAATGTCTCCCGCGTTTCTGCGTGACCCGAGACAGCCCAAACGCCAACGACTTGGTCAGGAGGAGAACGGCGTTGTTCCCGTCTGGATTATGTGTTTGACTGATGTGAACCATATGGAAGAAATAGAATAGAAAAGTGAAGCACATGGGGAAACCACCGGGAATGAAACAATCCTTCTTTAAGGTTTTTGCAGCTATCTTCACATACTACCTGGAGATGAGCAACTTCAGGTAAGAAATTAGATATTTGTTTTTGTTTGTGTTTTTATTATTTTATTTTGAAGTAAAAAAAAAAAAAGGCGGTAATTATTTGAAATATTTAGAGTAATTTATTTTCTTTAACCTAATTTAGCTAAACTATTTGACGAACTAAAAATGATAAAGCATAATATAATGTTATTTGTTTAGTTTGATTTTAAATTTTTTGAATCTTTAGAATTAAATCTGACTTTTGTGTTGTTTTGTGGGGGCAATTAGAATTGCATGTAAAATTGTAATTCTTTGAGGCTTGTTTTTGTTTGGTTGAAAATGTACACTGAATGTTATTTAAGCACCTAATCGTATTAATTGCTGAGCCATCGCTGCAAAATTCTTGCTGCTTCCACCTGCATGTTTATGCATCTCTGTGGGAATCTCGTGTTATGAACAGATTAGTCCTGTTTTTGAAGGGAAATCACATCTGATAGCTTAATATACGTCTGTGTGCGTGTGTGTCTGCAACTCACATGTTTTCTGTGCGCGCCTCTGACTCCCAGGCAGCTCCTGGGCTACACCGATAAGGTTTAACACCTGCTTTCTGAGCTGCGACTTCTTTCTGATCAAGTGTTTTTTTTTTTTCTCCCTCCCGTTCACCATATGTGCTTTCCAGAGCTGTGGTCGCCAAGGAGTACGATTCCAGGTCCTCCTCCAGCATGTCTCCATCAGATTTTCTGGACTCCTTAATGGGTCGCACGTCCGGGTATGATGCACGAATTAGACCCAATTTCAAAGGTTTGTTCACAATCAAATGAGTCTCCACGCACACACACATTTCACTTCCCACATTTTGAGAACTATAAATAGCCACAGAAATGCCACTGTAAGTGTAAACACTAATCTTTTTAACCAGTGACGTACTGGATGCTATCTGTTGCCAAGGAACTGGGCTACAAGCAACTTGGAAGCAACAATCAATCACTTCAATTAACAGTAACAGGGGGGACCCTGCTTAGATTTAATCACAGTCCACACTGTGCCACTTAATGATGGTTTTCTTATCTGAAAGCTGTCTAAAATTCAATATCCACCTTTATTAAATGTGAGATCAGAATCAGGAGCTGTAAATATCCCAGCAACACAGAAATAAGACAAGTTCTCACTTCAGACAGGGATGCCACCATGACAGGCTAGACAATTGATGGTGCCCCAGTGGCTAGACTGCAGGCTATGCAGACCTCCTCTGCTGTTGTTGTTGCTTTGATGCTGAGGACACACTCAGCTTCTGTCATTAGAATGGTTTTGAGTGAGCAAAGGTTTCACTTAAGGGGCTAAGGCCCACTCTTAGCTTCTGGGGTCACCTGGGAGGTTGCTTGTTACAGTCCATGGACTCCAGTAGGTAAAGCAGCTTGAAAATATAGGAAGGGGAAAAGCACAACAATCCATTGTCTATACCTCAGTTTTCTTGCAAGGTCACAGGGGACTGGTGTTTATCTCCAGCAGTCATTGGGCAAGAGGTAGTGTACCATCTAGACATGTCACCAGTCCATCACAGGGTCACAATATAGTACCTCCCATTTTTCTTGGAATTTTTACGTCACAGATAAACATATAGTAGCAAATTATTGAGGTGGAACTAAAATCATACAAGCCACATAGTGTGGTCCTCTTTTTTAAAATAATTGTCTTTTAATCCAATACCACTTAATACAATTCAGTTCAACCAACTATCTATAGTAAATAGAGTCCACCTGCATACAATTTCATCTCAGCACGGATGCAGTTGTTTTGTGAAGACCTCCGAGGTTATGCAGAGAACATTTGTGAGCAACCAGCATAATGAAGAACAAGGAATATATCCGACTGCTCAGGGATTAAGCTGTTAAAGAAGTTTATAGCTGCAAGCTTTAAAAGTTACAATGGAATAGTTTAAATAAAAGCGTTTTAATATGGCTACTCAAAGGCCAGACTTGCTTCCAATAGAGAATCTCTGTCAAGACTTAAAATTTGTTGATAACACCATCCAACTGAGCCTCAGCTATTATGCTCTGAATATGGTGGAAACATGTTTAGCATTTAAAAGCACTGATCTGTTGATGGTATAACAGAACATATACGCACAGTTGCAAATGCAGTGAAAGTTGGTCTTGCCAAGTAATAACTCAAGTTAGCTAAGCACTTACTAAATGATTTCACACATTTCAGATTTTTAATTGTTTGTTTTTCTTCTTGACTATTATTCACTATATTGTGTTTGTGTATGACATAAACTTTGAATAAAAAGCATCAGTTTTTAACTGAAAAAACGTGAAAGAAAGTATGAATATTTAATTTCTGTATGCCATATATTCTTTGTCTGTTAGAGAAATCTGGCATATGTCAAGATTTCTGTGACACATATTATATTTTTAGGTAGTATTGATACATAAAACATCGACTTTGCTGATTTAACCTGGTTGTTTTAATGCTAAAAGATGAATGGAAGTGAGAGCAGGGATCTCTCTCTGTATTAAACAGATAGAGCTTCACATGTTACAGTCAGAAAACAAACAAATCCACATTAAGCGGCTGTGCTGTAAACAGTTAGTTTTTGCTCATGAACCTACTAGATGTACTTTGCAGAGTGTCGAACTGTGTTTCTAAAAAGGCTGACCTAGATTTCCATGCCGAGTTTGTTATGAGGAGCTGCTGCCAGTTACCTCTTTTTGCTGTAAAAATGTGGAAACTTGACAACAAACAGAGGCAAATATTAATACAGAGAGCCATGAAATATTGATGTGGAAAACACAGGGGAAAGGCAGTAGGAAGAGCTTACAACTTCACTTATCAGCTTGGGGAGAAATATTTGCTGTGACTTGTAATGCAAGTCTTGCAAAGATATTTTAGTTTAGGGAGCTGTAGAGAAAAACTACCCTCACTATAGGAGTACATAAGATAGATTCCCTTATTCTGTTAAAAAGAAAAATGTTTATTTGATGGTTTAGAATTTAAGCATGACCTTTCACTATCAAATATATTTGATTTATTAATTTATTACAAATGAGCCTTTTGATGTGATTTGGACATTCTTGTATATTCTTGGATGTTTTTTTCCTGATCATAACCATCTTATATTTACAGCACCAATGAGTACCTCAAGTATTCACTCCTCTTGCAATTTCTTTTTTATGCTATAACCACAAACTAAATACAATTTATCTGGATGCAACGTGACAGCATGTTGGAAAGAAAACTAGTTCATAGTTAAAAATTTGTTACAGATATACTGTATATATATATATATATATATATAAAAAAATCAAAATCTGGTGTGTATTCTTATTAAGCCCCCTTTCCTCTGATACAAATACGCTGTATAACATACTCTACATTCAATTGCCTTCAGAAGTTACCTCATCAGCAGACAGAGTCCACCTGTTTGCATTTTCATCTCCACATCGTTGGACAAGCCCAACAAGTGAAGCATTATTCAGAGAAGCAGCCATGTGATCCACTGTAATTGTGGAGGAGCTGCAGAGATCCACAGCTCAGGTGGTAAATTCTGTCAACAAGGCAGCTGCTAATCATGCCCTCAGCAAATCTGGGCCTGATGGAGGACAGGCAAGAAGAAAGTCATTGTTTAAAGAAAGTCCTTAGAAGTCCCTTTGAAGTTTTTTAGAAGCCAATAAAGTGGTCAAAGCAAACGTTTGGAAGAGGGTTTGCTTGCGAGATGAGACCAACACTGAACTGTGTGGCCTACATGTATAATATATGTATGCGTGATACAAAACTCTCTCTGCATACCACTTAAAAGAGGCAGTATTGTGTTTTCATAGAAACATTATTTGGACAACCATGTATCAATTTCCTTTTACTTCACAGCTATGTGTTGGTCCATTACATAAAATCCCAACAAAACACATTAATGTTTGAGGTTATAATGTGGCAAAATGTGATAAGGGTGTGAATACTTCTGCAAGCCTCTGTATTATAAGAACAGCTTCTTTTTCATGTCCATGGAAACTTTGCTGATCAGATAATTCACTCCTCAGCTGACACATCACTTTGTGTGTTTGCATGTCTTTGACTCTGTGTGCATGAATCCTCTATTCAATGTGTTACCGACAAATTACCCCTAAAGGATTACCTCCATTAGACATCATTTCAAACATCATTACGCCAATGCTAATAACCAGTCATAATGTTAAGTTTAATTTTAATTGCTCTTGCCAAACATTGAGCCCAAAAAGCAGATGTAGTTTCACATGCAACTTGCCACCACCCAGATAACATACAGAAGACTGCTTGTTGTATTGATGCATGTTTGAATACACAGCAAAGCAGCAGCCCGAAATTCACTCTCACCTCAAAGGCCCTGCTTAAACATGTGTTTAAAGGCTTTGTTTCCCCCTGTCATGTCATTGTCATTCCATTTCACAGGTCCTCCTGTAAACGTTACATGCAATATTTTTATCAACAGCTTCGGCTCTGTCACAGAGACAACGATGGTGAGTTGTTTTGGATTTTATATTGATATCTTCCCTGTCCGATTTGTGAATGTGTTATTTATTCCTCAACCTGCAGGTCCACCAGTTAATGTTACCTGCAACATATTTATCAACAGCTTTGGTTCAATAGCAGAAACTACTATGGTGAGTGGCGTGTTGTGCAAAGCCCTGACCTCTTCTCTGGAATCCAGATTGAATCATTATGTTTTTGCCCAGTGCTCTTTTGTTTTTTACTTCAATTCATGCATCTTTTATGATCATCACTGACCCAATTGACGGGTTAAGTATTGATTTCTGTCCCCATGTGGCCCTTTGTAAACATGTTTGATCAGGCCTGAACTCCAACAAACTCAAACAAGTAATTTAGTTTGAGCGTAATCAATAAATAGCAGCAGGAGGTAGGGGGAATTTTAAACTTTGTACTAAAGCATCCATTTGTCAAATGGGAAAAAAACATAGCATCTATGAGAACATGTAAACTAATCAAGATCAAAGGACACATAATGAGAGATAATAACCACTTAGATAGTAAATGGAAAATGTTAATTTGTGCAGGGAGCGGAAAGACGCGCAACTGCCAGGGAATTACACAGCCTCAGACAGGCATGGCAAATACTTGGAACCGCCAATATGCTGATGAAATGTCAAACAACATAAGGGCTTTTCATCATCATGACATATCAATTACTCTGAGCAACTGAGCTTTCTGACAGTTCATGCTACTTACTGTAGTATCAGAGCTCCACTCATCCAGCTGTACTAATTCATCATTTATTTACCTTCTTTAAATGCTAATTCTGACAAGAAACCAATGAAAAAGGTCAGTTTAGGTCAAATTGTAACACTATCTGATCAAGAGAAGACATGTTAGGATGATTAAGACTCCATTGACACCTCGATGATGGATGTTCTGATGCAAAACATGTTTTTAGAGTTATGCTCACTCATTGATCTTTCCATTAATTGTTCAGTGTTGTGTTCCAATGTTGCAAAATTGTGTTTGATGAGAGGAAAATAGTGTACGTTTTGAAGCTTCACTAAATTAAAACGTGTGCTTCTTAATGTGGAAATTATCTATTTATGATTTATTTTGTTTCTTGATGATGAATGATAAATGATGATTAGTCTGTCAACTTTGCATGAATCTTATGATAATATTGAGCTTTCAGTGAAATGCTTAATCTGCTCTTTATTCTGAATGGGATCATTATCAAAAAAAAACTCTTAAAAAAGTGATTCTTAAAAATAAAAATAATTTGGGTTCACATGTTGAATTTATTGAGGGCTTTGTCTAAGCCATATGATAGACTGAAACATAAATACACACTCATGTTAATATCTGGTAAAATATTGCCCCTCAACAACATGAGTATTGTTGTCATCAACAAGCTCGTATAATTTTATCTGTATCTTTGAATAATTTTGAAGATTAAACTGCAGTCAGATGGACCGGATTTCTAGTAGAAATGGTGAACGTAATTTATTTTGGCTGATATTGTGGCACAGAATAAAGTTTTAAGCATTGTCTGCAAATTGTTAAAAAGATTGAAATTCTGACCATTCCTCAAACATATTGCTATTCCTCTTCACAAATATCTGTTTGTTTGGGACCTTCGTCTTGTTAGAATACCTTATGATGTCCGAAGTTCAACCATCTAGCTGTTCATTTAAAGTCTAGTTGAGGAATCAGGAGATCATTTTCCTCCTTTCCTATTCGATTCACTTTGAATGACGAACAAGTTTCACTGGAAGCAAACCAACCACTCATTTGACCCCAAAACATTTTTTTTCCAGAACGCATCTGTTTTCTTAACGATGGTATAAAACATTTGAGCTTTTTTGATTCATGAGTTATTTCAGAACACCTTAACCATTTTTTTTATATATTTGAGTAATTTTTCAGACTTGGTTCAGGTTGGTGCATCCATATTCCTTGACATGTCCAACTTACAAACAGCTTCCAAAAAGAATTTCCAAATTTTCCTTCATAATTAAGCTATCACTTCTAGAGATTTTCCATTTGTTATTTTTATTCGATTAACCAGTATTTTTTATTGCACTAATGAGAAAATATCTGTGGTTTCCAATCGTGCTCACTAACTAAATAAATATTTTGGTGAATGTACATATACTATATATATATATATATATATATATTAAAATATTTAACCTGGGTAGATTAAAGAAAATGACTTGTAAAACTAAACTTGTGAACCCAAACATTGTTTTTCAGAAATGATTCCACCCTGTAAAATGATCCAAATAAATAATTTTCTATGATAGGATGTAAACTTTCAAACAATATATTGATCTGTGTTTTGAGTATCTGTACATTTTAAATTAAGATAAACAATTTGTGATGTAAATGTGGACAGAGTGTGTTAATGTGCATATTACATAGTTTAAGTGATACATAATCTTTGGTATGATTTCCTGCTTTCCTGATAAATTCCCTTATTTATCAGTGATAGAAACATATTTTCATGTATCTGACCATTTAATCACTGTAACTATTATTATGTTATCATTATTATAATTTTTCTAGATGAAAAAGAGCCACATTAAAACAAGATAATGTGCGACTGGTATTTTCATCGTCAGCATGCATTTCTCTCAGCCCCAAATCGCTCCGCAGCAAATATGCAAAGCTGCTTGTGGTCTCTGCAGGATTACAGAGTGAACATCTTCCTGCGGCAGAAGTGGAATGACCCACGGCTGGCGTATAGTAAATACCCAGACTCCTCGCTCGACCTGGACCCTTCCATGCTGGACTCCATATGGAAGCCAGATCTTTTCTTTGCCAACGAGAAGGGGGCTAACTTCCACGACGTCACCACGGACAACAAGCTGCTGCGCATCTTTAAGGATGGAAATGTGCTTTACAGTATCAGGTGAAGTGGAGTAATTTTAAATATCAGAACTGTAAAAAGTACTCTGCATTGCTTTACAAATGTACACATACATGTAGACTTTCCATATTTCGCTGTGTTTACGCTTCAATGAGTTTTATTTGGATTTTATGTGATAAATCAACCAAAGACTTGAGACTTGGGGAACAGCCCAGTCAAAATCCAAATAATGTGTAGCAAGACATAAACACTGGTGTTCACAGACTCTATCAACTTTGAAAGGCTGGAGTTATTTTGCAAAGGAAGATGTTTCTGAATGTACATAGCTGGTAACGATCCAAATTTGCAAGTTTAACTGATCTGAAAGCTGGGTGTAGAGAGGGAGTCTAAATGTAAATACACAAAATGAATTTTTGATTTTTATTTATGAAAAGATAGAAATCATTATGCATGTTTCTTCCAATGCACATTTATAATGTACTTAATGTGGGCAATCATAATCCTAAAATACCAACGAAATGCATTGAAGTCTGTGGTTTGAATGTAACAAAATGTGGAGAAGTTTAACAAATATAAAAACCTGCAAGCCACATGAAGCCCCCTCCACCTTAGAACAGAATCTAGTGAGTTAAAGTACATAGCTGTTTTACTTGGACATTATTACAGATTTCTGTGTATTTCAACCTACTATTCCCAAGAGTTGATCAACTGTTAGCAGTTACAACTAATTTAAGTTTTAGTTGGAGTTTCAGAGTTCTGAGCAAAATAATGAACGATCCAAACCTTTATAAGCCAAAACCTCCATACGTTTCACCAGAAGACATTCAGTTATTGCTTTTCTTAAATGTCCTCAGACTTCAAAGACTCTAGATGTAAAGCATATCATTTTAAATTGATCTTATCTGTTATGTTCACTTCTTTGAAATACTCTAATATGTTGAACATCAGTCGATTTCTAAGGCAAGACAGTCTGTTTTTATTCATATTATTCTTTCATTGAAAAGAGCTCAGATTGAAAAAGGCAAGTTCCTCTCAGGGGCTTTGAATGAAAATCTAAATGAAAAGAAATGAGTTTTTTTTTCTTTATTTTTGCCTCTATGCACAGAATAGCTTAGAGACTACACTGTGTGTGACATTTAAAGGGTCTCTCGGCTTTAACTGTAAACATAGTCCAGGTACAAGACTTGAAAACAGGTTACCTCTTATTTCAATACAACCTCTGCCACGTGCACCATTCAATTTCTTTCAGCAGAGATGCAATGTAGCATAGATCAATTTTGAGTCCATTTGGAGAGCAGCTCAGGGCTGAGTGATGCACAGGTGCAGCGGTAGAGTAGGTGAATGAGAGAAATGAAAGGTGGTTAACCACACTCTTCAGTCGGGGGGGAGAAATGACAGAGTGGGCAGACTGCCGACCACAATGCATCACTGAAACAATAAGTTGCAGTAATGAAAGTGTGATGGGAACCCGTTGAAGGGAATCCTATGAGATACAACGGAGGTTCTCACCGGACCCAATACAGAGATTGCAAAAAAATGTACGGACAGTAATGTGATTCTTCAATCTATTGTCAAATCATGTGTTGGGGCCCTAGTTCAAGATTTCATAAACACATTCGGCCAGACCCGCCTTGTTATATAATATGTCCTTCTCTTATACAACAGGTTGACTCTCATTCTGTCCTGTCCGATGGATCTGAAAAACTTTCCGATGGATGTTCAAACTTGTACGATGCAGCTGGAAAGTTGTGAGTATTTTATGTTTTTCTTATGTTATTTTCTGGACTCTTCTGATGGAAAATCTGCTCTTTATCTAAACTCCTCCCATCATTTATTACCTTCAGTTGGCTACACCATGAATGACCTGATTTTTGAGTGGCTGGAGAACGGCGCGGTGCAGGTGTCAGAGGGACTCACCCTGCCTCAGTTCATTATGAAGGACGAGAAAGAGCTGGGCTACTGCACTAAGCATTACAACACTGGTCAGAAAACATTTTAAGTTTTTAATTTTAAGACATTTTTTAACTAAACACTCCCTGTCTAATTAACCTAACCTCTCTGAATTGCATTTGTCTAATTGAATTACATTTGTTCCCATGCTGCAGGTAAATTCACCTGCATCGAAGTTAAATTTCACCTGGAAAGACAGATGGGCTACTACCTGATCCAGATGTACATTCCTTCACTTCTCATTGTCATCCTCTCATGGGTGTCGTTTTGGATAAATATGGATGCTGCTCCTGCAAGAGTGGCATTGGGCATCACCACTGTGCTTACGATGACCACTCAAAGCTCTGGCTCGCGAGCTTCTCTTCCAAAGGTACAATTACATTTTTCTCTCTGACCATCTCAAGTAACATGCAGCATGGCAGATCTTATATTTCAGTGCAAAATGTCATTCAGAGGTATATAAAGGTTTCCAGTAGAACATGTAGCTGTAGTACACCATCTTGCTTTCATACTCCTGAAACTCCTTTCCCTGTATTTAGATCCATTCATCTCAAGAAAAGCATCCCCATAACATGCTACTGCCATCACTATGTTTTATGATTGGGATAATGTGTTCACGTTAATGGACAGTGTTTATTTGTCGCCACATTTAAGGCCAAAGGGTTGCGTTTTGATGTCTTTTGACTAGAGCACATTCTACTTGCTTGCTGTTCTTCCTACGTGGCTTGTGGCAGTTGCTTTCTTTTTACCACTTCTCCATGAAAGCCAGTTTTGTGCAGTTCACAAGTGGTAGTTGTTTATGAACTGATTTCTAACCCCCACCCTTGCCCCTCTGAGGTTCTTTGCAGCTCTTCCAGAGTTGGCCTCTTGATTGCTTGTCTGATTAACACTCTCATTGTCTGACTTGTCAATAGAAGAAGCCGAATACATACTCTCGTGGAAATATTTTAACACATCATGAAATAATGGTTGTCTAAAAGAAGGGAGAACAAAAATTGAAGAAATGAAAGTCTAATTTGCTTAGAAATAATAATTGTAATTAATAAAATAATAATCATTGATGTTTTGATCACTGAAAAGTCAAAGTAATGTGACAGTCATGGTCGTGATAAGCATATGGAAACCTTTCCATGGTGTTTATGTCAGATCACTGAATTTTACCAATCAAGCAATACTGATGTTTTATGAGTGTTCTATTTTTACAAAAAATATCTAAGTAAAAAAACACATTTTAAGTACCTTTCAAAACAAACCTCATAAAAGGCTTCAACAAAAAAAAAGCATGGAGTTGCTGCATGTGAACTTAAGCGTGTAATGGATAGATCAATTGCACTCACCATATTTTGTCTTTATTTTAAGTGAATGTTGATGGCACTCAAAACTATGGCAGCAATGTTTCAGAAGAGAAGCTCTCACTAAACTCAAACACAAACACAAATCAAATATCAATGACGAAATAAAATAACTAATAAATGCATATTCTATTCAAATGACATGGCTGTCTTTAATCAGAAACAAGACTATAATGATTGTACTCCTCATTCAATGTACCCTGAAGTCAACATCACAATTGGTTTTGCATGATTGTCACAGAGACCATGTATGCATTACAAACAGCAGAGCAACACTGCAAACGCCTATTTTCAATTATGGAAAGCAGGCACACACTCACTGTGAAGAGTCCTCCAGCACAATGAGTTGGATCTCAACGATCAATCAATCTCATTATTATCAAAGGCTACAGTCAGCGTCATGAAAGACATAAAAAACACAGACATGCTGATAAATATTTCAAGAGGAGCTTTTGAGAGCTTTGACTCATGGAAACAATAACTCAGTGTGCCTTTAAGGGTCCTCGGATTTCTGAGTTGCTTTCTGAACAATCCATTCAGTGTGATGAACAGCAGAGGTCTCAGGGATGGGAAGGAAAAACTACAAACTCCATGCTTAACTTTCCAAAAATTACAGCTCAAAACCAGCATTAAAGGTACAACTGATTATGTTTCTATTGTTATGTGCCAGTCTAACACTGACATTAACAGCAACCAAGCAACTCTTCCAAGCAAACACTTGAGAGATTTACCCTTAATTACATTTATTTGAATGACACATTTAGCTAACAAAATGTGTAATAAACTTTGCAGTGCATCAAGTCAATAAATAAAGGAAACTGATTTAAGTGTCATAGCTGGATTACAGCTTGAAGTGAAATCAAAAATTCATGCTGCATTTGATTTGTGAGTTGATGCTGTCACCTTATTGGGTCTAACAAAGAAAATCTGTTTTGTCTCTCAGGTCTCGTACGTGAAAGCCATTGATATCTGGATGGCTGTGTGTCTGCTCTTTGTATTTGCTGCATTGCTAGAATATGCTGGGGTTAATTTTGTCTCCAGGCAACAGAAAGAGTTCCTCCGCCTGAGGCGAAGACAAAGAAGGAATCACAAGGTAAGGTTTCAAAGATTTCACAAGGCTGCTGTTTGCATAGGACACTTTTAGTGCACACCAGTGCGACTTTGTGGCTCCGTTTTCTTTTCCATCTACATACCAAAATCGCCTTCAAAAAGTAAGAAAAAGTATTTCGAAAGCAGGTGCAACACGACTTCATGGATGTATGTACATCTGAAAGAGCGGGCCAACCCCATTTAAGCTACAAAAAGAAGAGGTCTATGTAGCAAAAAAAGGCACAAATTTACCGGACATTATACCAACAATCAGGTTAATACCCTGGCTCTACATGGCCCAAAGACGTGACTTATGTGCAGATCTTAATCAGACCTTTTGAATAAATCACAAAAGCACCTTGTTGTTTATTTTAAAAACATAATCCTTGAATAAGGCTACACATTTGTTGGTCTAATTAATGGTTTATCTGACAGCCTGTCACTCTATTCAGAAGTTTGTAACTTAAGATAGCAGTTTTAGCTTTAGTTCAGTTAGCACAAACACCTTTAGATTTGGCATCGTTCTTTATTTGGCTTTTTCTGTAAAATCTTTCATATTATTGATTTTTCCAAAGATCCAGAGTTTTATAGATATAGAGTTTTTCACCTGAGAATATTTTTAGAATTCTGTGACACAAAGTATATTAGTAATTATTTATTTGCTTTAATACATCGTGAGTAAATTGTGTTTGAAATTGTGTCTTTCTTTATGAAGTAAATAAAAAGCGATTTGCAAGGTTTGGTAAAGGTTGAGCAATAGGGGGCACTCATAACAGGAAATAAATATAAGCAAAAGCAACATCAAACTTTTTGAGTTAAAAAGTTGGAAACTTCTAAGCCTTAGACATTTTAAAGAGCTTACTGCAAAATAAACTTAAACTGACTTTATGATTAATTTAGCTAAGAACAATTTAAACACTTAGTGGTACTCCTATACCAGAGAGCATATGACATTCAGCCCAAGATAGTTAGGCATTATTAAGCATAAATAAGGGAAAAGGGAGAGTTATGTCAAAGTTTACTTTGCTGTAATGCAGCAGCACTGGGAACTCTATACCTTTCTATACCCTTATGCCACATTCAAAACTTGATAAGTAAGTGATAAATTAAAATCAGTGTCTTTACTGTGAGTGTGTCTAGTTCACACAGCTGTTCAAATATTAATCAAATGACATAAAACTTAATTTCTCTATGAAAGAAGGTTGTTTACCGAAAACATTAAAGTAAACATTGAGCATATGCAATTACTAGAAAGCTGCTGACATGCCCTTCAGCCTCCATTCTGCGCTTTAGTACAACTGTAGAAAGTTGCAGGTAAATGTCAAATGGAAGATGCGTTGCGCTATTATTGTTTGGTTGAAATTAAGATTCAACCCCTGCAGCAGTCATAGTATTGCTTTTTCATTAAAGTGCATCTGGTTATCCTGTGAATTCTAATTAATTTAGAAGAGTTTGTAATATCTAGTGATTAACATTCATGTATAATCACTGTATTACAGAAATGCATGCCTCTGGTCACTGAAACGCAAACATGACACTTGAGCCGTACATACAGTTATCATTCACATATTGACTTGTTTTTCAGGAGGATGAAGGCCGCTTTAATTTAACTGGGTACAACATGAGTCAGTGCATGCCAACAAAGGATGGGTCGGCTGTTAAGAATGCAGTTCCTGCCACGAACCCCCAGCCTTCAACTCCAAAGGACACAGATGCTATGAGGAAAAAGTTTGTGGACAGAGCCAAGCGAATAGACACAATCTCCAGGGCGGCCTTCCCGCTGGCTTTTCTGATCTTCAACGTCTTCTACTGGATCACATATAAGATCATCCGACATGAAGACGTTCACAAACAGTAATGACTTGACCCTCTGCTGATAACGTTTTATCTTTCCATTTCTCAAATTGAGAAATGCTCGGGAAACTGTGTGCCGAGAGGCACCATGGAGTCAATGGAGATGCTTTTTCAGGGATAATGTACAATGTTCATGCGTTATAAAGATCAAATGCTATTGTATCTGGTGAGGTGAAGGTTCTTAAGAAAGAGATGCTTTGTTTGTTCTTGTACTGCTGTGTAATATCTGATGAAGACTTAGTATGCTGCTGGAGAAGATGGACCAAAACCCCCTTGAATCACCCAGCCCTGGCATCTCTACAACAAAGGAAACATTCCACAGGTTTGTGACTGTAGCTAGCTTAGATCTTCAAAGACTTTTTTGATGCAAAATTTCTTATCGACGATGTTCAAACTGTTTTATAGTGTAGTATTGTTTTTGGCACTTCTTCCTCTATGTCTAAAATACGTTCTAAGCAAGCAGAGCATGTATAGATGTATTAAATATTAAGGAGCTGCACATGTCTCAGGTACGGCTGTGAAGGAAGGAGATGGAAATCTGGGAAAGGAGTCTGGAGATTCCATTTTTATGAAATACCTGAAGCCTTAGATATTTGATTTGGTTTGGATGAAGTGCTATGCTCTTGTATTTTTTCACGCTTCTATCTAACAAGTATTCACGGATAACTGATGTCACACAAAGTTGTGAATTTTGTTCACGTGTTTTTAATTTCTGCCTCCCATTTTTGAAGTGATTTATTAACTAAGCTGTCACAGGCTGATTTTTAAACAAATGTATAACTGGGCAAACAAACTCTGATTGTACATTATTCTGTGTTGTCATATGCATATTTATTTATACCCCAGGTAATTACTCCAGGTATATTTCGTACTCTGTTTTGTAGATTTAGTTAAATGAAATATTTATTGTAACGACTCAAAGGTTATGTTTATAAAATTGATATCTTTGTGTAAACCTATTCAGCTTCCACTGCAGACTATTTCCTTCACTTTGAGTATTTATGGATGCAATCAGCAGTGAAGAACAAGTCTTCATTCAACATTCATAGTACAGAGCAGCTAATGGTAATTGCACTCCTGGGAAATATCTTTTCTTAAATGCTATTCATGAAGAAAGATTATTTACTGGCTTGTATATCAATAAAACTGACTGTGCATCATGTTTACCTTATCCTCTCCTGAAATCTATAAGAAAGTAGTAGGGTAGTTCAAAATTTTGAACGTGAAGTTCTGTTAAATGTGGCCAGTTGGTAGCACTGTTGGCTTGTAGCAAGAAGGTTTGAATCCGGATCTGGGGTCTTTCTGCATGGGGTTTTGCAAGCTCATGCATGCATGGGTTCTCTCTGGGTACTCCAGCTTTCTATCACAGTCTAAAAAGATTATTTTTAGGTCAATTGCCCTTAAGTATGAATGTGGGTATGCATGGTTGTTTTTGCTGTGTGTCTCTGTTTTGCCCTACGATGGACTGGTGACATGTCCGGGATGGGTGTACACTACTTCTCGCCCAATGAGAGCTGGAGATAGGCGTTGGTGCTACACTCTCTCTTTTTTGATTTTAGTTAAAATACCAGCTTGGACAAGTCGACATATTAGCACTCAAAGTGGATCAAAGTGACCCTGATAGTAGTTGCTATTTATTGCAGACATGGACCATATTTTCTTACAGAAGACTATGACAAGAATATAGAAAATCACTTTAAATCAACAGTTGGCAAAGTGGGTGCAGAAAGTACAATTTGATGTAGTGTTGATATTAAATGTCCATCAATAGATTTTCCCATTGTGTACTCAAAAAGTCAATTACAAAGCAATCAAAAATGAAAAAGTACAAAATATCAAAGCAAAAATCGCCAACATACTCAGAGAATGTACAGTCAGTGGGAGAAATAATTATTTGATCCCCTAATGAATCTGTAAGTTCCTTACAATTAAATTAACAGTCTATTTATAAAAGAAGATCAGTAGAGATGCACTGCCTCCTATCCTAGTCCATTTCAGTGTAAATAACTGCCCAAAGCAAACAGCAAACATTCACTTAAAAATGTTAACATAAACGGCCATATGTTTAGACTGGAGTTGTTTTAAGATGGTAGAACTTTAGTCATTTTAGTCTGTTGTTTCTGGCCTCCAGGGCCAAATGAAAATGCTGGGAGATTTATGTGGCATGTGAATTATTAACTACTAAACTTAACTCAACTTTAAAAATTAGGAACAAGTTTTATCATTGTTAATGTTTGATCATAAAGGCAAGATAGAGAATCATATCATGGAATATGGTAAACGCTTTCCTCTCCTCTCCGGGCCAATAAGACAGGGTGATGACATGAGTGATGGATCACTGGGTGGCCTTGGGTGACGAAGATGTGATCTGACAGTGGGTTTCCAAAGAATGTGTGACGATAATGGACTTCACACTGTAGTTTAAAGATTCTGTCACTTTGTGTTTGACTACTGCCTGACTGGCAAATCGAGAAAAGAAAACAATGGAGAAATGCCCTCAATGATTCATATTACCCATACCATGTGTTCAGAAAAGGCGTTTGCTCGATCTGAAGGGTGTGAAATAATTCAACTTAGACTCATAAATGTGGTAAATTACTAAACAAAAGAGTAAATATGCATCATGCTTTACTTATTTTTTGGGGTAAACATTAGAAAACAATCATAAAGATAGTGATTCCTTATTTTATTTACAGTGTCTTGCAAAAGTAGTAACACGCCTCAAATTGTTTTACATTTCGTCTCATTGTAGGACAAGCCAAACAACAATGCACACGTACACTAGCACCTAAGAGCAATGTAGAGATACAACTTAACCCAGCAGTCATGATTTTGGACTGTGAAGTCAGAGTACCTGGAGAGCATTACATCAAATCCCAATATAGTATATCAAATTGGTTGGTTGTGAAAAAGGAGCATGAATACTTTTGCAAGGAACTGTACAAGGAGGCCAGTCAAGGATGATGTAATGCTCAATATGTTCAATATGGAACATATTGAATTGGGTTTTCTTTGTTGGAGTCATTCTGATGGAGATCATTTCCATAATGTCTGATTCCCAGGATTAGAACATTATGCTCTAACAGATCCACAGGGCTAGAGTTCAGACTAACCATCCCTGTTCCCTTATGAGCAACAAGCCACAAGATGACTCCTCTGACCATGTCACTCTTGTACATCTGTGTAGACAGGTGATGATGAGTGTGCTCAGATAAACATTCAAATGTGCACTCACCTTTGTAATTAGAGGCGGCTGCACAGCAAATCATGGTAATTTCCTACTCAACATAGCTGTCAATGTGCAATTATTTCCAATAGCCTGATCACTTCATGCACTGACCTTCGGAACTATCTCAGGAAGAGATAGCTTTCCTATTTAGTTTTTTTTATTGCATGCTGCACTGATGCACAAGCACAAAGAGCATTGAGCAATGGTGACCAAAGTTCTGCTTTCTGGTATAAATTCCACAAACCTAAATACATTTGTCACCTTATTCACTACTCCAATGGACTCTACGACCCAGCGATTGTGAGTGAAGTTTCTGTCATCTGTTCCTGAATAATAGCTGCATCAAAACCAAACAGCTCTAAGGACTCTCCAATGTTAAGACCCAGAAGCTCACTGAAGGACAGCAGACTTTTCTTTTTATATTACTCCTAAATAAAGGCTGGTGCATCTAATTACCTTCAGAAGAAGCCTACTTCCACCTATGGGATGCTTAATCTCAGTATAAGTGAAACTGTTCTGTGAATAGAAAACCTCAGAGATTTATTAGAGAACATTGGAGTACTCCAATAAAATCCAAGGAAGCAGCCAAGAAGTCCAAAGCTCAGAAAGTGCAAATAACCCTGTGAAGCAAGGTGGTAGCAGTATGATACTGTGGACTTTCCTTTAATCAGTGGAGACAGGGAAACAACTCATGATTGATGGGAAGATGTACAGAACACAAGTTTGCCTTACAGCAGGACAATAACACTAAACACACTCCCTGAACACAACATTCTCTCTGTGAAGCAAGATACTGGCAGTATTATGCTGCAGGGATGATTTACTTCAACTTTTCCAGCTGCTATTTTAATTATCAAGACGCAAGACTTAAAAATGAGTAACTTACTGTTAGCATGTCACTTGAAACAATCGTCACTCTTGCAGTCTCATTCTACACCAACATTTCAAAGGCAGTTAAAGGCCTTTTAAATGCAGGGCTTAATTTAACAGCCTAAGCAATTTAGAGGAGAAAGAAATTACTTGCACCTCCGCATTTTAACTCCGCTTAACGTGAATCCTATTTATCCTCATTCATAAGGTTTATTAAGAGTGCTTTTTGAGGTGTCGGAGAAGCTAGAAATGAAGGTTGCCATGGTAGCTGCACATTTGCTGATAAGACTGGTGGGAGAGAAATGCTGGAAATTAATGTCATTAAGAGCAGTTTGTGTATGGCTTCATCAGAACTAGCTCTGATGCTTAGACATAAATATTGAACTAAGTAACTTTGTCACTGATTGAATGTAAAATGATTCATTGGTAAAGAACAAAGAAACTGACAGTTTCACTGCAAAGCATTTTAATTAATGGGCTCTAACTGCTCTGTTCAGTTTTTCTTAACATCTAATAAAATCCTGGTGAACGCAGGATATTTTTATAGAATATGTATGTGTGTTGGATAAGAACCGATAATTCTCTCCAAAGAAACAATAAAAAAGCAACTGATTTCAAATTTCATTGATAACAAAATCTGAAGTTTGAAATTGTAGCTGAAATGTAGAGCCGAGTGAATGAAATTATGGCGTAGTATTTAAGCCACAAAATGTCCATTGCTGTTTAATGCCTTTATGTAAATGCACCAGTTTTAATTTTTGTCCTCCTTTTCCACTAGCTCTTAACAATGATTTGCCTTCTTTCAGCAAGTCGTTGCTGAATGAAAGTGCCTGAAAGCTCAGTTTGCAGTTTGCAACAAGTCATGTAGGAAACACAGCAAACATATATAGAAAGCTTTCCAAATAGATTTGACCAAAATTGAACTTTATGGTGTACATCTAACACTCTACATTTGGGTTGGAACTAATTCTGCATGTAAACACTCAATCCACATGGTTAAATGTAGTGGTGGCAGCATCACTCTGTGGTGATGAGTTTCTTAAGCAGAGACAGGGAAACGGGTCAGAGTTGGCAGGAAGGTGGATAGAGCAAAATACAAAGTACAAATTATAACCATTACTTTAAAGCAAAGTTGGGCTTTAGGAACCAGATATGTCGACAACAAAAAAAACGTATATCAACATTAACATCAAGTGCTGCAGAATTGTTCTTGTAATGTGGCAATAATATGCCCAACTCTGACCAGGTTAAGTCTCTGGTCAGAAGTGATCTGTTTCTTCAAGCAGAGGTTATTCAGAGGGCTATTTTTTACAGGTAAGATACTGGCTGCTTGCAACAACTCCCATGAGTCGCACAAAACAATCAAAGACTCTGGCAGGTGGGAGGTTTCAGCAGGTGAAAACCCTGCAGCATCCTCTTACCATTCAGACTGAATACACGTTAACAGACGATAATCAGAAAACAAAGCAAACATTTCATTTGAATGGCAGTCAAGACATAAAGAAAGCACAGATTCAGATAAAATTTCTTCTCCACATGAGATCCATTTCCCCCTGGGCTATTTCTTGGTTTTGTTCACTGCTAAATTTCAACTCTATCTTTTGTTGTGTGAAGTGACAGAGGTGACTATCACACCAAAAAAAGCTGCGAGTGTGTTATTCATATGCGGGGTAAAAGGGGAAAAAGAAGGCATCCACATAGAGACGATGTGGACCAATATATCATGGATTAGCTCTATATAAAGTCTATAAAATATAAACTCATAAAATCTGGATTAAGTAACAGAGCTTTCTTTAAAGTAGGGTGTGTAACTTTTTCAACCCTTATTCTTTTTGAAAAAGTACCATCTAAAAACAAAAATTGCAGTTTCAATGTTGGTAGGCAGCTAAACCTCTTTTGTTTTTAATGCAAATTAATGAAATTATTCTTGGGTTTTCCATCAGTAAATAAAAAAACAGAATAATCAATGAGTTGAACAAATTTTAAGTGGTTATGTGGAAAAGAAAATCAAAGATAGAATGTCAGAGCACTTTATTTAAAAGAAAACTTTCACAGATTCAAAAAGGAAATATGAAAACTATTTGTATTTTTCCTTACTTCTTTCTTTTCCCCATACTAATCCAGATCTGAAAAATAACAGCAATAAAATATGTATCTTAAAAAAAAACCCAATGGAAATAATATTAAAGCAAACAAACTGCAAAAAAAAGAAAAAAAGACATGAAAATGTTTGTCCTTTAAAGCCAAACTGGTCAAGCTGACACTGACCTTATGTATGTAATTCGTGTATTGAGTTGAATATCACTGCGGTGAGGATGGTCTGCACGACATCAAAAGAAAAACAGTTTTTTTATTAAATCAGTGAAGAGTGAAATACTTTGACCATGGGGGTAAAGTACCACTGAAAGCTTTTGGGCAAATACGACCAGCCAGAAAATGTATAAAGATTTTCCCTGCCATGACCTGCTGTCCCTAACTTTAGTCTTTATTCCCTGCAGAATAGCACACAGCAGAGGCAGCAGCTACAGATATTAAAGAAGCCTTTTTAGCACGGAGGGTCTAAAAGGATGTGCAACGAATAAGAAGGGAACGGAATCACGACAGTATCCGATTAGGGCTGTGAGTCCCACGAGGTGATCCAACAGACGTGGACTGAACACTCGGCCAAAGAGAATGACAGATGACAACCTAAAGAGCCTGAGTAAACTAATTTCACAATTTAGTGTTCTTTTTTTATTTACATGTCTATTTTGGTGGATCTGGTTGCCTTAATGTGTGTGAAACATATGCTTTATGAAAGGAGAAAAAGGGGAATTCTCCTGTTGCAAAACTGACTTAATTTAAAGGCACAACAGTTCATCTCCAATTGACTCAAAAGAGGAGTCGAGTCAAGAGAGGAAGGGAATCCAAACAGCAAATGAATGAGAGGAACCACGTAGAAAATAATTAGAGAAGTAGAGTAAAAATATAGATTTGAGATAATGTATAGGCCTAAAATAATTTACATTCGTTGCACATTTAAGTTGAAATTAATGTTGCCTTTTTACCAACACGTTTGTTTTTTTCCCAACTGGATTGACATTAACATTCTGGAGTGGTTCAGCCAGGGTCCCAACTTAAGAATCAGAGGAGAGAGCAGAAGATTAGGGTGATGGCATGGAGGCTTTCCAACCTTAAAGACTTGGAGCTTATCACACAAGTCAAGTAGTCAAGATATCAGTGAAGATTCACAGTAGCTCTGAAGCATCATCTCCTTTTTTAATGACCAGTCCAAGCACAAAAAAATCTGTTATATCTGTGTTTATTAGAGTTGGGGTTTTGAAGTGGACAAAAGGGCAACAACAGGAAACCGTCTCTATGATTGATACAGCTGACGCAGAGCGGCCAAATCTGATTCCATCTTGACTTGTGAAATACTTTGGATCATCTCACGATACCTCCCGGCATCCACCACGGGGTTCAGCCTCAACCGGCTCTTCTCCACGTTCTGCTGCCACACCTCCCTACAACACCTAATGAGATCCTCAGCAGAACCAGAGTCAGGGATTTCACAATGTTCAGTGTGCCCCTTGTTTCTCTCTTCTTCATCTTTGACACACAGAAGTGAGGATAAGCCCTCTCTGAGTGACAGCACCTCTTTCTCTAGAGCAGAAGCTAATTTTTGAGCCGTGCTCTGACTTCTTGCGCGCTTGACAGGTTGGAGGAAGCAGGAATCAGGGAGGTACGACAGCATGGAGTCCAAGAACTGGAGCATTTGTAATTGGCTGCAAAAGAGGGATAGAAACAGATTTTGCATGTTACAACAATGTACACACTGCAATGGATTAAAAAAAAAAGGTGATACAGTCTTTTTATCATTTTTCGTCACGTGTCAGCTGATTCCCAGAGACCTACCTTTCTAGTATTCATTAGTGGGATTTGTAATTTTAAGAGCACTGCTTGCAGGAGCGTCAAAATCTCTTTGATATTCGAGAGAATATCACACATACGTACGCCTCAGCCAACTTCAAAGGCTTGTCAACTTGGAATGTGTTTATGGAAATTCAGCAGAACTACTTTTCTGTATCCATCCACTAAAACGGCATAATTTAATATTCACAGTAGAGATACTGCAGCCGACAACTGAACAAGAAATCTCTATTCCGGATATTTTATAGCTTTAAATCATATTAGCAGGATTTGGTATTTTATACCAATGAATATTCTGAAAATAGTCAATCTTTAAAGATGAAAAAAGGTAAACGTTATAGGACATAAAGGGCAACTATATTAAAATGTATGAGGACACAAGATATATCACACTAATCCTCAGTGCAACTTTTCTTAATGGTGACAGTTTTCTGATTTTATTATATAAGGTTCTCATTTAACTTTTTTATGGTACAACATGCTTCACTGGATATAATATGACAGACAAAAACAAAGTAGCTCAGAATTAGCAAATAAAGAGAAGATATTGATTAAAGCTGGTCAAAATTTACTATAAGATGGATGGAGTTAAATACAGAGCAATCCTGGGACAAAAGGTGTAAGAAGACTTGAGAATGGGGCAAAGGTTAACATTCCAGCAGGACAATGCTACAGTGTGTACAAGTCTGAGGGCAGCAATTTGGCTTTCTTGATTGCATCAATCAGTGGAAATGGTTTACCTGCTGTGGATGGATAAATCCCCTTGGAAAGGGTTTATCTGATGCCAGCGCAGCAGCATTGGAGCTGAAGATCCTGGAGAATCTAAAAGTAGATATTCAGGACTCACGTTTATCTTTTTAAAACCCTCTCTCCTCTTGATCCAGCCATCTATGTCACCTAGGCTATAATCTGGAGAGTCTATGCGCAAAACCCAATTATCCAGAACTGTCAACAGACTCAGAAGGTCTTCTCTAACCTCATCTAAAAATAAAAAAGAGAAAATGATGAGCAATAAATGTTTTATGATTTAAAGATTGAGTTTGCGAGTTATTGGAGTTTACCTGTTTTTATTTGAGGGTTTTGCAGAAGCGGCTTCTGGCAAAGATCATGAATGTCTAATGAAACTTCCCCACAATGGAGTACAGCTGTTGTTGGGCTGCTCCCAGGGAAAACAGCCTCCGCTTTCTCCACGTAATGAAGCATGGCATGGCACTTGACACAGCCAGAGGTCAGAAGAGGTGCCAGCTTGGTCACTGCAGTCACAGCCAGTCTGCATCCACTGAAATCGTCGCTGGCGATGTGCTGCCTGCTTCTTTTGGCTGCGGGCTCAGAGAACGTAAAGCCAGACGATGGGGAGGAGAGTGTTGGTGTCGAGGGGCCGCACGCAGGCAGCCAGAACACTTGGCTCCGGGTCTGGATTACTGCAGGCGTCGAGTTCTGGCCCGGCTCTGTCAGGAGGGATAAGCTCACACCGCTCGCTGGTCTGGAACAAAAATAACACCATCATGAACAATCAGATATCACACAGATAGCCCACGATCAAACTGGAAATTAAACACAAAGTTAGAGTCGGTGTGTGTGTGTGTGTGTTTGTGAATGTAGCACAGATGGTGGACTGATTAAACACCAACAAGCTGGTGAGGTTGCATCAGCTGCAAAGACCAGCGATAAAAACAAAACCACACGAGCGCCGGAGGCAGTCGCATCAAGGGGAGCTTTTCTTCACATCTTCTCAAAGTAACGTATGAACATGTGGATGAAGGTATGAGAGAGTTTCTTGTTTCCACACAAGATGATAACGATCGCACTGCCAACTTTAATCTGACAGGATGCTGGGAAAAACAGTCAACTCAGAAAACGCTATGCAACTACAGGTTAGAGGAAATTATAATCTAGTAGTGCTTTGTACATTTATGCTCTTCCAGTTACAAACAGATCTACACTACCTACAACATCATGAAAAAAAAAAAATCATATTTACATGCCACTGTCAGCGGTTAGTATCAGTCCAACAACCAGCTGCTCCTCAGTGATGCGATGCCACAGCTTGTCAATTTTAGGTCTGGAAGACAGCGCTGGCGATTCATGCGACTTGTCATCCAGAGTCTCATCATTGGACTCTTCATCACTGTCCCACAGGGCAACAAGGCCTTCCTAGACAGAGAGTACAGAGACCGTAACCAAGAATGACACAACTAGCAGCAGCAGCAATTCATGTCAAACATTTCAGTTAGCTTTTTAGGCACAATCAGACAATCGTTTCTCAACCCTATTTGAAATTATAGAGTACTGCTGCCAAACTGAAACAATGTAATACTACAATATTTTTTTATCAGTTAATGTTGACATTTTTTTTTACTAATTATGTTTTATGTTGATGAGTATCTATTGGGAAATGCTAAATGGTTAACACCTTTGAATATGCCGATGTAACAGTACATAATCCGGGAAAACACACTGAGCAGCTGACCAGCAAAGTTTAAGAACTTCATGCTACTTTCAGCATCAGCCAAACATGTCATGCATCTGCTGTTCTGCTCTCCTGCTTCAGCAAAAAAAAAAAAAAACCATGACATGACCATGTGTTAGAAATTGTGGTTCTTTTCCTGATACAGATCAGAATATTGTTTGTGTAAAAGTTTCAAACATCTGACCCAAACTGTCAGCCTCAGATAGAAGGAAATTGGTTGGGTGAATCAGCAACAACGCAGGAACCAGTAACTGCTGGAACCACCAATGCAACTTTTTACTGTAAAGGGAGTTTAACATCAACATGGCTAAAAAGAAAGAAGTCCCTCCTCCAAAAATAAACACCTAGAATATCAGATGTTTATTCTGATATAAACACCTGATATTCTAGGTCAGGTTTGAAAGTTTCAAGTTTCAAACTTGAAACTGAATGTACAAGCAACCTGAATGTCTTCAGGAGAAATGTTTTATGGTCAGATGAGACAATGATTGAGAAAAACATTGTCGACATTGAGAACAATGACAAGAAATAAGTTGAAAGTAGTCAAAGTGCCTCCTTGCAGAGGGGCCGTTTGTTATTGGTGCATTTTACAAAGATAGATCAATAAAGGAGAATTAACTTGAAATGATTCATCTTGACCTCAAATATAAATAGCTATCCAACTGAAACCTGGACGCAACTAGATGCTCCACCAGTACAAAGAGTCCAAACACACATTAAACAGGTTTTAGAATGGTCAAAGCAGGATATTGCTAAGCTGCTGAAAAGGTCCTTATCTGAACCCTCTTAAACAATTCTAAATAATCCTTTAAACCCTGGAAAAGTACTAAATTAAGTGAGCGTTGCCATTTTTAATACAAGAAGATAGGTCAAATATGTAGCCTGATAAGTACCATTACTTCTACTTCTAATTCAATCCAGGAGTGTCACATTAAAATTCTTGAGGGCTGGCGTCCTGTAGCTTTTAAATGTTTCCCAAGTCCAACACACCTGAATCAAAGGACTAAATTACCTTCTCGTGTACTAAGGTTATACAGAGCCATGCTAATTACCAAATTATGTGTTTCAGGCTGGTTGACAAAGAGACACACCTAAAAGTTGAAGGACACTGTCCCTCAAGGACTATAGATTGACAATTGTGCACAGACAAAGGTGGGTACAGACATTCTTACTTCAGTTAGGTCTTCTGGAATAGTGTTCTGAGGAGAATTTCGGAGCAGTCTGCAACATGTACAACACTGGATGGTCTGCAGATCATCCAGAGTTAACGGTCAAGTTAACCGCTGCCAGCTACTACTCCCTTTAACAGCTGCCCAGAAAATGATTTCAAAATATCCAAACTATCCCTTTAATTCAGTCAGTTGAATTAATTGCACTGAAACATTCTTGCTGAAGGGACCAAAACCGTTTGCCAGCTCTTTGTTTCAGTAACACCGTTTTCTTTTATTCATTGAATAGGGCGGACAAGTGACAGAAAGTACTTGTTCAGGCAAGTTTTAATTCAACTTCAACTACCTGTCACCCAGTGAAGAACAAATATTTGTCAGGGTAAATTGCTTATAGAACTGGTAAAAAAAATTATATAATAACAGACATTTTAAAAATTAATTAATTCTATTCCCTGCCTGCAAAAATATATATAAAAGAAAAAAAGAAAAAGGCAACATAATAAATGTATCTGAAAATTTAAGACCATCGTACATCTTCGTCCGCTCATAACATGAACATGACATGAATTACACCTATGGGTTGGGCTGGAAGACTGGTTGTTCAAGAACTACTCTCCCTTTAAGGCTTTGCACCCCAACAAGAAATACCAGTCTCAGAGGGTGGGGAGGATGTCCAAAAGAGAAAACAATGTGCAGGATTTAAAAATATATTTTTCTCACCACTCCTGTCTAGAAACTGACACTGTCCTCATAACTCTACAACATTGCACCACATACATAAAACATCCTCCTTCAACTAATAGCAGATTTATTCTTGAAGCTGGGCCTGAATGAGGATATGGCAAAAGTTTGGAATTAAGATAAAGACTTCAAACAATATTTATAAAAAATAAATAGCAGCTTCAGAATTATGATTTAATATATGGGATAGATGGACAGACGGTCAGACAGACATTAAGAAAGGCATAAAAAAGCAAGCAAAAAGAAAAAGGAAGGAAAAAATAAATGAAATCAGAGCTGCATAATATATTGCAGATGTATCATAATTGCAATATATTAATATTATTCCACAGGCATACATTATACACCAACATGATCACATATTCCAAATTGCACTTTTCCAGTCTTCACAGAAACTCTGCACTACGATCAAGACTTTCTTAATAGCATGTTTCTTGTCATTCCCATTTTGAAGAGTGCCTCAAAGACACAGCCCTTCGTCTTGCATAATTTATACACATTTACACCTCGAGAAACAAATGAAATCCTGGATTCCAAATTAAAATTTCCGTTCAACTCAGCAGATTTAAGCATCTACCAGTTGCATTTAGTCTTTAGGGATTACTAGGGGTGTCGGTTACTGTGACTATAATGTCATTTTCATGCACATTTATTTTCACAATACTGTGGAAATTAAATATTGTTACAAAAAGCTACTTATTTTGGTCAGTTGTCATTCTGAAAGCATTTTACAGAGTACATTATTCCTAACTGACATCATGCATAGCATAACATGAATATACAAGTAGCTGTTAATTGGATGACTGCTAATTAGCGAGCCTGTGTAATCAGCCAGTTTTTAAAAGTTAAACAAGTGCGTGAACAGTACCTGCTCCGGCTGGCTGAGAACAGTCTCCCTTCCTGAAAGCACATCAGTGAGGACTTGGATTGATTGTTGTAGAACTCTGTCCTTCACTCTCACTTCTCTTTCAAGCTCTTGAAGGACAATCAATCCACTCTAAATTACAAATAATATTTGACTGAGAGAAATCCTTACAGACAGCATACATAATGAACCACTGAATGAATGACCAGAGGTCAATGTCAAGATATTCCAACCTCACAAACATACCATAACATGAGTATGATGTACTCTATTTTTCCAATACACAGAACCTAGAAATTGCTTTTAAATTAATTTTAAAAATGCACATACAGAGTCTACTCGTTGAACTTTTCACATATTATTATGTTACAACATCCCATGTCAGAGTATTTGCATTGGGATTTTATTTGATAAACCAGCATTGGGAAGTACATAATAGTGAAGTGGAAGCAACAGGGCAAATGTCTTTCAACATGTTATACATAAAAATAAAATAAATAATTAAATAAATAAATATATTAAACTTTTTGGATCCCCCCCTTGACGCAACTAGGTAAAATCTGTTTATTTTTACATGTGATGGACCAACGATAAAACACAGAAAAGTTCAAGGAGTATCAACACGATTGTCAGGCAGTGCATATGCAGTAATTTCCTGTGAATTATGCATCTAATATGCAAACGTTTGAGTGGTGCAATCAGGCTGTTAACACAAATACTAGATTTTTTGGGTGTTCTTCTATAATGTGTTTCAGTCTCACCTGTAATCTGGATTCCAAAGCCTGAAGAGTGAGAAGTGAGTTTTCCTGAGGAGGTGGACTTGCCTTCGGTACTTCAGAGCCTTGACCACACTAAAACATGTATTTTTTTTATTAGACTTGCACCATCCATAACAGGGAACTTTATTAATATAGCTTAAAGTAACTGCAGAAGCCTTACAGAGTAAGAAATACCACAAAGGTCAGTGATGAGAAATTTTTCCAGTGGCCCGCTGGATATTCCTTTATTTCTAAAGATCAACAGAATCTGTTCTGTTCCACATCCAAGGAAATCATCCACATGTGTGGAGTCGACATCTGACCAACAGGAGGCTATCTGGAAAAGATTTGTTCTTATTTAATAATAATGGATTTCTAGAGATTAATAGATCAAAATGGGCTGAATACATAATATGCAGGCCACACTTTTCAGATTTTTATTTGTAAGTTAATTTGAAAACAAATTTCCACTTTACAGTTAACCAATATTTTGTGTTGATCACACAACATCCCAGTAAAGTACCTTAAACATTTATTTTTTGTTTTTTATAAAATCTGAAAAACCTAAAGGGATGTGAATCCTTTTATGAAACAATGTAGACTCCAGTTTATACATACCTGAAATGTTTCCTTCCATACAGCACAAACATGGCCCTGTTTAAAGGATACAACAAACAGACATCCGTTTCTTCCTGTGTCAACCATCTGAATGTCTTCCACCTGCCCAAAGGGAACCTCGCATGTGTCTTTTACAGTCCCGTTTTCAAAAAGCACAAGCTGCTTACTTGAAGTTGCAGCAATAACAGAACATCTCAGCACGTCATCTACTCTGTCAGCAGTGAGAACCCGCATGCACTGTGTGATGGAAATGTAGGGATGTGGTAAAATCAGAGAGCCATCAAACGCGTGTCCACCCTCAAACAAATAGCCAAGTGTAGGGGAATGATTAGCTAGAAGTGGTTCTGAAAGTCCAAGAGCAAAAAGCTGCCCTTTCTGGATGGGAAGTTCTCCAAAAAGACATTTTGACATTTGAATGGGGATTTTTTGCACGCCTTCTGCCAGAGGGGATGTATAAGACACACTGTTGTCATGGCTCCACAGCACTGTGGGACCCTGAAGGATGCACACCTTACCCTTCATTTGGTAGGGGAGCTTGAACTCAATGCAGGGCTCCAGCCGGTGTGAGCTTCTTAGTGCCAGTAGGCTGTACTTAAAGCTGCCTCCCTTCTCACTCTTCTTTGTCACCAAAACGAACGCAGTTTTAACCCTTTTCTGAACATCTACTGCGCATTTACACGTCACAATGTCCACATGAGCTGACAGTTTCCTACTGATTGCAGTTGCTCCCTCTGTTGCATTCAGGAACGCGTTGCCTTCACGTTCAAAGTAGAAACTGCGGAACGTCAGGCCGCCTCTTTCGCTTACATTCACGGCTGGATCACGTTTGCAGGCGAATAGGATTATCTTGCCACCGTGTGAGAGGCCGTGGACTTTTCGATTCGAATCATCCGATGACAACTTCTCCATTATGTGAGGATTCCTGTCGGGTTCGCTCCCTTCAAGTTGGAGCCGGTTACTTTCGTGGCAGAGCAGCTGAAAATAAAGCAATAACTATATGCTGAATGTATCTGTGAAAGAGAACAGAGACTCAAACTTAACTTTTCACACCGCTGTTAGAAGTACAGTCAACAATGGCCTATCATAGCAGTCAAAATAGCGCGCCATACTCACATTGAAGTTAGCTTCCGACTTGTTAGAGTTAGCAGTCTGAAGTTTTTTTTTTTTAGCCATTTTTATTGTCATTTGTAGATGAGAAGTTTTAGAAATCATGGATGCTAAAATATTTTGGGGATAAAAATCATGTTTTAAGTTAACTTGTGAAATCAGCAGATTTGTAATTGCCCTTTGGCATTATTTTCATTCGGAAGCTGACTTCAGCGTCACCCCCCTCGGTGGAACTAAACTTCCTGTCAATTCAAGTGCATTGTGGGTAAGCTTCTGTAAACACACGATAAAACAGAATTTGCGACTATATGATTGAATGTCTAGCTATGCTTCATCTTTTATAGGAAATCTTTGTAATGTCAGCGTGAAGACAATTTTCCATTCTAACTCTCTTCCGCACGCATAAATAAAACAGCCCTCGGAGGCGTGGCCACAATTGGAGCCAAAATGGCACCGTCCGGATCCCAGCTTCACACTTTAAGCAGTGATTCTTCAGAGCAGCTAGTTTGCTAACTTAGCAGCCTGAACAACAACAACAAAAAAAACCCCAACAACGCGGAACTACCACAGAGCCGCGGAGGGACAGCTGAATATGGCAGAGCTTGAACCGCAGCAAGGAGACCAGGTAGTTGATGACCGTTAGAACCGTTTATTCCGCAACAGCCAAACCTGAATCTAACCCGAACAAACTCTGTTTTGACAGGACCTTGAGAAGAAAATAGTGGAGATCAGGCAGAGATTCAAGAACGAGTTACTCAAAGGTAACACGGTTATTGTGGATAAGTGGATATTAACTCACTCACTGGATATTAATTTTCCTTTAGACGATTTTTTTGGATCTATTACATTGTTACTTTTGTTTTGCATACTTATTCGTATTTGTGCTTATTTGCTCAGCTAAGCTTCAACAAGGACGTGAAGGGCTGCAGTTAGAATTTAACAAAGTTGTTAAATTCTAATTGGAGCCCAGTTCTGTACACCCCAGACATACGACATTTCTGACCTCCCGTGGGACTTTAATATGGTTTATTATGGACTCCAATCAACAATTAAAGTTTTAAAACAGTTAAAGTCAGTGAGTTTTTGAAAGTGAAACCTGCTGCCTGACCTGCTTGAACGTCATGTGATCGAGTACTTGTGCTGTGTTTGTAGACTCAACAGATAAGTATGACCCCAGGGATGTGGAGAGGATTGAGCAGGAGGATGCTCTGGTGGAAGCCTACCTCACATGGAGAATGTATGTTGTTGATGACACCTTGAAGATGATAGATGAAAGTCTACTATGGAGAAAAGAGTTTGGGATAAATGGTAAGAAGCTGGAATAACTGTTTTAATCGTCAAAAGAGTTTTATGTCAAAAGAAACATATTTTTTGTTTTAATGGGCATTGCAATGCTGTTGAAATGGTACACAGATCAATTATGCAGGTACTTTAAAATTTAAAACTGCAACTTAATTCTAAAAGCTTAAATTTAGTGGTAACTTACATCCTTTGTTTTAACATGTCTCTTACAAAAAACTAATTAAAAAGTAAAAAGAAATTTACTTGACTTCAAAGTCTTTCTATTTTGCCATTGGATAATTTCATTTTTTGCCTATTTTCACCTCCTATCTGTACCAATAAACTAAACAGCTGATGTTATAATGCCAAACTTTTTGCTTGGCGCTTAAACCAGAAATCTCAAACTCACTTTTTAGTTTTATATTGAAATGGAGCAAAGTTTGTTTCTGGCACTTATATAATGTTTAAAGTTTGAGCAATGTAAAAGTTCTTTGTTCTAAGTAACCCACTTTTGAGCACTATGAAATTTTTTTTCTAAAAGGAAACTGGACCCAAATCTGGAGATGATAAATTTAGCATTACACATCTGAAATTAATAATGCTCCCAGAAAGTCTCAGCTGAATCAGCTTCACTGGCCAAGATTGTGTGCAAAAGCAAGAAATCTGACATTTCATTCAATAACTCACAGCTTACTGGCATAAAGTATAAATATAGACACTCTAGAGGAAATTAAATAAAGGAGAAAAGGAACAGTAAAGGCAGGTTGTGGTAGACAGCATTCATGCTAGCGCTCAAACGTACTGAAGTTCAACATCCAGCTTTGCTCAAAGTAGAAATGTTGACATTGGCATATGTGTTGCAAGCTCCTAACACAAATCTGTGGTTGCCCTTGTGCTTATCTCAGAAAAACAGAGTCTCTTTGTGTGTTAAACAGCCATATCTCCATGCATAAGTTACCACAGAGAACAATGCGCTCTGTTTCCCCTGAGAAATTTGAAAGACTTGTTGTTTGCTGGCCTTTTAATCCAGCAAATTCTATTTTTCTCCGAGTTGTTTTAGGAAATGTGATTTATTTGAGTCATTAGTGCCTCAGGCCACTGGGATGTGGATGTAGGACTCAGTCGACATGCTGTTAGTTCTTAGCTTCAACTTTTAAAAAGAGCTAATAAATGTGTGGCTTTATGTCTCCGGGATGTTGCGAGGAGTCTGGGGAGCATTTTTTTTAATTTAAATTTCCTTTACATTTGGCACATCCAAATGTAAAGGATGTGCCAAATGTAACACCGAATGCCTCTAAATCTGAATTTTTGGGGAACCAACACCATCCGGACTGCCTCTACTGTTTGCTTGTCATGTTGCATGTATCTCTGTCTGATGATTGCCCCATCCTAAGTAATTTGTTTTTCTTCATTGTAGACGTGAGTGAGAGCACCATTCCCAGGTGGATGTTTGAGAGCGGTGCCATCTTCCTCCATGGCTACGACAGAGAAGGCAACAAACTCTGTATGCACACGTTCTAATACATCCTTACTCACACACACTGGAATGATATGAATTTTCCCATTGTATTTTTTGAGTAGAAGTCCCATGATATTTATGCTATGGCACATAAATACCTTTGCACAAAAGCTGTTTATTTATGCCATAATTTTATATTATATTTTATTATTATTTTAAACACAAAAAAATCAATATCTAATTGATTTCATTTTAAATAGAAGAGCAACAATTACTCCTGTTACAGATAAAATATTCCAACATATTTACACTTAAGACTTAGTTATCTCTTTTTTTTTTTAGTTATTTTGGCTTAAGCAAAAAGCTGGAATAAATTTAATAGTAGTTTTTACATAAACATTTTTATTACTAAGAATTTTGTTTCATGTTATATTAGTGCTCCTCAATAACACTCAATAAGGTAACACTAATGCCTTAGTGTTACATTATTGAGAGTGACAGGTGGTGCTACTTTAGTTTCAATCCCATTCCTGTCAATATTTTACTTTTAGAACACTTTCAAACATCTAACCTTGTCTTTGTTGTAAGTAAAGGAAAATGATAGCATGTTACTTTTAACCACCTCTAACCACCATTGCACAGCAACAGGTGGTTTGTTGTCCAGAAACAATAGATGAAAAATAGCCTTTTGGCTAATTCTGGCGCATTTACAGAAATGTTCATTCCTGTACCAAATCAAATAAATTACTCAAAATTACAAAATTACTTAGCTGTGTGCTGCATGCAGTTAAGAAAAAAATTTGGTCTCTGTATCATTTCCTCTTGCATATCATGAAATGGAATTTAAATCAAGGCACGCGGTGGTGGAAACATCTATAGACTGTAGCTTTTTAAAATCTTGGTTGCCAACACATGCCTAGTGCACTGATGGCTCAGCCATTATGTTGTCATGAAAGAGGTATTTGAGCATTTCTGACTTGTTTTAAGAAATAAAACAGATCCTGTTCTTTGCACACAGTCTGGTTTAAGGTGAAGCTGCACATCAAGGATGCAAAAACAGTCGTGGACAAGAAGAAGTACGTCGCCTTCTGGCTGGAGCAGTATGCAAAGAAGGAGCCCGGGATGCCTCTCACCGTAGTGTTTGATATGACGGAGTCTGGCTTTAGCAATATTGTAAGTCCAGCCTGTTGTGTTTTTATTGTTTTTCAGCTCAGCTGGAGTTTTGTCATGAAAAAGAGCATCTCATATGGTTATATCTCTTGGCATTTGTGAGAGGATGTAGCAAGACGGCAAGCTCTTCAGTGGTTTTTAACACGTTGAAGATTAAAGTAGCCTTTAAATCCTGATGGTCAATTCGAGTTGACTGTCTAATCCTTTCACTTACTTTCTCTCAGTCAGTGACGCTCTGCTGGAGAAAGGACTGTTAAATTTGTCATTACCCAACACAAGCAACTATAGAGACATGACATACAATTATTTGTTTAGAAGAACAGATGAGAAAGACATGAGGTGGGGTTCTTTTGAAGCCCACGATGACCTGCGCTAGATCCAGTCAGTGTGATCTAATTAGGGCTTAGGAGTGAGTCCACTGCAAAAGAGTGAGTATTCTAGCCTATTATGGAGCCTCGCCAAGGCCTTAAGATCCTTCCTGTTGGCCTTTCGGACAGTCAGTTTGATCAACTCAGTTAGCATAGACAGTAGAAGAAGAACCACCATATGAAACTTGTCAAGCTGCAGAAGAAATCTTGAAAATAGTTTTAATATAGTTCAATAAACAGCAGAGACCCAAGATTTCTTTTTTTTTTTTTGTCAATGTTGAAAAGTGTTGAAAATTGTTCAAACAGACTTGCAATAAATTTTTATTTAAACCTTAGTGGGTAACTTCAGATCTAGAGGCGATCAAATGAGAACAAACATCCTCCTGTCAAAATCGTTTTCTTCCGCATATTTTTATGTGCTACTTTATACTTTTGAGGTTGTTTCCTTTGTGAATCTCCTAATTTATAATTATTTTTCTTTGTTTTAGGACATGGACTTTGTAAAGTATGTCATCAATTGCTTCAAAGTATACTATCCAAAGTTTTTATGTAAGTAACATAACACTAAAAGATATTCTGATATACCAAAGATATTATCTTTCAATTACGGATTGCTTGTGATCTTTGCAGCTGCTTTTAAGTCAAATATGCAAAAAGAACACAGTAGTTTTATCAAGGAACTTTGTCTTTTTCTTTTCAGCTAAAATGATCATAGTGGAAATGCCTTGGATCATGAACGGTGAGAAAGGGTCTACTTGACTCTGATGATTTTTGCTGCACTGTGACTTCATTAAAAACATGATTTTTAAACGTATATCCTGGTTACAGCTGCATGGAAGATTGTGAAGTCCTGGTTGGGTCCAGAAGCCATCGCAAAGCTGAAGTTTGCAAGCAAAGCTGAGGTTCACACATATATTGGTGCAGAGTACCTGCCGCCTCACCTGGGTGGATCGGTATGCTCCTGTGTTTTTCTTCACTCCATTATATCAAATGACTATTAATTAGCCTTTCAAAAGTATTCTTACTTAAACCTTTTCACATTTTTAAATGTATCACAATAACAAACCTTAATGTATTTTAGTGGGATGTGGACAGAGAATGAGACAAGGATTTTAAATTTTTTACTAATATCTGT
The DNA here is from genome assembly GCF_001444195.1 of Xiphophorus couchianus. NCBI lineage: Eukaryota > Metazoa > Chordata > Actinopteri > Cyprinodontiformes > Poeciliidae > Xiphophorus > Xiphophorus couchianus. The sequence goes on along the minus strand of NC_040234.1, from coordinate 14,281,333 downwards.
CAAATTTATATCCTGTAGAATCTTTCACTGAAATTACTGCTGCACATCTAGACACTGAAATTCTTTTTGCCAATTCTCCATTGGCAATAAAAGGACAAGTTTCTAACTTGTTCTACAGATATTCAATTGGATTTTGGTTTGACCTTTGACTAGGCCATTTTAGCTCAATAATGTGCTTTCTAAACACTCTGTTGCATCTTTGGCTGTATGTTTTGGTTGTTCTGGTTTGCTGCTTTTCTGATTAACAATAATAACCTGCCTGTCCTGCCAGGTTAGCTTGTTTTCTACCTGTCGTTGGGTTGGCAGATGTGCATCGTCCTTTTCGCTTTTGGATGATGGATTGAACAGTGTTCAGTGAGCTGTTCAGTGCTTGGAGTATTGTTTTGTAATCCAACTCTGCTTTGAACTTCCTCAACTCTCTCCCTGACATTTCCATGTGAAACGTCTCGCTGGACGTTTCACATGGATTATGAAATCCGTTTGTTTCTCATTTTGTACTTTTTATGCTTGATTTGACAACCGAGTTATTTAGCTCGATTGAATAATTTCTACGTCTGACTTGTCTGCTGTGCTCCTTAGTTTTCATATTGCTAATTGTTCTCTGATGTTTTCTAACAAACCTCTGAGGTTTTTCACAGAACAGCTGCTTTTATACTGAGATTAAATGACATATAATTAAAATACAACTGCATGGCATATTTTTGTCCATGGACACTCTTGGAAAACCATGAAGCTCTTTTCTTTAATTTTCCAGTTATGTCCTGCTTCATGTTGCTCTGATGTATGCAATCACACAAAAAGACATGTAGGTTTGTGGTCTTAATGTGACAAAAAGTACAAAAAATTCAATAACTACGACTAATTATGCGGGGTTCTGTATGTTTTGATATGATGTTGAAATATTTTAGAAATTTCTAAAAACTGATGAAGTGTATATTTTTCTCTTGTAAAAATGACAAAATTATGGGTCATGTAGTTTTTGTGAATCTATTAACCTCATTACATCATAAACCTTCCCTTTGCAATTTCTTTTGTCTGACACGTTTAAAGTTAATAACTTTCTGTTTTAATTAGAAATAATATATCATAATTATAAATTAGAATCCATCAGTTGCACTTTACATGCCAGATTTGCAGTAAGCAAAATGATGTGCCCCGTTTCTTCCAGGACCAGTTCAAGTACACATACCCGCCTCTTCCAGACGATGACTTCCAAACCCCGCTGTGTGAGAACGGGCCGATGGCCAGCGATGATGACGCCGAGAGCAAAGAGGGTGAAATGGAGAGCAGAGACACCCTCGAGTCCAGCTTCAACTCCGAGATCGTGGCAAAGCCTAAAAAGGTAAATTGTTTTGTGAATACATCAAGTAAATCTTTTTATTTTTGCTATGAAAAATAAAAAGATTTATTGATGATAAAAAGAAATTCTTTTAGTTTCTTGCAAAATTATAATTGCATAAGTATATGAGACTCATGTGTTTTCTAGAGTTATGCTTTGGACCTCATTGCAAGTATGAATTTGATTTTGGATGAGTCAGAGTTGTATTGTACACTGCCTGGCCAAAAAAAAAGTCGCCACCTGGATTTAACTAAGCAAATGGGTACAAGCCTCCTATTGGATAAGTACTGCATAGGCGATTATCTTTCAGCTGGCAACAAGTTATTTAACCCCAGCTGATGCAATGAGTAACTCCTCATTTCTTAAACAACCATGGCAAAAGACATATCCTGTGGTCGTGGAAAAGACGTTAGTCTGTTTAAGAAGGGTCAAATCATTGGCATGCATCAAGCAGAGAAAACATCTAAGGAGATTGCAGAAACTACTAGAATTGGGTTAAGAACTGTCCAACGCATCATTAAAAACTGGAAGGATGGTGGGGAACCATCGTCTTCCAGGAAGAAATGTGGTCGGAAAAAAATCCTGAATGATCGTGATCGGCGATTACTTAAACGTTTGGTCAAATCAAATCGAAGAAAAACAACAGCAGAACTCAGGAGTATGTTTAATTGTGAACGCAAAAGCATTTCCACACGCACAATGCGAAGGGAACTCAAGGGGTTGGGATTGAACAGCTGTGTAGCCGTAAGAAAACCTCTAATCAGTAAGGCTAACCAGAAAAAAAGGCTTCAGTTTGCTAGGGAGCATAAAGATTGGACTCTGGAGGAATGGAAGAGGGTCATGTGGTCTGATGAGTCCAGATTTACCCTGTTCCAGAGTGATGGGCGCATCAGGGTAAGAAGAGAGGCAGGTGAAGTGATGCACCCATCATGCCTAGTGCCTACTGTACAAGCCTGTGGGGGCAGTGCTATGATCTGGGGTTGCTGCAGTTGGTCAGGTCTAGGTTCAGCAACATTGTGTGCCCAAAGAATGAGGTCAGCTGACTACCTGAATATACTGAATGACCAGGTTATTCCATCAATGGATTTTGTCTTCCCAAATGGAACGGGCATATTCCAAGATGACAATGCCAGGATTCATGGGGCTCACATTGTGAAAGAGTGGTTCAGGGAGCATGAGACATCTTTTTCACACATGGATTGGCCACCACAGAGTCCAGACCTTAATCCCATTGAGAATCTTTGGGATGTGCTGGAGAAGGCTTTGCGCAGTGGTCAGACTCTCCCATCATCAATACAAGATCTTGGTGAAAGATTAATGCAACACTGGATGGAAATAAATCTTGTGACACTGCAGAAGCTTATTGAAACAATGCCACAGCGAATGTGGGCTGTAATCAAAGCTAAAGGCAGTCCAACAAAATATTAGAGTGTGACCATTTTTTAGTGGCGACTTTTTTTGGGGCCAGACAGTGTATTATATGATTGAGAACTAAGTGTGATTATTTGACTCTGACACATTTAGCAGCACCCAGCTTTATTTTTTAGATTGACTAATTTCAGACAGAGGTGACCAGGTTGTGACATTGCACATTTTAAACTCCCCATGTCGTGTTTTTAGTCAGGACCTCCAGATTTCAGAGTGTAATCAGGCCGGCTATGTGATTATCATTAAGCTGTTTTTCATGGTGTCTATTGAGTTTGTTCTTTAGAGGATTTTTTTTGGCTTGCATTAAATCCAGCTAAGCCTTCACAGGCACGCTGCTGCTCTTCAGTTCCTCATGGTGTCCACAGAGGGTCTGTTACTTAAGCTCTTCCATGCTGTCACAAGATTCCTCCTCCCTGCATCATGAAGCGCTATCACTGAGACGGCTTGCACCCTGGAAATGTTAAAGCTGCTGTCGCCTTCCTCTCAGTATGGTTTTTTAGTGCTGCACCCTGGATGTAGACAGCCTGCAGCTCGTGTCATGTATGGCACAGATTCTCTTCTGACTCCCCATCAGGATTACCCAGATCTCCTGCCATGATATTTTTACTCTTCCTTTCTCGTTTTTGTCCTAAAAGATGCTTTATGAAAGCCAGCCGTAAAGTAATAAATGAGATACCGTTAAGGTGGACACATTTACAGGGTCTCTGCGCAATTGTAAAACTCTGGAATATGATTCCAATTTTTCCAATTTTGGATTAGTGTGGAACAAGTATTATGGGAGTATAGGAAAAAAAATATTTTGTTTCCAGACTTTTTCTCTTTTTCTCCGTCACTCTCTTAAGATTTGTCTTCGTGCATCAGTCCGTATTTTTCTCTAGTGATCTTTTATCCAACCATCCATTTGTCCGTCCATCACTCTGCTTATTGTTTATCATTCCTCTTTCTAATTATCATTTTATCCATCCATTTTTACTATGCATCTATCTATGTGTATGTCTTTAGGGACATTTTCCATAAACTCATATGGAAGGTATTTATACTTTACAAATTGGCTAAAATTGCAAGGAACTCTGGAAAATCAAGTCTGGAAAAATCTGGAATTGCAACACACAAGTGAGTACTACAATGTTGTATATACATTGTAGTAATTGAAACAGATTAAACTTATACTTTTTTCATTTTTCTGTAAGTTTTTGACTGCTATATTCAGCTTCATATAGGATTCAAATTACAAAGAGAGAGGCAGGCTTTGTAATATGTCCACAAATATGTGGACAAACAGCAGGTTGAGCTGCAGTCTACATGAGACAAACCATGGTAGCCAGAGCTACACCCACAAAGTTTTACTGAACAAACAATGAACCAATTGTTAAAAAGCTGCCACGCTGATTATTCACAAGAGATTAAGACTTTTAAAACAAGTCACATCAATTACTTGTTATCCTAGGTGTAATCTACAGGCTGAGGTTTGAGCCTCAGCCTGTGTTCTTTGTAGGGGAAAAAATCCTATTTGTTCTTAAAAGTTACATTGCTGTCTTTAAATATATATATATTTTTATTTTATTTGAGTCATCAGTGCTGTTTTGTACTTTTACAGTATTGTTTGATGACTTTTTGGTCCAGAAAGTCGCTGTCTCCCGCGAGACGTTTCACATGGATTATGAAACCCATTTGTTTCTCATTTTGTACTTTTTATGTTTGATTTGACAACCGAGTTATTTGACTGGTAATTTCTACCAGCAGGAGATTGCTTGGAGTTAATCTTTAACTTTTCATAAATTGACTGATACAAACAGGGATCAAAACCACATTTAAAGAAAATGGGATGGAAAACTTTTGAAAAAGAATGCACACAGTATAATGAAATTGTATGAGATTTATTTTTGGCCATTTATTTCCATAATTTATCAGAATTATCAGACTACCGAGAGACAGAAACCAACATGCAACTGTTAAGTACATGGATACACAATAGGAGTACAAGTTGGCAAAAGGATATTTTGAGCTAATTATTTTATGTAAAATCACAATAGCCCTCTACGCATCAGTCAACCAGGCCAGGAAGAGGAAGATGTTTTTCTCGCTAGCTTGTCAAAATATAGTTACACAATCACTTTTAGGAAACTCCTCAGAAACAAAATAATCATTCCCGAGTGCATGTCAGAAGGAAGGCTATAAATAAGGCTGTCAGATGATCTAATAAACGTTCCCTGAATATTCAGGGTGAAAAGTCACTGAGCAGCTTGTCTGAAAACTGGAACCATTTACCGTAGTAGTCTGAGCTGCTTCCATCACCAAATTACAGCCACCCAGTTATTAACAACCTCCTCTTGGTGGAAAGCGTCCTCATTCATAGCTGTAGTATTATCTAGTAATTCCTATTTAGCGGCATTTAGTCAAAGTTTTCAGTTTTTTTTATTCTGGAGAATCATATGCATTTTGTCCTTGCGCTGAATAGAAATAAAGCAAGCTAATAATAGCTTGTTAATTAATGTATCTACTCATTTAGAACATATGTGCTGTTCATTACTTGCAACTGTAGCTTTAAAACAGCTTTACCTCCAATAGCGGAGAAGTCTCCTCTTTAGTTTCCACAGCAGGATTCTGTGCGTTTTTTCAGTACTGAGAGTATTTCCAGACAGGCAGGAAAAACAAGAGAAAAGTGTAGAAGCCTCTTTCAGTCAACTGACCAGCAGTTGGCAACGCGCTGCATTACTCTGGTACTTTATAGGGTCATACCTAAACCCATATTTTATAAATGATATAAGTATTTAAAACAAGGATGACCAGTTAAAGGAAAAGGGTGAAATTAAAGATTTCATGCTGACAGACAGGTCAGGGTTTTAGTTGGTCTTTTTTAGCATAAAAGTGTTAATGTAAAGTGTTGGCTTTTTATTGTTGTTGTTTGTATGTGTTGCCGTAAATGTGACTTAACATGTGGTTCTGTATTGCTACAACAGGCTATTGGCGCTTTGAGCTCGTCTTGGCACATTCCGCACAGCATTTAATTCTTTTCCTTCTAATCCATCTTGCCTAAATAAATAAAAGTCTCTTTCAGTCACTCCTCTACTTTCCCCACATCAACTATCGGTCTGCCCCCTGAGGTCCTCTGAGGTCCAGAAGCACTGAGCTGATAGCTTAATGGCTTCTTTAAGCTAATTTTCTGTCTTTCTTTTTGTTTTGTTTTCCTTTCTGGTTGCGGAAACAAGGGGTGGCTGTGGTAAAGCGCTTTAGGATCACAACCACAGCAGAAGCTCAATGTGTGGAAGATCTCTGCAGACTGGAGAGGCAGGTTGTACTCATTTGACATGAGTACGCCTCCCGCTAATGTCGACCCGAAGTTGCCACCACCACTCCTACACAAGCCCAATCCTTCGCCCATCATGGACCTCACATTTACAATTTGGCCCCAACAAATTTGCGTCTTTGTGATTATCGGATGATGCCTTTTTAATAGGCTGTTTTTTGGGGGGTTTTTTCTTGTTTTTTTTTTTTTTCTTTTTGCACGCCTTTGAAATGCTGATGTAAGCGAGACGTACGTTTAATTAGCTTTTATAAAAGGTCAGCACACTCCCGGATGTCCATAAATATTTCACATTATTTGTCTCATCTAACCTCCCGATTAATAACTACTAAGATAATTACTGTTATATTACAGTAGACCAACTTATTAACCCCTAGCACTTAATCCTTAATCAAACCTGCCATTTGAAGCTGCTTTTTAATGTAAGCCTTGTGTGCCTTACAATCAGATATTATCTCTAGCCAAGTCTGAAACTTGAAAGTTTTTAGCAGTATTGACAATGTTGCTGTGTGCCTTAATTTGTATTGCACAAAGAAGGATATTTGACCATGTGCATTTCAAATACAAGTCAGTTGTCTTTGCATTTCATATATTGTGCAATGTATGGAAGTAGCATTTTAAATGTCTTTCTTTTATAGTGATCTTTAATTTATTCATTCTGCTATAGCCTCTTAATTTGTTTCTCATATTAGATTCCCCTCTATTTTTGTTCCCTATTAATCTATAATGGATTTTTGAAATTGTATTATGGGAGTCAGAAATGGGGCCAATGATTGTTCTCATCACTACATTGTACTTTTAATTCCAGTATCTGTAATAAGGTGCAATCTACTTTAAGCATTTACTTTTCCCTCTAATTTGAAGTTGTTATACATTTCAAATCACTTTATATTTGATTCTGACATAATTGTGTTGAGTTTTCTCTTGAAATTCAATAAATAATCAAACTGGAAGCTGACAATCTCTTGACGTCTTCTTTTTTTTTTGATTAAGTTGCATGAAAGGGAGACACAACCTTGCACATTTTGTAGCTTATGAACTGGGAATACACAGTTCCCCTTTGAGTCAGCAGTGTTTGCTCACGTATTTCCCTCAACTGGCCTCTTCCTTTACTCTCATTTACCGTCTCCTGATGTTTTCACCGTCCCATCAACCGTACATTCTTTGTGGCTCAAGCATCCATATATTTAAAGGCTTAGCCAGTCATGTAACATGTCTGTCTGTCCAGTCAGCCTTTGTGTGGTCTGTGCTCTGACTGGGAAGGATTTGGGTCAAAGTTCAGGAGCCTTTTGCTGCTCCCCCATGTGAGGTATCTCATGACTCTATCCCAAATGACTTACTTTGGTTCATGAGGATGTTTTTTTTTTTTTATGTCAAAAGTCATGAGATTGCGGAGTCACACTGGTTCCTTATTTTCATGGATATGCTTGGTTTTATTTTTCCATTCCCTCTGGATGCTGCCAGGAGCAAAGTTCAGGACTCGGACTGAGAGTGCATCCATAAAATAAAAATAAAATTCCTCTATTAGTATTTCATTCTGGTAACGACATTTCATCATTTTTTTTTTTAAACAGAGTAGCTTATTAATTAAAGTTGACTGTGATTTCTTGTACTAACTCATAGCGACCTACATGGAGGTCAAAGGTCAAACATTTCATTTGAGAAGGGGTGCTAGGCGAGGTTTCGATGATTACATTCTACAGTATGTCTTTTGTGTGTTTTCTAATTATGTGGTCTTTTCCATTTCAGGTGAATTTTCTAGAAGAAAGCTTGAGGTCAGAGGATGGTGAAAGAGACACAAACGTGAGAGTGAAAGGAGTCAGGAAGCCACTCACCACCTTCAAAGGTCTTCTGCTAGATGTTAGGTAGGCCCCGCTTTATCTTCTCACTTTCTGTTGTGACGACTGTGTATATTATTTATAAGATAATTTATTAGTCTCCCATAGGATACATAGCATGGGAAACTAAGAGAGCACATAAACTTGCAGATGTCCTCCCCACCTTGAAACGTGAAGGAGGCAGCATCATGGCTTTTTCTCAGGAGGGATGTGAGGGAACTGGTCAGGGTTTACTGGGAGATGAGTTCAACTAAATACAGGGTTATTCCTTGGGAGTTGGGAGGACATAGAAAATACACTTGAGTTTGTGGTTGTAGCATGAAAAAACATGGATCCAGTGGTGTGAATATTTTTGTAAGGCCTCTAGAACCAGAACTACTCCTTTTTAATATTTTAAACAAACAATATCTTAACTGTAGATTGATTGGATATAATCTTTTCTTTATGATCAGCGGATATAATCCATACGTAATCACTAGGGGTGCAACAATTGCAGTTTTCTGGCTGACCGCCGATTACCGATCTATAAAAAGCCTGACCTTTCAATTCCAATTTTGGGCAATACCATTTTTTTTTTGTTTGTTTGAAATGTTGCTAACTATAGCAAGAATGTCACAGAGATGGCAACAGTGGGGTGACTATTGTTAGCTGCAAACATGCAGACATGACCTGTCAGTCAAACCTCTCTCAAGGAAGAGTGATCAGTTATCAAGGGTGGTTAATGGTTGAGTGCCGTAGATGTTTATAAATATTTTAAATGGATAAAAACCCAGACCAAATGGGACGAACTGCAGCTTTTTTAGTCGTCTTGTTTTACTCTTAAGTTTGGATCTTTAAAGATGGACTAAACGTAGTTCTTGGTGAATATTTATTGTTTTAATGTTAGTCTATTGTAATTTTGATCAACTTCTAAAATCTAAAGTCTACAGTGTATCTTGGATGCTTACTTCAAGATTAGTTTACCTGATCTTTACCTAAGAAAAACCTTTTTTTTCTTTTTTTAGCTTGTGTCCTTTCCGTCTTTGCCCTTCCTTTTAACAAACAGTCCTTTAGGAGAAAGTGTGAAGTCATGCAGACTGACAAGAAACTGATGGATCAGAGAGCGTAGCTGTCTGTCACTCTGAATCATCATGCTATGGACCCATGTGGGAATATAAATATGCTGCTGCTAGTTTTCCAGCAGGTCAATCCAGCATATTTAATCGATATTTCTATACAGTGGATATAAAATATTCTGATTGCTGAAACTGATTGAATAGTTAATTTAAATATTAGTAAAGGATGTGAACACTTTTGCAACCAGTTACTACACTTATTTTCTTCGCTTCTAATAGATTTGTTAGATTTTTCAGTATCAGTATTTACCAGATAAATGTTATATTAAAGACAAAGAAGCTTTGAAATAATTTACTCTGGTGTTCTTGTCCTTTGAGTCCCTAAGACCTGATATTTCAACAGTCGTGGTTACGCTTTTCATATCCGCTGTACATGTAAATGAAATAGAAAGGCTGTTCCATTTATATTTGCGGCAAAGCCAGTTTTGCTCGTGACTCCATGTGCACAACTATCGACACATCAAACTGCTTTCATCACACCTACAAAAGCAGGAAGTCTCACAAAGGCAATTTTCTCTTCTGCGTTTGAGCATGACAATATCAAAACTGTCATGGAAATTTTCCGCCGTTCCTATCCAAATGAAGGTCGCAAATGAAAATGACTGTGCTCATTGTTGATGAATATAACAGTAATTGTAGCAGTAGGTATGAAAGAACTGGAGAGTGAAAAAGAACAAAAGGGGAAGTGCTTTGTTTATAAAAGAAAAGAACAAAATCATCCACACTTCTGCATAGCTTTGGTGAGGTTGATTTTAACTGTGTGAGTCAGTTGGAAGTATGATTGAACTCTGCCCACATTTTAAAAATAAGACCGGGACATATTAATTTATCCAATCTGACCGTGTTGTAGTCATCTTCTGAGAAATGCTTCAGAAGATGACTTCATTATTCTCTGAACATACGGGCTCGCATGCTAAATCTAAACCTGAAACAATACATGCTGAACGCACAATTACTGCACAATCCCTTTGTGAGTTTTAACCTATTTCTGTGTGTTTGTTCTGGCCCCTGCAGAATTTGTCCTTGCAGCTTCATTACAGCACAAATAGGGCAGAACGTATTAGTTTGCTTTTACCTAACAGCACTAACGGTTAGGCACGATAGCACCTATCTGGATCTTATCTCCAGCTGTAATCGGGTTGTGTTGTAATGTGCTTCTATGCTGGATTTAAAACTCATTTGTAAGACCTGAAGCCAAGGTGGCCATCTTAGTTACCATATGATTGTTTTATTCTTTACCCTGGTGCTAATTGTTATTTTAGTAGTTTATGTTTTTTGTTCTTTGCTCACAAAATATGAAGAACAAATTCCCAGTAGCCAAATATTATCATTCTAAAACTACTTGAAGGAAATGTTTATAATAAAATGGATTTACTGGTGCTTTATAGATGGAGTAAAATAGTTGCACAAAACAAATATTTACACTTTTTACTTTCTTTTTTTTTTCTTCTTCTTTTGGTGGCAAAAAGTTTAGTTTTTCACACACCGACTTGACGCTTCAGGTCAGTATTGATGTTTTTCTGCCTTTTTGCCCTGATTGATCTAGTGAGACGTGAGCAGGAATCCAGGATGTTTCCAGTCGATCTTTCATTGATTAAAAATGAGTTGGCGTTGTAAATCAAACACTGAAACCCATTCTACTGAGAAACGCTGGCAAGCAATTAATTACCACTCAACAGGGGAGCCAGGATCCTCTTTTCCTTCACAGCACATAGTCCTTCATAAAAAGCCTTGCAGAAGTAGGCTTACTCTTTGACCTTTTAAAGCATTTTTCACTGTACAACCACAAACTTTAATACGTCTTTTTGTTATTGTCAAGTGGAAGAAAATTATTCCGATTTCAAAATAACAATCTTTTTTGTTTTAATAAAAACATATTTTAATAAAAGCACTCTACCATTTCACAATTATGGGCAACTTGTGTTGCACCAACATGTAATATAGCAAAGACATAAAAAAGAACATTTTCATAGGAATTTGAATATTTTTGCAGCACTTCTTTTGTTTCAATTATTTACCGAATCCAACATTCATTGACATTCAGATCAGTTTGTTCAATTGCTACAACTATTTTTTTTTTTTTTTTACCTCGCACTATATAATGTCATTTTCAAGAATAATGTGAGCCGAATTCTGTTTCCACTGTGTGGCGGCTTTGAAGTGAGGATTTCTGACTCCTCTGAGCTGTGAATTATAGAGATAAACCGATTAAACCGAGCCTTAAATGCAGTTATACTTCGGAGCTCTGTTAGCTTTTAATTCAAGGCTGGGGGCTTCAGAAGAGAGTAGTGGTCTTTGATCTTGTGTTTGCCAGAGGTTCCTAGGCTCGCTCTGAGCGCGTTTCTACAGCTGTTTGAAGGGAGAAAAGAATACACAAGGCCATTAAGAAGAGAGGGAAAAAAGGCTTTATTTTTGGCAGTTTTAGGCCATGGAACATAACTAGGCTGCATTTAAATAAAATATTAAATATTATACTGGTTTTCTTGTTTGCAAAGCTTAGGTTGCCAGTGTTCACTGTGCACTGAAGCCAAGTCGGTCTAATCACATGCCCTGCAAATTGGACTGCTGTAAACTTGATTGGAGGACAAATTAGGTTCTCCTCATCACAAGGAAAGCAAAAAGAACGTCAAGCCTAAATTATAAGCCACTGGGTTTTTGGGGGGTTTTTTTCTCCTCTTGGCCATAAAATTTGTTGCTCTATTCTGTTGACAGTTCATCTCATACCAAATTTTGATTTTCTGCTCCAATAAACAAAAGTATCCATCTGTTAATCAACTCTCCTTTGGGACAAATTCAGAAATTTAAATGGGAACATTTACTTTTGTGTGTGTGTGTGTGGTTTTTGTTGTTGTTGTTTTTTTCATGAAAGTTGCAACAACTATGTAGTTTATTTTAATGTTTAGCTTAATTTTGTTGGTAGATTTTTTAAAACCAACATACAATTATTATTTTTTTCCTGTTAATTTCAACTGGACAACAGCTGAACAACTCATAACCTAAGAGCAGCACTAGAGAAAGCTCATGGACTTATACCCAGCAGTCTTGTTTTGTATTATCTTCATATTTTTTTAGTGAAACAAAAACAGCTTTAAGGCGAATTAATTATTTTTGTCACTGTAGTATAGTTGTACACTGAAAAATTCAGTATTGTAATTTGAGTGGTGGAAAAAACTCTGCAGTGAAAACGCAAATTTACCATTGAGTTTGTTTCTGGCAAGAAAAAAAGATGAATATGTTGAATGACACTTTAGGTACGGTTAAATATTTTATGTCTTGCTTCAGTTTTTTTCTTAACAAGAAAAGAATATAAACCATTTTTAAACGAATCTCTTGTTTTATTTGGCCAAGTATAATAAATGGGTTGTGCTCAAGTTTTTCTTTTTTGTATGATAGTCTTTGGTCCGAAATCTTTGGTACAAAATTTTTAGTGCTGAATTACAGTAGATTGCTCTAATAAAAGATAAATTGTCTGTATGGCTTTTTGAACACTTCAGCCATGGGGCCAATAAGTATGGAGGGTGCTATGAATACCATTTTCATTCAACTGAGTTTAAGATCAAGAATTTTTTTCTTCACATCTTTATTTCTTGAATATTGAATGACACATCAATAGTCAGGAGCCGTTTATTTTTTTCCTCCTTTCACAGTGAGGCAAAATATAGTTTGTAGCCAATATATAAACAAAGAAATTCCATTTTCATTCTTTATAGCACATTTCCACAGAAACTGTCCCTTAGGGAAGGCATGGTGGTTAACAGGAGAAGCTTCATATCCCCAGATAATTAGTCCTCACAGACGCCAAGGAACGAGAAATGCACCAGAACGGAATGTAATAAGATTTAATAACAAAGCGTGTGGAGTAACAAATGAAAACCGATCCTTTTTATTTTTTTGTATTTTTGCCACATTTTCTAAGATATGAGCCTCTGGTTTTGATTCAAATGTTTTTGGGGGGTTTTTTTGTGTGCGCTGTAGTTGCTGTAACTAAACCCCTTTTTTTTCCCATCTCTTTTCTGCTTCAGTCCTTCTGAGGAGCTCAGCTTTGGTTCCGGTGAGAACGAGAAGAAATGCCTTATTATTCTGAGCAATGTCACCAAAAATCAGGTGGCTTTTAAGGTAATTGTGAAATCATTTCACTCTGGCGTTATGAGGGAGTCATCACATTGTCGCATTCGGTAATGAATTAAAACGTTTCATCTAATTAACGAGCCCCGTGCCTCTGCTTGCGCAGGTTCGTACCACGGCGCCCGAGAAGTACCGAGTGAAGCCCAGCAGCAGCAGCTGTGAACCAGGGGCCTCGGTGGACATAGTGGTGTCCTTGCATGGAGGTACAGCACTTAACACTCTGCACGCTATCCGCAGCAGCTGAGCTTTAGAATAATCAAACGCTGCTCTGCGTTACCTTCCCAAAGTGCAGGCAATCACTTTTTCTTTGCCCCACATGCATATTTCAGGTGAGATAAAAGAATCGCTCCCTCCCAAAACAAAACAGTCAGGTAGCTGACAGAGAGTTGAACCACAGTGCAACCTTCAAACGCCGACACGTCGGTTTGAGGTTTGATGTGCTGAGCATATCTGAGGAGAATCAGCAAACCTGGCTGTTACCTTGGTTTTTATGCTGTTGTCTTGAGATTTTTTTTTTTTTTTCCTTACAAAATCTTTTCAAACAGTACGGTAATTTAAGTCAGTTTTATTGCCACTGATTTATATTACTTTCTAGATAATTCTCACATTTAATATCACAGAACAATTCGTTGATATCTTTGGTTTATTAAAAGTTGTATTACCAGCAAAAATCATGGAATTCCAGACCCACTCTCACCACTTTTTACGAAATCAACCATAACAGTTGACTTAAATGGTTTTATTGATGGGTTTTGTGCAGGTTCCCTGGCCTCTCCACAAGACAGATTTTTGATCATGGCTGCAGAAATGGAAAATGCTGGATCACAGGAACTCACTCAGTTCTGGAAGGAAGTCCAAAAAAACAAGATCATGGAGCACCGGTGTGTATCTGTTTCCTTTTATTGCTCCTGTTGATAAAATGTGATGTAGACAGAGTGAAGGACAATTACATAATTGCAAGTTTGCATCAAGAAAAAGAAAAAAAATCAACATGCAAATGAAAACGGTTAATACTTGTATGCTTTCCATCCATCCATAAATGAGCAGCAAGACCTTATCCATTGTGAATTCCTATAATAAATCAACTTTTTCATAACTTTCTAATTTACTAAGCTGTATTTGCATGTCAGAGTAGACTAATTCAGTAGGAATGAATCATACTAAGTCTATATATCAGAGTTAATTTGAATCCAAATTTCTACTTACTGCTCTTATTTCTTGCCTCTGAAAATCCTCGAGAGAAACTTTTATCCAACACATTTTACATGTTTTCATGTCAATCTCTAAGTACCTTTTTGATCAAGTGGAGCTGGTTTTGCACATCTGCTCATTGGACTCTGACCTTCTTGCAGATTGCGTTGTCATGTTCTGGACAGTGTTAAGTCAGCAGCCGTCCCTCATAGGGACAGCCTGGGGGAGCCATCGACCAATGGGCAGCAGGAGTTAAGCACGGCGGTGAGTTCTGATGCCAGGATTTTCAGAATGTCACCACTTTGCCATTACGCATGCATCACTGGGCATAAGTTAAAGGCATAGGTGCCATTACCGTTGCAGTTTACTAAGGACACATGCAGACTTGGGCTCCAGCTCATTCAGATAAGACTCAAAAGTTATTAATGCTAAGTATAGTCGAATGTTGCATGACGCCTGCTGTTTGTTTCATCCCAGAAGTAAGTCAAATTTGATCAAACGAAATGCCTGCAGCCTATTTTATCATAATCATTTAGAATGTTTATTTTTCTAGCCTTTCCTGACAGAGGCAGTCGATTATTTATGTTAAGGGGAAAAGAAAAATTCTGGTTACTATTGAGACAAACTGTATCGACATTTGACACGTACTTTAGCATCATCGGTATTAATATAAGGGTTAATTCACTACATAATATTGATTTTTACCTTAACCTTAACTTTAGTGTTTTAAAAATGCTGCCAAATTTTCTGAATTCAGCATGAGCTCAGTTGGATTAAACTGAGACTTTGCTGTAGACTTCCTGTTATCGGCACACTTCCTGCCTGAAAGAACAGACATGGCTCAGCTGATATGGTGGCAGTAAAACCCCTTGGTTGCATGGCAGCACAGGCTCTTTATGACTTCAGCAGAACACTTTAATTTCCTCTGCGTCCTTAAACAAACACCACCTGCATACAAAGCACAAATGCATTACGACTCATACGCAAGCAATATTTTTTGCTGATAAATTTGTGATATGCAGCCCACCCTAACCCCAGCTGTTTCATGGGTTGTTTTTTTTTTTTTACCAGCTTATGCGAGTGATGGCCTGCAACTCTCGACTGGAGCAGAAAATGAACTCATGTCTGTGGGTGCAGAAGGTTCTCACTGGGCTGGTGCTGGTCCTGCTAGCGCTGAACCTGCTGTGTCTCTACCTGCTGGGTACGGCTCAGCGACCGAGCTGACCTGCCGCCGGCCCCTCCACCTGCGTATGTCAGCCCTCCAGGAGGCGCTGACGGCTCCAGCCGCGCCACAGTTGACCACTTGATGGGACGCTGGTCCTCTGCTAAACCCACCCATGTCCCACTGGCTGCCGCCCTGAAGAGTAGCAGAGCTGACTATCGAGACATGTCGGTCCACGTGGAGCTAAGAGATTGTTCTGCTGCCTACTAGGTTAATGTAACGGATTGATAGATTCTGTTGTGGCTGATCATGAAAACATAATTTAAATTAATAACATTTATTAGAATTTGTTGGAAAGATTAGTCATATTAAGGATTATGTAGAGCTTTTTTTTGTAATTTGTGAATCTACAAAAAATTTATTTAAACCAACATATTATAAAATAAACCCTTTTTATTCAACCTTTACTGTTTTTATTTTTGGTCAAGTCTTTGTTATGAATGTCAAGACGGCATTTAAATACCCTCCTTATTCTTCAGCTCCAGCTATTTCAGCCACTAAAGTTGCCCAGTTATGCAAAATTATTCCCTCTCTTTAATAAGCTCCCATTAAAACGAAGCTTTGTAATTGAAAACATCGCAGCGAATGACCTTACTAAACTTCTCCACGCTCAGACCCAGGAGCCCATGAGAGAACTGCGTCTCCACCACCTCATTTTATTTTAATTACCCCAACACTAAACTCAACTAAAAATACCAAAGCAATTACTGGCAGAGCACAAGGACGTGGCACAACCCACTTGTATCTTAGTGGGAAGCGCTGATATCAGTAACAAGATCCAGCTCGGAGCAATCAGGACGCGAGCCGGAGTATGAGGAGTGAGCTCGTTATTAGATGTTTGCAAACCCGAGAGATGACTGAAATCAACAACCGCCGTTTGTTTGCGGTGGGTGGTTGCCACTTGGAGTGATTTGTGTAACATGAGAAAGCTAATCCTGCTTTGATTGTTAAAAAATTCCATTTTATTTTTTTGTTGGATACCACTGAATGTTTGACTCTTGAAGGCTTCAGCTACAGTACATTGAAAAAGTATTCAGACCCCTTTTACAGCCACAAACATCAATTTATTTATTAGAATTTTATGTAATTGAACAACTTGAAGTTGTATAACTGTGAAGTGGGAAGAAATGCAACTTGGTTTTCAACTTTTTCAGTCATAAAAATCCGAAAAGTGTGGTGTGCAGTTATAGTTAACCCCTTTTGCTCCCCTCCCTAAATTGGTTTGATTAAGGGCAAGAGGGCAGAATGTTTGCAAAGCAGGCAAGAGACCAGTGATAACTCCATAGGAGCTGTAAAGCTGTAAAATTTGGAAAGAGACGAGAGCAAAGCCCTGGTTGATCACAGCAACTTGAATTTGCAGTTTTCTATAAGCCATTTATGGGTAACTGCAAACATAAGGGACACGCTTTGTGTAGAGAAAAACTGCACACTGCACTCCACCCTGATTATCCCCACTGTGAAACACGGTGGAGGCTTCATCATGATATGGGAATGTGTTTAACAGGGATGTGGAAACAGGTTCTAAGACTGATTCACAAGATCACTTTTCAGCAGCACAACTACCAGAACCCCATAGGCGGGGCCACGGGGAGAAGATTTAGATGAAAGTGTGATTTGAACAATCCCCCAAGCAAAGTCCAGGTCAAAATCTAATTGAGAATCAGTGGCACCAATTAAACATTTATGCTGAAATTGATGTTCTCCATCCAGTCTGACTGAGGTTAGGATAGTTTGCAAAGAAGTACAAAATATCCAGTTTCTATGTATGAAGTTAGTGTGAAACACCCCCAAAAGAACTTGTAGTAGAAGTGACAGCTGGTTCTACAAAGCATTAATTTAGGTGGGATGACTACAAATTTTCATTAAAATGCATTAAAGTTTGTAATACAAAATATTTGATGGGATGTGAATGCCTCTGTGATCACGGTTGTTTCTGTGTATGCATGCGGCCTCCTTATCTTCATATTCTTGTTCTCCTGTAGTTTGTCAAAGAAAGATGGAAGTATGATAAAGACTCTTTCACTAGATGCAAACTTGCTCTTTCGTGTGCAAGTTTCTCCTCAATTCCTCACGAAAACGGCCATTTGGAAATTTGTTTGGGGGTAGAAAGTGCCACTGTATATAGAGAAACAGGAAGGAAGGAAAAGGATGGGGGGTTAATGGAGTGTGTTCCTCTGGAGAATACTGGTAAAAGCTTTGGTATCACACATGCATAGGCTGATTTTAAGTGCAGCTGAGTGCTGCGGCGTACCTGGCTAAATGTAGGAAAACATCAGGCTGCACTGCGAGGACGAGGAGCACCCTCCACCGGAAATGCAACCATGACTGAAGTGGATCGTTCTTCAAATGGACACGTGACCGCCATTCCCTGACAGAGTCCTCTCACCAATTTGTCACGATCCAACTAACTACTGAGCCGTGTTTACAATATGTGTTTCCCTACAGCTGCAGGAGTCAGGGGGCTTCTCCACAGAAATTGATTTTTACATTAAACAACCAGTAAAATCGAAACATGCCACAGTGTGTTTCTGACTCCTGGGCACTTGTGCTGCATTTGGAAAGCAGGCGATGATTTAGTTTGGTTGGCAAATTGGAACAAAAGGATCAATACAAACTTAATGAGAGCTGCATTTAAACTAGGAGGATGTGGGCGAGCTGAGTGACTTTCGCTTTGGTCGCCATGTAGACGATGTTAATCTCCATGGAGGAACTAGCTCTGTACACATCACTGTGAATGAACTGGTTAGATCAATGCTTACAATACACAACCTAATTAAATCCATCATTTCAAATTGTGAGAGGATGAATTTACGTGAGGACGTATGAGAGGAAGTCACATTTTCAGTTTACCAGAAGCCATTCAGTGGCAGGAGAAAGTGCTGCAGTGATTTTAGGGCAAAAACAAAACCCTGATTACACCATTCTGACTGTAAAAAGTAGTGACAGCATCATCCTGCGGGGATGCTTTTCGTTGGCAGTACTGGGAAGCTGGTCAGAAATGGAGCCAAATAGAGAGAAATGGCTGGAAGAAATTTACTAAGAGGATTTATAAGAACTGAGATTTGAGAGAAGGTTCAACACTTAAAATATAGCCAGAGATATAATGAAATGGTTTAAATCAAACAACTATGAATGGCCCAATCAAATTCTAGATCTAAATCCCATTGGGAATATGTAATAAATGTTAAAGGTTGTTGTTTACACAACTTCTCCAGATTTTTATTTTAAAAAAGCAAAATTAATCAAATGCTGTGAAACTTATTTCACATTTCAGCCAATCAAGCAAATGTAAATTTTAGACCAAATTAACTAGATAAATTCAAATAAGAGTTTCGAAAGATGCCTTTAATTTTTGAGGTAGGCTATCCAAATAACCCTGGTTCATATGTGAAAAAGCAAGTCCAGCTTGTCATGCCGATCATTGCCAGGGTGCACGACCCAAATGTGCTTGAGTTTAAGGTCACCAACTTCTGCCTGAACATCCTCCTCCTGGATTTTCTGGTTAAGAGCAGATTCCATCAGTTACAGCAACCCCAGACTATCACACTACAACCACCGTGTTTCACTCCCAATAAAATAGTCTTCTCTGAAATGCTGTTAGTAAAACAGCAGATGTAACAGAACACATTTCATTATGCTCCACTTTTTTCCTATTAATTTTGCATCTTTATGTTTTCTCAAAAGTTTTCAAGATTTTTTTGTTTTGTTATTTTTTTGGTGGGGGAGGAGATATGAAGCTTGACCTTTGTGTTCTGTTTGGTCAGAAGTCATTTGTTTTCTTACAATTCCCCCATAGAGTTCCTTATTGCTACATTCTCAACACTGAGCTTAATCCTTCCAGACTGATGAATGATAAACAGAAAATAGACTGGACTCATACAGTGCTTTTCCGACCACTGAAATCACAAAGTTTTAGATGTCAGTGACTTGTTTCCTATCTGTTTGAGAGATTCTTTTGATCAGGCCATGGTGTCTTGCTTTTGAGATCTTTTAGCCTACTCCATGTCAGATTTTCTTTAGAAGAGTTTCTTGATTCTACAGGTCCGATGGAGATCAGACCTTAGTATTGAGGCAGAAATTGATCTGATTGTTGGTCTATTGTACAAAATGCCAACAAAACTTAAGTTAGTGGCTATAATATAGCAAAAATGTGAAAAAGATCAAGAAGGACCAAAAAGCCCAGTTTATTCCAGTGACATCTGCTATGCTGCTAAGCATTGGTGTTTTCTTTCAGTCAAATTATAAACTTGCTTTCTACTTTCAGTCCCTCTGGTATTATGACAAACTCTGATCAGAGGTCAGTGTTTTCGAGTATGAGGAAGGATGTTGTTACAAGCTAGAGAAGACTTCATCAAATCAAGATATTATTTCATTGTATTTTACAGTAAATGTCAACAACTCCACAATGCTGCATTTTGGGAAATTAAGATAACATGAATGCCAGAATAACTCATTGAATCCCATTACTAAGAGCCACACCGAATAAAGTAAAATAGCAGGTGCACAGTACTATCTCAATCCTGTTTTTAAAGCTGATTTCTGTGTCGTTTTGTATATTGATTTGCTGTAGTACGTTATCTTGTGAGCTAAAAACATACAACCTAAACACTTTCATTTTTACAATGAAACAAAAACGAGATTAATCTATTGCCTTATGTAATCAGTGTTCACCCTTACACACACTGATTGCAGGGATGTGTGCAAGGGTGTGTGCACCTGTTGCACCTATGCCAAAGGTGCATTTTGTGTGTCAAAGGCGTTATTTTTTATCAACAGTAGATTAGATTTCAATTCAGTTTATTTGCATAATTCCAATTCACAACAAAGGTCATCTTGAGATACTTTGCAAAGCTAGTCGCATCTTAACGGTTGAAAATGGAAAAAAACAAGCACTACAAATTAAAAGAGAACAGAATTGGAAACATTGCTTTCAAGTAGTTCAATTCAAGCAGCAATGCTTATAGATAAAACATTAAAGATTTTAAATACATTTTTATCCAACTCAGAGGAAACCACCTGAGACATGGGAACTTTTATTCAAGGTATTCTGTGTATTCTGTTTTAATTGTTAGATATTTTTTTTAGCTGGAAAATAAATTACTAGGAACATTTGTCTCTTGTATTTTAATACGTCTATAAAATTCAGCTTTGATTTACAACATGGAAAGAAATGCAGCATTAATCAGGATTTATATGTTGTGTTAAAGTTACTCTTTCAGAGGTTTGTGGGCTTTGATTTTATTTTCATTTGATGTGTGTTATTGCTAATGAATATTTTATAAAAGCATCTTCCAACAAGAAGTTTCTCTATTTACATAATAAATCAGTTCACACTCATCTTGAGTCTCTACTGGTGGAATTGTCCTGCCAGGTTGTGCAAGTTCCCCCCCTGCTGGCCTGAATGTGAAAAGGCTCAGAGTTTGGGGTTGAAAGATGGAGGTGATTTCAGTGTTTGTGAGCGTCCCTCTGCTCTGATTGGTAGAGCAGATACTGTATCAGCTTTGTGGGGAAGTGAAGGTCAGGAATCCCACCCAGCCTGTGCTTCCCCACAGTTTTCCTGATGCATAGCCGGCACAGCTGCTTTAAAGGAGACACTGCTGGGGTCATCAGAGAGAGGGTTTGATTATGTGCTTACAGTCCCATCAGTACAAAGGACGCATCTCTGTTATTTCACTCTGTAACTGTGAACTGAATACCTCCTGTCTCTCTTAGCAGTCGCCCCGCTGGGCTGTCAGGAGAAACCAGGTCCAGAGGCCTCTTGCCCTCTGAGTTCACCAGGAGCCGGTCTGCTCCGTGGTCGAGGAGGGCAGAAACCAACTCAGGGCTGGACAGACGTGCAGCGATGTGCAGAGGGGAGTCACCAGAAGTGCTCTTGTTAGCATCGGCACCTGCAGTGGGAGAGGGAAGGAATTTAAAATAATTCACTGCACTCCATTGTAGCATTTAGATTTTTTTTTTTTCCACGTTTGCAATTTTATACGTTGCAATTTCTCTTATCTTGTGGGGCTGAATATAAATGCACACTACACTTTTGATACTGTCCGTTTCATTTAAACATTTTGTTCTTTTTAGGGAGAGTAATTGTTCATCGATGGTTACATGTCTGATGGAAATTAAGGGAAAGTTACTTGATAACTTTCAAAGAGGTAATTCAGAGTCATTTTGAAACCTTCTAATTCAAATGCAAAAGAAAAAGAAAAACACTTTCTGCCTCATTACAAGTTTGAATTAAGTTATTTCGGTCCATCATCAGTCTAAAGCTGTAATGAATGTTTGTGAGGATAAAAGTTGAAACCTGACGCCTCCTCACCGAGCTGAAGGAGTTTCTTCACTGAGCTCAGTTGCTGATTGGAGCACGCAACATGAAGAGGAGACCCTAATGAATCAATATCCTGATCCACATCTGCTCTGTACTGAACAAGCGCTTCAATGCACTCAGGGTGACCTGAGGAGAGAAACACAGTCACTAAAATGAGAACTGATGCAGCTGAGATCATCCATCCATTTACTAACACCCTTGTCCCTAGTGGGGTTAGGAGGGGTGCTGGTGCCTATCTCCAGCTAACGTTCCGGGCGAGAGGCAAGGTACACCCTGGACAGGTCGCCAGTCTGTCGCAGGGCAACACAGACAACAACCATGCACAACCACGCACACCCCCACCCCCACACACATCTAGGGAGAATTTAGAGAGACCTGACAGTCATGTTTTTGGACTGTGGGAGGAAGCCGGAGTACCCAGAGAGAACCCACGCATGCACAGGGAGAACATGCAAACTCTGTGCAGAAAGACCCCGGGCCAGGATGACGGGAATTGAACCCAGGAGGCAACAGTGCTACCAACTGCGCCACTGTGCAGCCCCAGCTGAAATCATCAGCTTCCTAATATGTTTGACACTCCTGTGTTCATACATCTCTCTCTCTCTTTATTTCTTGCTATTTCTGCTGGCATTGGCTAAGCTCAGCAGAGATTATGCAAGCACATGCTATGGAATGTGACCTCTAACCCTTTGCTGCAGCCGAGTGGATTGGAGAACTGGATGGGCTGGTGCCCCGGGGGGTCGCTCCATGCTGGAGAAGCAGAGAGACGCAGGTCACATGGCCCCTGGCACAAGCTTCTGTTAACGCAGTGTGTCCGTCCACAGTTGTGTTGTTAACCTGAAGTCGAAAAAAACAGCAATGTATTAAAACTTTGAACAGTACACCTGGCCTCTGCTTTGCATTGCACATTTTTGCTTGCTAATAGCTACATTTGCCTGCGTGCTGCCATGTGTATTTGGTTAATTTTTCACTCATTTCAGTCGTCTTCAGGTTAAGCCTGGAAATAATTAAATATCGCTGTTAACATGCAAGAATTACAGACTTTATTGAAGAAATTCTTAAACAAAAATAAAAGGCATGAAGTTTTAATTTGACGGTGCTTTCTGTTTAATGCTTTCTCATTTCTGTGGGTTGTGAATCTCTTACATTTGCTCCGTTTTCCACCAGAAGCTTGGCACAGCTTGTGTGGCCTTGCAGGCATGCTCCATGAAGGGGAAAGACTTGGTCCAGTGTGTTTAGATTGACACATATTCCCTGTGAACGCACCAGGACACATAAATTCACTCCCGAAAAGTGGCTGCACAGACCGTGCCCTGCAAAAGTATTCACACCACTTTTGACACATTAACACAACAAAAGTCAATTTATCTTATTGGAATGTTTTGTGATAGACTAACACAAAGTAGTGCAAAATAGTGGAAAGAAGAATGAGACAAATCAATATAAGCTTGTATTTATCCTCTATACCAGTGGTTCTCAAATGGGGGTACGCATACCCCTGGGGGTACGTGGCGGTACTGCAGGGGGTACGTGAAGCTTTTCAAAATATCTTTAAAAAATCAGTAGGCTCCTCATAATACGTCTTGGGAAAAATTAGTTTGTAAAAAGTTCGATAAAATATAAATGTGTGTTCATGCACTGAATTATTATTTATGTATATATTTAATTTTGTACCATTACAGAGACCAATATAAATTAGCAGCGTTTTGCATATTTCAGTTTTGACTGGTTTTATACCTTCCTGGTGATCACCGTCTTCTGTTTTTCTTTTTTGTTTAACCATGCAATGTTTGCAATATGGATGTATTTGTCAGGTTCACTGATATAAGTTGTTTGGCTTTAATAAATCAGACAGTGATTTTACAGCACTGTACCTCTTTTTAATTCCAAAAATGTTTTGCCCGTGTCAGGGGGTACTTGACTCGAAATATATTTTTAAGGGGGTACATCACTGAAAAACGTTTGAGAACCACTGCTCTATACTTTCATATAGTCAGTGCAATCAACTACATTGAGAAGCCACTTAATTAGTAAATAGTGTCCAAATTTGTAATTTCTTTTTAGTATTACTACAGCTGGTACAGGCCTTTTGCTTGATGGATGTCGTTCAGCTGTGCAGCACCTGATTCGGCCACCGTTTGTTGGAAGATGTGCGCAGTGCCGCAACTTTATTTGTTCTCTAAGTCATGTTATAAAACACTGTCTCAAGCTTCAAAATCCCATCGATGACGGATCAATTTGCCATCTCAAAATGGCTCAACTGTAAATATACAAATGCATTTTTGTCCACCTTGTCTTAGTAGGAAAAGAGGCCTGTGAAAACTCAGGCAAGCATCAAAAAAACACAATTCACATCAGTCTGATCAACAATCCTCACAGGGAAATGTGCTGGTTGCAGGATGGCATTATGGGTCAGTGTTCAGTGTTACTGGAAAGAAATACATCTGCAAGTCTGCAGATGCAGAAGTAAATATCTCAGATACTGGAAATCCAATCAGTGGCAAGACTTGAAAATTAATGATCCATCTAGTGTGTCTGAACAGGAGCTTTTTTACGTAGAAGCAACTACATCTTATAAATGTGGACTAGAGTTTCAATCTGGAGATGTGCAAAGCTAGTAGAGGCATTCCCCAAAATGCATGTATTTGTGTTTACTACAAAACGTGGTTTCACCAAGTGTTAACTCAGAGAGGCAGGATTAAAAAAATGCACACTTTTGTTTCTTTTAATAAAAATGTTAAATAAAAGAAATAGCACTAGTTTCTGTAAGTCCCCATAGAATTCCACAGTTATTTCTGACTGTAACATGAAAAAGTATGCAAAAGATCAAAGGTAAGAAAGCACTTGCGAGGCACTGCAAGTAGTGAAAAACATTAAAGCTTTGCAGCATTATCACAAACTAACGTTTGAAATAGGAACGTGCGTCCCGTTGACACAAATGAGAATCTCATGCAGCAGCACCTGATTAGAATTTTACCATTTTAACTCCAGAAGTTAAACTTTACCTGAGCAATGAGTGTTTGCAGACGCAGAACGCTTCCATTGAAGGCTGCATCGTGAATCGGAGACCAGTCGGCTTCAACGTCTTCATGTGAAAAGCAAAAAGTTGCACAGACTTTGAAGTGATATACATGTCTACTGTAATAACATATTAAAAATATTAAACTCACCACTCATCAAAGGGTTGGAGAAATAAACAGCTGCTGCTCCTGGACATGCTGTGTTTTGCTGTCTCTCTTTGTTTCCAGCAGACATTCTTCACCTGTTTTAATGCCCTGGTTTCCCTTTTATCAGACTGGAATATGTTTTTGTTCTATTGTGAGAGCAGTTCTTGATGTTTTCATGCTATTTCCTTCCTGCAGGAAGGACTGTAATGACTCAGCTCTGACCAATTGGAGGGCAGACGGAGAAGGAGAAGCAAGTTAAGCCCGTTGGTAATATTTTTGTTGAAATTTGACACCGCACATCCACACCCATTATCTCTAGGAAGTAACGTGACTATCTTCTTCTGTTGAGTCTGACTTAAGATTTTAAATTTAGGCAAACTGGATCAGTTTAGGTAAGTAAAAATGTTAAACTATAGTGTTGTTGTTGTTTTATTTTATGTGTGTTTTCTGATTATAAAGTCATTTCCTGTACAGAAATTTCAGTTCTCTAATGTCTTGCTTTAACTTAACGTGCTTTAGCCTCCTGACACTTCAAGTCAAAACATGATATATTTAATGATCAGCATCAACCAGTGATTCTCCAGTTTTGTATTTACATTGTTTTGATAAGGGAACCATGACTGACTTAGCAGTAATGGTTAGGTTAGTGCTTTGTATTTACTGATTAGGACTCACAGTGAAACTAGTTTAACATTAACCTTTAATGGTAGGGAATATTTTAACAATTTATAACCCAATTGAACATCTATTCAACCATCCATGCAGTCATAACAAAATTATCTGAGTTTGTGATGTCATCATATAATTTCCCAAATGGAGGCGCGTCTGATCAGGTGATTGTTGTGGTTGCAAAGTGTAAAATTGAATTTGTTAAATAGCTACAACACTTTAGTAACATGCCATAGATTACACTTAAACTACTTTATTTGCATTTTTGGAAATATCTTCCATACTTTCTTTTTTATTTCTGAGTTCTGAGTCCAAATTTGACTGTACAAGACGATGACAGAGTCAACATTGTTAGCTTAACAAAGAAACATACAAAATTTAGAATTATTCTATAATAACAATATTTCATTTCTGTGTGTTAGCAGTCTAACAAACATAAATCTTGATGTTACTTAAATGTGATATGTTGATTTTTTTTTTCTGTGCTCTACACAAAAAACAAACTGCCAGAGTTCCTCCAGTTGAAGACACAGTAGACTGCAGACTCTGTTTCATTTGTTCTAGCTGTACGTAAAATATTCTCACCATTATTGCCTTGTGTTGTCCACCTAAGAGTTCTTTAGTGCTCCTGTACTATTACAGTGCATGCAGGCCAGCAGAGGGCAGCCACAGAGAGCAAATGTTCAGATTAAGTCAAAAGTCTAACTGTGTTGCCCCTGGGTTTTGTTAATCCCTGGCAGCAGGCTGCAAGCCAGACACACAATTAACTCTGTGGCGTGTCAGGGAAGGCATGGATTAGAATACAATCGTATCAACTGTATGAATGCCCTCTCTGTTTTACTGATTCGTTGAAGGTCCTTGATGCTTTGTTTCAGATCTCCAGCCAAGTGAGCACATCTAGCAGCTGACTTCTGTTGGATCAGGACAGGGTGTGGGGTTGCCTGATGCACACATGCGGGGGTAAGCTGACCTTAGCAGGCAGGGTGAAACTAATGTTCATCCTTACAACAGAAGAACCTAATTTAGCTTTATGGGTTTTTTTTATTCTGGTCAACACTACATGTGTTTTTCATTTTGAGAGTATCACATACTACAGGAACAACTGTTTCCTGATTTTATTATTATTATTATTATTATTTGTAGTTTACTTACAACTTCCCATCAAGTTATAGATTTTTTTTAAGCTCATACTCCCCAAAATAAATTATATGCAGCACTATGCAAAAGTCTAGATTCATCCTTACTTTTCTTATGTGCTCATGTTGATGAAACAAAACCTTGCAATCTTTTCAAATGATTTAAGTCTGTAGTTTGTAAGGATTTTGGACATTTTTCTTTGAGGGACGATGCATATCTCAGGTCATGTTACAGTTAATTTTGGGTTTATTCAAGTTTTTTTTCATTATAAATACATTTTTATGTAAAACATAAAAATGTTTCTTTTAAACAGTCAAAATAAAGTCTATAGAGCTATTGATCTTGAGTGACACGAGGATGGTTGCATTAATGTACAGGCTATAGACCTGCATGTGCACATGATTTCACTGCACATATGACTCATGCACATGACCACAAATCCCCATGCAAAGTGATTATGTGTTGGTCCAGTTCTTATACAATTTTAAGCATGAATCTACAAAACATAAGGGTCCCTTATTTTATTACTGTGATGAAGGAAGTGCCATCTTATTTCAAACTTTTTACATCACGAATATTAATGTTTCAAAACAAACTGGCTTTCTGTATGTGGAGAAAAGCGTACAGACAATAAGTTTCAGACAGCAGAACAACACTTTCTACATTTACAGCTTGCCTGTCACCCCAAATCTTTTGTGATATTTTCATTTAACAGGTTTTGCTTTTCTTTTTAAAAATGGAAACCACACAAACAGAAAAAAATATGATAAGCCCAAGCTTGGGCATGTAGACACTGAAGCCAACAGGAGTGGCAGATTAATTTTCCAGCACACTCTAAAAACTGCTGGGTTATTTCTTTGACCCGAATGCTGGGTTTATGCTGCAGGGACAAAACAAAAAAACTACCAAATGGTTTTCTGAGTGCTGCAGAGGAGGCGCTCTGCTTCGAAACAAAGGAGCTGGTTATTTACTTCAAGTGGAGAAAAGTGGACATCCATTCGGTTGTGATCAACAGGACCTGCGTGGAGTGGCTCTCTCAGTTTTTGGTTTTCTGGAACTGGAGGATGATCGGCTCCGGGAGGGTTAGGGGAAATACCAAGCAGCTGCAGAAAAAAAAAAGAGCAGAGACTTTACCTCCTGAGGGTCTTCAGGAAAAAAAAACCCTGTTCCACAAAAGCTGCTTTTAGCCTTCTACTACACTCCATTGAGAGTGTACTGACATACTGCATAGTTCAGCAGCTTCCCAGCCCCAGAGAGGAAGGAAGAGACACTGATTGGCTACATAAAGTGTTTTTTTCTTTTAATTTCAGTTTATATCTAACTATTAAATTCTGCATTTAATTGCATTTTTTACTGAGCTTAATCGCATAAATCTTGTTGTTACTCAATTGGAATGATAATGACAATACAGACATCCCATCCTGTCTTGAAGCAAATATTGGGTCAGAAATATAAAATTGTCACTTCTACCCCTGATATGACTCTCCTTGGGTTAGAAACCTTACTCAGTATGCTGGGTTAAGACCATAAAACAAACTTTTTGTTTTAAATCAACCTAGATCTGGAACTTATTTGTTTTTAACCCAGCAGTTTTTAGAGTGTATCTACAAAAAACATTCATTTCCCAACTGGAAGTGATGCAGGCGCGTCTGGGCTTGAGATGTACAGTTGTCAGATACCAGGCATGCTTTATTTAGCCAAACACTACAAAACGACACAGAATACATGAGCCTTTACAAAGCATAGGTGAGGAAGGCATTCAGTTAAAATGTACGTCTTCCCACAACAGTATTTATATCCACTAAACAATACACTGTTTTCATCTTAAGATCCTCTAAAAATGTGGCATCACATTCAGCTCTTTTAACTCTAATTGCACTTAAATTAGAACTCACTTAATTGTTATAGAGTACATTTGTGTGTAATTTAATGTAATCGTTATAAAATATGAACTAGAACATTTTCAAGAGCGATGTTCAAGTCGTCATCTGATGACAGAAAGAGTGTTTAACACAACTGCATATCTATTACTTAAAGTGACAACCTTAGCATGGAGAACAAATAATCAGATGCCACAAGCCATTTAGGGCACACAGCAAACTGATCGAATATAGTACAATATGGGGTCATACCTTTGCACTTGGCCAGTGAAACATGGTGGTGCAGTATCATGCTGGGCAGCTGCTTTTCTTGAAAAGGGAGGGGAGGAACTAAAGACTTGAGATTTGGTCAGAGGCCTGTTTACCTTTCAGCAGGTTGGCACTAAACATTCAGCCATGAATACAACCAATCAGGGGTCTCAAACTCCAGTCCTCGAGGGCCGCAGTCCTGCAACTTTTAGATGTGCCTCTGCTGCAACACACCTGAATGGAATAATTAGGTCATTAGTGAGGCTGGGAGAACTGATCTACACAAGGAGGAGATAATTAAACCATTTCATTCCAGTGTTTTGTACCTGTGGCACATCTAAAAACTGTAGGACAGCGGCCCGAGAGGACTGGAGTTTGAGACCCCTGGTAGATTAAGTGTATGGCCCAGTCAAAGTGCGGCCGCCTGGAGAAAATTCAGAATTTGAAGGACACCGTAAACATTGCAGATTCTTGTGACTTATTTATGTTTTTTAATGCGTGCACTGATAAAGTTAGGCTTCACTTTTGTGACTGTTTTAACTCCATTTGAAGTTGATGTTATTATTTGACCTTTACATTTTACCCCTACATTAGTCTGAACGAGCAGAGCGGGGGGGAGGTTAAACGAAGAATTAAAAAGAAAACTTTAAGTCTGCTTCTGCCGACATAATCGGTCTCTTTCATACAACAGCCCTTTGTCGGTGCCTTGCATTGTGCGGCAGACTTAAGCTACAACTTCAGGGATTAAACAGAAGCACATGATGATTCAACCCCGTGATTTGTCGAGGAGAGCTGCCTCATGGACTCAGTCATTTCCTTTTTCTTTTCCTTTCCCCTTCTTCTTCCTCCTCCGAACACCGTCTTCTCCTCTCCCTCCTTCTCCTCCTCCGCATCGCCCCGCAGTCCGCGATGGCCTCCCCGCGGCTGGAGACGTTCTGCTGCCCGAACCGGGACGCTGCCACGGAGTTCGCAGTCTCCTTCCAGCCCGTCCTGTTCGGGGCTCTGAGTCTGGGCAGCGCCGCTCTGAGCCTCATGTTCGCTGTTCTGCAGGTTCTGCCGAAGCGCAAAGGATACAGGAGACTAGGACAGTACCCTCTGCCGAGGCCCGCCTCCTCCTCCAGAATATTGTTCATCATCAGTATATGTGACATACTGGGATGCACAGGTAAACAAATCAATCATCAAAAGCAGCCGATGTAGTTTTCTATCTTTTTATATATTTTTTTTTCTTCTTTTTTTTGTCTGAGGAAAAAAAGGGGTGGTGGTGAAGGAGCTACTTTTTCACAGCGTGGTTCTGGGTTTGATTACGCACATGAAAAGTTTCTTTTAACCCCTTTGTTGCACAACAAAAAAAAGAGTTTGAAAACTTTTGTATATCACCCTTATAATTAAGCTGAAATTTTGACTAATTAGTCACAACCCAGAGGGTCTGAGGATATTTAGGTGTTAAATTTTCCTGATCAGAGATAAGTTATGAAAAATCTGGACAATCTACGGGCGAGAGGCGGGGAACACCCTGGATAGGTCGCTGGTCCATCGAAAATAAACTGAGCAAAAAAAACCCAACAACAATAACAAAAGAAAAAAAATTATTAAAACCGCTGGGGGTTTTTGTTTGTTTGTTTTTTTGGTCAAAAACCGATTAAGTAAATTATATTTTATTTAGGAAGTTAGATTTTTGCCTCTTTTTATTATTTTTAAAAAAAATATGTAGAAAGTTTTTGTTTGCAGCAAATTATATTTGTTTTATGTACAAAAAATTCATTTATTCCAAAATTGGTACCATATTTGTCAACCATCATATATGCCGGCAGGAGGCGCTGTTTTGTCCAAGCACTTCAAAAGCGCTGCACTATCTACATCTTTTAGTTTCCAATACCTTTTCTTAAGAGCACACTTGTTAAGTAAAGAATTTAAAATGGATATAGCAGTTTTTAAGACTTTGATTTTGAAAATCCCCCTCACCAGATATACATCATACACAAATTAAGGCGTGCAGGATTTCAGAACATGAAGCAATTAGAGATTGGTTTCATTTAAGAGCATTTTATTTAGATATTAAGAGGATTCCAAACCAAGTGTGAACTTGGGCTCATCATCCTTTCTGATGACAAGATGTGTTAGACCAGTAAAGACTATTCTTTCCTCTGGAGACAATTTGGCAACATTTGTTAAAAATTACTATATATAATAACACTCCACTTGCCACGTAGGATACAATACAAACTGATCTGGAAGAACATAATATACGAGTGTTGATTGCTGTAAATACTCTTTGAATGAGTCACAGCTTTTATTTTAGGGTGTTTTTTTTTTTTTTTACAACGTTGGTTTGCCACTAATACGTTCAAAATGTTTAGATTTCTGCTGGATTTCACACTTAGGGTACACTGCCTGCCAGGAGGACGCAAATGTGTTTCCAATGTGCATTTAAATACTGAGCGAGTGTAGCAATATTACTTCCTTCAGGAATAAATAATCTGATCCTCAACCCGTATCTCTGATCTCTAGTTATAAAAATTAAATATCCTCTCATTTAGTGCTGCGAGGCTGTGAACTCCATGTTTTTGTAGTAGTTTATATACGTCTGTTAATCATTTCTTTTACAGGCAGCCAAACCCACCTGCTGCTCCCTCTGTATTATGAGTACCTGTTTTGGAAACTCCATTCACATATTGGATGAAGCTGGAAAAGCAGTAAAACTTGGCTTTCCTATTGCCATCATAGACATAAACATTATTAGATTTCCATGAGGTCAGATTTACAGCGAGTCCCTGCAGAGTGGCTGAGGAGCTGCAGATTGCAAAACCCAGCAGAAAAAAAAAATAAAACAGTTAAAGGTAATATGGTGCTGCACTAAAATCCCTTTGGAAATGTTGACAAAATGAAGAGGCAATTCCATTTATCTTGTAAATGAAGAAGGGGCAGTGAAGACTGGCAAATTCCATTATATATTTTTATATATTTTCTTTCCAAATCAAATTTTCTTTTTGCTTCATAAAGACACAAGTAACGGACTTCTAAACAGTAAATAATGTTCAGTTGAAAATATATATTTAATTTTTTTTTTTTTGCTGCAATTGTATTACAAATTTTATGTATTGCTTTTTAACAAAGACTTAAGCAAAAATATATTTAAGTGTATTTTCTCAAATGTGACACATTTTGTCCATTCTTCTCTTTATGCTGCAACAAAAGTATAGCAAGTTGACATTAGCTGGTTAATAAGCTGGATCATCTGCTTTGCTTGCTAGTCTGGAGTTTGCTGCTTAGGCAGCTCGTAGCTTTGCTTTTATAAAAGTGACTGGTGACACTGCTTTCATTTCCGTGCCATGCCTGTCCTTGATTTTTGTGACCACGACTGATCCGAAACAAGCGCACTTAGGCATCTTGTGGACTGCAAACTGTGAGTGTGCATCAGAAAGTTAGGGGCATACATAACTAGTCATTCATGCTTGATCTTGAGATCAAATCCCTCATGTGGTTTTGCCTATGTATTATTACCAAACCTGGTGAAATCCTGGATAAAGTTAACTGTATTTAGAGATCTGGGAAATTTAAATTTTTAGAACCAAATTAAGCCCAATTCCAGTCTAAGCATCCATGTTATTTTAGATTTCTTTTCAGCACAAAAATGTGTGTAACAATCAATTTTTTAGGCTTCCTAGAGAGGAAAAAATAGGTCTCAATCCAATGCTTTCATGCAATAGTCATCATCCTCTCACGTGAGCAATAAAATGATTAATTATATTTGCTTCTTTTTTTTTTTAATACAGCCTTATTCTGGAATCATTTAGGATTTCAAATATCGGTGCTAATACCTTGATTTTTACTAAAGCTTATCACACCAGGAGACTCCGACCCTCATGTCTTCGGTCCAAGCTGTTGCTCAGCATGCAGAGGAAGCATAGCTCTGACACCTGAACTGTTCATTCATCACTTTTCCAGGCAAGAAGTAGAGCAGGTGAAGTCATGTGTTTCCACGTCCGGTGAAATCCAGTCACCGCTGTGGAATTAGAGCAGCACACAGACGAAACATGGAGCGGCATGCCTTCTGCGTTGCGTGAAAGTTCCAGGAGACCTCCTTATTTTTTTTCCAATTTCGCGAAGGAAATGGAAACACCCCAATAAAATACATCCGCTATAAGCTCATATTTCCATGATGTTAAGCTACTATTAAAAGGACTCCCTGACTGACAGTAATTAATTCAAGCAGTAAACCAAAACAGCTAAGAAAAGCAAACACGTGTTGAAATGCTAATTAAAGCCAGGTAAATTCCACATGGCCCCTTTGTGATTACTCCGCTTCTCCTCCAGTTTAAGATTCAATGCGACTCTCTCTGTTTCAGGGATCATTGTCAGATCCTCTGTGTGGCTGGGTCTGCCGAGCATCGTCGAAGGCATCTCAGTGACCAACAACACAGACGTGTCGCCAGAGGCCTTCTGTGTTGGCAGCGCAGTAAGCGTAAAAGATGCTCCTTTAAACACCTTCATGTGGTCAAGCAGCTCAGTTACACTGCAGCCACACATCATGTCTTTTGTTTATGCTTGAAAGATTGCAAGGAAGGTTTTTTTTTTCTTTTTATAATCACGCATGATTCTGGAAAATGTAGTTGTCATGGGAGGTCATTTGCTCGAATCGGAGCTTAGTAAGTAGATGGGAGTAAATTGTCTCAGTTTGTAATTTTGAACAGTTTCCAGCTACCACAAGACTCTTATGGTATGATTATCTCGAGTAAGCATATCACTGTTTTAAAGTATTTACACAAAGAGTTAAAACTAAAATGTACAGAATAGTATAATCTATCAAAATCAATCAGCAGGATGAATTATTGGCGTTCTGATGAGCATTCTCTGTTGCGTATTTAAAGAAACCATGAGATTTCTGTATTTTTATCAGTATTATAATTTATTTAACAAGAGCGCATGGGATTTAGAAAAAAAAAACAATTAGTAATCAATGGCACAAAAATATTATGTTATTATATTCAGGTTAAATGTACCCCAAAAAACTCTTTGATGAATAAATAAAATCTTAAAAAAACAAAGATACCACACCAACATGGCTTTACACACCAATTAAAAGGGGACATTTTAATTTGGGATTAAAAGTATTAATTATAACGATTAATCTAAGAATTACCAGGAGCTTATGAGGTTCTCTTGAATGCCTAAGGGAAGGAATTTTGAACCCAATTTTGACTCCTAATATCCACTTTAATCTGAGATTGGAAAGAAAAAGATACCAGGACCAGGACTGGTTAATCAGCAGAGGGACAATTAACGCAAGGGAAAAAGTGTGTAAGCAACAAGTGGGGGTGGGGCAGTGTTGTGTTTCTAGAGAAAACTATTTTTCAAGCAGACCAAACCTGATAACCTTCATGAGGGGCAGCTTTATCAGTATCTTTTTTAAACATTGGCATGCTCAGGTCTACTTGGTTCATGGCTAGTTGCCACCAAATACAATAGATTTTGTGCTTTATAAACCATGAATTTTGCTGGGAATTATCCATTTCAATGTGTTACAGATGTGGATCCAGCTGTTCTTCAGCGCTTCGTTTTGGTGGACTTTCTGCTACGCCGTGGACGTCTTTCTGGTGGTGAAAACCTCTGCTGGGATCAGGTTCTTTTGTGCTTCGCTTCTCCTTCACGGTTCATTATTACCTCAAACCTTCCTCCTGTAGAAGACAGGACGGAGCAAGTAAAAAAAAAAAAAAAAAAATCCAAAACTGAGAAGCACCCATTTAGTTTCAGCTCTATGTGTAAGATGCTTTTCTGTCCCTTTCTTTCACTCCTGGCTCTGAGTGAGGAGCCAGGATGACATATGTTCCTCTACTCTCTTGTCAAAGCATCATGTTTGTTTCTTTTTTCTATGAGGAGACAAAAAAATACCATTCACAAGAAACAGACCTGCAACTTGTGCTGTGAGTCCAAGTCTCATGACTTTCTCTCCTCCCCCGCCCCTCAGCACCATTGTCCTCTACCACATGATTACGTGGGGTCTGGCTGTGCTGCTGTGTGTTGAAGGAGTGGCCATGCTCTACTACCCATCCATCTCTGAGTAAGATACTTTTCTGTTCTCCCAAAGATAAATCAAAATCCCCTTTCAGTGTTGCAGCTGAAAGCCATGAGAATCGTTTATCAAATAATCTTTCTATCCTGGAGAACAATAAAGTTATTGATTGAATGATCCAGGATATTTTTTCCAAATTTTTTTCCACACGAACTGCTTTGTATAAAATGACTCTGGTGACATTCTGACGTTAGCAGAAGGGAAAGATCTCACAGCTCTGGTTTTGTTGGATTTCTCCTCTGTGCTTTCAGTTCAGTTGATCAGAGTATCCCAACTAACAGACTTAAATCTTACTGGGGATGTTTTTTTAGTGGCTGACATCATAGGATCTAGAAATGGAGCTAAAATTTAGGGTGATGGCAAGAAGGCCTTCCAACGTTGAAGATTTGATGTTCATCACAAAAGATAAATCATCAGTGGAAGAATGCACAATTCTGCTCAGTAATGACAGAAAAAGTGAATTCCCGAAATGTCAATAAATATTTTCCCACTGATTATTGAGGAGCAGAAAAAAAAAAAACATTTTGGCATGCCATTTTCCAATAAAATGTAAATAAAACCAGAAATGTTTTTTTCTTCCCAAGATAAAACTGGTGTAGAATCTCGTTCATGCAGGATTTCTGAAGGAGTCTGTTTGAAAAATGTTTAGTTGCCTGAGGGATAAACTAGGGATTTTTCCAAAAGATATTTTCTCTTTACATTGTTTTATTATCTTTGAAAGATGCCTGATGAAATAAAATACACTTAAATCGAAATCTGACAGGGACTGAATGAAATTAGGCTTGCATACCTCTTTGGAATAGATTATTTCCCTAATAACAAGATTCTTATAAATAAAGAACATCTCAGTTTTTTAGGCAGCTCTTTTGAAACTGGGTAATATTTTTGACCACTCGCCATCACTTCATTTCAAATAGCCGATTTGGAATCGCTCTCATCATTTAGGAAATATTTCTGGGGACAAGTTAGTGGATTACTAGAAATAAGTATAAATTTTTTTTATTGGATT
This sequence comes from Xiphophorus couchianus, assembly GCF_001444195.1. Classification (NCBI taxonomy): domain Eukaryota; kingdom Metazoa; phylum Chordata; class Actinopteri; order Cyprinodontiformes; family Poeciliidae; genus Xiphophorus; species Xiphophorus couchianus. The sequence continues at coordinate 14,245,268 of NC_040234.1, read as the reverse complement.
AATATTATGGTTTTTACCTCTTTTTAACAAATCAACTGTAGACTGGCTAGACTGTATAGCCTTGAGTTAGAATCATATATGTTTCTACAGAATTTCTATTTCATTTGATGTGTGGTTTTTGTCCACTTCTTCTTACTTCTCATTCAGATTTTTTTTTAAATTTCTTTTTATCGATATTTTATTTTTCAATTTGTGTTTCTGTGAACATTTTATTATTCTGGAAGCAGCTCATCAGATTAAGTGCAACTTGTCAAAACAAATGATTTATTCCACTGCTGAATAAATCATGTTCCTTCTCCTTGTGCAGCTGTGAACAAGGCCTCCAGCACGCTGTTCCCCACTACATCACCACATATGCCCCCATGCTGCTCGTCCTCATAGCTAACCCCGTGTTCTTTAGCCGGACCGTCTCTGCAGGTCGGTTCACCCCTACCAATTCACTCTCGCACAAGTGGCAGTGCATCGCAGCATATATTTGCAAGACAAAAAAATAAAGGTGACTTTCTGATCTCTCCACAGTGACATCCTTATTAAAAGGACGACAAGGAATCTATACAGAAAATGAGAGACGGCTGGCTAACGAGATTAAAATCCGCTTCTTTAAAATAATGCTTGTGTTCTTTGTTTGGTAAGTTGCCGACCGTTACGGCTCCACTCAGATTTTCACCTCTGTATGTTTAAATGGACATTGTACGATTATCTTCAGATATTCCCCCCAAACCTCCAGCTTAGCTCAGTTTATGTAAATGGCACCAAATTACAACAAATATCTTTTGAAGACTCTTCAATTCCTGTTCGGCTACATAGAAACAGCTACAGCACAGAATTAATTGACATCAGCTCATTTCATTTCAATCCAATCCAGTTATGCAGTTACATTCAGATCTAATAACATACATTCCAAATCCAGCTCTTCCAATTGGAATGAATAGTTTGTTTTTCTGTCAGCAGTTAACATTATGTTGACTCAAAGATACAGTCTTGCTTTGTAATCATGTACCTTTAGTGTTCTAAAGCTTATAAGTGGGAAGAGTTACAATATTAGCACGGTTATTATTAACTGGTATAACTAGCAAAGCCTACTTGCAACTGAAAGTCACCAAACGTTGGTGTGCTGTTTTTCTCTTTCTAGAGAAATTTTAACACAGCACAGTCCTGTTTTCCAAATATTGTTTTCTGCTGTGCTTCAGGACTCTGTCCTGCTTTAATGATGGTTAAAAACTACACATTTTCACAAATACTTTCTGCTGTAAAAAAAAACCCCTGCTGATGTATTTTGAGTTAAAATGATGCAAAATTGTTAAATTAATTAGCACTTCTTCTGTAATCTTTGTTGGTTATTTGTTTTTTGTTGAATGGCTCTTTGTAAGATTGGATCTTCGTTCACGTTGATACATTTTTTAAAATTATTTTAGCTGGGCTCCAAATATCATCAATGAGTGCCTCCTCTTCTACCTGGAGATGCAGCCAGATGTCACTGACAACAGTCTGAGAGACATCAGGAACGCAGCCCTCACCACATGGTTCATCATGGTTGGTTGAACAGCAATACTAGAGACAGATAGCTCATACTTTTCTATGGTCATTTAATTACTTTTATTTATCTTGCATCTTACTTTTTCAGGGCATTCTGAACCCAATGCAGGCTTTCCTCAACACCCTGGCCTTCCACGGCTGGACGGGTTGGGACGTGGACCTCAACCCGCAGCGGAGCAGGGAGCTGGCCTGGGACTCGGGCTCTACCTCGGTGCCTAACACGGCCGGACAAAACCCTGTGGTGGGAACGACTCTGCTGTACCAGAGTCACGTTCAGGAAGTGCAGAAGAACACGATAGGAAATGGACAGCAGCACTCTGACGCCATCAGTGTCCTCTCTGAAGGTAATTGGCTTGCCAGTGGTGCAAGCAGCTCTCCAGTATATCAGAGCTGGTGATGCGCATGAACAGAACGACACATGAGCATCACGTGCATGCCCCTTTACAACATGCATTTGCACCGCAAACGTCTTCGCTTAGAGAAGATAAACGGTTAGACTTTAGCGATCCTCACCAGAACAAAAGACAGTAGTTCATTAATTTTGTTTTTTACCTCAGTGTTGTTGGTGACCTCTGTTATGCATCGTTTATTTTTGACCTCAACATAGTGCAGCTGTAGAATGAAACTACACTCCTCTGGGATTGTATGGATTGTCTGTAAATAACGATCGGAAGTGGATGAAACATTAACGGTCTATTTGGTATGAGGATACACAGCTGAGAGACGTGTTTGTTTATTGTGTAATTTGATCAGTGACTTTGTGGCTTTCCATTCAGGTTTGTTAAGCATCATTATTTACAGATAATCAGATGATTAGCAGAGAGCAATGGGGGCAGAGGGAATGGTAAATACGCACATAAGCTGGAAAATAATTTCCAAATCTGCAACTAATGCGGTCGAATGCAACAATCCTGTGATAAATATTTGTCAAGCTTATATTGTTAACTTTCTGATCGGTTAAAAAGAGAGAAAAGAAATCCTTTAGTGGAGGCAAAATCTGACTGACAGTTAAGTGGTATAAACTGTTAGTTGAGAGATTTTACCTACCACATTCAGGCATGTTTGTTGTATTGGACTGCATCAGTTTTAGCTAGAGGCGTGCCTTGTGAACTTTCACTGTAGTGTATGTAAGTGTGAATCTACTGAAACGATTATTATTTTCATTCCAACACTAAAGTTCTGTGTGTGCGCCTTGTCTTGTCACTAGCACCCCTGACATCTTTTTAAAAATAAAGTTATTCTTCTGAAGGACTTATGGTTTTTATTCATTCGCTGAACATCCAATGCGGTAACAAACTAAAAAAAAAAAAACAATACTTGAATTTTAACTACATTTTATGTAGGGTTTATATTGTGTAATACGTTTTAAGTGTGTGCAGCAACGAGTAATCTGCCCCTATTTTGTCTTGCTAGGTTCAGAGTCTAGTACAGTTGAAATCCACATTTCCAGCGAGCTACAAGGGGACGTAGATGCTGACGGAGAGTCCATGGAGAACTCTGTGAGACACTAGCTGGCCTCATCCACTCCAACTCCCTCCCCTTTTACATCGTATTAGTTTTAAGTTAGACCTTGGTAGTTTTAGTCAAGTGTTACGATGGCAACTGCTTTTGAGAAAGCTGCTCTGACAGAGTAGATTCAATTTTCTGTTTTCAAGACCTTTTTTTTTTTTTTATCTCTAAACATTTTAAACCTTCAGCAGTATTTATAGGGTTTCTTTTGCCGATCAGCTGAACAGCCCCAGCAATATTTTTTTTCTTGTAGCGTAAAACTTGCAAAACAAACTGACATTTGTTTTGTTATCCAATTACAGATTGACCTTTAGTGCTGGAAGAGATTTCTTTTTTTTCCAATGGGCAAATTCTCTGTTTAGTGCACTGATCTTGTAAAATGGATCCCATCAATAAGCTAAGAAGACACTACAAATTCTTTAAGCTTATCAGTGTGTTTTTTTTAATAAAGGCTATTGTATTTCACACCATCAGTCTATGTATTTTTGCACAAATCTATCTTATGTCGTATTAAATACCTTATAGATTTGTTGTTTGCTATGAGTGATTGTGAAAGACTGTATTGTAGAAGAGCTGAACATTTAATTATATTAGTTTATAAACAAATTCAAACCAACCTGGAAGATGGATCCTTGACCTTTCCATTGAGTGTCCACACATTTCCCACAGTCAACGTTTATTTAGAACCAACTACAAAGTATGAAAATAAAAGAAATATATGTATAAATACATATTTTTGAGACTGGAGACAAACTACACAAGTGGCTTGACAGACACAATTTGAAGAAACTTGAGGGGGAAAAAAGTAGTTCTTGTAGGTGAAATGTCAAAAATGTGTTTGTGTGCACTCCAATGTTCATAAGTTAGAAGACAAAAAAAACAGAGGCATGTTGTCAAATATCAAAATATAGTAATTTATTTCAAACAATGAATGACTTCAAAGTTTTGTCTTGGAAACAGGTGACAGCACCCTTGATCAAGGTACAAGAGAGAGAAAATAGCTGTCACCTCATTTTTTGGGCTTCTTGGCATGCCAATAATGGTCACTCCCCCCCACAGACACAGCCCCATTCTCAGTCTGACACAGACAATAATGGCTCTCAGAAAAAAAAAAAAAAAAAAGAAACAACGAAAGCTTTGCAACACCTTGTACAATCCAGCCATTAAAGACATTAAAAAGAAAGAGAAAATAATAAACATTGGAGCACTTTCAACCAAAGCCAAGCAGTTGCTGAATCCACCATCACAAAAAGTGCACTTCATGTCGATGTAGCCGAAAATGCTAACAATGTGAAAGATCAATAACAAGAAGGCAAAAAAGAAGAGGAATATTCTGCGGTATTGAATCGCCATCCACGTCACAGGAATTTCAAATGACCAAACTTAACCAGGTGTAAAATAACAATAATAAAAAGGCTCTTTTGTTTCCAGCAGGACTTCCCCCCCCCATGAACTCTACTCACTGGTGGAAATGTTGTCCAAATAGTCTGTTGCTAAATTCGCTTTAAAGTGCCACTGAGGATCTGTGATGATGCTAATCAAGCCGTCATAACTCATTTAGGTCAGGTCGATTCTCTAGCTAGTTGGATTTATTGGCAATAAGGTGTCAAATAAGCTGAATCAGCAAACCAAGGAGACTGATGACTGTTCCCTCCCTTATTTTGGACAAGTTAACCCTCTGAAGGTAACCAGCAAACAGCAGAAGACAGATTAGGATAATTAATATATCTCACCATATCATTTTTCACCTCATTAAAAAAGAAAAGTCGTTGTATATAGCTGACCGTGTTGAGAAAGACTGTAATAAAAGAGGCTGACATGCACTTTGTTGTCACAAACTGAGAGCGAAGATGCAACGGCTCTCGCCAATAAAGAGCCCCTGTAGAGAACGATAAAGTGTACTGTATATAAACATATATACACAGTATATAAGTCTGTGTTTTCATCTGATTTACACATCTTTACATTCTTGAAATTTACATCCAAAAAGGGAGAAAGATTCTCTTTGTAAACCACAATTTTCACATCTTCTTTTTTCTTTTTTAACAAAATGAAAATCTATCCATTTCAAGAGAACAGGCCGTTTTAGGGCGTCAGGATGATTACTTGGCAAGTTTTCCTCTTGTTGACCTGCTGTTAAAAACGAACTAGGATCTACCTCGTAACGGCACATTCAATCTGACTCTCAAACGTCCGTCTGTGGATAATGTCAAACAAGCAACAGGTATTGTGGAAACTTCCTCCTCCGAGAGGAGAAGTTAGGCACCCCGTCACCTGACAGTGGCAGCATTGCAGTGATGATAATCGGTAACTCTCATCCTTCTTGCCTGCTCGATTATCTGGACATAGAGTTATATTTCCTAAAAGGAATTATTAGCCCAACGCCTTCCCTTCGCATTTTGTTGCTTCTCCCAGCCCAAACACCTGCCTCTCATTTTCCCTTCTTTCTGTAGAAAACTTGACTCATCTTTGTGTTTCCACCCAGCCTGCAGGGACCCCAGCACGTCCTCGTTAAAAACCTTTTAATATATGGATTCACCCCGGAGGGAGTCAGATCCACGTTGAGGGTTTCCTAAGCCAGTTTCCATCCTCTCTCAGGCTCATTGGAAAAAACACGCATCAACAAACATTAAGGTGCAACGAATTTAGTTGGTGTTTGAGCTGCTGCTGTCATCTGGTTAAGGTCCTGTGAGGGTTTCTTTTCAGTCCACCTTTACAGCCCTTCTTGAGCGAGGAGAGTGCATTTGCTGATGTCCGAAGAAGGCAAATCTCAGCGGTTTCCAGGATTCTTCGTCCTAGTAGGAGGGCTATTTTCGGAGATCGAGAACACAAACCTGAAAAGGGGAAGAATTGGATACAATGAAAATTGTGTTGAAGAAATATTTTATTTGCAAAGACCGAACCAAAGCCTGGATGGCTGCCTAAAAGGATATTTTGTTATACACAATGAAGAAATTCTTGTTGTTTTTTTTATTAGTTTTGAGGATTATGAGATGCAGCTAACAGAAACCCAAGTATTTTTTTTTGTTTTAGAAATGTAGACTATTCTAAATGTATTGTTATGTTCATGCTGTAGTCTACATATAGTGTTGACAGCTGTCCAGCAGTGAGACTGTAAATTCCAAGTATATTCATGGGAAGTTGAGTGGAAGAAAACAAGCTTGGTAGAGAAAATATAAAGTTTCCACAGTTAGCAATGACTGATCACATTTTTGTACCTTTTCTTGCACTTTTTTCTTTCAATTAATTTTACTTGGATAAAGCAATCCACTTTTGCAATTACCTTTTAGATTTTAACCTTCTTGTGGAGGGTGTTAGTGAATGTGTGCTAGGCAGCTGTGAGTTCAAACTCATCACAAAGAAGTGTGTAGGTCATAAAAAGGTAGAAACAGAACATTTCTCTTTTAAAAGATCCTTATTACACTAAAAAATGAACTTTGTATGTGTAATGAATGTTGCATCAGTTTCACTTTTGAATTGAATTACTGACAAATTAAGGCTTCAATAACACTGAATTTCATTGACAAGCCCCCTTAAATAAAACCGAAGCTTACCGAGCCGTCTGATGCGCTGGCTCCAACTTTATCTCCGGTGCTGTTCCAGCACACCTCAAAAATGCCACCAGTTCCCCTGTAGCTGTGGACCAGGGCTCCAGTCTGAAACAGAAGCATTGTGAATAAGAGCAAACCAGTTTGATATAAAACTCGTTTCAGCTGCCGTCTTACCACAATCTGTCTTACCGTGGTGTTCCAAATGTGGACGCACTTATCGAAGGAGCCGCTGGCGAGGTGTTTGCCATCAGGGCTGAAGGCCACGCTGTAGACAGGCTCCTGGTGCTTGGTCAGGGTGTGTATACAAGCCCCTCGCTCGACATCCCAGAGTCGCACTGTTGAGTCAAAAGATGCACTGTGTGTGGGGGAAAGAATAAAACATAAACGTCTGAGAACAGAATTAAAGTTTCTTAATTTTTCTTGTGACAACACCTCGATTTTTGATGTTTATGTTTCCTTACAATTTAATAAAGCCAATGCGGAAGCTTGGCTTTATTAAATTGTGCTTAAAGCTGTGGCAAAATGCTAATATGTTGAATTCCTACAAAATAAAAATATATATATATACATACTGTATATGTGCAGGTGTTCTAGGTTACCTGGCAAGCATGATGTTGGAGTTGGGGTTATTTGTGCCCGGCCCGGTGGGGCTCCACTTGATTGTGTAGATTTCTTTACTGTGAGCTTGGAGGTCATGGACACAGGACTCCTGCTTCATACTCCAGATCTGTGTGTGGCGGCAATAACATATGAATACAAATTATCTCTCAAGTTTGTTGCCTGCAGCTACTAACATGGGAAACTGGATTTACCTTTAAGGTCATGTCATCTGAGCAGGAGGCAAGCAGCATACCTGATGGATCCCACTTAATGGCGTTGACCTCATTCTGGAAAACACAACGCTCATTAGGAAAGGCGGAGATAAGGTCAGAAAAGTAACATGGGGAATGCTGCTCACCGAGTGACCCTGGAAGGTCTTGAGAGGCCGGTCGCTGCCGAGGCGACACACGTGGATGCACATGTCTGTGCTGCAGGAGGCAAACGTGGTGTTGTTCTGCCAGTCAACATCCAGCGCAGGGGCTGTGAAGCATTTGTGAGCATAATTGTTAGAGTTTGGCATGTTGGTGCTCTCACGCTATGGTAGAGAGTGAAACAGTTTGCATCTTGCCCACAGGCACATCTCTATAAAACTGAGTGAAATCGGTGAAAAGTTAGTTTATTTCAGTAATTAAATTCAAGTATACGACACTCAGACTGATATATTTAAGTGTTTGTTTCAGTTAATTCTTAAAGCACTGACTCCAAACACAAACTCGCCTTGTGAATCTCCCTCAACCATTTCGGTAGAGTTTACTTCTCAATCTCCCCCAAGCCTGTGGTTATTCTTGTTGCTTGTGCCCCCTTTCATTAGCCTCACTTTGTCCTTCCACTTAGCTTTCCAGTGATGTGCTTGGATAACAGTAAGCTGCAACGTTCTTGTGAAGGGTGCCAAAACCCATCTGCTGGACAAGTCAGACTATTGACTTTAAATGTTATGTTGACATAAAATAGCATTTCTGTATATAAAATTTTCTAAATTAACAGAAAGAAATGCTTTAAATATGTCAATCTGAGTGTACTGACGCTAACCCCTCAGTTTCGCTTTTTTTTTCGTATTTCAGTTAAATTACTTGAATCTACTCCTGTATTCAGATTAATTTGTATTATTTATGTTGGAAAGATTTTAATGTTTTGAATTTACACTGACCTGAGTGAAAAGGAAACTGCTGCTTGGCTTCTCCTGTATTTGCATCCCAAATGATTGTCGTCTGGAAAAGTAAAGATCAAATTTAAAAGTCAGGGGAAAAAATCTACAGCAACAAATTCTTTAGAATTAGACAGAAAATAGACTTATTGTCCAACTCGACGCAGATTTATTGCTGAATCTCAGATTTGAGTGACTAACCATGTCCGTTTATAAACCTAAAAATGTGTGTAGTCGTAAAATGCATCAGGTTTTATTATCTAAACTCAACTTTGTGTAAGTATTTGTAAAGTAGATTATATATAAAACAGAAGTGAACCACAAAATTTGGAAGGCTCTTGTTACTAAAATGCACAAACCACTGCTGTGGGATTTTAAAAGTACCTTATCTACGCCAGCACTGAGAATACAGTTCCCCTTCTTGTTCCATTTGAGTGCAAATATGGGCCCTTTGTGCTGCCCCAAGGTGCTGGCTAGATTTCCTGCAGGATAAAAGGTACCTTTAAAATTTCTGAAACTGGATTGTTCACAAAAATGATTCAATAAACCAAAAGTCCAGAGAAACACAGTGTGTGACAGTGATGGAGGACGCACCGTCCTTTGTCCATATCCTGGCAAATCCATCATACGAGCCAGTCGCCAGGAGAGTCCCCTCGCTCTGTTGGACAGACAGAAAACAACTGTTACTCGTCTGTGTAGCATATGACAGGGAAGCGAGAGAGACGATGAGGATAACCGATCTGAAACCTACATTCCAGTCCAGTGAAGTGACGTCTTTGTTGCTGGGGACATCCTGGCCACCTTCTCGGATGCAGTGGCGGAGAACCAACTGGGTGGAGCTGGAGCTGTTGTTCTCGTTCAGGTTCCAGATCCGAGCCGTGGAGTCGCCCGAGCTAAACAGGACACACACACACGCACCCCAGACAGTTCAATGGAAAGATGTGCATTTTATAAATACACGGCAGTGTATACACACTGTGGACTCATCTTTCCCAGCTCCGCTCAGGATCCATGTCAGGAGAAATATGCTTACCCTGAAGCCAGCAGGTCACTGACAGGGTTCCAGGCACAGATGAACACTTCGGACTCGTGGCCTCGGAGAACTGTGGACTTACTGGCTGGTATCTCAACGTCCCCGTCCACCTCCATGGGCTCACTGTGGTTATCTGGCAAGACCAGGCGAGCAGAAAATGCTATCAGATACACACACATACTATAATAACTATTACTACAATCAATGAGATTTTGAAGTTTCACTAGATAAAAAGATGCATCTCAAAAAATTAAGAATATTGAGTAAAAGTTGTGTATTTTTGAAAAAATTATATAGATAAAATGGCGTGATCTATTCCTAGCCTTTATTTGTTGTCATTTTGATTATGGCTCAATGTTCTTGAAAACTCAAATTTCAGCATCCTGTAAAATTAGAATATTAAGATCAATGAAGAACAAAATTAAAACACAAATCTCAGGTTTCTGATAGACATGTTTACTTATGGTACAACTGGCTTCACTATGGAAGGAGACACTGCTGGTCCAACTTTTTCAAGTTTTTGGTAAGCTTTAACTTTCAGTGGTTCATGGGTTCTTCTTGAATATCAAATGTGCATTTATATCTGACTGTGACAGTTTGGGTCAGATGGTTGAAACTTGGACACAATTGCCCAGAATGAGGGTTCTGAAACAGATTCCTCACAGTTCCAACCTGAGGTCCGTTGACAATATGTAGGTAATGCTTTAAACGCAAGAGGATGATGACAAACTGAAACATTTAAATGAATAATTCTGATAAGAACAGTGATCAAATATCATATCAAAATTAAGCAAGAAGTTTGTTGATGGCTGAAAAAACCCATGTGGTTTCACAGCAAATGTCTATAGAAATATTAAGTATGTGATGTATGCATGTATTTGAGCGTGTGTGTATAACTTTGGACCTGAGTGAATAATAAAAAAAAATATCCACAATAAAACCTCTTAAGCTGCATGTTGTAAAATGATCCCATCCTTCACACAACTAATTAAAAGCCCTGAATGACACTGGAGCCTCCTCTGCCCACAAGTGTAACATTAGTCACAACACAGTTGTGTTCCTATCAACACCTGCAAATTAATTTCCAAGGGGATCCAAACATTATCTTCTTATTCTACTTGTCCACCTGATCTCCAACTATCTGGTTTCTCTCACAAAAGAACTAAACAGAAACTACTTATTATTAAGGTGATCTATGACAAGCTCAAATGTTTGTTCTTTTTTGTTACATGGACCAAAAATGTTCAGTGATGGCAGGTTTTCATTCAACAGCTGGCTAAAGTGCTTTATTAATTTCTGTCATATACTACATCTGATCAGGACATTAATTAGACTCCATTATAATTTTGCAACCCTTAAATAGTTCAGGTAGGATATTTATGGGAAATGTCCCTCAAACAACATATGACTAAATAACATGAGGATGCCATTTTTAATCTTTATTATTAGCTCTGCATCTTTATGGGCTTTCAGAATGCCTCTTTATTGGCGTAAATCCAGAACCATCCAATCACCCTAATTCTTTGATTCAACTTACTCATGTTGTGAGTGCAGTTCTCCTCTCCATTAATGGTGGCTTCTCCGTTCTTTGGTGCATTAGACTGGTTTCCTGAGGTTGAAGCAGAGACAGTGCAGGTGGCGTGTTGCTGGGCGAGCTTGTCACGGAAGGCCTGCTGCCGCGTCTGCACCACGTCAGGCATCACTGCATCGATAAGCGACAGGGACTCGATCGGCCGACCGTCGAAGACAGTACCATCCTGTCAGGAAGAAAAGGACATTCAATACTATATTCGTGTACTCTGGAGTAGAAGAGACGTTTTCCCATAATTAATGCTCTGCAGGCAGAAGTTAGATATTTGCCCATATAATATACAGTAGATGATGGACAATGTGATATTCCTCACACTTTTTGTGCAAATCTGTTTATTTGATGCGAGTACAAATTTTGAAAACGAACGCCTTATCCGTATTTAAAGGTAACCTCACATAGAGACATTTACAATGTCACAGGTATGTAATATACCTGTAATATAACTGATAGAAAATAAGACATGACAAGTTTAAGTTATGGAAGAAATACTACAAGACCTTCACTAATGCACCTAACACAACAGCATCTGCTAGTACGCAATTTTCAATAAATGTTCACAAAACCATGATAATATTGACCTTTATTGAATTTCAATAACCATGAAAATAAAAAAAAAATACCCATTTCCATTCTGTTACATTCCAGGTCCCTGCACTAACCTCATTAATGCTGATTTCTGCCTCAACGTACTGAAGCCCTTTCTGCAGGATGGAGATGAGGGCTGCAGGGGGCACTAGTGTTCCATTGATGTTTGACTGACTGATGTGGCTCTCAATGCCAAAGGTGAATGCTGAATGGGTAAAACCTAAAAAAAAAAAAAAAAAAAAGAAAGAATGAATGAAAAAAAACCACAAGATAAACACAGCACAAAGACTCAAGGACAAACACTTTAACTGAACAGAAATGTGAACTTACATGTTATGTAATTTAGGAAAGTAAAGAGGCCCGAAAGACCTGGTGTTGAATTCATACATTTCTTTTTCACTGATAGTATGTGAACATATTTGCACACAACTGCTTGGTCTCAGTCACTGTAAACACTAATTAAACATCAGCAAGGATTTCAATCATTTATTTAATACCTCTTAAAGAGTACGCTCAGTAGACATTTTATGTGCTTTGTCTTAACTGCACAATTTTTTTACTGAATATACACCTTGCAGGTTATTGCTATGGAAATATTCTATATATTAATAAATTTTCAGCATAAACTGTTCACTGTGTAAACAAGACTTTTGTGAGACAAACCTGACTCTTGGAGGTATCTGTAGACCAAGAAATTCACTTCGTCACTGGTAATACTCATCTTAGCCCAGCGAGAGGGAGGAAGGGGGGGGGGTTTGTTGGAAGGCTGAGCTCACTCCTACAATAACGAAAGAAAACACACAGTTTAATATGTGAATGGGCAAATGGTGGTTACAGACGTGCTTAGATATTATCTTATATGGCATTAAACAACTAATCTCTATCAAAATGAAATAAAACATAACCACATTCTGCAGAGGGCAGCTTGTCCTGACTTGTGCTCAGTGATGCAACATGTTCGCTCCAGTTTTTGTCTTGGTGCACATTTTCTGCTTTAATTTAACAATCTTTGTCAATTCAGAGATGCTTCTAATTGACCTAGTTAAATACAGCAGGGGGGGGGGGGGGGAGAGCTCTTATAACACAAGCAGGATAATAAAAACAAACATTTTTTCCAATAGACAGAGAGCTGCTGCAAACACTAAAAATTACAAAAAGAAAAAAAAAAAACACCCAAATGTACATCCAGCTGGGAACAGCTTGCCAAGAACAAAGCAAAAACTGAGACAGGAGAATGAGTTGAGACATGCAGGTGTAAAACTGTTTCCCTGTCTCTCGCATTAGGAACAAATGGCAACACTATTATGCAGAGAAGAAGTGTGGAGATGCAAAGGGGTTGTGTCAGGTATGAAAATCACATGGCTGTCATTCCAAGCACTATACAGGCCCACTCAAGGTTTCCTCTGGTAGCATAGCAACAGGAGAGATCGAGCTAAATAGACGTGGAACGGTGTTGTCCCAATTACCAGTGGGCATTTAGCCAGAGGGTCTGAACATGTTGCACATAATGAATTATTCACTCTTTCACCTTGGTATGTTCTTTCAAATGGAGTTAACCTTGACTGTGCTATGAAAACCATGTGAAGGATAACAGTAGTAGATAAAAGCTTACAAAAGACACAGCGTAAGAACAAAAACATCTACAGTAGTCATTTTCCAAAACTTAAAATAATAAAAAAAGACATCCGTTATTGTTCTAACTAGAGTGAGTACTGCTTGCCTGCTTAGTTAGTTAGATCTCACAGGGAAATAGGAAAGGCTAGCCACATCAAAGCTAAAGCGGTGGCTGCTACATAACATACAGCTGGAAATGTAATTAACAGGCAGCCTGAAGGGGCTCAGGTCCCATCAGTGTGGGACAGCAGCAATAATCCCTCTATCACATGAATGCATGTGAATGCACCCATTGCACAACCACTGCCATGACAATATCAGGTGCAACATAAGTTTACTTACCCCTTGTTCTCATCTATACTGCCATCACTCTGACTTTTAGTATTTTTGGCGGTGTTATTTGTGTCTGGTGTGAGCATCAGCTGCCGTTAGACTGCCCAACTCGCTAAATATTGTATCAGCAGAAAAAATGCAAGTTCATGACCCTTGAGTTTTAAATAGTCCTTTGCAATATAAATACAAAAGCATTTTGAAAGTTTGAACCAAGTCATAGTTGTTTTTCAGCAAGAATTTTGGGTATGCAATATAGAAAAAAGTGAGAGGGAGATAAGACAAATGTTTTGTGGTAACACCACAACTGGACTAATACCACCTGTTAATGGCACAAAAAATTTAAAAAACAGTAGAGTTTGCTTGATAGAACCCTACCAGTACCAACTCTAAAGATTATTTCATTATTATTAAATAACTATGGACTGTATGCGATCTTTCATAGTTCTAAATCTAGCATACTTTCATTATCGAACACATTGGGCATTTAAGTTACCAGTATCAAAGAATACCAAAGTTTTAAAAAGTTACAAGAACCACAAAAATGTTCCATCATATTGCTGTAAGAACTTGTAAGCAGATGACAGAGAAGTGAAGAAGGGACTTAAAATCCTCTTGCTGTTTTCAGCATAGAGTAACTCGGTGTTTCCCCGGCCCATCTGGTTCTACCCTCATCCGACCTCTAGTTGGGGGTAGAACCCATTACTTAAATTAAGTTAACATTATTTTAAAACATCCGGTTGGCATGTCTGATAGGCAGCCAGTTGCAGCCTTGCTATCCGACCCAATTAGTCCAGCTAATAACCAGATATTATCCCACTATTGTACTTAAGCTTTATCAAATTAAATAGTGTTTGTTTTCCTTTGTCTGTTTCAACATAAAATCTACATTAGTATAAACTACATTAGTATAACTGTAATAATGTATGATGTTATCTTTACAGTAGTAGAAGTAACAGGTTTGATAATAGTAAGCTTTTCACATTATTACCTTACGTTAACTTTTTTTATTTTCTATGCAAATACTATGGTACTATAATATTTTTATTGAAGGTTATCATGCCAATACAAACTCGTACTGGCACATGCTAATGCTACACTGAGCAAAGATCCTTTCAATAGTTTGAGACTCATGAAACTGTTGTTACCCCTTTTAAAATATATTTGAGGCAAGATTATATCCCTATCCCTGTTTGTTTCTTCAAATGATCTTAAAATAGCCAAATTTGCTATTTGATGGTAGTGAAACTTGTTATGACAACAAAGCATGGCAAAGAATTAAGAATTACATTTTCAAAGTTGTTACTGACAAGAGGTGTAGTTGATATCTATCCATCCATCCATCTTCTTCCGCTTATCCGAGGTCGGGTCGCGGGGGTAGCAGCTTCAGAAGGGAGGCCCAGACTTCCCTCTCCCCAGCCACTTCTTCCAGCTCCTCCGGGGGAATCCCGAGGCGTTCCCAGGCCAGCCGAGAGACATAGTCCCTCCAGCGTGTCCTGGGTCTTCCCCGGGGCCTCCTCCCGGTGGGACGTGCCCGGAACACCTCACCAGGGAGGCGTCCAGGAGGCATCCTGACCAGATGCCCAAGCCACCTCAACTGGCTCCTCTCGATGTGAAGGAGCAGCGGCTCTACTCTGAGTCCCTCCCGGATGACTGAGCTTCTCACCCTATCTCTAAGGGAGAGCCCAGCCACCCTACGGAGAAAACCCATTTCGGCCGCTTGTATCCGCGATCTCGTTCTTTCGGTCATGACCCAAAGCTCATGACCATAGATGAGGGTGGGAACGTAGATCGACCGGTAAATCGAGAGCTTCGCTTTTTGGCTCAGCTCTCTCTTCACCACGACGGACCGGTACAGCGCCCGCTTGACAGCAGACGCTGCGCCAATCCGCCTGTCGATCTCCCGCTCCCTTCTTCCCCCATTCGTGAACAAGATCCCGAGATACTTAAACTCCTCCACTTGGGGCAGGACACCCCCCCTGACCCGGAGAAGGCACTCTACCCTTTTCCGGCTCAAGACCATGGCCTCGGATTTGGAGGCACTGATCCCCATCCCGGCCGCTTCACACTCGGCTGCGCACCGATCCAGCGAGAGCTGCAGATCACGATCTGATGAAGCCAAAAGGACCACATCGTCTGCGAAAAGCAGAGATGAGATCCTGAGGCCACCAAATCGGATCCCCTCAACACCTTGGCTGCGCCTAGAAATTCTGTCCATGAAAGTGATGAACAGAATCGGTGACAAAGGGCAGCCCTGGCGGAGTCCAACTCTCACCGGAAACGAGCCCTCCTCCATGGGCTGCCACCTTATCGTGGTGGAGGGGTTTGAGTGCCCCAATGATCCTAGGAGCTATGCTGTCTGGGGCTTCATGCCCCTGGTAGGGTCACCCAAGGCAGACAGGTCCTAGGTGAGGGACCAGACAAAGTGCAGCCCGAAGACCCCAATGATGAAGGAAAACCTTGGACTTGGTGTTCCCTCGCCCGGACGCGGGTCACCGGGGCCCCACTCTGGAGCCAGGCCTGGAGGGGGGGCACGATGGCGAGCGTCTGGTGGCCGGGCTTTTACCCATGGAGCCCGGCCGGGCTCAGCCCGAAGAGGAAACATGGGCCCCCCCTCCCATGGGCCCACCACCCGTGGGAGGGGCCAAAGGGGTCGGGTGCACTGTGTGATGGGTGGCGGCCAAGGGAGGGGACCCTGGCGGTCCGATCCTCGGTTGCAGAAACTGGCTCTTGGGACGTGTAGTTGATAAGGATTAACATTTCAGTCTGACTAAATATCAAGAGCATTGGGCATATGGCAGACAACCTGAATGGCCTGAATTAGACATAATCCTCATAAGCTTGGGTTGCTATAGCAATATGAATTGTACGAGACACAGCAGGTAAAGAAATCCAAAGCCATACAACTTTGAAATATCAAGCAGCTTCACTGCATGCAGTCAACTAAGACAGGTACAGAACCAGCATAGATAACAGAGTCACAAAACTATGTATTATGGACCTTAAATAAATTCAAAATAATTTCAAAGTACCAATCGATTAGAATCTAGGACAAAATAATAAACTGACTCCTGTTTTTAGTCAGTAATGAGAATTACTTCTATGTAAGGACATATAATGTCACAAGATTTCACAAGACTAAAGAAAACCCCTATATTCATAATAGTATTAATACTGCTTAACAGAAAGGCCGCCTCAGAAAGGAAAGACAATAGCCAGAACTGACAAAACACCTAATGGGTCAATGATGAGAATGCCTGCTGGGAATATAGGGCTCATTAAGAGGTTTATTGCACTTTCATGGCAATTACTTTACAATGGCCACCCCTTCTCTGCAAGAACACTGGACAAAAAGAATGGCCCTGTAAAATATTTGTGTGTGTGCTCAATGGTCACAGCTGCAAACAAAATGTAATCCCATGTTACAACCAATTGGGGGCAGTCTAAAATGTGAGGAGTAATTTAGGATGTGGGCTGTCCTTGCTTTGTTTGGGGATGCTGATAGCGGTTAGATTTGCGTCGATGCGAAAAAGACCGAACTTAAAATGGACAACGATCTATTTTAAGGTCACTCCAACCATATAATGTGTTAGAGAGCTATGTTTTTTCAGGTTTAAATTTTTCATGCTTACATTTTTTTTCTGGAGGAAAAACTAGAGATGCATCTCTCAGACTTTTGCCAGCTATCTGATTTTTTTTCCTATGCAGTTTTTGTCATCTGATACTGACATTAGATGATTCAAACTCCTGTTCAATAAATATAATAAAACAGCAGCAACAATAAAATATTCCTGTTGTGATCTATTTCAGTAACACAGGCAACAGCAAAACCATGTTAATGTAGCAGATGTTTTTAATATGTCTTTAGTATCTTACATTAGAAGTTAACAAAACTAGCACTGCAATTGCAATTTTTGTGGGACAAAAATTATATTTCTATTATTTTCTATTGTAATGCAAAGCTGTTTTTGCACCTAATAGCCCAATCCAACTTTCAACAAATTAACTTTTGTCATGCTTAGTGTATCATTTCTTAAAGCTTACTGCATTAGGTTTTATATTACTGCATTAGGCCAGTAGTATTATATACACATCTTTATTGGCCAAATGCTCAAAACATTCAAATGGAAATAACAAATAACTATGGTGCAGGCCTAACAGCTTTCAGACTTGAAGCCACTTCAGGAGAACATTTTCAAGGCAGGAATTAGACGTGTTCTGCACACATCTGTCCATGTTACGCAATGACCGATACTGACCGGTCAAAGTTAACCCACCTTTGTTACATTTCTGAACAATCAAGGGAGGTAGTCACAAAGCAGTTCTGGGATGTTGTCCAGTCAATAATACTAAACTAACCAAATAATTGGATTCAGCAATTCTTAAGAGAAAAGATTTCAACACATCCTCTATAATCCTGACTAATGTCAACACCTTGGAGAATCCTTAGGTTACAAAGCTCATCTTCTGGGAGGTTTCAGTTGACTTTGGCTGTAACTATATGTTTTAACTCACACAAAAAAGAAAGGAAATATTTAGTATGATGGAAAGGCAAAACAATTGTTAAAATCATGCAACAGTTATCTTGTCAGAGCATAGTCCATTTGTGGCCAAAAAAAGAAAGATCTTCAGACTGCAACTAATGGGGACTGTGACTGTGCTATAAAGAAATGTCTTTTCTTTGCTATAAAGCATTTCTTTCTGCAACTAAACTCGACAATAGCTGAGTAGTTTGAATTATATTTTTTGGCCTTAAACCACAATTGCACCCGAGGAAGACTTTTATTCTCACCATGTAAGAAGATTCTGTATTTAATAGAGAAAGAAGCATTTCCAAGGCAATCTTGGCAGTGGTACGGACTAAACCTGCAAACTGAAGGCAGTTTAAGAGGAAAGTAAGTTTGACCTGAAGGTCACAGCATGACTTGGGTAAAACTGGACAGACGCGCTCTAAACTACATTTGCAGGTTAGGTGTAGGGGCATTGCAACAGGCGCAGGTCATTCCACCTCTTCGCCATTTGTCATTTTGGTCTTTTCATATCTGTCTTTTTCAAAAAAGAATAGAATGTCTCATGTGAATTTTTTACCAACCCAGTGTTACCAAGGGGACATTTCATACCAGCTCTGAAAAAATGAATTAAGTTTCTAGCATCTAGTCATTGTACTCTTAAGAAAATTTTGTTTTATGAGCAATTGATTCTGTTATTTATCATTAGCAATTCTCAAGAGGGGATGGCTGAGAATAACAAAAAACATGTAAATTAAGATCAAGTACTTATGTGTGACATTTAGAGGAAGTCTTGTATAACTGTACATTAAAACTACAACATCGAGTAGACTAAAGAAATTAAAATGTGTTAAAAAAAAAACATCTGATGAGATGATCAGGGCATAAACTAGTCTAAACATGTATTTGAGTTTAATAATTTCATAGAATGTAGCGAAAACAAAACAGAGAACAGCATCAGCTTTTCTAATCATATTTAATACATTGAAGATAATTTTAGATTCAGAACTCAAATCCATAAGCCTGACATTCTCAAAACACGATTTAAAAACCCTTGCTACAACGGATAAGCAGGGTTATCATGGAAAGCATTTATACTTTACAAGAATCCAAATAAAATTCCTTCTGCATACACTTGGCTGCAGAAATCACACAAGCAAGGAGAACCAACCAAACCGTAGTCTCCTACGCATGCAGTTTTGAGTACAATGATGTTAAAAAAAAACAAAAAACTGCATACCACAGATCCCATTTTCTCCTGAACGGTCACCTCCTGACAGATGTGCAAACAAGACCTGGAAACAGCAGCCATTTTCTCTTGAACTGCTCTGCTGAGTAAAACCCGCCTTTGAAGCCTCTGGTTGGGCTGCAGTCTTGAGGGGGAGGGAGGGAAGTGTGTGTAAGAGACAGAAAGAGTGAGTGAGTGTGGGGGAGGGGAATAAGTGGTGGGAGGTAGTAAGTGGGGGGGGGAGCTTGGGGGTCTGGGTGATAAATAATAATTTCCACACAGGTAATCACAACAACTATTTGTGTATTGTCTTCTGTCTTTGTCGGTGAGGCGGTAAATGACAGTCAATGTAGGTCAGCGAGCGGTGGGGGATGGGAAGCCTTTTCAGTTGCGAGGGGAAACACTTCTCCCACGGCTCCTTTGGGTGGCAACACTTAGTGTTTACCAGCAGAGGCAAGCTGTGCCCCACAGATACAATAGTATGCAGGTTTCCACTTCAACCTAAAGCTCCACCCCCAGACCAATATCCTTTCAGAGTACAATAACTCACACGTGAAATTACCCATTTAGTTAATCCGCTGAAATGAAAACCTGGTGAGTGAATGGCATAAAACTGGACCTTGCAGGCCTGATCTATTGGCTCCATCAACAGCTAATGAAAAGCTATGCATGTGGAGAGGTCTTGTGGTTTGAGGAGCTGCCCTGCATTCAGTCAAACAAAGCTCAGTTCCTAACCCTTCTGTATTTTCTCATACTTTTTGCACACAAATTCCTTTCCCATTTCCTAAAAATCAGTATGTAAGCAAAAACACGGTGGGGGTATTTTATTTTTATGCTCTTGAAACAATGAAACAACACAATGATCAAGTTGTTTTACGATTTGGCGCTGTGGTACAAAGAGCTCCAGGTCAACGGGGTCGACCACTGTGACGCAGAGTAGCACGTCACATAAAGCTAATACCAATCCAACATAAAGAATTTGGTTAATAATCATTTAAAATACTTGACCTTAAATGATTATCCCTGATAATGCTGATTTTGTTTAAGATTTAACCGTTTGAATTCTGTAATTTTTTGGAAATACATTTTCATTAAAAGTCAAACGTCTCATGTGTAGCTAATTCCCTCGTATATCAATATCTGAAATTTTTTTTATTAATCTATTTGATCGGTTTTGATTGAGCCTGTTCACTCTGTGAAAAATAAGAGATTATGACAATTTTTGGTTGTGAAAGCAGGCACTAAACCCCTGACTGGCAAGTTCAAATTGGTGCGTGGTTATTTCAAAATGTCCCATGGTAGGTGGCACCATTTTGTACCAGAACAAGGCTGCGCAAAACAAATCAAACTGGTGGGATTTTTGGATTTTAGTATTCATTTTTCAGTGGGCTCACACCATAGTCTTAAACACCTAATCGGACAGTAAAAGGTCAGGACAATAACAAAATTTTCCATACTTATCCGGAAATGGAAATGGATAAAAGCAAATTCCCTGCTTTTCCAGACAGGCATACAAATATAGAGAGCAGACATTTCCTCACAGACGTTTCTCAGGTTCCTCCTAGTTAGCTGCAAACTGTGTCTCCAGAGAAACAGCCGCTTGATAGGTCGTGTGCAAACATGACACTGAGACGTCACACCTCTGATATTTCTGCCTTGCCAGAAATACCCTTTACACAAGAAAGCTGCTTCCGTTTTTTGACTTCCTGCACAGCAACCCTAAATGCACCTTTAATATAAAATAATCACAACAATCCCAGCATGAGCAAACATATAAGAGACTAATGGACCAGACGGGTTTTTTTAGTTAACTTACAACTACCCTTGCACAGTTTTATTTCAATTTAGTAAGATTATACAATAAAAGTAGATGCCAGTAAGTGCATATTTATCTCAGAGGGGATGATGACATGTTTCAAACATCAAGCATCTCATGTTCTCATGCTGAACCCACTGACCTCAAATAAAAGTACAAACTCCCTCCAGACTATTGTTGCCAAGGTAGAAACTGAAGTACAGCAGCCGTCAGATACTGTGCAAACATATATTTCCAAATATTTGTAAATATTACAAATATTTAATCTGAGTGTCATTATCAAAATAAATATATCAATCCATAGTTTATATTAATCTGGCTACAGATAATACACACACATGTTCCCTCTTAATTCTATTATTTTGTCACATCACAAAAACAAATTTCAAAAAGTTTTACTGGGTTTTTATGTGATAGATCAACTCAAACTAAAGTTCACAGAAACTTCGCAATGTAAAATAATGCAACAATTTCTAATAAATTACACACCATTTTCTTTCATAAAGCTACCCAAAAAGTAAAAGTTTGTTATCAACATGATAACAAACAAAATGTGAGAAAGCTTAATAGTTCTGCAAGACTCTACATTAAAGGACAGTGACTGCCAAAGATGAGCCGCAGAAATGGGGACAATCAATCCATCTAACTCACTACAAATTCATTAACTCTAGGTGGCTCAGGTTTCATGTATTATTTAAACTGCTGTTCCTGGAGGGCTTTCTATCTGTGCGTAAAGCAACTTGCCTTTATCAAAATGAAAAACCTTGTGTTTCAGGTCTCAACATCAGATGACTTTAAAAACAAACACCACAAAAAATACAGCATGAGACAGCATAGAGGCTATGAAGCAGTGAACCATTTTGTCTTTTTGAAATATTTATTACACCTCCTTAAATAATAGGATACATGCATAAGATTAAAGCTACTCCAGGCAAGGGGAATTAATCTGACTGATGAAAAAGCTAAATGTAGAAGCGTAATGATCAAGCATGTTATTGTGGGGCAACACTTTGTCAGGCATTATGTCTCTATCTGGTTTCTCCAAATGACTTGACTGGTTTTTAGGTCAAGGGCGGCACAAATATCTCAGCCGTTCTTGATGCTCTAGTAAAAAGAAAACACTGTCAAGCCGCTCGGTGTGTCATTCATCGCTTCAGGCTTAGCTTGACCTATTACAGATATGACATTTAATCTAAAACCTTGTGCTTGCTCTTGTAATAAGCTAAAATATTAGCAACTATTAACTAATAATGATACCTTTAGGTAGGAGGTGGATTACTAAAAGACCAAATGTATATTTTTTAGAGAATCAAAAGTATATTTCTACATTTATTCAGCAAGAATTAAAAAACTCCAGTGTTTTTCAGCAAGGCCCTTTTTTCTCCTTTCATAATGAGATGAGAATTGTACAAATAAGCTGTACACACAGTCAGACCAGTGTGGGCAATACAACGGTTGCTATGGTGAGCAGAAAATCTTGCTTTTCCATCAACAGCTGCTCATGCCACCTTAAATACCCCACACTCATCTCTTGGCGCTTTCCCTGCATCTGACATAAGGGTCAAACAAACAAGGCAGACCAGTGCGACGAAACACTGATCCTTTTTCTGAGTCACTATAGCCGTGTCTCTAGCCAGCATTTACACAGAGAGGCACAAATACCACAAGCAATATACACAGTGCACATATGTGCTATAAACAGAAAATTCGATTTTTTTGTTTTTGTTTTGTTTTACGCTTAAAAGGAGGGTATCCATGTGCATACTATGTAACAATTATTGTATTTTGCAGTCCACTTTGGGCCAATACAGGCCATGTCTTCATTGTCAACAAAAGATACAGTTGCCTTGGTAATCTCTTTCAAAGCTCATCTTTAAAACACCTGGATTACATTCATGCATTGCACTCCAGTTTAGCACGGTTAGGGCAAGTGTGTACTTGGATCAGTTTCTACACCTAAAAACGCAGGAAAACAGAAAAATGGTGCAGCTGTAACCATAAAACTTTCACTTCCACTTCCACTTCCATAATCAACGTTTTTTTTTTGAGCGCATAGTGTTCAGAGCAGCAATCTATGAGTAAAATAAAAGACACAATCCAGATAACAAATGAGCAGATTAAGACTAAAAATTACATTTAACCCCCGTTGAAGGTTTGACATCTTACTTCTTGCTTCAAAGGGTAAAATTACACAAAGTTGCTACAGTCATGCTTAATGATAAAAAGAAGTGAATGAGTTAATTCAGACATATAGCAGATCAATGAGCTAATAATCTACACAGTGTGAATAGGACTAAGATATATTAGGGATGTGACATACAGGTAATAGTTTATTAATGTGTGGGACTGAGACAATTAAGGCATAGCCACAAGCTTCTCATTTACACATCATCTAAACAAGAGTATAAAGAAAAACTTACTCTGGGTTTGTATTTCAGCCATGTTTCAAACCAACAGCTCATTATAAATATTTTGTACAGGGCACAGTTTCACCTTTTCCTAGCCCATATCAAATAAGCATATAATTTAAAAAGCATGCAGTAGTGTACATTATTTTATAATAAAAAACTGAACTATCCGAGCCTTTTATTATTGATGGCACCATGTTTACCTGTGGTAGATTGCAAAATTTCATCACGAAGAAAAGGAGATGGATTCAAACGTATTCCTAAAATAATTGGTGTTCTACTAATCATATGGTCAATCACTAAAATACTGAAATGTTATATTTATCTTCAAGTGTATTAATTGCATTAAAACTTTAAACTAACCAAGAGTGTGTTCTTTGAATGTTAGGAACATATGCATGAGTTGGGAAAATTCTGTAATCTCTTTTAATAGTCTACTTTTCAGTGAAATTTAACACTATTAATCAGTGAACCTGTAGCAAATTTCACTTCTAATGTCAATAATTATATTTAAATGATAAAATAATAAAAGGGTTAACATAATTGAATTGGCAGTCCAAAAAGTTCCCCAAATCAGAAAATTGGTATCAGACTGACAACAAACTTTAAAATCCAGTCTTTTTTACGTTCATTTGCCAAGAGTTAGTAGGTCATGCTGACAACATTCTTTAGACGCTTTTAAAGAAAACGCTAAATAGTTACTTTCACAATCAGTGAGGTATAAGATTAAGTCAGAGGAAGCACAGAGATGTAAAACATACCTAAAAAAAATTGTATTTTCCAACACTTTGCAACATCTCACCAAATTACAAAGGCTGCAAAAGGGCGAGGGAGAGCAAGACTTCCGCAGATATCTGGAGGCTGAATGAAGTTCAAAAACTAAAACAAAAAGCACTGGTTTTATTATGTAGCTCTAATAAACTTTGACTAACTGGGTGTGGAAATGTCAGTCTTTTGGAAATTTCTGAGTACAGGGTTAAAAATCTAAGTAAAAATAAACATACTGTCCTGTATAAAATCTAAGTAAAAATAGCCACATTAATCCCTTGGAGATGAAAAAGACCACTTAAAATGTCTTCATGATCACTTTGTCTGTTTTAAAATATTAATAAAACTGTTTTACAGTGACTGCTCTATAGCAATGTTGTGACATTGCCTCTACTTCCAAAACAAATAATTAATGACCTCTCAGGGCAAAAAGGCAAGAATAAATATCCTCTTTGACGAAAAGCAGATCAGTATTGGCAAGTTTCTAACTAAATAATTTCCTGCAAAAGAATTTGTCTGCATATTGACACAAAATAAACATGAATGGAATCCAGTTGCAGCACAACCAGTGACTAATTTCTACCAATGTCACCTGATGACATCAGAGCCAACCACACCCTGCGAAACATGTTTATATTTGTTTCAAATAGGCAGTCTTCAGGATGGTGAGAACAGACTCCAACATGAGGTGAGACCAGATAACGATTTACGTGTCAACAGCCTTCTGCGTCTTCTAAGAGCAGTGTTGTAAAATGGAAACCCTGAAATAAAACTCATTCTCAGCCAGTTCAGCTCTCAGACTACATGCCAAAATTTTCAAATGCTGCAAGTATTAATGCTTGAGTAGATGCCACAACTGACATCTACTCAAGCAATGCTCTTCTATCAGATTACAGCAACCTTGTTTAGTTTCACATAGCAACAACTCATAAGAAAAACTGGGTAGTCCTAGTGCTAACAAGCCGCCTTCACGCAAGAATGTACTGCAGTGTTGTTTTATTGGAATGTCATTTAAATGTTTCTCCTCTTTAAACTGACTATAACAACCTAAGTCAAAACACCTCCAAATGTGTCTGGAGGTGTTAAAATTAAAAGAAAAGAAAAATCACCGTATCATTTTCTCTCAGATTTATTTCAGTCTTGTTTGTACCATCAGAAACATGTCCATACCGATAGCAAAGCATTCACTTTTAGCCACATCCCTTTGAAATGTTGCCTTTAAGAAAGTCCTGTCAATTTCCCACTGAAGTCATTTAGCTTGTTCATCTTATGGTAATCTCACAGTGCTCAGCAAGATAAGAATGAGTTTCAACACGTTTTGTTCCATTAACATCAGTGCTCAGTCCAAACATCTCAGTTCCTGCATCTCTACATTTTTCATTGGACTACAAGTATAAATCCACTCATATCCTCTCCATTGAATTCAATTCAGAACCACTTCATTGCTTCCAAAGGGCTACTAGATCTAGTAATAACTCACTTTCTAAGTTTCATTTAGAGTCATGAACGCAAGTGAGTTCAAGAAAATCTGGAATTTATAATCCTGTAAGGCAAAGTCAATGTTGGTGAAACAGAGAAGTTTAAACACTGATGGTATCTGGAGGTTTGAAAATAATTAGAAGAAAGTTATTGAATTTTTTATTTTTATTTAAAACTGCAACAAAAAAAAAAAACAATAAGTGTTTTTCTAAAGATGTGAAGCACAGTAATGTCCACTTATGACCCTACCTCCCCTTTTGAAATATTTCACCAATTACTCCACTGCTGGTCAATTGACTGAAAGAAAGCTCATGTACTACTTCATTGTTTAAAAATATATAAAATTAAGCTGCTGGGAAATAACTTTATAAAGTAAAGTAGGACCACTAATCCCTCTTAGGTTAAAGCTAAGGTAAAATGTTACAGATAGCATTATTACAACTGTTTTATTTTTACAACCTTTAGCTGTAGTATAGAAATTTATGGTTTTCTTATCTAGATGAAAAGAATTTCATCATCCTGTGATATTTTTTGAGTAAATCTCACAACACCGTGGCATTTCTAACTCAAGGATATCCTACAGTGAGAATCTCATACCGGCTCATTGCCAGTACAGTTTGTAGCCGTATAGGTTTAATTTGTCTTAAGAGCAATACAAGGTAAACCAAAATGGCAGAATCTATACTGGTGTGTATAATGATGAAAAATCAAGTCATTTTCATAACTGAAAAATCAGTTATTGCTTATGTTAAAAGTCCAAGATAAACAATAACTAAACAGGTTTCTCAATCTGGCATGCACGTTCTTTCACAATTTCCTGAACAGTTACCACGAGCGTTATCAGTTACAGTGCACTCCTTTTCGTTTCTGAAAATCTATTTTTAAACACTTGGCACATCAGCTTAGATGCCTGCAGTCTTGATCAGTTTATAAAATTCATAAAACATGTGAACAAAAATTGCAAGGCACAAATGAGCCAGACATGCTTAGCACTTAAACAGCTGAATATTAATATGTTTTTTTTTTTTACATGTGGATCCATTTCAAATCAAATACCTACAAAGAAATACACAAAACTTAACACAATAATAAACTGCCAAAAGAAATCTAAAATCTAACCAAATACATAAATACAGACGTTAATAAGCCAATACTGCTTTGGGTATAATCTCAGAGTAACCACTGGTGAGCCAGTTGGCTGGTAGCCCGTGAACATTGCATGTCTCTCTAGGGGTAAAAAATGGCTTACCTTCTCCCACAGCCTATCATAAATAAATACTGCTACAGAAATATTTGGATAGCTCGAAACAGAGAAGTGTTGCACCACAAGACTGACAAAGCTCTTCTCGGGGACTTCCTTGCCCTACTTTTTAGCAGAGGATGCCTTTCTGCTTTAAACTCAACCCACCCCAGAGGCTCAGCTCTGTTGCCTCACACTCAACAGATTTGAATCTTGCTTTTCAAAATAGATTTAAGGAACGGCTAGGAGGACAAGGCAAAGTAGGTTTTTGGTTCTTTATTTCACTCAAATCAAAGACAGTGTCCTTATGGCATTACTGTCATTGAGCAAGACGATCAGAAGACTAGCTACTTTAACAATAAACTGGAAGATAGTTTTAAAGTATCTGTAATACCTCGCTTACTACAGCTTCTTTGACACTCGATTAAAGGCCTGCTAGCAGAACTATTAAAGGCCATTTGACTTTAACACATGAAGGTACTATCGACATAACACCTGGGTCAAATGACTCAGAAGTAGCAAAAGCATTCATCATCTCCCACTCTGTCTTGCAGCAACTGAAACCTGACACCTAGACAGACATCTCAGTCATCTCAACCACAAATCTCATCTGCTTCCATTGAAGCAGGCGTTGTATACAATTAAGCAATAAGTATGAAAAAGCTGACGTTAATGTGGGTGTACACTGTGCTGTTGTTTTTGGGTATTCCCAGACAATTTCAACCTGCATTTAAGAAAGTAGTTATATCCCACATTATAACTAGATAAAGCATTTCACTCTAATCAAGTTCACTATAAAATAAAAGAAGATGGGGGATAACTGAGATCTCTGTTCACGTCACCAAAAGTCAAGTTTAAACGGGATCAGATCTACATGTAATCTCTTGAATCTACCCAGTTCAGCAGTTTAAGTTATCATTTTCATTCAGCATACAACAATTTCATTGGTTACCATTGCTGACCAGTTAATTTATCTTGTATTTAATGTTATGAGAAATTATGGTGATAAAAATAACAGAAACACATAAATATTGCTTACAACATAGTGAATTTGTAAATTATAACAAGCAATATCTAAAATAAACCCCATTTTCTTAAATAAGTGTGAAACCTTCCCTCACAGCTGCTAAACAACAGAGTGGTGAAGCATGCAGCTTCTTTAAGTGTTAATTGTCAACCTTGTGTCTGGTGCATCAATAACACTTCAAACATGATAAATAAAGAGAAAAACATGCTACTGGCAATAAATTAGGGATTCTTATGTTAGGGGGCAAAATCCCCTCTAGAACTACACATGTCATATAATGTGTCATATAAATTAGAGACAATGTGAGTCCTTATCCTTTAACAATCAACAGCCATAAAAGAGGAATTAGAGGGAGAAAAGATCACTTAATGTAAAAGAAGTATTAGTCCAACTTGTGCTCTCCCAATAAAGGAATTCTAATGAAATACCTTAAGTGAAATTCTCAGGACCTTTAGTTAAGAAAACAACTTAACTGAACTCAGACAAAGAAATGTAAAACAAGTATTGACTATACAATGTAGCATTATTGTAATATTTTAACCTTGATACACAGGCACAAACCAAACCGCACTAAACACTTGCTAAATTCAGTAGAAGATTTTATATGCCTATGTCACAGAATATTATATCTATTTGCGGTCTGCTCTGTATAGACTAGAGCAACGCAAGTCTAAAAAGCTGATGTAAGCGGGTTTATTATTCAGGCTATCAGCTCTGGTAGCAAAGTCTGCAGGCTTGAGCTTTACAAACATGCTGCTCGTACCAAAGCGCCTTTAGAATTAAAGTGACTACAGTGATGGGTGGCACTCATTTATCTTCCAACCCATGATCGTCTCTGTTGACCACAAACATTTTCAAAGTGGTTTCAGTGTGATCTTGTGGAATATGCATTAGCCAGCATTAGCGTCACACATGCACCCCATCGGCTCCATTAAGATTGGGAGCATTTGAGGTGAATTTGCGACAATGATCTACAGGGGATTAAGCCAGCTAAGTGGCAGTGCATAGCAACATGTGGGGGAGGGGAGATGTGGCACTACTATGCACTTCACACCGTTTACAAAATCTCTGATTACTTTCACATCTCAAAATAGGACACCTAGATGTAGGAATGAATTCTAGAAGATTTTAACCCGCAACTTTTGGACCTGACAACAAGTAACCAGGCCATACTTGACAACGTAACAACAATTACTGTACGTGAATTTAGTTTGGCATTTGGAATTTGGGTCACTGACTTGAAGCAATCAAACATAGGGTGTTCTAATGTCTTAATTAACATTTTTACGGTTTAATGCCAGGTCAGACATGTTAATAGTGTATTTTGTTTGCCATCTTCCATGAATTATGATAACCAGGGTATATAATTTAGACCTGTCAATCACACTTCAGTAGGTTGGCAACCACAGCTTTAGATTGCACTTATACAATAACACAAACTGTCCCTTGAAACTGGTGGCAGTCTCTTGTACAGTTGAAAGTATTCCCCTCCCCCACACATGCGCTTCATAACTCTGGATGCCAATATGATATTATAACTACTGATATATAATCTTTAATTAAACAATAGAGTGTATATTCAAATGGGGGAGGGCTTTTAAGGGGGTATAGTTATTTAGTCACAAATTATGAAACAACCTTTAATCCTTAAAAACTTACTGTAAATAAGCAAGATAACATGCGGAATGAAAACATAAAAAATGTAGAGCCATAAATTTGGCTTATTTTGGATAAGCAGTAATAATTAAAAGACTTAAACAGGAATTTCACAACACACGTGTGGAGTGACTGGGTTGACTGAAAGCTAAGAAACACCGGCAAGCTCCTGCTTGAACGCCGTATAATCTATTTCTGAGAGTCTTTGTAAAAGCCAGGCAGAAAGAGCCGAGCAGTCAGCGCATCCTGAGCCTTTACCCACCTTTAACTGTGAGAGTGAACTCGTGGTGTCCGCCGCCACCTCTCTCTTCCTCTTCCACAAGGAGAACCTCCAACAACTTCAGTAAGCGGGCAAACACTTTCCTCCCATTTCGCCTGCCCTCATATTTCAGCGCGCTTTAAGAGTCAGTCACAGTCGGCCGGTTCGGCAGGGGAGCGAACCGGGAAGCTTCTGTCTTCTGGCGGTAAAAGTTGGAACAAGCCCGAGTTTCAGTGCGGCTGTGGCTGCAGGCTGGCTGCTCCGCTGGAGTTTCACCGTTCACTGAGAAACAGGAGCGCAGAGACAGCAAGCAGAGAGCAGGAGAGACGTAGACACCGCGGAGGGGGGAGGAGGAGGGCTGCCTGACCTTAAACCTGAATACTCTAAACACCTTTAAGCGTATACAATCAATTAATCTCTGTTAACACGCCTAAAGTAAAAACATAGTTTAAAGTCTCACCTCACCACACAGCAAGTACGTTTAAAACCATGCTCTTGTTATGTGAAAACAGATTACATTTGAGCTATAGAGACATTTGTTTGAAATAAAATTAAGTGTTTTGATCAAAATATTTCTTCAGCTTATCATTATTATTTATTTTTGTTTAGGCAGAATACGGTTCTGCATGTTGCCTATCTGGGCCTGCTTTCAGCGAGCTCCCTTCCCCCACTCCCCGGCTATTTTTCGCCTGCCTGGTCAACCAGTGGCTGATTAATTCTCCTTTCGCCTTGCTCAGTCATTCAGATTTGGAAAGTAAATAACAAGTTGACATCAGTGTGACACATTCCTTCAGTTACCGTAAAAACTGCTGCAGCGGCGCAGCACACATTTTTGTGCTACTGCTACCATATTGTCCTTGTATCAAGCTTTTATTTGAGTAGCCTAAAACCACACCAAGCGTGTGTAAGCAAATTAATGGACTAACTGAGAACTCTCTAAAATAAATTGTTATAAATAAACACAATTAAATAACATTTTCTTTTATGTACAATACTCTCTGTTTAAATGTTTTATTGTAAGTGGAAGTGTATTGTGAGCACATTGGTCAGTGCTAGAGCAGTTCAAGCTCATGTCACTGTGAGATGTTTTAATAATTGGTATGTCAGGTGTGTTGACTGCAAACTTTAAACTCATGGTATATTTCAGTTTTTGTTCCACCATCAAAATACAAGCCTTGCATGGTTACTTAAGAACTAGGGACCACCTCAAAAAAAAATCTGCACTTATGTGCAAAACGCAAAAATATTATGTATCCACCACTATCAATTGTTTTTATTCATAATATAAACTTGTCTGGGTAGAACACTCAGAAGTGGCTGTGACCCAGGGGCCCATATTTTTCTATAACTAGCCTCAGTCAAGGGTGTGGAACTCAAAGTGTTCAGCTGTGTCAGGAGAGCAGTTACTTTTGCTCTGACCATTTCCTTCCATCTTTATGGAACTGGGCATATAGGAAATGCATTTAAATTCTCTCTGGGTGTTTTAAAGTGATCAAATAATCATTAACAAAAATAATCAGACAGTAGCTAATACCTTCAGTTTTACATTAGGATTCTAACATCCAGCGTCTGTTTATATAAGTAAATCTTCATATGCACAGACAGAGCATTTGCATAGTGTAATATGAGAATAAGTAAATATTGTTAATTTAATACTCATTACTGAGTATTGTGTCCACACTACTGTTGCAGTGGCATAGGTATGCATTATACAAAAGTCATGTGAGAGCAAATCATTTATAGTGTGTAGTAAACAGCATTAAATTTGGATTTTAGCCTTTGTAGTCATAAAAATATGAGGAAACCACATTCCATATGCAGTTCTATGTTATAAGTTTTTCACATATCGATGTCCAGGCAATTTGTTTTTATCTCTGAAAAATAAATAATTGCATTGTACTTAATATGTTTATATATACTCAATAAACAAAATCATGTTAATGAGTTAAAGATCTTGGTTGTGCCTCAACCCAGTGCTCTCAGTTTTTCGATTTACATCCTATCCTGCATGAATCAGTGGATTTTCTTCTGATATATAGTAAAATTTATGGTACTCCCAAATGGTATGGTACTCCCTGACAGCAGGGTTGTACTATAGTAAGATGTTCTTTTTAAAGAATGTTATATTTTTTTTAAGTTGAATTTGACCTGTTTTGTTGTCCAAGTAACTCAAAATTGGTCTCATTTGCCTATAGAAAGTCATTCCAGAAATCCTTCTCTTTATCTATGTTTCTTTGGGCAAACTTTAACCTGCACTTCATCTTTATCTTAGAGAGTAAAGGTCTTCTTTTTGCTAACCACCATTGAAAGTTAAAGTTGTGCAGTTTCTTTGTGTTTGTACTAGCCACACTCACAACAACAATAGCAATGACAAAAACAGTGTCATCTTTAAATTAACTGTGCCTTTCTGTTGAGCTTATCAAGGTCAATTACCAAATAAAACATTGTGAGACATCATGTTTGAAACCAGATAGTTAGTTTTTCTTTTGAAATGGTTCAGTAAAGACAAAACAGATGATAGTAAACATGAACTAATGTATAATACCCGCACATGTGTCATTCCAGTGTCATTCCATTGTAAGCTCATTGTTCTTTTTTACTATCGCCAATCACAATGCAGCCAATGCATTGCATAGAGTTGCAGTCATCATGATACTAAGAAAAGTCTTACATAAATATTTTAACTCAATCTGTAATGACAGAGTAGAGATTCACAAATAAGCAGAATGTAAGTAAACGTAGAGTAAAATGGTGTGTTTGACTTGTCATATCCATTAGTAAAGTCTATTGCATAAACTGATAGACTTTACAAATTAGATTCAGTCAGATAAAAGCAGAAATAAAAAGACAAAAAAAATGATTTGTATTTAACTGCCTAACTGTATTCTGATGCTCAACAAATATTAAGCAGACAGTAGAAGTTAAATATGTCATTTACGTCAGAGCTGTGAAAAATGGCTAGAAGAGATTACATACTGCAAGATATCTGATACACAACAACACAGGTTGGACACCTTAGAGCAGGGGTCCCCAAACTTTCTCCTGTGAGGGCCACATAACTTGTCCCTTCTCTGATGGGGGGCCGGGGTCATTTTGTAACAGAAAAATTGTGACGATTGTAAGAGTGCTAAACATAAAAATGTATTGCTTTTCAGAAAGCACAATCAAATAACCTTTTCTGGATTCTTCAGAGAACAAAAGTCAGGAAATAACACTATTTATGAAATAAATAATAACCAAATAACACTGGGTTCTCCACATAAAAAAAGGGTTAGGGTCAATTATATGCATGTATAAAATAGTTACTAACTAATAGTTAATAATAAATAAAGTTCATTACTAAGGAACATTTTATTGCAAAAGTCCAACTTATCAAATAAAAATGCACATATATGAAAATACTCTGGTATTGTTCAGGGGGCCGGACCAAATGTGGAGGCGGGCCGCATCTGGCCCGCGGGCCGTAGTTTGGGGACCACTGCCTTAGAGAGTTTATAAGATTGCAACGTCACACCATGGAAATCAAGAAGTTGTGTTACAGCATACTGCTGTGTTATTGTTGCCTTAACTCTCAGTCAGATCTGACAAAAATAGCACGAGATATGTGCACATGATGCACAAGCCATGCAACGATTCACAAGTGGTATGAACGTAGCATAGACCTTAAAAATATGCACTTTGTCATCTGTCAGTTTTAGTGTTTTTATTCCCCCAAAAATGTGGGATTCTTGGCTTTCTAAATTTCAGCAGAAGCTTTAGTGCACATTTCACGCTTTACTTGGTATTCTCGAGCAACAGAATGACATGTATTATGCTTGCCAGAACTTCCTCTAAGATCAACAGAACTGATATTAGATATAGTTTGTCAGCTTATTATACATTTTGTTGTTATTCTGAGCAAAAGTAGGTAAGTAAAAATGCACTTCTGGATATTCTCTTTAAAAAAAACATTGCGTGTAGAACATCATCATATCTCTAGATGATTCCTCTGTGCTCAGGATTAGCAAATGTTTGATAATTTTGTCTTGATAGCTTTCTCCCAAGACAGTTGCAGGGGAAACAATGAAAACAAACAGAGTGTGACATGTAGATGTCAGTTAGCCAGTGTTTCCTGTCAGATGGATTCTCTGAAGCCTACGATGGGATGTGTGCAATCATCTCTTCTGTCTTGGATTCACAATTTTTCAGTCAACCACAAACTGTTTGCAGCTACTACCTGTTCCTGCTACTTCAAGTTGTCTTCACGCCTCAGTAAGATCAGGGAATTTTTCCACTTGGGGCAGTTTTTCTTTTTCATCCTACCATACATATATATATTTTCTAGAAAGCAACCTTTCTCTGGGACTTTAAAAGGTTCTCACTTTCACACTAGCCACATACCAACATACCTGCATACCAGTCTTGTCACACT
Organism: Xiphophorus couchianus; assembly: GCF_001444195.1. NCBI lineage: Eukaryota > Metazoa > Chordata > Actinopteri > Cyprinodontiformes > Poeciliidae > Xiphophorus > Xiphophorus couchianus. Next base: position 14,210,975 of record NC_040234.1, on the reverse strand, counting down.
TTACTGAAAAACGTCTGAGCTCACTGTCTGGTCCAACTGGAACCACATCTGCAAACGCACTTAACGTTCTGCTGTCTAATCCTATCAATAATCCCGACAGATTAGAATTATATTTAAGTGCCCAAACATTCTTGTCTCCTTGTCCTTCTATTACATGCAGTGTGGTAGAATAGCTTCCTGCCACACTGCCGGGACTGACCTCCCTAACAAAGAACAGGTTCAGTCTGCCTTCCCTCCCCCAACTGGGGAAGCTGATGAGGGTCACATGGCCTTTCTAGACAGCACTGAGAAGCATTGGTAATATGTAGGGGTGGGGGAGGGTCGCTGGCAGTCACACGCCTCTTGTTGTGTCATTTACCACAGGGATAGATCACTCTGCATTGGGGGAATATACAGTGGAGTGTCTGGGGTGAGGTTTTACTTTTTTTTTTGCTGTAAACCAGCAGTTTAGAGACCAGGGGAAAAAGAAGAAGCTTTGGTGAGATTTTGTGTGTGTAAATAAAGCTTGTGGCATCAGATGAAAATAAGTAAGCCTTTTGTGTGTGTGAGTACACTATGTAACACCTCCCCCACTATCTCCCTCCCCTCCCCCTCTGCAGCCATCTAAAGCAGTTAGAAAAGCAGAAGGCTTTCTGTGGCGCACTGTTATGTCATAGCCTAAAGACCTATTTTTCAGACAAAGCAGACTACACAAACAAAGAGGTCTATTTTCAGCTGCAAATGCCTTGATCTCTCATAATGTATGGTGTATATGTACATGGCGCATTTATCACACTGAGCAGCCATCATTTAAACAACAGTGTTTGATCTTTGTATAATATCTGCGGTGCATCAGGAAGCCACATTTCTACCCTTTGACACTTCTGAATTCCTGTTACGGAACAAGGCGGGGCAGGGAAGGCGGGAAAGCAGGACAGATGTCAGAGATTGAAGGGTTGGGGACAAAGGTCAAGGGTTGGTGACCTGAGCAGCCAAAAGACTTGCCATTCCTGCCCCCCCGACTCCCTCCTGCGTAATAGCAGACAGAATTACTTTACAATCCTTTCTTACAGTGACATCTAAATCTAGACTTTTAAGATGGAGGCCAATCTTACTTTGGTCCAAAGTCTTCCTTTCGATATGGTGGAAGTTAACCAAACTGTATATTACGTAGTAAATGTAGCACAATACCAGTAGTGTAGCAATATTTTTTGTCCTTATTGTTACCAGTTTTTTTTTTTTTTGTCTTTTTGGATGAGGAGTATATCACTGCATGTACTTGGCAAAATTAGTGCTTTGTGAACATTTTCACATGACATTTATAAGCATGATAGTATTTTGTTGAGATTTTATGTGATAACAAAATTAAAAAGTGGAAGCAGAAGGAAAATCTAAATTTTGTACAAATGAAAAATTTTAAAGTGTGTCATCCATTTGTTTGTAGAATATATGATTCAGTACTTCAGTATTGTGAGATGTCCAAAGCCTGGGTTGTTGTTGTTGTTTAACATAACCCTGTGCTAAACCTTTCTACAACTTTGTCTCTGACCTGTCTGCTGTGTTTCGTGGTCTTTATTTTGTTCACTATTGTTCCATAACAAAGAATTCACAAGAAATATTGAAATTAAATTACACAGATGATGGACTGTATTTGCCAGACTGTTTATTTGTGATGGTAGATTATGCTGCTTTTATTTAAGGCATCAAAGTCATTTGGGTAAATAATGGACTCTACCATTTTCAAATGTCACTTCCTTGTTCACTCCTGTTTTTAGAGACCTCTCTGAGACAATGTAAGTGTAGGTGGAATCTGCTGTCAACAAATGCTGAGTTAATTTTATCTCAGAAGTGAGAAAGACCTCATGCCTGGTTCAGAGCCTTCTAATAAAAAAAACACCAGAACTTTCATCTCTATTTCCTTTCATAAGACATAAAAGGAACATGTTCAGGCATATATCTTAAAGAACTGATGAGGGCTGCTGCTTTAAAGTGATACCATCAGAAGTCCTAATGCATAGCTATAATCAGCCTCATTTTCTACATTGTACATGTGCAGCAGCCATTTTGGATGCTAACTTTGACTAAATACTGCTCTGCAATGGTATATTATGAATGATGTAGTCCATAAAAGCAGCTCAACTATCGTTATAAACAAAACAGTAATGACAGAATGTGGGTTGGCAAACTGACTAATGTAGACTGACTAATAAATATTTCAATAAATGAAATACAATAATGTAAAAAAATATTAATAAAAAAAATGTAATGCTAAGTATCACTTTCCTGCCATTTTATGTGACACCCAAATTTATTTTGCTCTTTTTCTAAAAAATGCCATTGAATATACTGAAGTTGTAACATGAAAAATGTGCAAAGATTTAAGGAATATGAATACATTATATTGTGGCTTAAAATAGCACTCTTGTGATGATATTTTTTTAATCAAAGATAAATAGATAGCAATTCCCAACAGTGTTGTTTGCATGTGGCAGCTTTTCTTGTGGATTTAACCTTTTTTTTTAAAGTAAATAACTAAAATTTTAGACACATCAGACCAGCTAAAATAATTTTATCTGTGGAGAGGTAACACATTTTTTGGTACCCCCCAGCCCTCTTCCTGTTTACTAGTGTGCATATTGTGAAGCAGGACAAACAGAGGGCTAATTGTGAATCCTGTAAAGTTACAGTTTTGTTTTTGCAGAGAGACAAACTCAGCAGTGTTAGTTTTGACTGGAGGAGTTTCTCATGGGCTTTACTCTTTTTTGTGTCAAAACGGTTCTATTGTTTATATTTTGACTCCCCAGCTTCCCTCTGTCCACAACAGGCGGTGATTTGGGTTCACAGTGTGTCTTGGTAAGAAATGTGGATTAAACAAAATTTTAACACTGCAGCTATTTTCATTTTCTTTATGATTCCAAAAAACATGTACTTTGTGAGATTGAGGAGAGAAGAAGCCAATTTCTATTAAAGTTTTCACAATGTCTGCAGTAGTTTACTAAAGAACACCTGTTGTAACATATTGTCTATTTCATCCGGATTTTACATGTAGTGCATTACGATGAAGATAACGGAAAAGGATACATGGGATTCAATTTATTCTGTGAAAAACCTCAGAAGTTTGCATGAGAAGAACGCTAGAGAACAAATAGCAAAGGAACAGATTTGACAGGTCAGGAATAAAGTTGCTGAGAACTTTAACACTGGGTTAAATTATAAGCTGTAAATATCTTACCTGAGTCCGTCATGTTAAGACAGAAAGAGTCTGAAACAGCTGCGCACCTCCACTTCTGAACAGAGGTGTCCAAACATTTTGTCACATGGGACAAAATTGTCAATTTAAAAGTACTCATGGGAGCAAAACAAAATGCTATTTGAGAGCTAAAATCACAAAGGATCATATCTGTGTTTACATAATGTTTTGTATCTGCTAAACAATAATCCGAGCATGCGATATTAAATGAAGTAGTCGAATACTTCGTAGAAGAGGCTTGCAAACTGAAAGGCATCTAATTTGCAAATTACTTTGAACTGGACTGAAAAATATTGAGAAAAAATTGTCTATATATAAGCAGTAAGAATATGATTTGGCCTTTCTATTTATGTGTAACACAGCATAAAAAGAAATGTGGGTGCATCAATGTACTTTGGATTAAAAGTCATTGGATAAATGTAATGCTATTAAATATGAAATCAAATAGAAAGCCAAACTCATTGGTTATTAAAAGATGAATACTTTGTGTTGTTCCATAGTAAGATTTCAATATTACCCGTCATAAAAATAAAACATCTCCATCTGCATCATTTGCTGGCGGGGACAAATTTATAACATTCTTGAATTGCACAAAATCAGTCCAGAGACTGCAAATGGTCCTGGGGTCATACTGTGGACACCCCTGAACCAAACTGACCGGCTAGTCAAGGGCAACATTTATTGGCAAAGCAGCCAGGAGGCACATGGAAGATTCTGAAGAAGTTACAGAAAATACTTGTGAACGGATAGACTTCAAATGCTTTTTCATTACCCAATAATGACAAATTCAGTAGGAACGCTCTTCACAACCTTGTGACTTGTCACACTGCATTACTACCTTCCTGGCTCACAGTTGTGAGGGGTTATGGGGCAATATGGCCGCTGTCTTTTGGTGTCTTCACCCCTTTGGATACGATCAGAATGAGAAGCAGAGAGATTTACATGCTGTCTGAGAGTGACGGCATTGTTATAAAAACAAAGGAAGCATTTATCACTCTTCCTGATAAATGTCATTCATATGGAGATGTTGGTCACCTCGGGAGACGATAAGGAAATTAAAATGAGCTCAGAGAGCACCACCATCAGTTAATATTTCCCTTCCAAATTAGGTTGTTAAACTTAGATAAATCCCTCCCTAATCTGCATTAAGTGTGTGCATGCATTTGCGTGAAAGCATTTGACAAAGTAAATGTAAGAGAGATTTCGAAAATGTGTTATATCTAAATACTGTTTGCCTCAGTCAAGAAAAGAAAATCTGCCCTGATAAATTCCCCATAGCTGGATATTAAGTCTGGATCATCTTCTGGAAAATATTGTGTGAGAGAGACGGGGAGAGAAAGAGACGAGGAGACACTGTCTACACTTGAAACTTATCTGTGGCCACATTGCCATCTAGTGGTAAAGTAGTGGAACAATGTGCTAGAAACCCTTTAAATATCGCCCCAGCTTCAGGGTTCTGTCTTCCTCTCTTCTTTTCTTGTCAGTTTTCACACTGACTATAATGCATAGCGGCTTATTTGTCGCCAGCAATCCTACCCACCCCACCCTGCTAACGGTCGCAGAGGGAGACTCAGCAGCCAGTCAACCTTCAGTTTCTTTAACTTTGAGTGGGTGGTTTTTATGTGCAATAACAGTGTGTCTCTTTAGCATCCACCCTCTTTCTTTGCTCAAAGCTGCATTGTTTTTGAATGTGGTGAGAGAAAAGGAAAAATGTCAGATGCAAGCTTGTACTTAGATTTTCTCGCGTACAAGACTACTATTTTCACAGTGAGAAGAAAGTCAGAAGAAATCTTTTTGAACTCATCATTGAATAGACAAAAGGTTGACTATGTAGCTGAGGTAAGAGGACGTTTAAGAGAGATGTTTTCCACCTTATAAATGTTATTGCTTCACCTGAAAGAAAATCAGTGCAGACTATTAAACAAGTATGCAATTCTGAGAAACAATGCATACAATTTTTCATCAGTCAGTCCTGTCTGCATGATGTGTCCACGACACAAACATCTATCAAAGTATAATGAAATAAAAGTAACAGGATATGTAATGTTTGGAATACCATGTCCTGGCATTAAATGTTAATGGTTAGTTAACAAAATAAATTCTATTTAGCTGTACTGAGAGTATGTCACAAAGGACTTGCTTACAGTGGCTTCCAAAAGTATTCACACAGTTTAAGAGTTTTGCCGTTTCCTGTGTCACAACCCCTAGTTTAAGTGTATCTTGCTGTTACGTTATTTGATGCTACTGCCACAAAGTGTTGCATATTTGTACAGCAGAGGGAAACTGATTAATCGTTTTCAGAATTTGTTGCAAATAAGGATTTGAAAAGCGTGTTGTGTGTTTGAATTTAGGAACAGCACATTATAGAATCAACCTTCATTGCAATTAGAGCTGAGAGGATTTTAGCGGATGTGTCTGTCAGCTGTGCACATACAGGCTGTCATTTTTGTCAATTCGTCTTTGCAAAATAGCTAAAACTGTGCCACATTATCTCTTCTTCGATAATCTATTCCCTCCATAGACTCTCAGTAGGGCTGCACTTTGATGGAGCCATTGTATAAGATGACTCCTTTATCTTATACAATATAAATGATTGAATTTTATCTCTGGCTGTACGCATAGGGACATTGTCCTGTTTTAAAGGTTAATCTCTGCTCCATGCTTTCTTCCAGGATTTATAGTCCAATCTGTGTTAACATCAACATGAGCAACATCCGTATCACTATTTAAAGAAAGCATTCCCACACCATGATGCTGCTACCACCATCTTTGACTTAAGACATGGGGTGTTGTGCTGGGCCAGTCTTCAAAAGCAAATAGATAAATAAATAAATAAATAAATACATTTGGTCTTTTCTGATCAGACTTCTTTGTGAAGTGTGTTTGCTGTGTGACTTACTTGGCTGCAATTTGTACTTTCTAAAGAAAAACACCTCTATTCTGGCCCCGTTTTTATAAAGGTCAGGTTTGTGGAGTGAGTGACTAAGAGTTGTCATGCCAACAGATTCTCCCACCTGAGCTGTAGATTTCTGCAGCTTTTCCAGACTCACTATATATCTCGTTGCAGCTTTTCTGATTATTGCTCCCCTTGCCTGACATGACCTTTAAACTGCCTGTATTGGTAGTTCTGTGCTTACTTTATTTTCAGATAACTTACTGAAGAGTGATCTAGGATATTGTTTAAAAACTTCACCCTACCTTCACCTTTCTGCTGGTCTTCATGTGCTGGTTTGTTCTCTAATATTTTCCAACAAATCTCAGGGGCCTTCACAAATTACTGGATTTATATTGAAATTAAACTAAACACATCTCTGTTTAGTAATTAGGTAACTTCTCAATGACATATTATTCAGGGGCTAAATATTTTCTGTAAACATTAACATTGTCTTTAATTTTTTGTCCACTTCTCATCTAAGTAATCATTTATTTTGACCTGTTGCATAAAAGCACAATGAATTTATAAAAAACGTTTGGTTGTAATGTGACAAAAATGTGAAAAAGCTCAAGGGAACTGAAAACTATCAGCATTGAGTCTTATTATACATTTAAAAGTATTAAAGCAACTGCTGCACTGCAATTTTTTGTTGGTGTTTTTTATCTCTTCGAATCAGATTATATGTTTGATAACCCCTGTTGCAATGATGTGAGATCTTTTCCAATATTTAATTTTCCATGATGGTCCAATATACACTGATCAAAAAGTGATGGTTTCAGTGTAGAAAAACTACACTCATGACCATTTGGCTTTGAAGAAACTGGAGGTTTTCTTTGTTCATCTCACAGAGTTAAATAAAAAAATAGAGTTTCCCCATTTTGTCTCATGTTCCCTTTAAAGCTGGAATTGAAACATCTAAAAAGTGCCTCAAGAAGATAGAAAAATGACTTATAGTAAAATTCAGGCAGAACATGCAGACCAGTTTGATGTGAGGGTATGCTAACATTAATAGCGTCACAACACTTTGGCTTTATCTTCAAATGTCACCTTAATCTGAACTAATCTCTTATTTTTCTTTGTTTTTTTCCAGAGCTCCCAGCAAAAGCCGGTGGTCTGATCTGATCCAAGCGGTTCCCCTCATCAAAGTGGGAGTCCACCCACACCTTTAAGCATCAAAGATGCATGAGTGTTTGATCGTCTTGCATCCTCTTTGTCAAGGGTATGCGGGCTGAAATCTGATACCGGCGGGTTATCTTTTGAAATGCTTTCGTGAGATCATGTGTCAGAAAGCTCCCCCAGTTCTGGGAGTGAATCCAGTCGGCCGCCACACTAGCACATTCAGTCATCTGTCTGAGTTATATCTGAAGTAGGAGCAGCAAGGTCTCTTTGTTGCCCAGCATGTTTCTGAACTAACAGCTTAGCAGAAAACAGATGAATTGCATTGTGAGGTAATTGGATTGGATGTGAACCAAAAATATTCAGTCAAAGCCTGTTTTGTAGTTCTGAGCCTCGGGATATCGACTGGCTCCGCACCTTTGATAATGTTGATGTTATTTTAGGAGAAAGGACAGACTGAGCCTGAAGGGAAGCACAGAAAGATGGCTCGTTATTAAAATAATTGGTTAAAGAGGAGAATGTAATGGTGGATTACCAGAAATGTGAGTTTAAACAGTAGATTTTATGCATCTCAAAAGAAGAAATTCCAGTACAGTGCCTTGCAAAAGCATTTAGATCCCTTTAACTTTACCTGGTACAACCACGTACCATCATAAGTGATGCAAGCAAAAACATGTATTAAATTTTTTATATATATAGATAAACAACTGAGGTGTGCAGCCTGTAATTGCATGCACCAAATAAGGCTGCATCTATTTGCTAATTAGATGAGACGTCATCTAATTAGTTGACTTCTCGTTATTAGTGTAATTTAACCTCAGTATAAAGTCAACAGTTCTGTGAAGGCCTCAGATGTTTTTAGAATTAGTGAACAAACAACACAATGGAAATAATTCCGTTCATTTCAATTCAATTTATTTACAAAGCGCTAATTAACAAGAAATGCCATCTTAAGGCAGAGCCAATGTAATCAATTAAATCCTGCCATATAGATAAATTGAAATTCTGTGACATACATTCAAATTTGACCATACTTATAACTCTGTGTAAAGCAGTGAAGTTCGGTTTGTTATGCTAATTGGTTAGAAAAAGGTTTTTCCATCTGAATAAAACAACAACCCGGTGTCGAGTTATAACTTTGCCGCAGTCCCTCCTCCTGAGCAAGCATGTAGTGACAGTGGACAGTTTATTTTGAGTCATTAACTGTGACTTATACTGTGCATAAGTAAGGAAACAGTGGAAAGGAAAATTCCCTCACAGCATAACGAACCTGGCTCAGCATGAGTGGGCATCTGCCGTGACCGACTGGAGGTTTAAGAACACAGAGTGGACACACAAAGAACGAGCGAGCTCTGGTTCAGGACTGCTCTCTGTAATAATGGCAGCTGTGGTTCTTTCACTGACTCTATGCCTGTGGGATGAAAAACACACTATCCATAGTTAGTGGCAGCAGTATGGGAGAAAAAGCAAGAAGAAAGCCATTATTGAAAGAAAACCAAAATGAGTCCCATTTGCAGTTTGCGACAATCGATATGAGACACAGCTAACATCTGGAACAAAGTGCTCAAGTCAGATGAAACCAAAACTGAACAGTTTGTCTTTACTGCAAAATGTATTGTGTGGTTAAAAACCGACGTTGCACATTAAAAAGATAGCACAGTGAAACGTTATTGTGGCAGCATCAAGCTGTGAAATGCGTTTCTTTAGCAGGGGCAGTGAAGCTGGTCATAGTTAATGGGAAGGTGGACACATCCAGAGCTTAATACTAATTAATTAATTTTTAACAGTTATATGTGTCTTTCCACATACACTGAAGTTTGTGGTTGAAATGTAGATAAACATAATAAAGTTCAGCCCTCAAGAATACCTTTTGCAAAGTGATGTAAATATTATCTTTAGGAATAATATCTTAGGTTTATTAGTAGAAGTTAAAATAGTTTATAGAAATCTTGAATGAACTCTCTTTTGTTTGCCTCCTTACACCCTGAGTTCAGCATCGGGAGGGAGGCCTTTCCCAGTCAATGAAAACATGGCGTCAGAGACGTACATGTCCCACAGGCTGCAGGAGACATCAGGACCGCACACAGACAGTGTATGTATTTCCTTCACTGCACACCATAAAATCCCACCACCACCATCACCACCACCACACATGGCTGTAATAAGGCAACAAATTAAGCCATTACACAGTTTTTTAAGGTACACAGACATCCGTGTTTAAATATTTTAAGAGAAACAAGGGATATCTCACCCAAAAGTTCCATTGTATGTCTGGGACCACCAGGGAAATTAGAGCCCATCATTCTTATCATTACAGAGCCGTCGGGTGATATTTTTGCAACAGCAGATCAGTCCAGTTCTCCTTTTTGCTTTCCAATGGCGCTCATCTTTGTGTGTTGGATGGGAGTTTTTAGGAACATAATCATTGCTAGAAACAGTTTAGGATGTGTTAATAAAGCCATATTTCCCGTTTCAGCAGAGAGACATGGGTCAAACCATTAAGTTCAATACGCAAGCAGCCCAAGGCAAGACCAAGACTCAAGCCAGATCTAATGATGGTGTGCGAGTCAGTGTTCCCTCCCTCTCTGCATACAGTTTAAGAGCAACACCTATAAAACTCCATTACTTGCTGCTGTTGCTGCTGCTGCTGCTGTAATGGGGTTCAGGAAAATACTCCAGGAGCTGACAAAAGCGGGGGCCTCTCGTAAACCCTCGAGGAAACTTTCTAATTAAACACCCGCTTCTTAACTCCCGTAAACAGAGAGGATTTCAAGCTTTTCCATGTCATATTTTCTCCATACCTTAGGCGAGGAAATGATGCCAGAAGTTGGGAGTCCATCTTGAGGAATTTACTCAGGATGGTTTTTAATGGTTTTCCATGTAGAATTGTTTTTCCAAGCTACTGGGGAAGGGGGCTTCCCTGGGATGTTGGCAAGCGTCTCTAAGGCTAAATATGTGGGTTTGATGGAGAAGACCTGTCACGGTTTACATTACAAACTGACTCGTACATGAATGTTAGAAAAGGCAGGTGTCTCCTACATGTATGGTTAGATGGTCAGATAACGTAAACAGAATGCAGACAAAATATTTAAAAATGTTGACTTTAACCAAATAAATCTAAAATTTGGATTGTTTTTCTTTTGTTATTGTTGGTAATTTTTTTTTTTTTTTACATAGCATTTTAAAAATTTGTGATCTCAATCACTTCTGTCTCTCTCCTGCAGAGACCCAGAGATGAAGCTAAATAACTAGTAACACAGTAGTTTGTGTTTTGTTTAAATGTAAAAAAGAATGAATTTATTTGATTCTACTTTTTAGTGTTATAAGTGACAGAATATTAAGGCTTAAATTGGGCTTGATTTAACAAATCTAAATGTTCTTAAAACATCAGGAATTATTAATATTTTGCACACGTTCCAATTTAAATCAGACACCAGGTTACCAGTGTGTCGTGGTATTGCCAAAAATGAACCAGTATGACCTTTTAGGGTTGAAGATGGGCTTGAAAATAACTCCCAAATTGAATGCCAGGCTCCAGAAGACAATTTATTCTGAAATCAGAGACTGACAAGAAACAGAAAATCAACATTATTTGATGACTAGGCTGACAGACCATATCAGTAATGGTTAAATGGATCACTAATTGGTAATTTTGAAATCTCATGAATGTTTGACTTTCAGATGTTTGTTTTTATTGTTGATTTAACTAATCTATAATGATTGAAAAGTTGGGTTTCTAACATATAATTCCATTGTAATTACTCACAAATAGTTGCCAAATAATTGTGCTCTCTTTTATGTTGTTAGATATTCAGGTTTGGCTAAACATTATGCACACAGTGTAAGCTGTGTCACAACTCTCCAAAATGTAACTGAAAACAAAACAAAACAAAACACAAAGTTCCTTTAATGTTCACATTGGTCTTGTTGCCAAAATGCTTTAAATTGTTGCCATGTGACTTGACTTGTTATTGGACAGGTGTGCCTAAAAAATTATTCCGTAAGAGTAAATCATGCTTCACTGTGCTTGAGAGGAAAAAAAAAATACAGTTATCATAAAAGTTTATTCAAGTGGAGTAGATATGGAGAGACCTGCTTCATCCCTCCCTTTCCAACCATGAACTCTATGAAGCAATCTTTACCTGCTTCATCGCTCCTCGCGGACGTCACTCACCTTGGGATCATCCAATCGCGACGCACACGAGACCCGTAGCTCCTCCCCGGCGTATAATTGGAAGTTTCTTTAGTTTCTCCGGCGGAGCTCGCGCGGCAGTGTAGTCTGAGCTCGTGGAGGGATTAAAAAGACACCACCACCACCAGCAGCAGCAGCAGCAGCCGCGATGTTTACCGGGAGCCCGAGCGCATGTGTGACCCTGTGTTTGTGGATTACGGCCCTGACGAGCGTCTATGCAAGGAAGCAGGACGACTCCTTCTTCACCGCCAGCGTTTACCGAGCGAGATGCGCCTCGAGGTGCCTCAGCCTGCACATCACTCGCATCTCCGCGTTCTTCAAGCACTCACAGGTACGACGATCGGGGTGGTCGCTGCAAGCCAGATCAGACCCAGATACTACTACTGTGTTAGTAGGAGTCGTTGCCTCTCATAATAAATGAAACCTGTTCTCTCCTGAACTCTATTGAGGGGAAAACTGGAGGAGACTAATTGTGCTCTATTTATTGTTGATCAGGCAAATTAGTCTTAAATTAATGCAAAACAAAAAAGTGTCACCGAGTTGCTTGCAAAGTTATTGCAACCAGCCAGCAGAGAGATGGATAACTGTTGTCTGTTAGAATCAGGGCGCTTTACAAGCCTAATTAAGACATCGCCGTGTTTTCGAGACTTGGAGATGAATAATAGCTCCAAGTGCAGCCAGTTTCCATTCATTACTCGCTAATTACTGGAAAATGAGAGGTCATCTCTTTTGAGTACAAATGTGGTCGTCACCTTGCTTAGTAGCCACCACAATTTTACACTGTGCTGTGATGCAGACCTGGCTTGGATCCAATTGAAATTAGCTGGGTGTTTTGGTTAATTTTGGTATGTGGTGTCAGAAGTTGTTTTTCACCCTCCGCTGAATGCACTGTTCTCTCCCAGGACCCCTAGAGAAAAGAGCTGGACACTGATCCCTCCCTACCCCCCTTTTCTTTTTTTTTTTGGCTCCTTTTTCTCCATTTATCTATTTAGTGTCTGGCTGCCTTTACTATCACCCCATTAGGATTTTCAAGGCTTGTCTTTTTCTCAAGGTGCATTAATGAATCCCTAATTGTTTGGAAACATGCTGGAGATGGATTAATCTGTAGTTAGTTTGAAATGCACTCATCAGTTTTTCCTTAACTGATAGACAATTTCGCTCTTCATAAAGTAACACAAATGTCCCAAGGTGTTATCAGCTGGATAATTAGTCGGACTACCTTAATAGTTGCTTAAGCAGCTCATAAGTTGCCTCAGAAACAGTGTTACCTTAATGAGAGTGATGGGTGGTGCTCCTTTAGTTTCCAAGTAATTACTATTTTTTTTTTTTTTACGACTGGAAATATTTCCTAACAGCCAAATTTGTCTTATTAGTAAAGAAAGGAGAAAACATCGGCACCGTCCTTTAGCCAGCTGATTATTAGTGTGGAGCAACAAGTTAGGGAGGGGCAGCAACCCAGGTCACATCCTCTGACATATTATTGTAAGGACTTGTGGGAACAATATGATGGCAATTTTTCATGGTTTTGAAACAGCAACTTTTTAAAATCTTGTTACACCGGTATCATACCTACCAGACACCTCCTTACCGTAGTTAGTCATAGCATTATTTATGAAAAGATTAGATGTGACTTAGCTGTATTCAACATTGTGTTATGATAGAAATAGAAGTGAAGAGGCATTCAGCAGAAATAGACCTAAAACAGGGCTTTGTAAAAGTGCAACTTGGCGAGCGGTAGCAGGGATTAGTTTTGACCAGATTCCAGGAGAGTAATGCAGCCCAAGGTTGCATAGTCAGGGAATTAAATTAGTCATCAGCTAAGAAGTCAAATAACTGTTGGAGCCTCACCTCTAATGAACAACTAATAGTCAACATAATTGAGTGCAGAGTCTGAGAGTCTGAGGCGGTCCTCAGTAAGGGGGGAAATAAAAGGGAGGCATTTGTGTAAAGAAAGGCTGTTTAGTGATAAAGCAGTTTAAGCAAGAATAGGCATATCTGTGAGTATTGTATTTTACACTGTGGTCTCACTAGTCCTTTCATGTCAGAATGGGGGGTCTGGTCAGCTGTGAAAACATATGGCCACCCTCTTTCCTGCCCTCTACCCCCTGGCTCTGCCAGTAAATGCCAGCATCACAACTTAAAAGCTTCTGTAGGACACACACTGCTTTACTGATGCTGCTTGTTGAGGTCACCTTCCCACTAAATAAGCAATCTGGCTATGTTAGAGACGCACCAATTAGGCTTTTCCTAGCTTATACCAATTTCCTGCTTTCATTGAGGTCTGTCTATCAGATTCTGAATTTGACCATATTCATTTCTATATGGTAGAACTGTATAACACATGAAATAGAAGAAAATGTGCCAAAAGATCAGTCATATAGCCAAATCAATAAATGTATGTTGAATATCTTCAGGTGAAACCCTGAAAAACAGATTTTCTTTATAGGATGCATCAAAACTTAGAACTCTGTTTTCAGACTACAAACTAATCAACAAGTTTTTGAAAATCAAATAACACTTAAGGACACTTAAAACACAATATGCAGAATAGAAGTGGGTATTTCAACGTATAATCAGTGATGTACCAAAAAATATCGCCCTGCTATTGGAATTGGTCAATTTTTCTTGATCTGTAATACAAAATGTTTATTTTCCCTCTACAAACAAATTCACCAACAGCTTGCAGCTTGATTTGTTTAAGTCAACTAAAAATCAGATCAGATATTATTGCACATGGTTTGATGAATGAATGGTATAAATTATGCAGTGTATTCAACATTGAAACTAAGGTCTCTATCACAAAACCAGCAGGAAGCTGGTTTTGTCCATTTATTTATATATATATATAGATATATATAGATAGATGTAGATATAGATATACAGTATCTATCTATCTATCTATCTATCTATCTATCTATCTATCTATCTATCTATCTATCTATCTATCTATCTATCTATAGATAGATAGATAGATATAGATATATATAGCATTTAATTGCATATATCAAACATTGACTTCATCATTTCATGACTTGAAACTGAGCCTCTGTGTTTTTAAGAAGCTTCTGCTCTTTCTGACACACTGCCTTCAGCACGTCATCACAACAACCTTTCTCCATTAAATCATGTTAGCTTGTGCTAAATGACAAATCATGTTCATACCGAACAATAATACAAAACACACAAGCCATAGCCGTCATCTGGAGATTTGTGATGAACATTAGGGATAGAACCCTCCTTCAGTCGAAGTATTTTGGCAAATTCTGCTGTGAAATGTTGGTAGTTTTCAATTTACTCCTTCCTAAACTTGATTTGTGCAAACTACAACTTTCTTTGGCAATATCACAAGCAAAAATAAAATGAAGCCATGCAGCTGTGTTTTCTGGTAAAATGCATGCACACATGCTCTCATAACAAAACATTTTCCTTTTCCAACAGCTGTTATGCAGCGGCAAAGGCAGCAGAAAAAACTTAGTGTAGTCTTGTGAAGTGGAGTGGAGATACACTAGGGTTTCCAGGTGAGGGGCTGCGCTTGGTGTTGCTAAGTAACAAAATTGTGACCCAACAATTTAGAGGTTTTTGAAACATGTTGTTTTGCAGACACCAGCAGAATATTTACTTATTCCCAAAAAATGTCTGGGTGGTTTATATTGCTCTTGGACTGTTTCTAGAAGCAGTAGGTATCCAAATAGAAGTACAGAAATATGCAAAAAGTGAATTTTGCATAATAGTGGACCTCTTAAGCATCGGTGGATATATCTGTGGCACCTTTTTCCCCAATTTTTTAAATTGAAACTAAAAGAAAAAGACTAGGGGTGAAACATTTACAGTTTTCTGGTCAATCGCTGATTCCTGATCTTTAAAAAGCCTGACCCACCAACTCAGATTTTGGTCGATATCAATTTTTTTGTCTGAAATATTACTAAATACAACAAGAAAGTAGCTGAATTGATAATAGTGGGGTGACTATTGTTAACTGCAAATAATCAGACATAGACCTGGTGGGCCATTTTATAAGTCAAACCTCTCTCACGGGAGAGAAGAAGAAGATAGTTTTTGAAATTTAGACCTTTGTTGAAGTGGATAAGATCAGGACGTAAAATCAGCTTTGCATTTAAGTATTGGCCAATCACTGATCTCCCAAAATTAAGAAAATCGGCGCCAATAAATTGCCACATCCCTATAAAAGACAATTAAATTAAACGCTATTTGCTGAGGCAAACAGTGAGTAGAACAATGGACAATTGGCTGTTTCCAATCTACAGCCAATTTGCTGGTGCATCTCTTGGCTACGCTTAGACTTTAGTCCTGCCTGTAGCGGCCACGCTCAGTCAGCACACACCTACAGGTGGATCTGCTTCCTCTCAGGTCTTATTACAGTGACGGGCCTAGCAGGCAGCTCGGAGCTCCACTTGGGTGATTGAGACGACAGACCTCCTAATTCAACTCAGACATCCTTCGGGGGGGTCATTTAATACTCACCAAGCAAACCAAGACACACAATGCGTTCCATTTTAATGGAAATGAAACGTCTCGGTTGTATGTCAAAACAGAGCTCCGTTTCCCGTGTTTCCTGATATTTTACTGTCTCTGCTCAGCATCTAGTAATCTATCTGAGCTGCTACTAGTTTTGGTCTCAGAACAAAAGACAATTTGCTCCTTTTAACACATTTAGCAGCTGGATTCTGTTTTTTTATATATCAGTTTTAATTCAATCATTCTCTGAACACTGGAGAATTTAGATGTTGTTACAGATGTTGTGAGCAGCCACACGTCTGATTTGGGATAAAAATGAGAAGCTTTGTTTTAATTGCCACATATCTGAATTAGTGCGAAATGGAAACAAGCATGAAGCTGCAGAGTTGGGAAACTCATGGGTAGTCTATTGCTTGTCAGATTTATAGCAACAAGAGATTTATTGATGTAATAGCATTTCCAAACACAGATTTATTGACATTTTACTCCACTTTTGGGGAACTTGTCACCCCCAGTACAATAGACAGAGCCGGGGAACACCCAACCATAAATATTAGCTCTCGGAGACTTTTAAATATTAAGAGCGAGCTGGGAGCCCCACGCAATAATGTATTCTGAAAGCATCGGCCTTGTAGTGGATTATTTATGTGGGGACGTGTGAAGCCAAAAACAAGGTGTGTCCATGAGCTCTTGTTATTACATTTAAAGCAATAAAAATCTCACACATTTTAAATTCACTCATTCATTTCCAATATTGTAAAACTCTAAGCATCTTGCTTGATGGATTTGTGTTTCTTGAAGAGAAAAAGCACAAAAAGAGCAGCTGGGAAAGTAGTTTTTCCATGTCCTGTTGTTTTCAGCTTTTGATACGATTGAGATCAAACCACCGCCCCGCGCTCCTCTCATGTGTGGAGTTTTTCATTAGTGAAGACAGCAGATGAATAGAGGTCTATGTAACTTGGCTTAACCTCTCTCTGTGTGTGTGCTCCAGGAGCATGACGGTCCTGTCTGTAAATCTCAGCGCTGCTACAGCCCGACCTACCTCAGCTGACAAATTGCCCTCATTCCAATGTGGAGACAAACTTTACACCAGTTGTTGGAGATCACTGAAGCACCTTTTTATGTTAACATTGAGCTCTCTTTAACTCACTTTCAGGAGGTCCTGCCCCAGGAAATGATTAACATCAACTGAAAAATTAGAGGAAGGACCAACCCCATCTTTTATACTTACTTTATTAAAATCCCATACTTTTTATAGATTGAAACAATACAATAAATATTTGTTTGTTACTATGTGTTCATCATTAATTTGAGCATTAATTTGTTACACTCATCTTAATGAGGGCCACTGTTACCCAAGATTTTATGTTTAAAAGCTGTTAGCTGTATGCATGATCAGAATAGTCTGTTTACCACAGTCCTTGCTGCAAAACCATTTTCTAAAAGAGGTTGAATCTAAGCACATTATCTCCTTTATCTCCCTCCTGAATCAGTATGGAGGAGTAGGAGGCCTGGAGTAAAGATGTAACTTACCTGTTGCCGTAGTTACCTAGAAACATATTTGTTGCCAAACAGTTTGGTACATTACTGCCACCTTGTGATAGTGATGTTAATGTTGTGTTTCTACCAGGTATAGATGGGCAATTTAGGCCTGGTATTTTATCACAATGTTTTGTGAGATTTATTGCAGTCATGATTAAATGAGAGATGCACTGATCAAAATGATGTGACTGATTTTGGATGCCTAGTTTTTGTAAATCTTTATCCCCCAGTAGAGATTGTGACCAATTCTGATTTATTTTTACGCACTATTATATAAAAATATATAAGAACAGTATTACAAATATTGCTTTGGCCCTTTCTAAGTAGTTATTTATTTATATTAGGAGCAGAGGTATCAAAGGGTGTTGAACAGATTAAAAATGATTTAGGAGTTCACATTTTAAACTAAAACATAGATTTCTACCTTATTGCTTTGAGTTTTTCTAAACAGCCGTCACCATTTTCCAACCCAACATGTGTCATAATATGTTGATAGCTCCCAGGATGAAACAAGCAACTTTGCTGTACTTGGTTCAGTCTTCCTGTTATCTTCATGTTTTTGCTCTTTTCTTGCTCTGTCTCTTTGGCTAACTTAACCACAGATCTGTCTTAGAAAATGTTGTTTCTTTTCAAATAGCTTCTTACCTCTCATTTGATTCAGTTGGCAAACAAGTATACTTAAATCAAGAAAAACCTTGCAGGCTACAAGGTAGCGCAGTTAAAGTCCACAGGTTGCAATTCCGGTCGGGGATCTTTTTGCATGTGGCTTGCATGTTATCACTATTTATGTGCAAGGTCTTTTCCAGTACGCAAGCTTCCTCACACAGTCCAGAAACATGCAAGTTAAGCTAATTGATCTCTCTTAGTTGCCCCATGGAGTGAGCGTGTTGGGGGCATTGTTTGTCCAGTGTCTCTGTGTTGCTTTGTGAAAAAGTGGTGACTTATCCAGTGTACTCCACCTGTTTCTCACGCTTAAAATGCAATCTATGAAGATAAATTACAGTAACTACAAATATACTTCAATGACAGCTAACCACCAGTTTATTCATACATTTATCTTTTGTGGTTTGTAAATTTCTTAGTGTTTGGCCTTTTATTTTTGTTCTGGTAGAGTATAATGGAGCTTAACGTATCAAAGGACCAATGTAGCTTTTAAAAGACACATCGGCTTGCCTTTGAAGTCATGACTCCTCAAAACTTGGCCAGAACTCAACAAGGTCTTATAGGCCAGGAGGTGCTTTCCACTATTTTAAAGGCGAGACATGATATAAGCAAGACTAAATGCAAGAAAGGGATGCATTTAATCCTAGTGAAAATCCCAGAAGAAAAGAAGATTTACATTTTCCAAAGGAGTACTGATATCCTGAAAGATAAAAGGAGTTTTGTCCTCTGAGCTCTCTCTGTATTCTAGACAATGCAACATGCCTCTGGCCACCTGCTCCGACTCGTCTGCTGACAACACCCATAATGAATCTCTAATAAATGTCCTCTTTACATACTTCTCGTGTCACTCTACTGCCACCAATACAGCTCAGATCACCTTTGCACGTTCTTAGACCCCCACCCTGCCCAACCTCGTCCCTCCGAGTCACACCGGAGAATATCTGGAACGAATTCACTCGCTGAAGTCCTTGACAGTCCTCAGCTCTGCATAATGTTCGGAGAGTGGAGGAATGTCGTGGTGAGTCAGAGGGATGAAGTCCTGACCTATAATTATTCCCTCGTTGGTCCCTGAAATGGTGGGGTCAGGTCTGGACAGCTGGGGCAACATCCTGCTGAGGCTCTCTGTAACGGGCATGCTGTCACACAGCAAAATTAGCTCCTTTGTGGATCTGGCCCTGTCTTCACTGATGGATGGGCAAAGAGAGGCATCAGAAACAGGACAGATGATTTAGGATGCGGTCTATAGTTGTGACAATCTGTATAAATTATCCGGATGTATCGCTTGTCAGTGTAAATGTCTATGTGTTATTTATATTTTGTCACAAGTGGAATTTGGCTCCCTGAAACTCATCATTAAAAATTTAAATAAAAATATTTCACTGTGAACTTCACTAGGCATTAACTCTTGTGATGCTGAACAAAGTGATACGTGGATGAGTAATAAAAAATGATTTAATCCAACAGAGCACAGGTGTTCTATGTCACCCAAAAGGACCGAAAACTTATGGATGCACAGCAAACCCTTAAGCCAAACGAGCTCTTATTTCAGCTCCGTTTGGTAACAAAAACAACTATCCCAAGTCTCATTAGTGCTCAGACTCTTAAAATTTTTCATTCTTATCTGCTGCCTTTTGCGAGGGAGATTCTCTATAGACATGACCGTCCAATCAGGGATTCCTTTGAAGCCATTTGACCGCTATCCTTGACTTTAAAAGCACAACAGTTACTGGCACTGGATGTCAAATTAAAACCCCTGTAATGATAACTTCTCTGCCAGGATCTCATGGGAAATTTCTTCTGGATTACATTGTAAGAAAAGGCTTTGAACTTGACATTGAACCTAAACAGACTCTTTGCTTGTGGATCCCTGAAGTTTGAATGTCTTTTCACAGCTTCATTTTATGGGGAGGACAGGGAACATCCAGATCCCAGACCCAGTTCCAGGTCATTGACTAGAAAAACTTTTCTATGGGAACTCCAAACTTTCTGTTAGGAATTTATGCACTTGATCATTCATCATTCATTCAGAGGTATTAAAATTGGGAGCAGAAAGGCAATAAACAGCACTATAATTGTAATGGGTGGATCATATGTTCCAGTAATATATGAAATATATAGTTTTTACTTAGTTTTTTGGTGTTTTAGCCTACTCCTAAATGTCCTTTATAATGTTGTCGCTGACACTTGTCACTAAAAAAAGAAATATTTAATGTGGATCCATCTTTATCTTTTTTTAGCCTTGAAAATATGTTGAAAACTAGACTATTTAACCTGTGTCAATTAAATAAAACATTAACATCAATTCCAAAACATTAATTGGGTACAAGTTATACTTGATTGATAATTGATTTTAAAATTAGTTTGTGAGTGAAACTTTATAAAAATTATTATTTTGAATTTAGGGCTGTCCCATTTGCGTATTTAGAGCAGAACACATATCCACGCACATCAGACTCTAGTTTCAGACATAGACCAGAGTCAAATGTAAAAGCAAAGACTTTCAGACCTGAATTGGACTTGTGCTCGAGTCTCATTAACAATCTTGCATGTAATCAGAAGTGAAAGCAAGTGATATGTAAGTTAAAGACCATCCTTACAGGTGATGTATACATTTTCTTTTGAAACGGTGTGCTTGATTATAAACAAGTGATGTTCACGGCTATTAATTGTTCATAACCTGCTCATGTTCAGGGTCATGACATATTTGGACCCTGGATCAAACTATTATAACTTAGAGCAACCTCCAAGCTTGTAGATATAATTTATTGAAGTCTTGAAGCCACATTTCCTTTCATAGTGTATGACTGAGACATAGAAAATTACTTATTAATTATGAATTTTCCTCCTGGGGTGGTATGAATTAATGCACGGTCGGTACGAAATGACCTGCAGACAGCACATTTATGTTCTTGAATTGAGTAGACTTAGGGCAGAATAACCAGTACACACCTATTGGACTAACAGGCCATTGAGTAATTTATTTGATAAAGAATAACAAAGCTCTTAACCATAACGATGACAGGAAATTACCTTTTGGACAGGCAATTTGACCTTTTCTGGTGTTTCACTTGATAATCTTACATCTTTCTACACATGAGCTTTAACAATAGACATAGCTAACTATGTGGACCAAATGTTTGGTTTGTCAGAGGGCAAATAATTGTACCATCACAACAGTTAGGACAGTCAGTCTACCAGGGCTGCGTACATCATTGCCCTCAACACACAGGAACATGTGTTGACAGATCAAAAAAAATCCTCACAAAAGCAGAGGTCAGTGCGCTCTCCTGAAACTGACCAGTGGTGTGCTGCGGCCCACTTCTCTTCTTTGGGTGGAGATGGTCTGACTCAGACTTACACATTAATTAATCACCAAGAGGGCTGTGCTTCAGGCTAAGCAGTGTGTGGATGTATATCGTGACAGGAGAGAAGAGGGTCAGAGTTACGTATGTGCATTTTGATGGATTGATTGTTGCAAATGTATTTTCAACAGTATCTCCTGATGAATAATGATGTTTTCCCTTCTCCTTTGCAGAATAATGGCTCTTTGGTGTGGTGCCAGAATCACAAGCAGTGCTCCAAGGTAATGTGGTTTC
The DNA here is from genome assembly GCF_001444195.1 of Xiphophorus couchianus. Classification (NCBI taxonomy): domain Eukaryota; kingdom Metazoa; phylum Chordata; class Actinopteri; order Cyprinodontiformes; family Poeciliidae; genus Xiphophorus; species Xiphophorus couchianus. The sequence goes on along the minus strand of NC_040234.1, from coordinate 14,189,226 downwards.
ATTTCTTTCATGAATGAGATGCATGCCACGTACATGGCTCATTATCAGAGAATAATATGACTTAAAGCGTACGAGTTGCAACGGGACCAGCCTTTTCATGCCGCAACGGCAAACATGAACTGTTGATATAGACTATCGTGAGGGAAGAAGAGTATTTAATGAAATTGCTTCGGCTTTTGTTGTTGCCTATTTGCTCCTAATTGGAATACAATGAAATAGGATTCTGAGGAGAATGGAAAAAGTACAAAAGCAAGGTGTGATTGCTTGTTGTTGTTATTTGGAGTTCCAGGCTGATAAATTATTATGGCATGTGTCCCATAGGGCTAGTTTGTGTTTTGTGCCCCGTTTGAAAAATGGTTGATACAAAGCTGGCGTTGACGGCTCTTCTGAATAGATGGTGCTGACATACTCCATCAAACTCTCTCGGAGCTGTTGACAAGGCCCTCGGAAATGCGCTGTAAAAGCCGTAGGCTGGGAGCAAGGATGGATGCACCAGCAGAGTTGATCCATGTAGTCATCTCAGCAGGGCTCTCTATAGCTTTAAAGACGCCTTCATCTCCTCTATCTAACTGGAAAATAAGAATTTGCTTCTGTAATATAGCATCTGTGCTGTTTAAGTGTTTATGCCCTGTAAATATTTAACATTTTGCCATCTTACATTAGGTTTTTGTATGACAGACAAACGCATAGTACTGAATAATTCTGAACTGAACAAAAAGCAATACATGGCCTTCAATTTTCTTTTTTATAAAATGTGTGGCATGCAGGTGTATCTGGCCCACTGTTCCCAAAATGTTTATTCATTTATAGCTACAAATGTTTTAGGGCATATTTCAATCAGATTTCTACATCAAGGAACTGATTTTCTGTACTTTGCAAAACAGTACTATCTCAGTCAGATTGGATATTATCTATAGAGGTGTATGTTAGTCCTTATGACAGGAAAGTATAAAAAATGCTTTCTTTTGTGTTTTCTTGAGAGGAATTATGTAGTTTAATGTAACCTGAAATTGTTGTGGATTTTGAGCTACAAAGGATCAAATTTTATTATATTTGAATGAAAAACCTGTGAAATAGTCCTTTAATCCAATGCTGATACTCTCCTACATCAGGTTTAGCGTCATTAGGAGCTCATGGTTGGCTAACTGCAAAAATCTGAGAAATTTGGATTTTTTTTCTGTTAATTTATTACTATTTTTCTTTACCCAGTAACCTTAAGTTCTACCAGAAAAATAATCTAAAAGTGAAGGTGAAACCTGGCTTAGTGATGAAAGTTGTCCTCTATTCCAAACACGGTGTCTGTATTAGTCAAATAAACAGGAACATCTCCCTTTCTTACTTAACCTAAGAGTCTTGGACATACACACAAGGTTTTAAGCTAAAATGATCCTCCTTCTTACAATGAGATCTCATTATAACACTACTATTATCTCATGTGTTTTTAAGGGATTTCAGAGTAATGAGGGGTTAATGCAAATTCTTGCCACACTTTTCAGTTGTTATTTGTATAAAAAATATCATACATTTTCCTTCTACTTCATAGTTATGCATAACTTTGTGTTGGTCAGATAAAAATCAGATAAAATACAGTAATGCCTTTGATTGCAACAAACCAAACCGAGAGAAAGTTTCAAGGACATGAATACGTTTGCAAGGCAATGTATCTGTTTCTGCTCTCATCGACTCTTAGATGTATCAAACTAACCTATAAGGACAAATGTTTTTGTAACGGTTGTGACAAATCGCATGTGGGCCCTCAGTGTGTTCATCAACTCCTCCGTCCACAGACATAAGTTATTGAGGAATGCACACTGAGAATTAGTGCAAACTGATTGTTATTAATTGGATAGATGTTGAAAAATACAGTGTGGCTGCAGTTTTACATGGTTGCCTAACATTCCTTCATGTGTGCTGCTAATATTAATCACAATCAGTGTCCGATATCAACTGCCTTGCTAAATTCACCCTCTGTGCTCAATTTGTAGATTCCCTTTTTTGAATTTCAAATGGTTCCTACACAGTTTGAATCTGGCTCAGGTACAGCAGAGCTATTGTGCTTTGTGTTTTCTGCTGCATTTTCAAATGCAAATATTTCTTCTTTTACATTTCTTCTAGCATCCCCATAATGTTTAAAGTTGAGTTACAGTGCCTCAACCTTGGAAATATTATAGTGTATTTTCTTTAACTTCTATGTGATTGACTAACACTATGTTACAAATGGTTTTCAAGTTTTTCAAATCTCAAGCAAAAAGATACCTTGCAAATCCAGCCCTCTTTTATCCAGTAGCCTTAAATAAAATCCAGTGCAATCCATAGCCTTAAGAAGTCAACATATGAGTACATAATTACGTGTGTGTAATTTGATAACAGCTATTCTGAAAATGCCTAAGAGGTTTATGAGTTAATATTACTGAACAAATAGCATCATCAAGATCAAGTGATGATAACACCAGAAAAGTTAGGGATAAGGTTGTGGAGGAGTTTGTAGCAGGGTTTGATCTGGTTTATGTTCTCCATCTCTGTCCTCACACATGACACCTTGGGAAAGTCGTGCACTGTTTCTAGGGGTGTGTTCTTTAGTTTCAACCATTTCTGCACATCGCAATTTGTTACAGTCTGCCTTCAGCACAAGTGGTGCCTGCTAGACTGGAGGGGCAAAGAAAAATCTAAAACCATACTTGTTTTAACAGTTATATGCACAATTGAATGTAGCCAAAAGTGCAACCTCGGAGGAAAACCTCTTAGAGGTTTGAAAAGGATTCAACCATACATTATATGAAGAATCTGTGGCAAAACTTCAAAACTGGTGTTCACAGATGCTCTCCATCCAGTTTGATTAAAATTTTTTACTTATTCTTCTTTTTCACAACAAAGGTTAAGCAAAGAATACAGTCTCTAGGTGTACAAAGTCACATTCTCTAGATAACTAGTGGCTGTAAGTCCAGCAGAAGGCATTTTCACAAAGTACATGTAATACTTTGGAAGAGGTATATATCACTGAAATGCTGTACGTTAAGATTTTCGAGGAAAACATGCAAGTAAAGACTTTCTGACTGTTGGTAACACAAAAAAGGTGTAATTTATCATATTTTGAAACTTATGTGACAGGCAGTCTCCCTCCTGTCCACTTTGATTGCCAACATCAGCTCCTAGTCATCCCTCAAGCTATTCCTCAGTGTTATGTTTTAAGAAAGTCATTTCCTGGCTTCAAGTCTAAGAACAGCACACTGTTTTTATAATCAATCAGCTAACATTACTGAAACTGTGCGAATGTCTTAAATCCTCCCTGTTGTAACAAGCGTGCTAGTTAGCACTTCTTCATCCCACGTCTAAGCTCTAAATACATCAGGCTGGATTTTGATATGAGCCCCTAAAATAATGACATGCTTGTGCTGCCGCTCTACAGCTGCGACACTCTGCTCCGCTGTGCTGCGCTGCCAGTCCAGTTTGGAGAGCTCTCCAGATTAAATTAGTTTAATCACATCCAACGTTATGGTTCAGTTATTTGGGACATGGGCCAGGACACGGTGCTTAAGTCTAATTTGGAGAAAGAAGCCAAAGTTTGGGGAACAAACATCAACCACACTTCAGCTCCAAATCAATGACTAGAGTGCACACTTGCAGGGCTTGTGTGTAGTGTGTCAAAACAGAGTCATTGTTGCCACTCTAATAGTTCTATCAAATGGACCCATGCTGTACTACAGTGGTACCCCCTGTGAATAGCTCTTGTGCTGTTGATTAGCCCCTTTACTTCATGAACAGCTCACAGTTAAACAGAGAAACAAAGACCGTATCTCAGGGTGAACACATTAGGGCAGAAGGTTCGTCCACTCTGGGATTTAAAAAGCCCCGAGAGAAAACGCGACAGAGTGGCAAAACAAAGATGTTGTGACCCTCTACATCTTATCTGCATTTTAGAAAATCAAAACCTTCGTTTCCATTTGTGATTAGAGAGTCATTTTGGCCATCTCCTATGCAGCGTCTGGAGTCGGCTCTCACTTTCAGGCTTCACCATTGTCATTATAATTAACCTGCTTACCCTTCTCTCTGAAACAGAATGAGGTGGCATTTAAGGAGTCATTACCATGCCGTACCAGCACACAGCAGGCATTTTCATGAGCTATTATCATTAATGCGTCCCACTGACTAAGCTCAAAACTTAAGAAGTTTGGATGAACTTCTTAAAAGTTCTAAAAATCCCCATGTTCTGTTTTCCTGCTGGGGCAAAGATTATATAAATTGATCTCATGCACGCACCTACAACCAAGAAGCTTTCTACTTTCAAAGCATTTTGTTTCAGCGAGAGGTTTACCAACACTCACTGTGGTCACAGATGTGTTAGTTCCGAGCTTTTGATTAAGCATAGTGTTTTGTGTTTCACAGTAAAAATATGTTAGAGAACATGGTTTCAATTGTTTTTAAAACAATAACTGTTGGAAAAGTTGTAATTTATTGTGGATTATCCCTCAGTCACGCAGTCCCAGGATTATGCATTTATCTAAACATACATCCCTATTAAAATTTATTTTGATATTACCACACCTGGTTGAAATTCTGACTGGATTTTTGAGCTCTTTTCTAGTTCATTTAAATTAGACCTTCTTTGACAAGGAGTGTGAATTTAAAGGTCAGTATGTAACTTTTTCAAACTTATTTATATATTTTTTTTTACATATTTGTTAAAACTGTTACTACGTCCTGACATTATAAAATGAGACAGAAAATGTGTGAAAAAATGAAGCTCCTCTGCTTTCTCCCTGTGGTTCTATTGTCATCTGCAGAAAAGCACAGCTTGGTCAAAAACAACTAATTAGAGCTAGGAGGAATGTCTTAGCACTGTCAATCAAGCTCGTGTATCCACTGCTCACACCTTCTTCCACACAGTTCAAGCTCAAGATTGCCGATTTCCGTCAGGACATAATGACAGTGTAAAAAACATATTTTTTATAAAAGTTACCTAGTACAGCGTTAAGCTGGAGGAAATACTGACCCATCCACTTACTTTGAGACTGTATAATATTGCTCGTCTGTTAACAGTGAGCTATATATTTGAATAACATCTGCATACGTTGTAAACGATTTTGTAGGTAGGTCAAACACTTCTAAGCGAACTCAGGTCCTTGCTTTCAAAACGATCAATGTTAGATAATTTTACACAATTCAACTCAAATATTGATCTATGTTGGTGTTGTTGTTCTGTTTCATTCAAGGTTGAAAAATCAGACAGAAATTGGCTGTCTCATATGAAAGAAAATTTGACAATAATCATTGAAGTTGGAAGATGTGTAATCATTCCGCCCAAATAAAAGCTCTGAAATATGCTAAATATGCAGCATTAAAACAAAGTGCAACTAATAATTTTAATGGTTTGCTTGGTACCAGGCTATAATCCAGTCTCCACATCAAATGCTACGACTTACTTAAGGCAGTAAACCGCAGGTGTGCAACAATGTGGCATGCTTCAGTGCTAAAATGAAGCTTCAGTGCTTCATTTTAGCACTGAAGCAATGTGGCATGCTTCAGTGCTAAAATGCCTCTCAGAAAAGGTTATATGGAAAAGACATTGTGTAGATGGAAGATGGCCAAGAGGGAAGTGACCATCAGTGAGGGTGTCCAAGGGGGGGAGTTGTACTTTTCTTGCAGTGAATACTATGAAAATGTTTTAAAATCTCAAATGAAATTAAAAGATTAAAAAAAAAGTTTTTAATTTATGTCTGCCCCATTTCCTGAATTTCTGTTGAAAGTATTTTACAAAGAAAAAGCTTGTCCAAATTATTGTCCGAATCCCAATTTGATGGCAAATAAGACGTTTTTTCTAGATGTCTCTCCTTTAAGTGTTCTTTCCAAACCGTTGAACCCTAAGCTGCAGATTCCATCGCAAGAATAACAAGTGTTTACTCTTTTGATTACATGTGCCCTTCGTTTTCACATCTTGGAGGCTTTTTAGAGGTGTTTCTGAATAACAATAATTGGAATGCTACTATGTCACATTCAAAAGTGTCTTTCAAAGGCCACTGTCAAACTCCCCCCACCAAAACCCCTTCTTTTACCAGCCCCCCACATTTTCTCACGCCGAAATAAAATGATCAACTTTCTCCTCTTTTGTTTGGTTTTTCAGGGTCTTCTGAGGTTTATTTGTGAGTTTAGGAAAAGCAAACACTTTCCCTTGCAGGTTCTGCAGTGAGTCACTGAAACTCCTTTGTGTTCGTCTCTGTCCCTCTGGGTTTGAAAGTTTATTTTGAGGTGCGCTGAAAAGATGTGATGAAGTGGGCGGTGGTTGGTAGTTTTACAGCTGGGGCATGACTAGGATTGTTAGGTGCTTGGATGGACTTCAAAGCAACCTTTTGGTCAGGTTGAGGCCAGACATTCATAGAAACTCACTGCGTTAGTCACATTACTAGCACCAACGCCTCGGAGCAAGCTAGGCTTGAAAATCAATCTGTCATGTCGGCTGCGGCTGGATCGCCTTGCCCGCATGGGGGTGTATGTGTGTGTATAAACGGTTCTAGCCAATTTTTTGTGTGTATTATTTGACTTTCAGTTGGTGATCACATAAAGAGGCCACTCTGTAGTTTCTCTGAACCCACTCCACTTTTTTCCTCTATCTAGTAGGAGGCAGGGTGTCAGAAAGAGTGTGGTGTGTGTGTGGGTGGCAGAGGAGTGTGAAGCAGGGCTGGTCAGTCCCAGCAGGAAAGGCCTGATCTGGACATGGTTGTTAAGTTTCATTGGCTAACGGGGGGGGGGGGGGTCGCTTCATTGGCTGCTATCTGCGCAGCTCATTATTCACATGGTGGGTGGCAGCAGGGAACGAAAACCCCCCTCAGGAGAAAAAAAATACCAAAGACGTGGCCACAGGAGAGGACTCAAGCAAAGTAGGCACTGGGCAGTATCCAGATTTTAAGACATGACAAAATAAGCAAAATTATATAAAAAATACACCCTTAAATGTTTCAAACTTTAATCATGGTTTTAGTACTGATCAAAGAACAGAATTTCCCCCCACAATTAGTCTTAACATCATGTATGTTTTTGTGTCTAAAAATATTTCTAAAAGCCGAATCTTTGCTTCTTGTAAGCAAGAGAAAAAGTTAATAATTCTTTCAGTGTGCCACAACAAAAGAAAAAAAAAACTTAGGTCACTTTAACATCACACCTGTGACTCTCCACGTTTAAAGCAAATAGACTTGTAGAACTGCAGCTGAAACTCTTTCTTTGGTGAAATCTTAAATCATACATGACATACACAGAAAGAAATGCATTCTACACCTCATTGCCTTTTTCTTATCTTGAGGAACATGTATGGTTTTGAAATAGCGGCCATTTATTTTTCGAGTTAATCCAACTTTCACAGATAGCCTGATTTTCCATGTTCTCCCTGTCAGACGGGATTTCATTTTCTTGAAGGATTAATGCAATCAAAGCTGCTGCGAAATCCTCTTTTGGGAATAATGACCAGTCATACCGACACAATCTGCTGTCGGCCAAGTGTTTACTCTCAATCTGTCGATGTATTGGCTGAAATGCATGTCACATTGAGTTTGGTTCCTTGTTTTTCATGACCTCACATATTTGAGAGGTGATAAAGCAAAAAAAAAAGCAAAATAAACAACTTGGCAGCTTTGTTTGTAGCCATTAATATTTGCTGCCAAGAGTCACATTGGCGAAAGGAAGATTAGGATGTAAGAATCTTATAGCTGATGTACTTGGAAGATTGGGGTGGGGGCTTATCACCGTTCCAGCTCCGCTCAAAGCCGCTGCATCCCACTGATAAATCACAGCGATTGTGTGTGACAGTTTCAGGACGATGGGAAGCAAGAATTTATGCCAAAGACTGACTGATCAACAACTTCCTTAACCTTCACCTTGGGATGATTGCTTGAGCAGACTGATTTTAGACTTTCTTGACTGGACACGTATGAGGAATAAAGAAATCTGCATTTTTGTGTCAGAGCTTCTGTTTGCTTCTTCCAGCTAAGCAAACGGAAAAGTTTCCCCGCTCAACGTGCTCAGGTTTGCCCTTTTTGTTCTGCACTCAGAAACACAAATAAAAGAGAATCTATTCACTTCTTAAGGAGTACAGACTGTATTATGTTTCTGTTTTGAAGCTTGCACAACATTCCTCAATCTCGAAGTAACACGGCTCACAGACAGAAACCAAATTTGAAGCTGGAGAGTGGCAAGCAGGATTAGTGTTTTTGAAACTTTGGAAAAAAGAAAATTAGAGGAGATGGTGTTGGAGTTTGATGGAGCATGGGATTAGGACGGCTTTCTTCGTGTTGTTGGCCTACTTTGGGATAGAAACTCAAAGTCTGGTCTCATTTGATTTAAATTAGGAGGGAGGCGGATTTAGACAGCTTGAATGGTCACTGCAAGGACAAACATTTGTCTTGTTTATCATCTTTGCGATGACCAGAGACTTACACCGGCTTTACAGAATATGTTTTCCACTCCTTTGTGTGGAAATGATTAAATCGTTGTTGTTGATGTAAATAAACCTTATCAGTAGTTTTGAATTCAAACCACAGTGTCAAGGATGTAATTTCTTCAGCTGTGATGTTATAGCATTAATGTGTATTAAGCACATGGAATAGGACTCTATAACTGTGATGTTCAAAACAAGAATACATCACAGAATTGCACAATTTGAATTCTACCTGTAAAACATTGCTAGTTGTAGCTATAGAGACCCTAAATGCATGGAAATACCTGAAATCCATCCATCCATTTTCTGTACACCCTTGTCCCTTAGAGAGGTCGGGAGGGATGCTGGAGCCTATTTCCAGCTAATGTTCTGGGCGAGAGGCGGGGTACACCCTGGACGCCAGTCTGTCGCAGGGCAACACAGAGACATGCAGGACAAACAACCATGCACACACACACTCACACCTAGGGAGAATTTAGAAAGACCAATTAACCTGACAGTCATGTTTTTGGACTGTGAGAGGAAGCCGGAGTACCTGGAGAGAACCCACGCATGCACAGGGAGAACATGCAAACTCCATGCAGAAAGACCCCGGCCGGGAATCGAACCCAGGACCTTCTTGCTGCAAGGCAACAGTGCTACCAACTGTGCTGTGCAGCACTGCCTGAAATCCATGAATACTTGATGCTTAACATGTATAACTACTTATTTTAATAGTTCAAACACCAGATATATACATGAATATACAAAACTGTCTTGTAATTTGTAGAACATCAATACACTAAAGATAACCATGTAATTTTGATGAAACATGTTAATTGTATCTCCATGTCCATGTACTGGACTGCACTCAACAGTCATAATAAACAAGTGAGCTTCTTTTTACTATAAGAATACTTTTAGATGTGCGTGAGAACTTACTATTGAATAGTTTTTCAATATAACAGAAGCAACAATGTTGTAGCTTTCCAACTTAATTTTAAAACAGAATTAGGTGTACATTTTTTATGTCTCACGAAGACAGTCCTGGAGTTTTACTTTGCTTGGGCAAGGAAAATTTTACACCTACATTTGGTTTATTTCATTTTCATCACCGAGTTTTCTGGCATGTTGCTGCTTATACATGAGTTGAATGCAGCAGGAACAAAAAACAGTGGAGACTGAGAGAATATGATGCGTTGTTAACCCGTTGTTTACTGGGTTTCCATTAAAAGTGATTGAAGGTTTTGATGGGTTTTCACAATGCCAAAGCAACTATCTAAGGAAACAAACTCGGGTCTATTTAAGCAAACAGTTAAATGTGTCCTTCCTGTAAGCCAGGTGAAAATTTAGTACCACCTTTGAGCCAGCTGACTGGTATTGCCCAATAACAGGAGGGGTAGAGCCAGCACTGCCTTTCTCAGTCAAACTTCAGTCGATTCCACACGGTTTGTAGTCTCTTATTAAAAAGATTTAAGGGGTCATCAGTGTTGTAGTGATAGAGTGAGCCTCTCAATGCTGTTGTCAGAGGTTCCACTTTTGAACTCAGGATTTTGGCTACATGTCAGGATTTTATGCTCCATGCAGGTGGAGAAAACTCCAGTACTTTCTTTGTTTTCTATTTGCAAAGGCTTTAAACCATAGGAACAGCTTAAGGTTTTTAAAATCCAGCATAACCTGATACCATCAACTAGCACATGCCTGGTCAGTACTGTATGATAGTTGGGGAACAAATATGGCTAGTCTTGTTCCCGTTTTTCACACAGCTGTGGAGAGGGTTTGGTTTTCCCATGCCATGTCACAGCAAAGGTCTGCTGGCGTCCTTATCACCGATCTGACCTCATGTGATGGATACGTCCTGTTGAGTCTAATTGTGATGAAATGTAAACTGAGCTGAGAAGTAGGTGATAACTGAGGTTCTAGTTACAGCCACTGTAATTTTGACTCCTTGTCACCGCAGAACGTAAGACGAGATAGCAGAGGACCTGTAAGTAAAGTGAGCCACCGTGCTGTGTGTTTTGGAAGCTTTAGTCATTAAGAATTAAATGAACCGCTATTGCGTTTTGTAGAAGACTAAGCACAATTCTGACTTAGCTGTGTGGGCCTTTTTTTTACTCATAAATAAGGCAAGCACCTCTGATTGTGGGGTGAATGTATAATTCATGCACTGCCCCTCCTGCTCCTCCTCTCTGTCTTCTCATTTTCTGCCAAGCTATTTCTTTTCAGCTCTTTGTTGTCTGTACCCTCAACTGCATTTAAATTAATAATTAAATTCATGCTCAAAGAATGTCAGCGATACCACCTGCTGGTTTCCTTTCGGCCTCTTCGGCTGATTCCGCAAAGAGGAAGAAAACACAGGGCTGAATCTTTAAATTGCATTCAGTACCACTATAAAAGAAGAAATGAGTGTATTTAGCTGTTTTTTGAAAGATAACAGGCATGTGAAACTGAAAAAAATCAAAGTGAATCCACATACATTGATAATAAAAATGAGACGCACTCCCTTTTAATTGTAGGATTTTACATATCTGGGGATAAACAAAATCTTTATTGTGTTTTTAACTTCATTCTGTGTGCAAAAACACACAAGCAGTTCCATACAAACACAAGTGAAAACAGAAGCTGAGTTTCTCTCACACTTGCTGCTATGACTGGATATAAGAAGGAAAGTAGCAGTCAGGTGCGATTCAATAAAGGACTTCATTAACAGATCATCTGGAAGTGTGACCTCATCTAGTAAAGCAGGGACATTTGCTGGCCAGGTCACTGTTAATACATTGCTAAGGAGAAAAGGCGTCTATAATGACTTTTGGGTATAAAATTGTTCCGGTTAATCAATCTTGCAACGGCTTTAAGATCATGTCCAAACAGCTTCGAGTCAATCATTTAACAGTAACGGAGATTATTAACTAGAAGAAAAACACTTAAATCTTTCCACGAGGGGACGTCCATAAAAATCAGAATGTGCATTATCCAGAGAAATTACAAAAAACGAGTAGGCTCAACTCAAACTTACCATCCAGTAACATATTAATGTTCATGACTGTAGTGTTAGAAATGCATTGAGCACGTAGGCTTGTTTGGAAGTGTTGCCTATGTCCTCCTAAAGAATATGGCAGCACAACTCAAGTTTGCAAAGATGCATCTGAAAGAACCACAATATGTGAAGCAACATGCTTTGAATGGACACAAGCAAAGTACAGATTTGTTACCAGAACACAATTTGAAGAAAACAAAATGCAGATTATCAACAGAAACAACGTCTTCCGAACATGGTGGTGGATGGTTGATGATATGGGTTTGTTTTGCAGCAACTGGACCTGAGAACCTAGCAGTTATTAAATCGACCATGATCATGAACTTCTCTGTAAAATATTCTAGAGTCTGTCTGACAAGTATAGCATTCCTGAATTTGATCCAACCACTCCACTTACGCTTTATAGCTATGTAACAGCTACTGGGTACCTTTATTTTGTCATGACTGTATAGAGATGGGGAAGCTTTGTGTGGTTTGTGTGCAGCTTTGGATCAACTGAGCCCATCAGAAAGCTACCGTTCATTACATGCTCTTGTTGTTGACTTTTCAGTATTGTCTCACGACATCCTTCCCTGCCCATGTTGGTTTCCTGTTAATTTGTTTGTCCGCCTTATTCCTTGTACCCATGTCGACTTGCATGAATTATGGGTGTAGTTTCCGGTCAGCTAAATAAGAAAATAATTTCTCCATGGTAAGTGCTGCCATAAACAGGGAGTCTTTCTCAAAATGATTACAAAACAAAAGGTTTTAGAGCAAAACGATCTGCACCTTCTAACCGCAGAATGACAGTGATCCGATTTGATGTTTTTCCTTGAAATAACAGAACAGAAACCTTTCATGAATATTAAGGATCTGCAGCGTATTTAATATTCATTTCACTTATTTATTTTTGGATGAGATTCAGCTTCGAGACGCACACTAAATCACATTCCCACTCATGTCTTCCCCCGCTCCCAAATAAAATCTTGAATTTAGACAAGCACATTCCTGCTGATGGAAAAATTCATTTTGAACTCGTCGAGTGTGGAATTACAAACTCAGATCTGAAGAGTGCATGCTGTTAATATTTTTGATTAAGCTGATCCAACCCACTGTCAGCTCAGCATATACCTTTACTGATTTACCATCGGGTAGTAATTAAACACAGACTATCTCAGGCTTGACATGCTCTCGGGTCACTTTAGGTTAAAGAAACAGTGTCTAGACTCTAGAAAATATCTTCTTACTATTTTTGCAATTCCTTGGAATTTAACTGCACATCAGAGACATATCAGAAAGTTTTTACAAACACATGATTTTGTACTCAATCAGATCACGGCTCAAGAGTTTGATAAAATATGCTTCACACTCATATTCAGTGAGAACATGGGAGCAGAAAACCAGAAAACCAAACATTGGACAGATGCACCAGAGAAACTTGGAAGTTGTGAGAGTGACATTACTTATTTGGCCTTTGTTGACTTATTTCATTTTTTGGCACATATTGGGAGGCTGATGCACTGCAGTTAGATCCGTGTTCAGCCTTGCAAACATGAGGAGGTCTGAAAAATTGACTAGATTGGACTAATCACTGGATCGACAAGCGTATCCTTGACAAAGTATAAACAGGCTGGATGCATGTCCAAATATCTGTGTTTGTTCACAGATATTTGGAGAAAAAAAGATGGGACTGTAGTATCAGTGCCAAGAAGGAAGTAAGGCTTCACAACATCAGCAAAATATTAGAGAGCTTGTCCCTGGAAATTGCAGTGATGATATCTGTGACGATTAACCCACATTTTCTTGACACTTTATTTTTTACAATTATAGAATCTATCCATTGCTCTGTATGACAGTTGGCATCTCATCCATGAAAGACTTGCATCGTCTGTGAGATATTAAGGGCAGTTAGAGTCCAAGCAGCTGGGCAAGTTTATTACGAATATTCTGAGCCTAAATACCTGACACTTAAGTATAGTTTCCTACCAAATATTCCATTCAAGCAGTCTTGAGCAATGGCCATATTACAGCCATTAGCTATATTCCTTTGGGGCTGTTGCTTTTTATAACAGTCATTGGCAAGAAGTGGGGTTCACCCTGGAAAGGTACCCTGTCTATCAACACAGAGAAACACAGGACAGCAACCACTCATACATACAAATATATAAGGACAACTTACAGAGACCAATTAACAGAACAGCCATGTCTATGGACTGTGGAAGGAAGCTGGAGTACCCAGAGAGAACCTATGCATGCACAGGATGCATGCATGCAAAAGATCCCAGTCAGGGATTTGGGTCAGGGAACCCAGTACAAATTGCCATATTACAAATTTAATTTAATTCAAAGAAACATCAACACAGTCTACTTGATGTTACTGAAAAAATTGATAAAAATTTCATACAGCAGCTAAACCAAGATGACATACTGACTCTTTTTATAGTGATTCTGTATGTAGCTTATATTAATTCATTTGATTTTGATACATGAACTGAAGTCAAACTTTTTCAACTGTGCACCCAATAAATTTAGTATTAGTATTCAAGAATATGCAGAATATTATATCTTATTTCTATTTTTTTGAGTGAAACAAACTTAAGAGTCTGATATTAGCTGTTTAATTAGTCAGGCTATACGAGACATTAATGAGGTTGTACACCATGACATACATAGTTTTTGTGACTAGAAATATATCTGTGCACCTGAATTTATCTTTTATGTTAGCAGGGGAGAGTGTCGAAGCCTTACTGGACTCAGTTGATTCGCAGTGTGCATGGATCAGGTGAAAGAGGGCCATGCTCTGGGCTCTCTGCTGCTTCTTCTACCATTCTCATTAAACAGACTTTGAACCTTTGCCGAGGTGTAATAATATATAATCTATTTTTTTTTTTTACCTACCTTTATATCCCTTGGCACTGTGTCTATGCTGAGATGCAAAGGTGTAGTTATCAAGTGGGCAAAAGTTTCACATATTTACTTACTTTCATTAACTACTGGGAACTTTTTATATAAGCATCACTCCTGAGATGGCTATAACTGGATGTACAGGGGTTGCTATATTTTATGCTCAGAGGGCTCAGATAATAAGATTTTCTCTCTACTTGATTAACAATAGGGCTCTTTTTGGCTGCCGGAGGTAAACAGAGACCATAGAAGCTGCTGAGATCACAATCTAATGGATCCATAAGACGATTGCATAATATATTGAGTTTTAGTCATCATTGCAGTACGGCATGTGTGATATTGCAATTGTGAAAGACTGCTTAGATAAAATTTGAGGTGCCATGCATTCAAAGTCTTCATGAGATGGATAAACTTTTCCTCCCCCTTATCCACACAAATAATACAGATCATAGTGAAAAAGATCCTGAAAATCATAAGTGCTGTGACATCAAGATGATTAAAAAGAAAGACAGAGTAAGAATAATGAGGGTAACTTGCAATCGACACTTCAGATATTTTCAACAGTGCCACAATTTATAATTTTCCTAGTATAGTGCAGCTCTAAAATGGTAATAAAGACTGGAAGCATCGATAAATTTCCAAATAATGCAAAGACAGAATATCTGGAGTCATATTTGTATATTTAAATAGTTGGAACCATACAAGCTTTTCTTGTTTTGCTGGTTTGGACTATTTAGAGATGCAACAATTAGTCAGCTAAAGGTAAAAATCTGTCACCTTCATTTAATGTCAAATTCAAAATCGGTACTTCTACTAAAGGACATGCAGCACATTTTTCCTGTTTTAGAGATCATTGTTCCTAAAAAAAAAAAAAAAAAACCATTAACATACGTAGCCGACAGTGTGGTTAAGTCCCCATACAGATTGCCTGATTAAACCAGGAAAGGGCTTCCTAATTCTTAAATATGACAAAGCCTGTTATCTAGGTAGCAGCAGGCTGGTTGGTAAACGTTATTTACCCTGAGAGTCTCACTGATTCTATGCTGCTGTGCTCCCTCATTCTAAATAAAATCAGTCTTCATGCTCTCAAGGGCCTTCCAGTGTGAGGCCATATATATAGGTCAAATCTTACAGATGTGCTTCAAAAGCCTATCCAGGAAAATACACTTATTTTTATTTGGTTAAGTTTATTATTACAGGATGTAAGGATAAGGGAATATGCTGGAATATCAACAAACTTAATGCAAATAGCATTTTTTCTCCCAAAATAAGTTAAATTTAATTTATTATCCATTTACATGTCAATCCAATTTAGATACTATGTTAGTATTTAAAGCAAAAACATCATCTTCCTAAAAGATCATATGGATAATACTGATTCTTTTTTGATACAATACTTTGCCCTAATGGTGCCCTTGGGCGACGGGTGACATTGTAGATGAGAACTCGCTTTTAACAGGAAGAGACACCAGCCTCAGGAAGAGGCGGCCATTTGCCTCGACCGGCTGGGGGATGAGAGGACAGGAAAGGGACACAAACACAGAAAGATAGGACATTGAATGACTGCAAAGGAAGGCAGTTAATTGTTGCAATAATATAAACATGCATGAAGAGAAATGAAATTAGATTGCAGTTAGGAAACATAATCAACAGTTCACAGGATGTTGTGTCAACTGATTGTTCTGTATCCGGTTCCACTTCAAACTTCAGAAGTCACAAGAGGAGCAAGTTGCTCTCAATATGCTCTTTTCGAATAATATGGAACTTCTGCTGTATTGCAGCGGTGAGAAAAAAATAATTTTAAACTTTCTTTCTGCACCGTAGACAAAAAATCATCCAGAGACATTTCAGTAGTTGTCTAGATGTTGATCTGCAAGTTTCTTCAGAAACAAAAAAACAAGTTTGAAATCATTGAATGCATAAACCCAGCACACACTTATACTCATATTATTTGTTGCTGTAATGATATTACAAAATCGAAGCAAGCATGTATAAATTAAAAGTATGAGCCAGAGCATAGAACCCTGGAGAGATCCATGACAAACTCTTTTCAGAAAACCTCACAATCTCACAACACAATAATTGTAAGAAGAATCAGACTGTTTTTAATTTTTATTTGCTTTGTGATTTCCAACCAGTTATTTGAAGTGTGATTTTGATTTAAAAAATTAAAAGAAGACACAACATACTGTTGTCCGGATTTAATTGTGTACATACATCTTATGGCATGATTGGCCTATTTAAAATTATGCTCAATGTTGCCTCTTCTGTGATGGAATTAGGAGGTATAACAATGCACTTAATAAATATTACCTGCATACAAATACAACCTGCAGCTGTGTAAATCACTAGAATTGCCTGGAATAATTGTTAACAGCAAAACTAACAAACAAATGTATGCTATGGTCCAAGTGAAAGGAAAGTATTGATTAAGGTTTCATTTTTCAGATTCTCTTGTGAAGTATTGTCAGCAACCCTTCTAATCAGGATAAAGTCAACATGTCTTGAATTGGTGCATAAAATAACATTATTGTAAGAGACTGGGTACAGTGTGGAGACATTTGTCATCTCAAATCCCTGATGTAAAAGGGAAATTGGGTGAGAAGTGAAGATGTTGCGATGGTGTCTGTTTCAGCAGAGAAGAGCGAGAGTGCAGGAATCTACTCATCATTGGGTCGATGGATATGAGCAGAGAGCTGCAGCAATAATTGAGTCTGGTGGCTGAGAAGTGTGAAAAGCACCAGGGTAGCAAAAAAAGAGCCATAACTTGATTTGACTGGAGGTGAGATTTACAACATGTGTGATAAACAACGGCGATTCCCCCCCGTATCTGAGACTCTCGGAGGATGCAGGAAGCTACAGGGAACAGCAAAGGCACCTTGTAAATAATCTTTGGCACTAGCGTACGCTGACCATCAGTGCTGGGATCAATATTTTCAAGTCTAAGCTGTGAGGAAACTGAATCTGTATTTTAGCAGGTTTTGTTTGCTGAATTTAATCTAAAATATCAGAGAACAACTTTATCATGCACAGATGTGTATGTAAACATTCTCATGAAAAAAATGGAGAAATGTCATCTGTATTGGCATGAATTATAGTCTGTATATTGTTATGAAAACATTGTGTATTGTTGCACCTCCGGGTAACCTTAGCTGGTAGCTGTTCATGGTTCATATACTAAACCAAAGCTCTTGCATGACATTTTATATGTGGACTCTTTCCATGCTTTCTGTTATTTCAGTCACTCACTGGGGGCGCACAGTGTTTTTATGATGGGTGGAGATGCTGTGATGGAGAAAGGCAGTTCTATGCATGCACCGCAACCAGAAGCCCCCCTGCCTTAGTGCTACACACTCCACCCACCATCGTACTCCCACCACCTCGCCTCCCCGCCTCGTCTCCAGCATAAAAAAAAAAGTGAAGATGTGCTGTGGCGTTGGCTGCCATTCAGCCTGACTCTCTCACCGACCCCACAGAATGCCTTTCAGGCTTCCCCCCTAGAGTAACAACTGCTGCATTTTATTACAGCGTGAAATGGGGAGTGAAAGACTGCTATGGATGCTCCTACTTAACCATGCAGAATGTGTCACTGTCAGGACGATAAGAGGACAAAGAGGAAATCAGAAGCCCAAGCAAATGCTTTTGCCGAGCCTCAAAGCTCCAATAAGGGGAAGCAACCCGCTGGTCTCATATTTGTTTTAGAGAAGGGCATTTATGCCGCTTTGGGTGAAATTAGTCCAGAAATATGTTAACATCACATAGCATAATTACACGGGTTCCTCGTGTGACTCAAACAGATGGTAGCTGTATTGGCAGTTGGAGAAATGTGCTTGAGGGAAACCCAATGTCGGCTCCCCTGACGAGCACATGTGCTGCGTCCAGTTCAGTTATGTTCTCTGCTTGAGTTACTTTGTGTATTTTCCCAAATTAATTACCAAAAGTCAATTACTAAGCTATTGGCATAACAATATGTTACAAAATGTTTGTTGGGTCCCTTGATGGACCTTTATGGAAAGAAAACATTATTTTATTTGTTTTTTTGGTACATTTTAATTTGCAGATATTAACCGTTAACAGCAGAATCAATGTTGCACATTTTAAACCCCAAACATAAACACTTTTCAAAAGTAGTTATGCTCTGTAAACTAACAACTATCATATGTTGTTAGTTTTTTTTCCCCCCCAATATGAAATTTTATGTAAGATGTGCAAAATTATGAAGTGGGAAAAAGATATGTGGTTTTCAAATTTTTCTTTACTCTGAAAGTGAGATTTAGATGTGTTTACATCATGCTTTAGTTTGATATCCCTAAATAAAATTCACAGGTACCCATCAGGTGACATTTTGGAAAACCATACAAAATGTTACATGTGGCAAAATTTATGAAACATTGAAACATGAGGATGGCAGCATCATGTGAGACTTACTGATCCTCAACAGGGACAAGAGAACTTGTAGTCTGGTAAAAAACGTGTTGTTTTACACTTTGCTTTGTATGAGAGCACAGCATAGAGGGTCCCAACCCTCGGCTATTGAGAAACAATTGCTTGTTGGAGGCGTGGACTCGGTTGAAGTTTAATATTTTACCCAATTGTTAAAACAAGCAGGACACCAGCACTTGAGGACTCAAGTGGGCCATCTCTGGTGTAAATAAAGAGTTAGAATGGCTCAGTCAAAGACCTTCCCTAAATCCAATAGAGAATCTCTGGTGAGGCTTAAAAATTTATGTTCAGACACTTTCATCTAACCTGACTGACCATGAGTGAAGAAGGATGAGCTGAATTTTAGTTCTTAGATGTGTAAACCGGGTGCAGATATACCCCAGAAGACTCACAGCAGTAGTTACAGTCGGTCTTGTAATGTTTTACCTCGGGTGGCTAAATACAAATGCACTTCTTAGTTTTGAGATTTTTATTTGTAATGTGTGGTATAAACAGTGCAACAATGTAAAAAATGTTAAAAAGGGTGCAACTACTTTACCAAAACACTGAAACTCAAAATCTTTTTTTTCTGTTGAAGACTAGATATTTCTGGCAGAAAAAAACTGGCTAAGAAGAAGTAAAGTTTCTGGCTGTGTTTCAAGCCGTTTTACCTCCCTTGGCAGCATCAGTAACATGGTTTAGATTGAGAACCAAACTGTGTAAATAAGAATCAGGAACTTGATTGATGATAGCACCTTTGTAATTATATCCAGCTGCCCTATTTGCTTTGGCAAAACATCTGTCGTCGACTCTCCTCTTCCCTCCTGAAATGTCAAGTTAGTGGGTGTGGCTGCCGAGGAACGCTGACAGATTGGCAGTTTCCATCACACCTGCAGGGAGCTATCTGCCTCAACACAGATACTTATCTTTTATTAACAGTGCCATTTACGATAAAACCCACTAGCTGCAGAAGTTCCTGGTAGGATTCAGCTAATTTATTTTTCCTTTAGAGGGAAACTTCTAAAACAAACATAAAAAAACCAACAAGATTTGTTATATGTGGGTGAGAAAACACTAAACTCACAGCCAGCATTCGGATCTGTGTTGCAATATCTCTGGTACGCAATGTGCTGTGCTAATTCATGCAGCTTGGCACAGAAGCTTAGACCATCTCGAGGTGACACTGACTGTAACGTCGCATGAGTAGCTGGGAGAGTAGGGTTGCACCTTAAGAAAAGCCAGAGGAATACATTCAGTCTGTGATTGAAGATTGTTCAGTGAGCAGAATGTGCTTGATCCCTGAGCTTATGTGTGTATGTTTAGTGATTTGTAGAGGGGATTTGGAGGCTTTACATGTGCGTCTATCAGTGGAATGTCCTTTAGGCTGTGGGACAGCTCCTTGTCACCAGTCCAACTGCTTGTTGTTTAGGCTTGGGATGCCTTTCCCGCTCCTAGTCGAGATCAGAATAATGATATAAAGTTAACATATTATTAATAGCAGATGATTTTCATCTTCATAGACTGAAGCCTGCCTTGGACAGCTCAGCAAAGCTCAAATGTCGTCTCAAATCCCTGAGCTGCTGCAGAGTTTTCACCTGCCTGGCTCTGTCTCAAACCACATTAGCTCCCTTTCAAGCTCTCATCTTCCACCAATTATCTCCTCACTTGACACTCGTATGCCTGAAATTACAGGAGTGATATCTGCATTGCTATGAAGTCATTAGGAAAATACCTTCCCTCCCCACAGTTTCGAGCCAGCAGTAAGAAACTCCTCACCTCATCCGCGCCCGAGCTTATTCCTGCCGGAAACGATGCCGGCGAAGCAACGAGAGACTGAGTGTGATGGAGTGCTGGCAGGCTCTTGGGCGTCTTCCCTTGATTGCAGCGTGTCCTTCAGAAGCAAGGTTTATGTTTCATAATGCACCCGTCCACCACACTCCATAAAAATCAAATAAACTTTACACCAGGGATGGTAAAATAATGACAGAGCTTCCTAATGAGCGAATTAAATAGCAATAAATACAAATCTGGCCTTCTGACTGAGATGTGAGATTTTTTACATCAACCACAGTGTTTAATGCTGTCCCCAATGTACGATAAATGCCCTCATTGAGCCACTCTGCTGCACTGTACCTTACATAACTCTGCAAGTCCTTTTCACATGTTGGACTAGATGAGAAATGAAGGAGAACGTCTTGAAAGACCATTATTCAATCTACCTTTAGCACTGTAGTCGATGAAAGAGGCTAAATTAAGTAGGGTTGAATGAGGGACTTTGGCAGGTTGTCGGGTGGTGCGGTTTGGGCTGCTCCCAGTGCTGTGCAGATGCTGCCTGGCAGTGGTTTCCCTGAGCTTGCTCTTCTCTTTCACACCAGCTGCAGGAGAACATAAAAAGCCTTGCTCCTCTGCATCTGAACTCCGTCTGTAGAAAGATCTGGAGGTACAGCGGCTGTTTATTGAATCTGATTCGCTTTCTGTTGTCGTGTCTAAAGCAGGAATGGTTGACTGGTATTGCAGCAGAGCTTCTTTTTTTTTTTTTAATTGTATCATCTCATTATGGTTGGTAAATCGAGTTTGAGCTTCGTTCATTGTGAGGTTTTTCTATAATTCCGTGCCTGTGTTGAGCGCTTGGTAAATGCGTTCCCTGTGTTAAAAGCAAAAAGAAAATCTGAATCCCATGAACTCTAAACCAAGTGTAACATGTTTTAAACTGTTTAAAGAGGAGTTCATTCCCAGTGCCAGAGTGCATCATGCACCACAAAGTCTTGCCTCATAAAAGTTTTTCACACTTTTTCACTTTACAACCACTAACATCAATTAACTTTTTAAAAAAGATTTTATGTGATAGACCAGGGGTGTCTGGGTTCAGTTCTCCAGAGCTATCTGCACCTTTTGGATGTATGCTTTGTCCTGCACACCTGAATTAAAATGTTGAAACCGCTCATAAAATGCTCATCAGAATGTCATTCAGCTCTGCAGCAGTCTGGTAGCGAGACATTAATTTGATTCAGGTGTGTTGGAGAAGGGGTGCGTCTAAATGTTGGAGGATAGCAGCTCTCAGTTACTGAATTTGGGCACCCTGGTGGTAGACGAACACAAAGTAGGGGAAATTAAAGCCTGAAATGTGCTGTGTGCAACTATATTCAGGCACAATGGGTTAGTGAGTGTTATAATAGCCTACATACCGGATGTTCTACCTATCCGTAGGTAATTTCTCATATTATGACCATTAATCCCATTTGCCGTTTTTTAAGCTTGACGCCACTTGATGAACACTGAAAACAATGTGATATCTGAGATGCTGATACCTTCCATGTGAGCTGTGAACTATGAACCTATCTTTTTTGTAATGTTTTATTTTCACAATATTTAGTTTATTATGTATTTAGATTCTTACAATGTCTTAAAGTATTTTTGCTACTACTGTAAGGTGAACTTTCACTCCAATTCAAGTCTGCAACCGTTTGTTTGCAGGATTGCCCTGTATTTTTCTTCATCCCATTAACTCTGACCTCACAGTATTATGCCGCCACTACCATGTTTCAACGTGGTGATGGTATGTTCAGTGTGATGTGCTAGGCTAGTTTTTTGCTTTACAGTATTTTCCATGTTGGTCAAATTTTTTTACTTGGGACTGAGATTAAATTAACTCTTGTTAAATAGTTGGCATATTTAAGCAGTTGATTGTACTACTTTCTACTTAGTAGTTTTAATGTAGAAAGGAGGTGCCTATCTGTTAATAATAAAAAAAGTCAAATCCTTTTCCTGCTGTTTCACAATTATGCATTTCATGTAAACTCCAAATAAATCACACTGAGGTTTGTGGTCATAGCATGACAATGTGCGAAGTTTAAGGGGTATGAATGCTTTTGCAAGACACTGCATGTTTTGGCTAGGTCTTGTTTAAGGTGAAAAGGAAAGATCTGTCAGGGTGACACCATACCAAGCCAAGCATGAGTAGATTTACACAGCGACCTTGATTCTGTCTGCAGACCCTCATTTGCTTTTGTAGTAGACAGTGAGTGTCCTTTGAAGGCATGCCTGGCATTTGTAACAAAACGCGGTGTGACTGGTTGTTGTGAATGTGGCGGAGGAAGCGCCTCAGTGAGGTGTCAGTTAGATGCTGGTCCATGCTCCGCAGCAGCTGGTCTTTGATGTGGCTGTGTCTTTTGAAGAACTTACACCCTTCTCCTTCTTTCAGTGTCTGGAGCCCTGCAAGGAATCTTGGGACCTGAAGGAAAACCAGTGCCAAGATTTATGTGAGGTATGTTACTACCACGAATAACTGAGCTTATACCTCAGGATTCCAGGGTTTGAGCTTTCTGAGACCCAGTGGGGAAATTTCACCGAGGGGAAAGTCTGAAAGGGGTGTGAAGTAACTCTTTCTGCGCTGTAACGACACCCTCCTGAGAGACTGAATCAGAGCCATTTAATGTACTCACCGTTTCAGTGACTCACAAGCTGAAATCTAAACAGGACAGTCACTGTTAAGTCAAAGAGCTGCTTGTTTGCAGCCAGCCATTTAAAAACTAATCTGACATATATTTTCCCTCTCCTTCCCCCTCTTTCCTCTCTCTTTAGCCCCTTTTTCCCAAGAAGCACTACGAGTGTCTTACAAGCTGCGAGTTCTTGAAGTCCGTTGAGGGAGTGAAGCAAGGTGACTGCCCCGCGCCAGAGAAGGCTAGCGGCTTTGCTGCAGCTTGTGTAGAGAGCTGTGAGGAGGATGGAGAGTGCTCCACGGTCAAAAAGTGTTGCAGCAATGGGTGTGGTCACACCTGCCAGGTGCCCAAGAATCTCTACAAAGGTAATAGGAAAAAATAGGTGAACTTGCGTCACAATAAATGAAAGTGAGGGCAATATTTATCCTCAAAGGGCAAAATAAGAAAATGTGATTGTTATCAGGAGCAGGACCACTGTATTTGAACAGTTTTAAATAATATTTTTGAGAATAAATTGTAAGTATCAGCTGTTTCTATTTTCTGGCAGCAGATCACAATGTATCAACATAACAATAACATTCAGTAAACCATAGCAACCATTTAAACTTTAGGTTTATAACATTACTCCATTGGGGGCATCCAATTTGTGCTCCCCTTATGACTATTGGAAACAAACCAAATACAATTTAAAATTGCTTTAGCAACAATATAATACTGGTGTTTTTCTATCTTTTTTTTAATTAAATTAACACCACGCCTTACCATACAGAAGGAGTATAATGGAATTTCAGACGTTTTAGACCAATAAATGCTAGTTTTAGTGATTGGATTTTATTTTAGGCAGGAATTGGCAACAATATGTAATCGAAAACCAAAAGAGCCTCAGAACCTGGACGTTGGTAGCAAACTTCACAAAAGTATTAAAATAAAATGGTCTAATGTAACATTTTTCGGCAAATATAAATACCCAAGTTAGAAATCTACAAGAAATCAGTGATGCTTGTTTTAGCCTTGCTCATTGATACTGGGGGTTTAATTAATTCAATGGCAAACTTTGAGTAGCTTCCTAAAGTACAAATACAACAGAAAGAACAAGTGCCTTAGCCTTTTCTTACCTTTATCTTACTTATATGTAATTTTGTTTGTTTGTTTTTTTCATTTCATTGTTCATTGTTTTTTTTCCTAACAAATAACTAGGCATAAGGGATATAATGAAACTAAAGTAACAGAAAAAACTGAAGCAAAGAAAAACAGACACACAGCTGATCTGATCAAAGAATAAAAACTAATGAATGCAGAAATAATAAACAAACCCAAAAACAACTCAAGACAATGTCATCGGTTACCTATAAAAAAGTTCACAGACAAGTAAAAAAAGCTATACGCAGGAGCCCAAGAGTCTCTCCAAAGGTAACAGAAAAAAAGAAATGAATCACAATGTATATTTTTCTTCTGCAGAAGTTAAAATTCAGCAGTGGTTGTTTTGGCTGCGTTCTTATTACTGGTGGTTTGATGAACTGGATGGCAAACACTGAGCAGCTGCTTTGTTACAAACACAACAGAAGGAACAAGTGTTGTATTGGTTTACAGTGCAACCACACAAAGTCATTTTACTTGCACTGACTTCATCATTCACATGGCACAAGTAGTTTTCCAACCACAGAGGGGCATATTAAGAAGGCTGTTAGCCTGCTGAGGAGCTGGAGGTTTGCAACATGTTGCCTGTGGACTCCACTTCTCATCCAATGATTGGAGTGTTTAAAGGCTGATCCACTGACAAAGAAAACATGCCAGCGTGTGGCTCTGTAGCTGCTTTTGGGAAAATAGTAGCTGCCAATTTTGTTAGTAATGACAAATTGTGTTCTTTGCGACTACTTCAGAATGAAAAAAACCTGTGTTCTCTTACTTGAACGCATTTATTATCAGAGAGAGTAAAAAAAAAGAGTAAAAATGTTTTTATTAAAAAACAGTTGCTCCCAATAAGATAAAATAGTAGTCATGAAAGCATAATAGCAGTAACAGTGTGTTGATATTGTTTGTGTCGATATTATCTGGTTTAATTGGTTTATTAGTGATATTTGAATGTTGAAAAATTGGTTTATATTTTGAGTCAACAGCTATTACATATAGTGAGAGCAAATTTTACAGTGCTCTCCAGCACCTCTGACAAACTGTGTAGAAAAAAAAACTTTAACATGTTTTTTTTGAGTTGCATCATTTCACTTCTAAAGACTTACATTGCATTCATTAAAGTTGAGTACATTTATTCTACGGGGTAAATAGATTCCACAATAAGAATAATTATTTAAAACCAGATGCCACAATCTTTGGCACTTGTGTTGCTAACCTGCAAAGACTCCTTTTTGCCAATAGGATAACATTTAACTTTAACGTATCACAATGTTAGAGCAAACACGCTGATGAATGTTTCACAAATCTTGTTGGCACAATTCTCTTTGGACCTTCCAGAGACTTGGGCTCTCTCTAAGGCTGTCTGTGGGGTGAGTTGAACATGGAAGAAAGTTGGTTTTGTGTCTGCTGAGCCATTTCTGAGTGGATCTGGCCAGATGTTTTAGATCATTGTCCTGTTTAAAGATGACGACTCATATTCAAGTTTGTACCCGGAGTCTGCCAGGTTTTTCTTTGTAATGTCGTTATCAATAAGTATCTGTTAGTGCAAGGTCAAAATCAGGGGCAACACTCACAGTGAGAGCTATTATTTTATTACTATTATAAAAAAAGAGACAAGATTATAACAGAAAAAGTCTTTTGTTTTAGTTTTTATTTCTCAAAAAAACAGTTTCTGATATCTCTGTACTCCCTCTGACTTTGTCTTAAACATGTGAATAATATTGAATAATATTGAAAAGTTGTTTGTTTCTTTTACTCAGTAACTGCATCCACGTCTGTTGTCAACGCAGCCATTTCTGAGTAAAGTGAACACACTGAATTAAACCATTCAGTGTGTTCACAGATTGGAAAAGAATTGGATTTTTGAGTTTCCAACCAGTCAGTCATCTGTCAAACTGAGGTGGTTTGACAGATGACAGACTAAGCTCATAACCAGTTTTCTCAGTATAACTTGACATTTGTATGTCTAGACTGTCAGGCATACAAATGTATAATCCTATTCACAGATATGTTTATCTGAAAATAGATAAACCTACTAAAAATTTTAACAGATTTCGAACAAAGAAACTTGTCTTCACAAAGATTCATAGTTTGTCTAGTTTTGTAAAGAAAGAACAAAGAAGCTCAGAATATAACACATATAGATTGTTTTTCAACCTATTCCTGCTGTCGAATGAAGCCATCACCTTCATAATAAAGGTATATGTAGGTTTTAGAGTAAAACCATACATGAGTAATATGGTTTCCCTATCCCTACAATGAAGTTTTTTTTCTATTTGAAGACTAATTCAAGGAGATTCAGAGTGATCGGCTTTACTTTGTAGTGAGTTACCAGAAGGAAATGGCAGCAACAGTGCCAGATAAATATTAGCATTAAATTACAAGTGGAAAATATAGAAAGCGCTGCAGATAATTTATTGAATTAGATCAGAGTTCAGTTATTCATCAGAACAACAGGGTTCCCAGGCGAGCAGACTGTGATGCAAAGTGTCAGACAATTTAGCTGTGTCCTCTAATACGTAATAGTCCATGCACTCATCGTTTAATTATTGCTTTATACTGTAGCAGATTACAGTAACAGGATCCATCAACTAAAATAAGAGCTACGCCCCCTCCCTCCTCTTCTTTTTTATTAACTAAATTATATATCATAGGTAATGATGAGCTGTCAGGATTTTAATGTGATTAATTGCTGCAGTTTGCATCCCTCTCTGCTAGACATCAATGGGAAATCTCAGTGATGTAAACGCAGATAATATTACATCTTTTTTTTCAACTGCGTGCTCAGAATCATAAATCTTTTATTTCATCTCTTTACATTTCAGTTCACCCACGCATCCGTCACACCATTTCTGCTGCAAATTGTAATATAGCTCCTCGTATTGAAATCGTAGGATAAGCTCAAAAGAGTTTTCACAGGCACAGATGTACCCAGGAATCTTAGCTCCAGTAAAAATAGTTTTAATAGTGCTGCCCAAGGCGACTGGGTTTTTCTGAGGGTGCTGAGTCGTTATGTGAGAGAAAACTGAAAGGCCCCCTGAACCTGGAGATTGTTAGCAGGATCTACATTATACACACTGTCAGCAGCTTATATTGCCGGCAGCCTAAGGCCATAACAGAGTTGAGGAGATGGAACAGTGGAAGATGAGTTTAAATCTATCTTTGAACAGCTACAGAGATAGACTGTAGAGGAGAATGCTTTCAATAACACTAAGCATGTTTTGCTGTGCTTCTTGTTTATCACTGTGCAGCAAGAACATGTGATCCGATACTTACAAAGAGGAAGCATTCTCGGTTTGTATTTGATTAGGAAAAATCTCCAGGGTTTTGGAAGCACATGTCATGCTCAGAAGGTGGGAATCATTATAATGTGGATGAAGGCTCCTCTTCACTGCTTTGCACAAGTAGTTGTAAATTTTGAACTTTTTAAAAAGGCCCATATGTTGTGATGTTGTGTTGGGTTTTTATGTGATATATGAAAAGCAGTGTATGGTAATAAAGTGACTGTATTTTAGGTTGTTTTTTTTTTGACAAGGAAAAGTGTGATAAGTCAGAAGTGACCAAGTAAGGAGAATATACTCTTGTGCAATTTAACCTCAGTATAAATACATGTGTCCTTCAAAGGCCTCTGGGATTTGTTATTGAATATTGCTGACCAATTAGCATGAAGACTAAGGAACACAGCAGGATGCTCAGGAACCAGGGTTGCCAGATCTGACCATTTCCAGCCACTTTTTATTAAAATGTACATATTTGTACTTTCTGTTGCACTTAGATAGATATTTCATCTGAACACTTTCTTAAAAACCTGTCAAATGCTGTGAAAAGAAGCCTACATTTTAACAACCCACAAATAACTATTTATCTAGTCCGAGGACTGAAATCCACCTATCTGGCAACATTGTCAGGAATAAAGTTGTGGAGAAGGTTAAAGGAAGTCAAGTCTTGAAAGAAAGCCTGTTGGATGCTACAAAATGTTTGTAGACAGGGACAGAAGTTTATCTTCCATCAAGCATACAGCCACAACAACAGTGCAATATTTTAGATCAGACCTATCATATAAAATCCAAAGGAAGTACATTGAAAGTTTTGGGTGTGATGCAACAAAAAGTGAAAACACACAAGTGGCGATGTACTTTTCCAAGACACTGTAACACTGACAGCATCAGCACACAACCCAGTCAATGAGAACTACTCGCCTTGCTGTGAGACCTTCAGCTGAAGCGGCGTCTGATGGATCCCAAGCACCGCAGAGCCCTCAACAGACTGCCATCAGCTCTACACTTACACTGAATTACACTGAAAGAATTCTTGTCCCGGTCGTCGGTGTTAAAGGTCTAATTAGTTGCTCATGCTCTGAAGAGCGTAATTGTTTCTTCGTGTGTTTGTAGTCTTCGCCGTGATGAGCTCCGATGCTGGAAACCATTAGCAAACTGTAGTGGGAAGAAATGGAGCGTTTCCCCCATTCTGAGATCACTCTCAGATGTGGATGTTCAGGTTAGGGTCCTCTCAGTTCATATGTACGGCATTGGACAGAAAAACGTCAATGCTCTCAGAAACACTGGGCCCCGCTGAGCTTTTGATCTGTAATAAAGCATCATCTTCTTTCACCACTTAAAGTTTTATTTGAGGAAACAGGGCTTAGATAAAATTTGCTTTTCAAGAATAGAAAGAGCAATTTTACGAACTTCTTAAGACTCCAGCTTCTCTATAGTTTTGCACTTTCTCCTCTCCTTTGAAGATGTGGCACCACATGTGATGGAATCCAGCTTGTTTAGGATGTTTTCTGATCAAAAGCAGCTCCACAACAAATACACCAAGTGTGGTTGTCAGGTTAAGATAACATTTTGTGAGTCACGTTGACACTGTCACTACAACTCCATCAATCAGTCCCAGTCATATCTGACTTCATTAGGAAACATTGTGAAATGAGCAGTTTTTCCAGTTTTTCGGAAGATTTTCCTGCACTTCCATAATTAGAGCAGTCCTCCTGACAGCATGTGCGTGAGGATTGAGAATTATATTCCCGAAGTGTAATCTTTGGCATGATAAGGACACAAATGAACGGCAGAAGTTACATCATGGTGTGAAGTACGCGTGTGGCCCCCGAAGGATGAACACTGCATGAGGTTTGGAGCAAACTTGACACAGAAGTTATTTTGGAGAGAGTAACTTCAGCGAAATTGTATTATTTGTCCTCCCACATCACAGGAAGAGACTGTTGGTGTGTGTATCATATTTTTTATTTTTCACTTTTCATTTTGCACACGTGTGTTTCGGCTTGTGTGACTTTGTTGGGAGGATGAGCAAAGGCAGTGGGAGGGTAAGAAGAATGCTGTGGTTAGCTCGGTGTTGGTTATTGTGCAGGAAATGTGACACGTTTGTTCGCACGTACAGGGACACACGCAGACTCAGAAAGCGCCGCGGAGCTGTGAAACCACAGCTCAATGACCCCCAGCTGTTAGTTTGCAGAGATTTGCTATCAGTGGAACAAAATAAAGTTCAGACTCTGAAACCGTACAACCCAAAGGGGTAATTAAGATCTTTTGACACGAGGCTCTTTGGAGATGTTGTGGTCATTTTATTTTCATTGGAAAGTCCAGCTGACTGGTTGTCAAACTTGAGCTAAAGTGAATTCATGCCATGTTAAAACATTTCATGGAGATTCATGGAAATGACACTTTATCACTTTTGCATTAGAAGGTTATTTACATAAAAATGAAGGGATGTTGCAGAGATGAACTGATCTTAATTTGGTGACTAATGTTTAGCAACTAAGTGGTAAAAATATATTAGAAAAACATAAAAAATTGTTTTTCTTTAGCCCGCCTGGCATGAACGGTGCTGAATTATTTATAACCTAGCAAAGGCAACATCACACCATCTGAGAGAGCCCTTGCTGTAAAACAGGGTTTTACTAAATTCACCACAAAGGCAGGAGGATTACAGAGTTGACATTTTAAGCTGTCTGATATCTGATATTAGTGATCAGCGACTTTAGCTGGGCCAGCATTACTAACTATAAACATGAATGTGTGTGTATGTTTCCTTTGAATGTTGAACCTTCTGGTTTTTACTTAGATATTTGTCACAGAATCACAAAAAAGATTATTTCATTGATTATTAAGAAAGGTACATGTAGTTGTTGACAGCACATTTTTAAAGTCTCATTTCCTATCAGAAACACACATTTGGTTCAACAGAAAATAATTTCTAATCAAAATTTCTCTGAGTTATGAATAATTTTGGGCTTAACTGCACATCCAGTTGTACTCAGAGCAGTTGCTATGAATACGAATCAAAATTAAAAACACAGCAGCCCATTACTTGCTCCAGCCTAGCTTTCATTTCCAAAAACGCCACATTATTTGTGTCCTCACTTGGTCTCCATAATGTTCTGCTTGCCTCATCAGCCGCTGCAGCTTCTCCTCAATAACAAATCATCTTGTCATCTTCTAGAAATAACCAAAGGGTATCCTAATCTCCGTCAGACCCTTAGAAAGTCAACTGAATTGTAGCTTCTAAAGCAAAATCACTTTGCTTCAGAAAAAGTTATTTTTTATTGATTGTTTTTTTTTCTGAAGCAAAAAATTTAGGTCACACCCATTCCTGAATTTGTTTGAAAGATTAGTAAACCATAGTTAATCTCAATCATAAAACTTTTTGTTTTTACAGCCCATCCCTTTTTTGCTCTAAGTACTTACCAGGTGAAACTAATTTACATCAGGCTCTAAACCAAGACATGCTTTAGGCTTCTAACAGCTGTCTAATGGTGTACAGGTTTAAAAAAATTGCACAGACAGGAAGATTTATGAAATTCTCTTTAAGCCTGTGCTTATCTCCCCAGCAAGAGTTGAACTCCAAAATGAGATCATTCAGGACGGATAGCGACTCTAGGTACATCTCCACAGATTCCCATATTAAAGAATCAGATATATCAGTTTGAACCGCAAACATTATTTTCAGATATTCTGTTCTCTAGCCAGGCATATTTCCAAGCTCTGTGTAATGACTCAATAGCAATATCAGCAGACCAAACGCTGTGCATGGAAACAGCCTCGATAATGTTGTTTACCGGCGTGCAGCACGGTGGCCTTGAGCAAGCAGTGACGCCATTCATAAATGTGAAGCAGCATTGAGCCAATGAACAGCGACAGAGGTCCAGCATAACAGCCGGAGGAGAACAGGTGATTTATTAGGAACAGTGTCGTGTGTGCAGCCCTCTGCTGTACTTTCAGCCTTGTTTTTCCAATCTCCATCTCATTATCACTGTGCCCAACGCTCAGTCAACAACTCACTATATCTCCACCGCCATAAATCAGCTTGAAAGCCTCTGCCGGACTTGGCTGAGCGTTTGCCTCAGCGCTGGGCTTTATAAATCTCTTATCTTTATATTTATTGCACATGGCCATGTCAGATTCATCTGAAGGGCTGAAAGTGAAGTTCACAGATGCAAATTAACATCCTGTGCATGTGCGCCTGTTTGCACTGGTGTGTGTTGCACCTGTAAGAGACAGAGAGAGAGAGAAAAGTGTTCTGCACTCCATCTTGCATACCTAAACGCAAACTATGTGTATCATCACTGAGAAGCGCAGCTACTAAAACATTAAAGTGCCGGACAAGAAATATCACAACCTGTCACAACAGAGAGAGAGAGATGATGCTGTTAACCCTCAGCATGTATTAAATCTATTGCACTGAGGTCATGTCTCATTTTCAGATCTGTATCTCTCCCAGCTCAGATGTTGTCTTTTTCTTTTCCAGCCTCTGTTCACCCAGGAGAGAAAAAGAGAAGAAAAAGAAATCTTGTTGAATTTGAGCTATAATGTTTCACACAGAGGGGGTTTTAACTCATCCTGTACTTTTAGGAGTCCCTCTGAAACCGAGGAAGGATCTGGTGTTCTTGGAGCAGCCTTCGGGTCAGCTGGAGATCCGCTGGTCGTCCAAGTTTAATATCTCAGTCGAGCCTGTCCTCTACGTGGTTCAGCGCCGCTGGAACTACGGGATCCATCCCAGCGAGGATGACGCCACGGAATGGCAAACGGTGGCCCAGGTAGGAACCAACAAACGGAGCGCACCAGGAAGGTCTCTGTTAGCGGACCCCGTAAACTCTCTTCAGTCATTGATTCTTGTAATCAGATATGCCTCGCACTGAAGTTACAGCTTCCCTTATCCCTGCATGCGTCATGCTACAGCTGTGAAGCTGCAGAGTGCCAACAGATTGTTGCACACCGATGCACATTCCACACAGCCACAGGGTCTTTGAAAGTTTGGCAGGGAGAAACACACAGATGACTGATGTGGCAGCAGCCTCACATTGGGGCTGTGACCCTAGGTAAACCCTGACCCCTGTGGTTTGCTCTCCCCCCCTGCTTCTCCCCCATCTGTCCCTCAGACCGCAGAGGAGCGCATCCAACTGGCTGACATCAGAGCCAGCAGATGGTACCAGTTCAGAGTTGCAGCAGTCAATGTCCATGGGACTCGCGGCTTTACTGCACCAAGCAAGCACTTCCGATCCTCCAGAGGTATGTCTGTCTATGTATGCATATTCACGTGAGGGCCGAATTACGTTTGACACCGACTGGCCTTCATTTGTTATGTTTAGGAGTTTGGAACAGGTGGAAGCTTTTGGAAGGTGGTTAAAAACTCTGAGGCAAACATTAACCCAACCTAAAGAAAATTACTTTTCTTTTTCTTTCTAAAAGGCTGTTTAAATTCTGTCTTCATGTTATTAAAATGATAAAGTAGGCTGTGTTGTTTTATAAGCCCATTTGGACTAATAGCTCATTTAAAGTGCCTTAAGCATCTTGAAACCTTTCACATTTCGTCACATCTCAGCTACAAATTTAAGCGCATCTTATTGGGTCAATACAATTGGGTCACATAGTCGTGAGATGGAAGGAAAATTGATTCAGGGTATTCAAAATTTTTACTAATAATCTTAAAAGTATGGCAAGCAATATTTTGCTGAACCACATTACATGTTGAGGAATGTTTTAACAGCTTTACACAAAATGTAAATTAAATGTTTTCCCATTGTTTACAAGTAGCTAAAGCTTAATCGGACTGTGTGAAGAACATCTGTGACCATCAGTTTTGGGTTTGATCTAAACTATCTGAGCTCTTGGTGAATGCTCAGAGTTGTTAATCCGCTTTTATGGCAGAATTTTCTTTCGATTTACTTTTTTTAAATCTCAGCATCAACTCTGACCAGCTTTTCTGTTGGTACTGGAGAAAATCATCCCCGCAACATGATGCTACCACTGTGTTTTAGCATTGGAAAAGTGTGTAGAAGTAGCTATGCACACTACTTCAAATTTGATGCATTCGACTATTCCAACACATGAGCTTTGGATGTATGTAGCTCCTTCAGTTATCATTCACTAATAACTGGTTCAAAGGCTAATGTTTCCATTGGAGAAATCCACACCACACTTTTCAGATTTGTATTTTCATGTTTCTTAAAATATGTTCAAAGTAGAAACAATCTGTGGTTATAACAAGTTGAAAAGTTAAAGGGGTATGGATACTCTTCTAAGGCACAACAGCTGACAACTTCAGGTAGATGGTTAATTTTTACTTATAGAAAGTAATGGAAAGTAGCAGAATGACAAGATCTGTATTGTAGCTGTTGTAGCAGCCCGAATAAGCAGCCAATGTGCCTCAGTAGAAAATTGTTTCCTTTTAAAATAGTTTAGTACATCTTTCTTGCCACATCTTATTTTAATTTCAAACACTTACATGCAGCTTGGTAGCAACTTCAGCACAAAAGAGTGTTGTTGTAGGTGCAATCTTTACTGAATAAATTCTGATTCCATCTAATTTTGCTGTCTGACACGTCTTTATTCAGCTTCATAAATAGCCTTGCAGGTGGCATTCGTTAAAGTTACTGTTGAATCATTTTGTTATCACATTCCAGTTTTGTGGACATACCATTTCCTGTGATTAATAGTTTTATTTTCCATGTGGAAGCAAACCAATATGACTACAGTAATGCCTGTAGCACCACTGAGATCACTCATATATATCATACCAATAACATGCATATCAAAACGGGATCGCTATGACTCGCCATGTTCTGCCAAATACTAGATCAGATACCACATATAAAAGGTATTAGTGTATTTGGCTGTGTGTTGACCTGTGCTGTTAGTCCTTCATCATCCTTTTGCTCCTCTGAGCATTATGGATGGCTCTCAGACAGCGAGACAGACACCAGGTGGGGGAAGGACTGTGCTGCAGGGATGGAAACCGATCTCTAATCAGGCCAATCAGTGCCAGAACGCTGATAGATTGATGAGACTTGTCAGGGATTTGATGAAGTGTCGGCCATTCTGTCATGCAACCGTTGTTTGTGTAATATGACCATATCATCTGAATGCAATTTTGCACGACCGTACTTTGTTAGGGCAATTTGTAAGAACTGACTGCTTATTTATCTTGCACAGTTGACATGAAGCAGCTTTAAAGACTCGATGTGTCCATTTGGTGTTTTTGGACCTGATTAAATGCGTTTCAGGTGGGAGAGGTCCCTGGCAATGGGAACCAAGTAGGTTGTGGCATGAATCATTTTCTCATTAAAAGTATCGCTCCCTCTCATCTGGCGTACGGCTCTGGTGGTGCTCCTCCGCCGAACTAACATCCGGCGCACATATGGATCGGTTTGGGGCCAGCCTTACTCTGGGCATCATTCATGCACTGAAGTACATTAATGCTGGACATGGAGCCAAAGTGAGCAGCATGTGTTTGTTAACCCTCGACCTGTGCTCTCAGTGGGGCTGAATGCTGTCTTGAACGTGACATGACACCTGTCATAACATCGCAGGGCAGATTGTCGGTGGAGCTTGTTGCCCTCCTCTATCGGCCACAGTGCAGGGTTTAGTTGTGAAGCTGTTGTAATTCCTACCTGAAGTCAAGATTACTGGTCTGGCACAGAATTTGTCACAAATGTCCTCTTCATAAGTGTGTGAGCTTTTCTGAACTTGACGAGAAAAAAACATGAATCTTCTTTTTTTTATATCATAAATATTTGAGATTTTAAAAATCTGTGTTTTTAAGAAATAGGCATGAAGTTATTCATCTCAGATTTGTCTTGCCCATATTTTTGAGGTTTTCACGCTCATCTCAAATTAATGGTAATGCTTATGCAAAAAAAGCAATAAAAATCTTCACTTGTGTAAAATGCCTCACTAGTGTAAACCTTTACATTAGTAAATATAAATGTTTACATTTACCTTTACATGCATTAAGATTCATGCATTAAGATGCATGAATTTTAATGCATTTGTGATTTATCTTAAAGTGGATATTGTATATAATGCATTTGCTTCATCACAAGCTATTACCAACTTATTGAGCTCTTTGCGTTTTCATTTAGACAAGAAAATATTGTAAGTACTAGATTTTAACATTTTACAATCTTTTAAAGGTCTGACAGGGAAAAAAACACTGCTACAGACACTGATTCTTGTCAGAGTCTCACTCAATATCTCACTGATATTGAGTAAGAGTAGTGTATCATAGTGTACAGTGAAGACAAATATCTACACAACTGCTGCCCCAAGTATTGAATGTACGATATTTGAGAGTTCAGTTCAGTCTTTGAACACAGCACAACTTCCTGCCAACCCTTTCTCTGGGACTGATCAGCCAGAAGTAGATTTTGGTGTAACTACAGCAACATGTTGACAAGAGATGAAATGTAATATTTTAAAATTTTGATTTCCATTATGGCATCTGAAAAACAGTCATGTTTTTGTAAGCAATATGGTGCAATGACAGTATGGAAGGGCAGAGAAACATTATTATCATTATTTTGACAAATATGCTTTCTTTGGAGGAACCATAAAGCCCAGCTGGCTAGCTAAAGTGAGCAGAAGAGAAAAGAATGGTCAAAATCTAAAGACTGGGTCATACTATAACTAAAACAGAAGCTAGAGTGCTTCACAAGTCAGTCTTCACTTTAAATACATTTTCATATATTACACATCTAGTGTTCACAGATAATAAAAGCAGTTTTTTACTGTTGCTTTGTTCCATAGACCCTTCGACGCCTCCTAGCCCAACCAATCTGCGTGTCGCCAACCTGACTTTGGGCGATGAAGGCACGGTGATGGTTCGTCTCAATTGGAGCTTGCCAGAGGAGCCTGATATTCCCATTCATCACTACAAAGTGTTCTGGAGCTGGACTGTGCCCTCAAAGTCGATGGTTCCATCCAAGAAGAAGAGGAGAACGACCACAAATGGGGTAATTCCCTCTCTCTTTGTTTCTCAGTGTTGTCACAGTTGGTATCATTACCCTCTCTGTCTTCACTTCTTTGGACATCTATTCTGGCATGCAGTGGATAATAAAGACAAACAGGGAATCAGCTTTGTATTTTTCAGTCACACTTAATAAAACAATGTGTTACATTGTTTTAATTTCTTATTCTGATGAAAGAACCCTTAAATGATGTTAAAATGTGAAGGGTAACACACTAAGTGTGATGAATAGCCCTGTTCAAAGTGATAAATCATGATTAACATATCTGGGTTTCCTAAATATCTCACTCTGATTTGTTATGTTGGTATTCTGAAGTCATTAGTCAAACTGATTGAGTAATTCACTTTTTCTAAAATGTGCTGTGCTTTATTTTTTGTGATTTATTAGATTATTTTTTTGTACTTCGAACAGATCTGAGCAGCTTAACAACTGCAGTTTTCATAACTGTACACCCACTTCCTAATTTCTATTATAATTTAATAGATGAAATCAGCGTATGTAAGCTGAGAGCCAAAAAGCAATCTGTAATTGTTGCATAAATATTGTGTTTAAAACAGTCCCATGATTTCTATCATTAATGCTCTTGTACTTCTAGTAATTTTATTTTATTTTTTTTGCATGCTAGAATTCTACCAACTATTTTTATTAACCCAGAAAGAACAAATTCTTGTTTTATTTCTTTGACATGCCTGGTCAAGGTTTTTACAGCGAAGAGTTGGCACAAACAGAGAATTTTTTATTTTTTTATTTTTTATGTATGTTTAAGGAAACTTAAACACATATGAAAAATTACATGGATTGAAAAAACGATTAAGTTTGTTTATACAAAACAAACTATGGTGCAGCAGTTTGCTTAAGTACTAATGTTAACTAGCATGTTTCCTAATTTAGCTCCTAATGTATTTCCGTGCTGTGCCCGGTAAGTGTATTTGGACAAAACTTTCAGAAAAGGTTTTTCTACTGCTTCAAAAACTTAGAACATTGCTTTGGTTGTGTGTACCATCACACACAATTAAGATGTAGCAGCCAAAACAGTCTTCTAGCACTGTGCATTTTATTGTGCAGGGTGAAAAACACTTAGACTCCCCCACAAAGTATATACTTTAAATACATTATATATATATATATATATAATTTTGTAAACTGTTCACACAAAAATGTAATGATTTCTTAAAAACATTGGTATAACAAAGAAAGGAAAAACAACATCCTTTACGCATGGCTAAGTAAATAGTAGCAATCTGGCAAGATGAAGGTACAACTTTCTTTAACAATATTATGCTATTTGAATTATTGAAAACTACATCACCAAAAAGAAGGCCATAGAAAGCATTTTATTTGTATTGTGCAATAAAAATATATTCATTTGCAAAACTAGATTCTATTTTTTTTTTCTTAAAGATTGTGTTAAAATTATGAGTTTCATGAAACTGTCTGTAGCAACACACGATCAGATGGCACATGTGGCTTACTATCACTGAAGAGTATTTGATGATAGAACCGAGCAGGAAGACGGATTGTCTAGACAGTCCACACACACGCACACACACACCTATAGATTTTCTTTTTTTTCCTGAATTAGTTTTTAAAACACATAGCAGATGTGGCACAGAAGAGATAGAGGTGGGAGATACCAGACACTGTTGACACATGTACTACTGGTTTCCACTTTGGCACCTCGGGGGCTTTGAAAGCAGCCTGCTGCTTGAAGAATGTCAAAACACACGTAGTCAATAAGAGGAACTCATCAGGTTCACGCTGACGGTGGAATGCTAGAAGTCCAGCGCAGTGAAGAAACCCTGGGAGGCTCTGATAACACGGCTCTCTCACATGGCCCCCTGGAGGCTATCTCCCTGGTCACGGTACCTTCCTCAGCTCCAGATGTGTTCCTGATACGCAGGACTTTCCCACACGCAGGCACCGGGTCTGGCCAGGCTGAATCAGAGCTGGTACAGTGACAGGACTTTGAAAAGGTCTCTCAAACTGACGTATAGTAACAATAAATAAGCCTAAAAGTGTTGGGTTTTTTTTGTTTGTTTCTTGTTGCAGGCTCAGAGCTGGGTGGATCTGGAGGGACTGCAACAAAACAACAGTTACACTGTGGAGCTGCAGGCTGTCACATACTGGGGACAGGTGCGTCTGAAGAGCTCCAAGGCCTCACTCCACTTCAGTACCTCTCAGAATAATGAATTAGGTAAACACTCAAGCTGCTGTACTATTCTTCATTTGCACATCTACATGAAGGCATTTAGATGTAGCTTTCTTATTTTTCAAATCCTTTTGGTTTGTATTTTGTGCTGCCTGAGGCTTGCATAATATGGGTAACCAAATCCCCACATTTTTATCTGTGCTTGTTTTGTTATGCTTGTCAGCTGACGTCAGCTTTCAGTGCAGAATAACAGCATGTGTTAATTTAGCTTGTTACACATAGAATTTCAATGAAGTCTGGACAAACTACTAAGTCCACTTCAAACATGAAGCTATTGCAACGGTGCTGTGGACCGCTGCTTTTGATTGGCTTTATAATCTCTCTAGCTGCAATGATATTGCAAATTCGGAAATAAATAGCTGGAAAAAGTTTACGGTACAGTTTTAGAGTAATGTTTAGAGAAAATGAAAGCCATTTTAGTCAACGGCTGGAGTGGCTAGAATCACAAAAAGAGAAGTCTTCTTGTGCATATTCATGAAAATGCAGTGTTCTGACCTTAACGCTGAGATTCCCAGAAGGCTGCCAGCATTTTTTATTCTGAGCTTTTATTCAAAGGTAGATTGAATAAAAGCTTGCAGCCTGTACGATGTGCAGATTTGCTTGAAATGTCATTGAAAATATACAGTAGTTCCCTTTTATATAACTTCAACACCGCTTTCCCTCCACAGACATCTTTAAATATCACACCGATAATAAAAGTTGTTGTCTTTGACAGTTTGTCCTTCAACAGCAGCTTCCAAAACGAAGAGTGTTGTTGTCATTTAGATCTGCACAATATTTTCTATCGCAATCCCAACATCTTTGAGTGCAATATCCTTATTGCAACAGACAGCAAAATATGGGAGTTAATATCAATCGACACTGTCATAAAAATCTTCAGCAGTGATGTAATG
This sequence comes from Xiphophorus couchianus, assembly GCF_001444195.1. NCBI lineage: Eukaryota > Metazoa > Chordata > Actinopteri > Cyprinodontiformes > Poeciliidae > Xiphophorus > Xiphophorus couchianus. Next base: position 14,149,549 of record NC_040234.1, on the reverse strand, counting down.
ATGCATTACATGTTTTCCAGATGTTGTGCAGCCGAATTATCAATGCGACCTCGTGGTGATTTGTATCGGATGTTTGACTTCCAACCAGTTATTTTCTCGGTACATCATTTATAATTCTGTAATTATGTACAGGTTGGGGATGAGAAACCTATTTTAGATCATTGACTAAAAATTTTTTCGTAGCTTTTAGTTAGTTTACATTGGCGAAGATTAGAAATGTAGTTTCCCAGTTGCCATAAAGTGCTGCATTGGGGCTTCAAAATGGAAAAGATAAATCAATATTATAACAGCTAAATCTTGAACTCAATATCTCAAATCATGCACAAAGAAACCTGCTAGGTTTGTATGTTCTGGTGGAACATAAATCGCAATGCTAGATAGATTTTTGCTTCATACAATAATGACGTACTGAGCCTGGATATAGTGGCAGTAGATTTGTCAAAACACACCTGGCAAAATCCTCCTTTTGCTTCTGTCTTGATTTGTTTTACTTCTGATTAGAATTGAATATCTCTAAAATTACCAGAAGGGCAAACAAACATAGATAGGATAGGTATACTGTCATCATGTTTACGTCCATCTGTAGCTGATGTTCATGCAGGCATCAAGCCTAAGTGAGAATGAGCTCCTTCTTTTGCACGTGTGAACTTCCAACCCCTGCAGTTACAGAGCACACATGTATAAAGAGATGGGTTTTTTTTCTTATATTGCTCACTGCTGTGATCATCCAAAGTCATAATCAAGTCTGTTACCATGCTGAAGAGAGTGCCATAACATAGTCACTGCTGTATCTTAGCTACCAGAGCAAACACTTCTCTCTTCTGTTCCCAGCAAAATCGACCCACAAGTCCAAGAAGGAGGAGATATCCCCTCTGGGTTCGACGTTGGCCAAACGCCCCTCTGGGCCTCTGGAAGTGGGCACACCCTTCTACCAGGATGGTCAGCTCCAGGTCCGAGTCTATTGGAAGAAACGGGGAGGTAAGCGCTCTGTTTTTCAGCTTTACTCCCACCAAATTAGCACCCCGTCATGCCCATCAATCACTATGACTCATGTGCACCGCATTAAGATGTTATGACTGATCCTCGCTCGCTTAAACAATGGCGGATTGCACTTATAAATGCGGTGTCAGTGATGTAAGTAAAGCAACGTGTCTTTGTGGGGGCCTTTGTAATTCGAGCGCTCGGTAGAATAGTTAAAATCTTCACACGGACAGTTAGGAAGGAGCCACCGTTTAGCGAAGAACAATAAACACAGAACCCGAGCTCAGCTGTGTTTAATAGATTCTCACATTAGACTCGTTTCATTTTACAAAAAGCTGATGTCATAGGGAGTAGACGCGATGGCGGGTTCCAGCACCACGAGGGGTTAAAGCATGCCTCTCCCAGCGGAATCCATTCTCTTAAAAATCTTCAGCTAATACCGGAGTGAAAGTATGGAAACCCTGAAAGCCATGGTCTAAGGGTAACCTGTCAAGTCCCATTCACTGCTCTATGTCATATTGCAAATATATGTCATCGCCCGGGCCAAACTCCACATCCTTGAGTCAAGAATGCGAGCCCTGGCTGTAGGAGAGGCCTGGTGAGACACCAACTGCTGAATCAGAGCGAGGAGAGCAGGGGAGCAGGGCTGGCGCAGAGCTGTTAGTGAGGTTGGCCTGGACTCACTGAGCTGAGTGATGCTGACAAGGATCAAGCGTGGCTGGGGAATCACTGCGTTGCAGAGCAGAGTTAATCCAGGACCTGTTTCTTGTATTGTGGTCCCGGTTTGCGGTGAGTGTCCGCCGCTGCCGCTCATCAGTCTGAAGGATGGCCTTGCTCTCAGCTAATGTAAACACACAGACACACAGATGGCCTAGAGAGCCAGAGAGTCTCTGGACATCTGGTTTGTGTGACGGACAGAGGGGACAGGTTAACTGAACCATGATTAAACTCTCACTCATTGTGTTTGTGATCCAAAGCAGCCTGGCCTCTGGATTGTTTCCAGCGGACTAAAGGGAACGATATTGTACTCCAGCTTTGATAAAGTATCTGCTGTCTTCTCAGCGCGCAGACAATACACAGCAATTCTGCACAGCGGTACTTCTAAAGCTTGCCCCTTGTCGTGATTTATCAAACACCACTGAGTTTCTGTTCACTACCTGATTTCCACGTCCTATTTCTTGTTTTACATGGCTTTTCCCCTCTCCATCAGCCCCTGCTAAGCCTATCTTGTTTATTTTTTCCCAATTTTCCCGGTTTGCTGTAATTCCTCTCTTCTGCTTCCAAAGAGCTCAGGGGCTCCAAGTGCCAGACCCGTGTCTAAGCCTTCAAAGGACCCCTTTTTATCTCCCCCACTGCAACCCAGGCCCCTGCTGAGGGGTGAACGAAGCACAACTCAATTATTAATCGTGGAAGTATATTGAAAGAAAAGCCCAAGCAGCACAGTTGAAGGAATTATAACCCGTGTAAACCAAGATAAGGATGATGGTGAAATAAACACTGCTGAGAAGTTTATGTGGAGGTTCTTGTATTTTCATATAAAGCGTCAACATGATCAACTTGACTTGATACTCTGAAGACGCAAGAATGTTCAGTCTGAGATTTGTTGGCGAGGAAAAAAAAAGGTTCACCAAAGCAGGAAGTTTATGTTGATGATATCACATAGACATGAACAGAGAAGGGCTTTCCACCCCTAAAGGTATTCATTAGTATGGACCAAAAATGAGAACAAGAGTTATAAGATTTTCCGATAACGTGTATTATATCCTATAAGATACCCATCTGTGAATCATTTAAAATATGTCAGAGTAGCATCACAGTGATGCTTTGTTGTGGAGCTGCACTAGTAAATATGTCCAGATTTATTTCACAACAGAAGGACACCTGTTTGTTGTTTTCTCTGTAGTTCCCTTAATTGATTGATAAAGTCATTGTTGTCATGTTTACTTTTCTACAGAGTATTTATTTTCTTATGCATGCGTCTGATTTGAATTTAGGTATTTGGAAGAGCTCCTTCTTCATCATTCCCTTCACTTTGTGAAGTGCACTAGTTTTACCTCAAGTGAAACAGTCCACAGTTAGATGCCACTGCATAAACGAGAGTTTAGACCGTTTCCTTAGAGTTGAAAGAACTAATCTTGAGTCATATTTGTGGTCACTTCACCCAGGAAGCGCATTCTTTGGTTTATCTGACCATAAAACATTTCTCCAGGAGGTAGCAGGCTTCTAAAACTAAACTCTATATGTCTCTCAGTTCATGACGATATTAAACTGGCCTGGGTGTGGAAAGTAATGCTGGTGTTCAAGAAGTGATTACTTCATAAATCCAGTTAGATAAATTACTGGAGTCAATCATGTCGCCATCAACTTACATTTCAGTTTGCCTGGAGAACGTAACTAAAGTATGGAATCTATTAACTTTTAAAGTCTGATATGCATGTGCAGAGATTGGTGTTTTTAATGATTACTAACATGTTCATGTACATGTTTTGTTAGAGAAAATAAGGAGAGAGAAGATAGTTGTAATGATATAGTGGGGAAAAAGTGATGTTACTGCAGATATGTCTGTTAAAAAAAGAAAATGAGAAAAACAATTATGTTAGCTGGTTGATTTTTACTGTATGTTATGAAATTGTTATACTGTGCAATTTCAAAAAATATAGATCTAGGACAAAAATGATCATACATTTTTTATTCATTTAAAACTGAGATTTTAGTTTGTATTTTGGTTCGACTGTGTCATTCCTTCATTTTGATGTGTGGTCCTGAAGAGACATGTGCCACCTGCATTTTAGGAGTTTTTAAAAACGTTTAATTGTCAAGAGACAATTTTAGTGGTTTAGTGATTTTAGTGGTTAAAAAGTTGATTCATTATTCAGTTTTATGGCTTATTAGGTTGACACCAGTAATCATTGTTTACTTCTGAAGTATTTTTATTTTTGTTTAATAGTAGTATGTGATTGCTGTGCAGCTTGTTAAATGCCGGACCCAGCCTGGTGATGGAGCACTGTTTCATTATGAAGGCTTAAGGTTCTGCATACTGAGGTGCTTTTTAACATTCCACTCTTCACCCCTCATTCTTCATTTGTTGCAGACCCCACGGTGAGTCACTACCACGTCCAGTGGATGCCTGAGTACTGCAGCCACAATGAGACCCGAGGCCCAGAAAAATCCGTCACACAGGTCAGTCCAACTGAAGTCGCCTCACAAAGCTGCGAACTGAACAGCAGCTAAAGCCGACGCGGAGTACGTGTCTGACCTTTTGTCTGACGCTGAGAAAGGACCGCTCCATCAGGGTGAAGAGACCCACTGAGTGAACCATAAGACCTGTTATGTTGGGTTTGTACTGCCTGTTGTTTTCAGTCCTATGAGTCAGTAATTACGGTCAGGCATGTGGTTTGTTAGCCAATAAAACACTTAAGCTTAAACATTGTTTCCAGGAATAGTGGGGTTATACTCCTCCAAAGGCCTCGGCCATGCTACTGAATGTGTCTCTTTCTGAGTTGTGTACACATAGAAGAGGTGAGAACTCGGCAATGGGTGTCTCTCAACCAAATCGAGGGTGTCAGAGTCTTTCAATCAACACATTCTTTGGGAAGCAGCTCTCTGGTTGCTTGGGAATATGTATTTTCCATATATCACCGAGGAGGAGTCCAGACTTGGGCTTTTATGTGAGCGCAGCGCCTCATTCACTTTTAATCAAAGCTGTTTCATATCAGAGAGAATATACACCCTCTCCTAAGGGACCGTCTATTAATGTAGGTAGACTTTATTACTGCGAGGTCTGAATCCACAAGTCAGCAAGATTTCTTTGTTCCCTTAGAGAAATTGAAAAAGTGTTAGCTTGTCTTTTTTTGTCAAGATCAATAGATGATTAAATCTTGGAATAGGTTTACAGTGAAAAACTGTTGATCTGAATTCATTAACCCACATTTACGGGCCGTGAGCACACTGTGGTTTCTGCATCTTATTTTAGTCCTCATGTTCTTGTGGTTATGCCTTATTTACCTGTGAATTTCAATAAAATGATCTTTACTTTGATTATGGCTTACAGCTAATAACTCAAAAATTCAGTTTCTCAGAAAATTTTAATGTTACAAAAACAGAATAAAAAAGAATTTTCAATACAGAAATGTTACACTGCGTTCTCAGACTTTCCCCACTGATGTGGGCACGTTCCAGAGAAAAATAAAATTTAACCAGACACTTTGAAGAGGCTGTGATGCTGAGAGTCAATGTAAAGAATCCTATACACTAATACACACTAGAACTGAACATTTTGACTTGATTTCTTGCAACTTTGGCATAACTGATAGAACGTGGATTACAAAATTGCTGAAAGGAAATAAATGTGCCATATTCACAAGACTGATTAGCCGGAAGTCATGATCTTGTTTAGCAGTCCTACTGTAATAGACAAGAAAACGTCATAGGGAAGAGAGAAAAATGAACAGACTGAAAAATATAACCCAGAAAGAATTTAAAGATATCAGGATGGAATAAATAAAAAAATAAATTGCATGCTTAGACACTGAGAGTACACTAAAAATGTGTTTTGGATTTTGCATCATACGTCCCCCTTAAGCAACCTGGGCTTCCTTATCTTAGATAATCATCCGGCTGATCACTGCAAATGCTGTACAGTAACACCTGAAATCAGTTTGCGTGTAACTGAATGCATAATACATGATATTTAAGTTTCACGTTTTGAATGTGATTACGTAAATAAATAGAATGTTTGATGATGGTAAATTTATTTCAGGTGCAGAAGCTATGATTTTGCGTTTTACGTTGTAAAATGTTAGGCTAACCTCTTCTGTGTATGTGTTCGAGGTACGATCGGAATCTGGGATGTGTTTCAGAGACCTAAGCAGGAACTTGATCTCCTCTAGTGCTGTGTATTAAATCATCTCTGAAGCTCCACACAGGGACTGACCCGGGTGACAAGTCAGAGTCATCAGGCCTGAAAATCTGTTTCTTTACTCAGGAGAACTACATCAACCTTCCGGGTCTGCTGTTCTCCTGCAAGTACAAAGTCACCGTTCATTTACTAAAGTCCAAAAGACGCTCCAAGGACGAGAGCACCACCTTCTTCACCCCATCCTGTGCTACCATCCGGAGCAAGACCCACAAACACATCCCCTGCCCGGGGGAGGGAGGTGAGGATTCAGCTGCCTGACACATGAAGGGCATTTTAAAATCAATCCACATTAGCAGAGACACAGAAATTAGATACCTTTGTGTCTTGTGGTATCAGCAGGATGATGGGGAAAATCTATGCAGGATTGAAAGAACAAGTCAACATGTTAAGCATTTTCTTGGCAAATGTGGATTTAAAGGAGGGAAGAGTCTGGAATAAATTCAAGCTTTTACATTTCCATTTATTGCTGTCACTTTTCTCTTTCCAGCTTCAGTTCTTCCAAAGGTTCTGGCTAAACCAGAAAATCTGACGGCCTCCTTCTCCATGAATGACGGAAACATAACGGGCAGCTTCCTGTGGCGCGTGTCCAGGGTGGCTCCTCACCAACGGATCACAGGCTTCCAGGTCACCTGGGCGGAGATCAACACTGAGAGCCGGCAAAACAGTCTGCCCAACAGCATCATATCCCAGTCCCAGATCCTGCCTCCAGTACGTTTAATCCTAGTGGAACCAGACTGACAGTTTTCTCTTCACAGCATCAGCTTATTTTTGTTGCTTCTCATATGTCACTAGAATGTGTACTAGCATTGCCGTACACATTCAGAAAATTTTGCTATGTTTGGAAAAGACGTCCTGTCCTCTGATTTTTAGTTTAGAGCATCTGTCAGAGGTGACAGTGGTTTTCAGATAACGTTCTGAGGACTCTTTGAGTGAATCCTGTGATTAGGCGTTGCCGTGCAGTGAGGCACATAGATAGATCAGAGGTAGCATTGCTGCTGGTTTTCCTCTCAAAACTCTTCATCTGCCTTCATGTCGTCCTCTTTTATCCTCTGGTGGGGTTCTTAAACAGCCACTCTTTGACATAATCTTCTTCATCAACAACACATTCTGCCTATCTGCACTCTGCCTTATGAGCATGGCTATAAATAAAACCACCTACTAAACACTTTGTCACACTGGCAGCAGCCTTATGAAAACCAAGGCTTTGTTTTTGTGTCTGGCTTCTGCAAAGACAACTAATAAATCTCTGTTTTACAGCTTAACTTAAAGTACTGTCAAATTCATAGGGAATGGTTGTTTTATCTCGGCTGATAGTCTCTCCTTGGCTTTGTAGGATCACAATCTGCTTGTCGTATCCAATTTGCGGCCGACTACATACTACAGACTGGAGGTGCAGGTCATAACAACTGGAGGCGAGGGACCCGCCACTGTCAAGACCTTCCAGACGCCAAATATACAACCACTGGCACAACACCGTAAGTTACAGTTAGCCATGATATCATATAAAACAATTAGTCCAAAAAATTAATGTTCTGTTTAATTTGACACTACCTTTCTGTCTACCATTGTGCTTTTTTACTATTAGTTTCTTTTGGTGCCTAATTGATAATATGTATATTTTGTTTTTGATTACTTTGCAGTAAAGATATAGAGGGAAACAGACTCCTCTTTGCATTTGTGTACTGCATGGCTTTGCTCACTGCAAAAATGTCAAGGTCGGCAAAAACAGCACTTTTAATAAAATAGATCATAGAAGGTTTAATTTACAGATTCATTGGTAAGATGTTTCTGGCAAAGGTTGGACCTGCTGATAGCATTTAATTTTAGCTATTGTAGAACTAGCCTGACCATGCTGGACCCTTATGTTGGTATTCTGTTTTCACAGTTACGTTTTTTCTATGTACGCCAACTGCAGTTAACATTTTTGCTAGCATCCTTACTTATGAAACAGAAACCATGTTGTCGAGTCCATCAGCCCTGACAACCTTAGCACAACCCCTCCCAGCCACCCATTTTCTGCAATGAGATCTCAATTAGCTTTTGAACAAAAATTCAAATACAGTTATTTATATAATTTTTTAAATTATTAGTGTAATGGATGTAAACATTTGGTGTTTACAGTGTTAAAAAAAAGTAGGCTCCTAATCTACACCTAATAGCAACACCATCGTATTAAGACCGTATACCAAAAATAACTAATTTCAAATAATAGCTGATGTATATCTGAATATTTGTGCTTTCAAAGGACCCAGACTCCGGCAGCACCATTCTCATCACCAGAAGCCATCATTGGAGAAACACTGAGTTTGCACACCGAGGCAAACCCAACCCGACTGAGCGAATCGCCTGTGACTCTGTTCCTGTCAGCCAGGGAAGGAATGAGTGGAACCTCACAGAAACTCAGTTCACCGGACCATGAAGTGGACCACCCCACCTCCGCACTCTCTCAGCTCATGAAAAATGGGTCTATCTTCTTCAAGCTCCACAATGCATCAGCTCCTTTTTACCCCCACACCCTCTCTCTCTTTTCACTTAGATGTCACCGGATGGGTTTGTGTGTGTACAGTGAAAGTTAAACTTCAAGGTTTCATATTCTGTGCTGCTTAGAGCACAGTCCTACCCCCCTTATCCCAGCTCATCCCAGATTTAAAAGCAAGTGATGACATTTCTGGCCAAAAATGATCCAATAACTCAGAAATTAGTTTTTGATCCCACTGTCTTTGTGCACAACAGAAAAGACCTTTGATTGGATTTGATAAACATGTGGTTGAAAACAACCTACTGGATGGTGAGGCAGTGCCAGAGCATTTGCTTATTCTTGAAGAAAGAAAAAGTAGAACTTAATCTATTTATTTTGTGCTTACCCAATAAAGAGGCGCTTAGACATGCAGTCTGTACTGATGGATAATGTAACTAAAGTACTTATTGTCTAACCCAGAATATTTCATGTAGTATGTTGCATGTAGTCCATTTGATTTTTGAACTGTAAATGAATTACTTGCTTCAAATTGAAAGCTCGTAATGGTTTTTTGCATGACAACTGTAAGCATCCTGTTGGCATGAAATAACGTCTCTGTGTTACCTCTTTTCAGTATGTTAGCAATATTTCATTAACAGATTAACAAATAATTATATTGGAAGTAATATGTCACGTTTATTAATGAAATTATAACGTGTGGAGATGAATTGTACATGTTCTTGGCTGTAGAAATATTTGTCTTGGAGCAGTCAGTGAATGTTTATATTTATTTATGTGTGTATTACAATGTTTGCTTTTTTTGATGTGTGTGAATGTGTTTGGATTTTATGTGTTGTAGTCTCAGATTTTTAAAATTGATTAAAAAAAAAATATTGACAAAAAAAATAATCTTGTAAAGACATTTTGTAAAAAAGGAATTGTAAATACAGTCTTATGTTACATGTTATTTTTCCATGCTAGAACCTGTACAAACTGCTAAGTAATAAAATAACTCCTAACCTGTTCCCGGTCGCTGCTTGTTTTATCCGTTTCGAGAGCTGCGCACTCTCACTTTTGCTAAAAACTCTCGACTGTTTGGAAGCTACAGTTGCTTATTTTGGCTGTGATGTTCATCATGGCAGGCTCTGTAGCATATTCACAGATCGGTCCAGGAGCCCAAGACACACGCTCTACACATCCAAATAAACAGATCATCTAGTGGATTTACCGCCACGTTTGTCAACATAATGCTCAGCCTGTACAAGCAATTGTGTGTTTGAAAGCTGATAAATACCGCCTCCCCTTTGCAGCTTTTCTCCATTATAAAATGAGATGTGAAAATGCTCCCACAACGCTACATCCAAGAGTGTCAATAGGAGAGTAAGGGCCAAGTATAAGTGAATTTATGCAAAGGTTTTAACGTGGTAATGATGTATCAATTTGGGACCTAAACGCAGTCCATGTCAAAAACTTTGACAACAGTATTGGCATGTTACTGTAGAGACAAGGATTTGTTAAAAGGATTTCTCTGGCAGGAGAGAAAATATGTGTCCAGTTATTGAGTCAAAGACGTCAAATGAAAATTTACTTTTTAAATATGTAGACATTTGTTTTGGCGATCTTTGGGGAAAGAATTCTAGGTGCTTTCAGATTGGAGAACTATTCTTTGAGTAGAAGGTTTTATTTATTACATACTTGTATAGGCTGTTTTTGTTATCTATTGATATTGTCCTACCTAGTTTGGGTTGTATATTGTCCTACCTGGTGACTTACTTTCCTTGCAGAAATTCCCATTTTGTTATTTTTTTCCAACTTTGCAATGACAAAGGTCATTGCAATAGACCAGCTGGCTGAGACCAATGGGTGATAATTAGGCTAAATTACAGCATACAAAAATATTTCACTCACTGAACCTTTAATTTTCCCCTTTTTTTCACACTACAGCTTCATACCTCTTTGTGTTTTATTCGAAATATTTAATAGAGTAACACAAAGTAGAGCATAATTGTGAAGTGGAAGGCAAAAGAAAATTATTCTTCATGCATTTGTACTGACCTTTACCTTACTGTGATACCCCTCCACAAAGCCAAGTTTACCCAATTACCTTCCAAAGTTAATAACAGAGTTATGTTGTGTGGAGCTCAGTCTCATAAATCCAGCTGTTCTCTGAAGGGCTCTGAAGTTAGAAAGAACTCAACAATGAACAAACAGCATCACAAAGACAAAGGAACTCAGCAGGCATTTCAGGCAGAAAGCTGTTTAAAGGTTTAAACCCGAGTTAGGTTATAAAGCCAATTTTCAGGCTTGGAAAATATCACTATACCTTTTAATCCATCATCTGAAAATGAACTGATTTTGTCACAACTGTAAATCCACCAAGACAGGCTTCTCTGAATCAGGCTCATTATCAAGATCCACAGCTGAGGTGGACGAATCTGTCGAGAGGACAAGTGTTAATTGTGAACATGAAAAATAACAAATCTGGCCCTTAACGTTGTCATTGGTGGAAGACAGCAATAGCAAATTTGATTTACCCTGCATATCATTCTGAATACATTCCAGTGATGAAACAAGGTAAGGTTAACATCATGAAATAAAAACATGAACAAAGGATAAGTCTTTTTAGAATTCAAATTTCAATCCGCTTGCTACTGTCATTGTTTCCTTCCGTTGAATATATTTCTTCTACGTATCAGGGTGAGTTCACACATTTTTAGCTGCCTGGGCAATGCAGAGTTGTAGGGGAACATGTATCAGTGGGAGTCTCACATTAACACCGGAAAATATTTCGTTAAGTCTACGAGTAAAATTTAAAAGTGCTGGTACTGTGTACTGTCTGGTGCTTAACAGCCCACTTAAAGCACTTCCTGTAACTTCTTAGTAAATCCACTGCACAATTATCTGAAAGCTTTAGTCGACTTATCGCATCAAATCCCAATAAAATACATCGACATTGTTAGACCACTGTCAGATTTCCAAATATTAAAAAGTTTAAACCATAATTTTGCAAGGCCAAGCCTTTCTGCTTTTACCCAAAAAAGAAAATGTGGTGATCCTGAGTTCTTCTGGGGATTAAGAAACAGCTGAAGAGAAAAACAATGACTAGTCCTTGATACCCAACAAAGGCACCATACCCTTCTTGGCAGAATGCAATGCAAAGCAAAAGGGCCAAGTCAAGAGGCCAAGGGGGGAAACTGGAGCTGGGCCTTGGATTCTGGAGAAACACATCAGGCAGCTTTCAGAAGAAAAAAAAAACAAGACAATGATCTAAAATATACAGCCAAAGCAGCTAAAGAATGATTAATAGAGAGTGATATCAACATTTTGGAGACAGTGAGTCCAGACCTGAATCCTGTGGAGAGAACTCAAGATAAGAGTAACAGCAAGGATGCCAAATCTTACTTCACAGATAATTAGTTATTAATACGTGTTATGACTGTTTGCAATTATACGAACCACTTGATTGCTGTGATTGCAAATAAAAACATGATTTCAGTGGAAACATTAATCACATGACAATTCACTTGTAATCAAAGCTTGGGCGTGGGTATGAATATTTTTGATTTTTACTGTAAATGATGCCTTCATTACAATAATTTTGCTTCCAGAAGCTAGAGTGAGGAGAATCAGCTCTCCACTGTTGAAGTTTCTCCACTTTTATTTATGACAGCGGGCCATTTGTCTTCAGTTGTTAAACATACCACCTAAAGTGTTTTAGAAGAATCAAAACACTTTATTCTGTTATGATCAAAATCTCACATTTTTATGTAGTCTAAAATCGACTGCTTGCCGGACAGAGTTACACTATATTCCTAGAACTCGACAAATCTGCATGTGCGAAGAACATTAACAGCAAAAACGTCAACACTCGGCTCCTCGTCACACGCTTCTTTAGAAAGCGACTGCAGTGCTGGCAAACTGTGTGGACGTATGCTTTCTTTTTTAGGTGCGTGTTTTCAAACGGATGACAACGCCCAGATGTTCAGCTTACCAATCTCACCAATGCTGACAAATTGCTCTGAGCCCTCATGTTCACACTTTCAGCCTCTTCAGTCAGCCTGCGCTTCAGTCGCTCAATTCTCACGGATGTTGTTTGTGTACAGTCCCATTATGTTGGAAGAGATTAGTTGCTCGGTCTGGGCACGCTAATCCCCTCTCCTTTTTCATGAAGCCGGGCAAATGTTTAGCAAAGGCTCCTTTCTATTTGAGTCAGCCAGCCCAGCCCTTTTCCTTTTTCAGGCTGTCCCAGTCTCTTTCTCTGTACACATAGAGAATACCATGGCCCTCAAGTGTGAAAACCTCAAAACAAAGAGGACCTCCAGCTTTTTGAGGCATGTTGCAAGACGTCCAAGTCCCAGTGGGCATGAAAGAAAGGCAAAGAAAATGCAACAACTAAATAATGGGGCCTGTTGTCAGTACAAAAGCTTTGTCTCTGATGATACAAGGCCTGTTAGGGCTTATATGTTTTGCATGACATTACATCCCTATTGTCCCAGTCAGAGAGGGGATATTGCTTTCAAATTCAAATACATATTCCAGAAAACACTGTCCACTTAGCCCTTTGTATTATCTGCGTCAGTATATATTTACCCGCCTTCCTGCTCCCATTAGTTGGTTAATTGTGACAGCAAATCGTTTGAGTGGGGCATAAACATAGGTCAACATTTCCTCTGATCTGTAAAAGCTCATATCAAGATTTTTTTTTTTTTGAAAAACAAGAAAAATAAAAATGGATGGAAACAAAATGAAAACAAAGATTATTCTGTGAGGAAGAGGGGCTGCTTCAAACGCTTCAACTTTTCTGACCTGCTATAGCTGCTGTCACATTTAATCTCTCACCAACATTTTACCATTTTAAAGCAGCGTGCATCATGGGTTGCCTCAACACCTGTCATGCTTATGCTTACTGTTTTTGATGCACCCCTTACTGCCTACTCTGTGTATTGTGATTAACTGTGTAAAGTTTAGTGTTATTGTCTGTTAGTTTTGCCTTGATGACACGATCTGAAATGATCTTGTTTGTTCTCTTTTACGTTCAACTGGCTTTGAGGTTAACACCCTGCAAATATTACTACTTAGTCAAATAATTATTAGTTCTTCGTATTCAGTTTCTCAATTGAGCAAGTGGAGACTTCATCAGAGCAGACAGAGTCTCTGCATAGCAGAGCGTGAGATTTGAAGTATGACATATTGAACCTCTCTTTAAATTCCTTCAAGAACAAACTAACAAATCGCAGGTCACTTGTATGGAAAGTTTCACTGCAGTGCAGAGAGCAAGTGTCTTTTTTGCAGGCTACCTCCAACGAGTTACTTTGTGACTCCATGAGCCACATTTTGAAACCAAATCAGCCAGTCACCAAATAGAACCCACAAAACATTAATAGAAGATTATATTCTGCAGCAAGAAATCACAATCCATGGGCCAGAGATTTAATTTAATATTCTTTTTTTCCCTTTCTTTCAATGCATTAAAACAAAAGACTGCCTTTGCAGTATACAAATGCATCAACCAACACCCAATGTTAATAATGCACTTTTATCAGTGAAATAAATTTAAAAAATCTGATAAAAGCTTTGACAAATAAAAGGGCCTTTAATCATACATCAGTACATCTACATCTGTCAGAGAAGCTGCAGCATATCCTTTATCTGCTGTGAGTCTTTGCAAAAAGAAAATTTGAATCGCCATATCAGATCTCAGCAATCTAAATATCGGCGTTAACCAGGCAAACTCGCAGCAAACAAAATATATATATATATATATATATATATATATATATATATATATAACCATAATATTTTCCAAAGATTAATGATGGAATTTATTCTTTAATATTTATATACCAAGACTTCTTTAATGTTCATGGTTCGCAGTATTTGACACAACGGCTGAAACATTGCTTCTTAAGACGTGGCTGGAATTCTGTTTCTGATAATGAACTGACTTTGAAACGAGGAGAAAAAAAGATGTGCTTTACTCTCCTCTTTCGACATGACACCAGTCGTAACCTGGATGATTTGAAAAGTCCAAATTTCACCCTTGTGCACGCTGCAGGTCAGTGAGATCATTGAGCAGCAGAGGGCATTCGCTCCAAAATCATTGCCACATGGCCTCCTTCGGTGCTGCTCCTTCAGTATGATGAGATGAAATATATCGTTTGCGAGATTGATGAAAAATAACCAGAGTGTCTTCACCCCCCCGCCCCCTCCCTCTATTAGGAGGAGCACCGCTGCTTTAATGCTGTGGTATGGTGAGAAATCTGACCTTGCCCCGGGCAGTGGCATGTTTTTGGTTAGGCTCTGGTGTGCGGGACCAGGCCGAGGACACATGAAAGGATCTCTGTGTCAGTCCTCAGAGATGTTCAGTGGAAGTCTAATAAAGACCAGAGCAGGCAGACAGACCCGAGAACATGCATACCACACATTATACAAGCACAAGAGCTACAATGCTGTTGACAAGCGCAGCATTCTTTTCCGGCTCTTTAGAAGGCTGACAAAGTGTAAAAGCTTGGCGACTGTGTCAGCAATGTGATTAAAAAAGCATCATTACCTATATGGCGCCATAAAACTGCTGTTGCCTCCAAAGACATGAAAAATGATGCACTTGTTTTTTTTCCTGCCTTTTATCGTAGCAAACAAGTTCATTTCTCTCCATAGGGAGTATGATTCTTGGTGTACACAGTGACTGGTGCTGAGCAGCTACACTGTTTCAAATAAACAAACCTTCCAGTTTATGAAGCACCGATGTTCAATTAAATGGAGCTCAGTCCAATAACTCTCCAATAACAATCTGCAGCAATTTTGTTGTAGTGGAGATATATTTGACTATTGTACAGAGACATGTAAAAACAAAAAGTGAAGAACCAAGCAATATTTGGCAAAACAGCTCAGTATATCACATTAAAATTGCAGTAGGACCAAACCAAAACAAATAAAACAATATGATGAAATCCATTTATTATTTTGGTTTGGGTTTGAAAACAAAATCTTAACTTTGTAAAACCTCAGTTTCCAGACAGCATATAAAAACTAGCAACAGTGATGTTGCCATCCTGGTTTAAATGATTTGACTTCTGCTTTAGAAAACCAGCAGATTTGGGCTATTTCAGTGTAGGTTTGGATAGAAATGGCAGAAACGTCATGAAAACCATAGTCTGTTAAGTATTTATGTGTATTAACATATAAAATATTAAGTCACAATGTGTTACCCAGGGTTCTGTTCTTAGATCAGTTCAGTTTCCAATTTATATCAACAATAAAACCTTCATTATACAACTGTAAATTCCATCTTTATGCTGATAATACAGTCCTGTTAAGACTAACCAAGTCGTATTTGCTAATAAAATTGTTTGAGCTGAGTTTCTTAGTTCTTTATTCTGTTCTGATTTTTATATTGCTTTAGATTCTAAATTTAGTGTTGGTTCGTAGCTTTAGGTCATTAACTTTATGTTTGTTGTTTTATTCCCTTTGTGTTCATTTCTGTGTTTATTACTCGTCTTCCATCGTGTTCTTTTATCGTTTCAATTGAAATCACTTAATTAATCACACCTGATTTCTCTACCGCTCATCCACCTTTCCAAGTAGTTAAAAGTCAGCCCCTTTCTTTGCCTCCTTACCAGATTCTTCTCTTCTCCCTTCCCGATCATCTGCATCACGACACATCCAGTGTCATCTTTACATTTGAGCACCACTCCTCATCACCAATTTATGACACCTTGAGGCTCGAGATTTTCTTTTGTACGACACTTCTGGCTTTAGAAGTGAATGTACAGACGGCACCAGAGGCAGGAAACAAACCCAGTGTGTTTGTGTTTATAAAGAAACTGTCGCCAGAGGAGTCCTTATCTCGGCACCTCTTTTTAAACCAAACATCCCTCTCAGCAAAAGTGAAAAGATCAGGCAGGAATGTACCATCCATCTGGGTAATAGCTGTTTTTAATCCCCTCTGATTACTGCTAATCCCCTTTATGCTCCTTCCTGGGAATAAACACACACTGACCTGAGTGACCCTCCTCCTAATTAATGAGGTAAGGAAGTTTGGTGCAAGAATCCTTTCAGCTTGGCCCGGCCACTCTAAGAAAAGCTTGACTCTTAATTATATGTTTAATGATAAGAAGTCAAACTGCAACAACTGACACTTAAATTGGCATCATAGTCTGCTGTCATCTTTTCACAATAAAATCCTCTAACAACCCCCCAGGCCCGACCAGAAGCGAAGGAAAACTTTCCGTCTTGCGTTCCTTTCATTTCCTGTGAAGTCTTTGTTCCAGGGGTCGGTAGCCGTTTCTCTGAGGCAAGGCAGAGTTCACAGGTCAGCTGTACCCAGGAGGATGGACAGCAGCACGAGGGCAAGACCCGGGCACGGGGACAAGGAAGGGGTCAGGGGGTTGAGTTCAGCCTGGATCCACACAGAGGATGTTGAAAAAAGGGATCATCATGGGGGAACAGAGTTTGCTTCAGGCAGGCATGGAGTCACACACTTTCAGACACATCCCCGACTCTTGGCTTTTCCCATAACGTGTACATAATATGCCACCTGAAGTGTTTATTTCAGTAAGAGGATATTACGGCAGGTGTAATTTTATGCTTCAACACCTCTTCTTTCTCTTAAAATGACTAAATGACAGAAAAGAGTAAGAAGTGAAAAGATCTCTGAAAGGCTGCCAATCCACAGACTTCGCTCCTCGCATTTTCCATTAAACAAACACCTGGTTCTTCATATCAAAGCACCATGCTCTGTCTCCTCCTTGATTGGTCGAGATATGAAAACTCTCTTTCGAAAGACAACAACCATCTGTCTTCCGTGTTTTGACTTTACATGAAAGAACTCTTGAGAATCTAAATATGCTCGATACCTCCAATGATAAACGCGTGTGTGCTTCATGGTAGGGTGGCATCAAAGTTTATTATCGCTCCGCATAAAAGCACCGGGAACTGTTTCAAACTCTCATATAAATCATAAATTAGAAATGTGCTGTGGAGGGAGCATGAAATTGATTAGGCTGTAAAAGAACAGCTTATATCAGCAATCAGTGGCCACAAAGGCAAATGCTTCTCCCAAAGTAAATTAACACCAGGAGAAACACATTCTTATTTCATTTTCTGTAGAAATGTAGATCTAGGGGGGGGAGAAAAAAAAGCTAGCACATGGCTCAAAAACCGCAGTGTTTATATAATGAATCTGCAGAATTTCATCCTGTATGTGCGTGTTGTGCGTATGTGCGGGTGTGTCTGGGGGTGTGCGCGAGTGTGTGCTCAAAGGCTAAGAGCTCATTTCCACTCCTGATGATCACAGGCACCATTGATTGTAACACTGAGGGGAATGTTGGTTCAGCCCGTGTTGTTCGGTGAATCTGGACTTATTTAGGGCTCTAACTTTCATGTTTTTTCATGCTGGTATGAAGCTGAACATTGATGCTGCGGGCAGCTGGCTCTCATTAAGAAAACATGATGTCAAATCGAGTACCTACCTGATGAAAGTCAACTGCTCTTGCTCCTGATATGCTCATTGCATCTTTTGACAGATGCACTGGGAACCCATTGACTCCCATTGAATATCTGATTAGTTTCAAAATGCACAAAGTCATTATTGCACACTTAAATATAAGTCATCTTTATTCTGCCCCGATGTTAAAATGTTATGTTAAAGAACATACATTAAAGAAACTCATTACACTATACTAACTTTGTGAATTTATATGTAAACAGTTTTAAAGATTTATGCGACAATAACAACATAGAAAATGTGCTGTTTCTAAAATCTATATGTGGAAAATGTCTCTGCTTCGTTTCTGCTGTGATTCAAAGTTTAAATATAATTTCCTGGGCGAAATCTAGCATTTTATCTAAAGTGAGCAATTTAAACAGATATTACATGAGATATCTTAGTGGAAATGCTTGTTGTGATTAATGTAATATAAACTTCTTATCTGATGTAATTTTAGCCTTAAGTTATGACTGTTTCTATGCCAGTAGCAACAGCAATGTTACGATGAATTTTTAAGTTTGGCTCTTAGTTTATGTACTGAGGTGAAAAATGAACAAACATTTAAAAAACATATCATGTTCACTGTGCACAGATATAAACATTGCCTTGGAGTAGACAGCTGTTTTTTTTCCATTCCTAACTACTACAGTGCTTCATAAAAATGCCCATAACAATGAGCATTCCTAATTATGCCTCGATAAAAATACATACCAGTGGGATGCATTGGAAAAATGTCCTTATCAAAGGTGCTTTTGTCTGAAAAGGTCAGGCAATTGGCATCATCTGTGTTTATAAGACTGACATTCAATTTTACTATTCAAATATTACCCATCTTCATATTTTCCTTACAGTTTGTTTTTTTTGCTTTCTCCAAGGAAATGTCCTTCATAAAGGATATGAAGGACATATATATAAAGGAAATTGCAGTCGCCTTTATAGGAAACTGCAACCAGTTATTCCTTTGATATAGCTACCTAAAGTCAGAACATTTTACACTATAAGTCATCTTTTGAAGGCAATAAGGTTGTGAGAGATTAGACAGCTTTGTTTGTCAAGGATATCAAGACAGTCATAGCATAATCTTTCTTCTCAAAAATGTGAGCAGGCAGCTCAGTGACTTGATGCAATGTTCAATACAGGAATATATCAACAAATACTAGAATGGTCTTGCAGCATTTTCTGTCACTCTCTAATGTGCCTTAAAACTTTGCAGATTTAATTTAGGGTGAAATAAATAATTACACCAAGGGTGAGTTTTTAGCTGATATAAATGCCCACATTCTGATAAAAGTCAAGTAGGTTATTAAAGAAAACAAAACTGGCCCAATCACAAACCCAAAAGACATATCTTAAGATTTTTTTTTTATTTGCTTCCTAAATGTTTTGACACGCTTTCCTTTAAAACTATGGATTTAAATATATTTTCCATACACATTTTTGGGACGTCTGAAAGCACTTTAAAATGCAATGAGGATGGATATAGAGTAACAATAAACACGCAGTTTTCTTTTATTTTGAAGTCTGAATGACCTTAATCCATTCTAAATGTCTAGACATAAACAATCTTATGAATGACCTCAAATGTCAGACTGCACAGATGGGAAGGATCATTCTCTGCACACAAGGATGGTAGATGTAGCTTATGAGACCTTTACAAACTCTGTCTAATAAATTAAATGATCAGTGTGAACAACATTCAATACTTCCACTGTTTTGATTTATGATGGTATTGCTGGCTTTCCGGTTTCTCAGCATACTTGGAAGAACACAATGAACAGAGCAGCATGATGAATCCACAGCTGAAGCCGTTTGAAGTGGTCAATTTACTAAATAATTACCAGACTGAAATATGCAAGAGGCAGAGATGCTGGAAGGATCCTTGTCCAATCTGCACCAAGTGACTTCGGAAAACAAAGAAGAGCTGCGACATCCTGACCATAAATCCCGTGTCTAAACGTATCGTTGCGGCGGCGCTTTTCCAACCCTGTTTGCAACATAAACACTTCCGCTCGCGTTGAGGTGTTGAGTGGAGCAAAGATTTAGGTGAGTCGAGGGAATCCTGTGATTCAGTGTCAGGACAGGCTGCGCTGTGCCAGTGCAAGCCTGTAACATGTTTACGACACTCGCGAGAGGCAGAAAAACATATGGTATACATGTTAAAAAGGCTTTTACAGCACAGCTTAACTAGGAACAATCATCCTTTTTCCAGGCTTTGATGGTAAGTGGTTGTTACTGCGTCCACCTTTGGGACAGGTTGCATTATCATCTATCTGATGCTTTTCTGGACAATTTAGATTTTTTATGTGGCAGAACTCTGGAGCATTCACTACTTTCCATCTTCAGTTCAATCCAAACACCCTTAAAATACCTGCATTTCAACACTGTATTCCCGTTTCTTCCATAATCACTGCATTCACTGCACTCTGTCCTCCACCCACCCATCAATCCAACCATCCTTCCTTCTTGTCCCTGGATTTTCCAAATTCTGAAGCTAAAGCTTGACATCTAATGACACGTCTGACTTTAATTAAAAGTGAGCTTTATTTACTGGAAATCGGAGTGCAACAAAAATATGGAACTCCTTCTTATAATAAATCTGATTCCAAAATAAGCAGCACACCTTGTGGTTTCTAATTGCTTCATGCGCAATTATTACAGTCACAAAAGCAAATGTTTTTGCCTGAAAATCTGTAAGAAAAAAAGAAACAAACAAAAAAACACCATGGAAACAGCGTTGATGTCTGACCCACAGTTGACATCTGAACATTGAGTTCTTGTCCCGAAAGGTCCTCCAACAGTCATGCGAACTAAAGATCATTTCATATTTTAAAAATTTACCGCTTCATCTGATTTGTACCCTGTTTACTCTTCATCTCCCCTCGCACATCGCTCCATTATGCAACGTGCCAATGATCTCGCTGAACTCACTTCATTCCTGGCACCGTCCGTCCTCATGTTCGCAATCCTTTCAAGCAAAACTCCAAAGACAATGAAATATCGTGCAGATCTGATTGAAAACAGACCCCCATCATGTGAGCCTTGCAATCTCTCAGACTTATGTCATTCTGACTTTAAAATAGACCGTTTGAAACTTCACGGTAATTTGATTAAAATGGATTGACAGCCTTGTGAGTTACTGTCAGTGCGCCAGTGGGAAAAGAGTGTTTCTGATTTCTCTCGAGGAGAATCCTTCACCTCCCCAGCAGTTCCTTTTAATATGAGGGCAGCGCCTTTCATCCGCTCCTCTGAGCGAGGCTCATAATGCGTTACAGATTCCTTGGGCTCTGACAGTGTTTTACCATTATCTTTTGAAGGATATCTGCAATGGATTTCAATTAATCTTATGTGAAATGAACTCATTTTTCTCCCTTTTTTGTCAAAAAATTACATACACCATTTATACTCTGTGATCATGCTGTGAAGCTGTTATGTAACACAAGTTGAATGATAGACCATAGATTTGATATGATTTACTACATGAGAAAATGTCTGCTACTCAGATTGGTGAGATACTAGAAAAACAAAATTGTGAGCCATGTTTGCTTTGCACAGCTGTTACAAAGAAGTGCAAAGGAAAAACAAAAAATCTGCTGTTTTCTTTTTTTTTTTTTAGCACTTTCATGTTAATTTTCTTGCTGACAATCAGATAGGAAGATTAATACCACTGTCACTTTGTGTTTTATCTGCAAAGATATGAGGATTGGAGTCACTCTGACAAATTTTGGGTGCCTGGCCAAAAACAAGACTTGGACATGAACCCTCTTTACCTCTACTTTTAAATAACAGAAAGACAAACTTGAGTTATAAATCACATTGACTTTAATTATCTACATTTCTTAACTGATCGAGTAAGGGATTTTGTTCTACTTTCAGTATGTGAAGAAGAGATGATGGAAACTGTCCAACATGTTGTACCCTCCAACTATGTTACAAACAGTCTGACCAAACACACATTTCCCCTCCGGGTCAGTTCTAGGTAAAGGTTGTAAAATGTTTCAAAAGTACAAAAATTTCCATCACACCCTCCTACAGTGCAAAGTTCTTTCAAGGGCCAGAGCTTTCTCCCAGCTTTATGCAGCACAGACCAAAGGAGCATTGCCCTCCACCAGCACTATGGGCAATAAACACTTGAAAACTAATAAATTAATATATGTTTGATAATTAACATCAATAAATGTTACTGGTGCCATTAATATAACTGGAACAATCAATATACTGTACTGTCATAGCAGCAGGAAATGTTGCTTTTCTGTTTCAAATGTATTTAAGTGTTGATACCATGATACAGTAAAACAGTGGTAATTTTTTTTATTAAAGGTCATCATACTACATCAACTCCTGGTTGCACAAAATACATTTCTGAATGTGAAAAGTTGTAGAAAATTCTATAAACAACCACATTAATTAAATTATTGTTGTTATGAATTAAGTGATACTACTAGTGTGAACATTGGCATACTTTGCAAATATTCCACCTTTACCTGATATTTTTATGTTTTCCAAACATATTTGCCAATGTCTGGGTTTATCCTATGCTTTAAGATTTTTTTGTAAATGACAAAGGATATAATTTACTTATTGTTGTTTCCCCCCTGAAGTCTTAGTCTCTGGTTGGGAAAACAACTAATCTAGAACAGTTAAAATAACAAAGAGCACAGACATTCCCACCAAACATCAGAAATGTTATGGAATCGATGGTCTTAACTCAAAGCCTGTTTCTGGAAATTCCACTTTCTTTTTAGCTTTTTTTGTTTTCATTTAGCTTATGCTCTTCCCAGTGATCTTCTGCAGTAAAGCTTCAGCTTTGTGGCTTATTCCATCGCACAGTGGTTGCTGTTTTGTATAAAGGTTGCATAGTTTCCTCCTAGTCCAATATTACCACTTTATCCTAAGGTTTATCACAAGGTCTTGAAAAATAGTGAATGCCCCTTGAATTTTTCTAGATATTGCCATCAGACCTATGAACAGATTGTCCCACTTAAGGTGTGGATCTTTGCTGCTCCTCATAAATGTCCTGAAGCTTGTGTTTTTTTCTACTTCGTTTATTTCACTTATTAGCAAATCAAGATAACTCACGAGGCTTCATTCTTTACTTACAGATCTTCGCACATCAGACCTTTCATGTCATAGGTGTACACAAAGATCATTTTAACGTTTTGTAAAGATTTTTTTAGGTTTCTCCAAAAGAAGGCCTGAGAAAGAGTGGCCTTTATGTAGCTTTATTAAAGATGATGAGACCTCATGCTTTACATAATAACACTGCAAATGGAGCATCAGAGAAGCTTGGGAGAACATCTGCAGCATGCATCATCAAAGTTTTGAAATAGGATGTTAAAATCGCACCTGTTTGCTTTTGATTGGCATTATCTAATTGTGTTTGTATTCATAATCTCAATGATGATATGTTGATAATATCAAATGTTTTGTCTACAGTAGGTTCTTCTCTAAAAGAACCCATTACACACACCTCCCAAAACGTCAACTATTCCTTTAATCAACGCACTGTATTTAATGCAATATTTCTCTGCTCGGTCGTCCCATTTGCTCTGGCTTAACCCGTTTTACAGGCTTCCATGCTCGTATAACTAAATCAACGTTCGCTGTAGGACACAACCCTCTGATCCTTCATTAACCCCATTAGTATAACCAAATCAAGAGAAGGAAGTGAAAATGAATGAAGATGATACAAAAGCAAACAGCTCTTATTGAGGAGCAACTTGTTGTGTTCTTTAAAAGCCCCCGGCAGTCCCTCGGCCTCTCCGTGTGATGTGCAGGCCGGCGCTGCCTGCCAACAATAGCACTCTGGCTGATGCGTCTGGCTCTTATTAACACGAGATAGATTTGTGTCAAGCACAGCCGCTCTGCAAGCTGAGCCGCTCCTCGCTGCAGTTAGAAGAAGATTGCACGAATATTGTGCAATTGCTCACCGGCAGAGACATCAGGACGACTACAAATGACACGCCTTCAATCAACTGATCCTCTGCCAGGCTGAGTCATTTCTCTTGTTGTGGCAGAATCCTGACAGAACTCCTTTGAACAGGTGTCCAATATACTTGTTTTTTTCTTCTCATCATTTATTTCTCTCTCTTTTTCAAAAAGATAAAAAAATAAAATAAATGCAAACAAATGTCTACCTCTCCCGATTCGTTCTAAGCAATTTTCGAATAAAAGAGACATTTTGCCAGCCTCTGGAATCGATCATGGACAAAAAATGTTTGAGGAAGAGAAAGTGCTTTAAATATGAGCCTTTGCGAGAAACATTTTCACACTGAGTGCAACTGTTTCACAAGAGGGGAGGGGTAATATTTCTTTAGTAAGATTACTTTGCCGCATCCCGATCCCATTTCAATAAGCTTAAAGTTTCATCCAAGTGTAGCATCACCAGATAAATATCCAGTGACTTTCCTCTCTTGAAGCCTTGCCAGCCCATGGAGGGGCTGGTTTTAATTGACCGACTGTCCACATGGTTAGAATATTATTCCCAGGCAGTGCCACGGGCAGCCCCATCTCATCAGAAGCTGCTGTTGGTTGAACATCTCAGATCTAAAGGCCAGTAATTGAATAAATGGGCTTTTGATTGATGTTTAGAGGAAGTCCCGTTACCATTTAAATATTCATGGGTCTATAGCCTGCAGGGATGAGACAGGAATCCAGAGCCAACCTGCGCACAACAATGCGCCTCAGAGTTTCGCCTGTCTGCTTCTCATTACAGTAAGTACGCCTTCAGAGCTACCATCCCTGTCTGCATTCCTGCACTTTGCTCCAGATGATTTGATCTGCTGCAACAAGCCTCAAAATATGTAATAAACAATGCATGAAAGTTAGCACTGGCATGACTGACATTGTATCTTACTGAGTTTCACGTCTCTTTTTCCTGCACAGACAGAAAGTGCCAAAATGTTGTTTGCCACACAAGTGTTACTTCGAGGATGCATGCATGTCCCCTATGAATTGTTGCCATGGATTCTGTTTGTTTTGTGCCAAAAATATTCCAAAAGCAGATGCAAGAAAGCAACATTATGCATGATTTAGTATCAGGCCCGAAACAATTCCCCAGCTAATAAAGCACAAGAGAAATATCAAGTATGTTTAACCAATTTAATCCTGAATCAGCATGTTATGGTGCCTCCAGTTCAATCCTTTGGCAATTCAAACCCACACGTAATCAAATTGTTTTTAATTGCATGTACTTAATCACATGATCAGTTTATTTCTTTATGTAGAAAACAATTTTTGCTGAATTTCTGAAAAAGAGAAATGCTTAAAATCTCACATAAATGATCTACATTATTTTAAAAGTATTCCACATTACATCCGGGAGGAGACCAGAGGAAGACCTAGGAGGACCAATGTTTCTCGGCCGATCTGGGAACGCCTTGGGATTCCCCAGAGCTGGGCAAAGTGGCTGAATATATTCCATCTTTTTCCATTAATTGCTTTTCTGTTTCCCTTTTTTGCCAATTGACTCTTGGAAAATATGAACTGCAGTCTAAATTACCACTGATGGCTATTGTTGAAGTCACATAATTACAGTTCCCTACAGTGAATCATGACTATATTGCAGAAAAATACTTTAAATTAGCCGTTGAGCAAACAGGTATAAGAAGTTCCAAGGATTCGATTGATGATTGCTGCATTATTGGCACAAAACATCTAATGCCAGATTGCCTTTGCTTCCCACAGAAGTCTGGCACAAAATAACCAGGACTGCAAAAGTACAAATTGTTGAAGGGGCGAAAAGACTGGTACGTTTTATAACACGAAAAGAATGAACTAGGAGCGTGAAAAGTTTTGTGTTTCAAGGTTTTGCAGTGTTTAAACATCATGTTTCTTGTCACTGTACAAAATGCAGTCCAGTTGCTGTCCAGAGTAAAGTATTAACATGAACCCCTGATTTTGAGATGTGTGCCTATACTTGACATCTTGTGTTTGTTTCATCCTTATTTTGAAGTAATGAAGGAAATAGCCACTTAGTTGTTCTGTTGGACTGAGAGTTAGTGAACATTGTTGCCATCTTAGCCAACTTGCTGCCAGATTTAGTTAGCAATCAGACATTTGTGAAGACTTACTTTGAAAAAAGCAACGTGTTGTTTTTTTTTCGTTAGGAAATTTAATGAGAAAGCATGTATTGTTTTAACTCTTCTCAGTGATGAATGAGTACTTTTGAGTGGCATCCATTTCATTATATGTACCTTGTTGATTAGTCAAATTAACTGATGCTGTCATTTAGAGTTTCATGGCATACAATTGTCACTATTGACTCTTTTGGCTTGTTGAGTTATTTGACAACACCTATTAGCTATGTTAGCACTGAAGAAGCCTCACACTTAAATTGTTCGTGTGGAAGCATTTTTGGGCAATTGGCAGACAAATGACCTAAGACATTTTTTTCTACAGCCATCATTTACTCTTGTTTATTTTTTTTATGTGCTTTTCCACTGTAGTCTAAAGAAGGGATATAACGTCAGCAGACATTAAGTGCAAACTCTTTCCACTCCAGCAGTGCTGACTGAAGTCCTGCTCAGTCAGTTACTGAGTGTGAAAACAAGGCTACAGTTGTGAAGTTAAAAGCCTTAAAACCATACATAATGATTCTGTTACACCAACTATAATTTCTAATCAACATAGATTAACTACAAACTTAATGGAAAGGTATACATGTAACAAATTGTGAAAGTACTTTGGCATTGCCATAGTTCCAGTCGCTTTTGAGTTGATGGAAAGCAAGAGGTTTCTGTCGGGATGAAAGCCCAGCATTCTGGCCACAAACATCTTGTTATTTCCCAGCGATTACACTGTGAAACTATATCATAATCCTTTCCCAGACGTTTGATATATTCCTACATATATAACAAAGCCTGAAAGATGTGCCTGAACAATCATAAACATAAAGGGCAACTATGTCTCCTTGAAACCTGTCAGTAATCCAGAAGGCGCCTGGTTGCTTTAATTTGTTCCTCAAAGTAAAATAAAACATGTCTCCAGGTTTACATATCTTCCACGACAGATGAGTGAAAATTGACATTGAGGATAAATTGTCTGCTACAATAACTTTTAGAGTATTTTACATTACATTAAAATGCGTGGCAAGATGCAAACGCTCTTTAAAGTACTGGGAAATCCATAGCCAGCTAGCTTTTCACTGCTAGCAACACTTAAGTTAGCTCCTTATTGCTGCTCTAAGATGATGGGCTGTTTCAGTTTTGTGTTTTTTCAAATTTGTGAAAGAATCTTAAACTGGCAAAATCTGAACTGATAATGATACTGAACAATAGTTGTTTATGAGATCTGTAAAACCTTTATGCTGTTTATGAAAACATAAAATGGGTAAGTTTCGATTCTTTTGCTAGCATTAGAAACCTCAAATTTAGACAAGGAAAAAACTAAAATGCAACACACAGATTAGGTAAATCTTCACCAGAAAACATTCTGTCCTGTTGAGAGCATCTTTTACACATGTTGTGAATTATGAAATATTTACTCTTATTTCTGGAGAGGGGGATTTTTCACTTTTATGGAGAAACTGTTAAAATCTCATCTTGTTTTGTTCTTGTGAAACCAATGTCCAATACTGGCTCATTAGCCAAATCTATCATTACACCCCTATTACAAGGAAAAAATGTTAAAACCACCGATCACAACATTTTAACTTTGGCAGATCAAGAAATACGCAACAGGGAAGTGAATACAAACAAAAAAATAATAATAATAAGATTAAGCAATATTGTCCATCAAGTCAAAAGTGAATCATTGGCAGATGTCTTTTCATTCCAAAGGTATTGAAGTTGACAAAAAAAAAGTGTTAAAATTCCAGACTTCATCCTTAGACTTATAAACAACCTTCCTGAAGATGTGAGTCATTAGAGGTGGTGAAAGCTGCCAATAAACCATGAAAGCAGTTCCAGGCAAACACCTCCTGACCAGAGTACGAAGGATGCCTCATTAGCGTTGTAAAAACCCCTGCACATTGTCAGGTGTGAAAATCCTGGCTGCCATGAGCAATTTTAATTGCTCATTTGACCCCAGGTCTTGGTTGATTGTCAGCTTACTGCTGTGTAAAACTCCAGAGGCAGCCTTGAAAAACACAGAAACAAGAGAGAAAAGGCTCCTGGGAGCAAATCTGTGTTACTTTTGAGGCTGCAAACACAATCTTAGTTTAAAGTGACCAAAATGACTCATCTCTGGGAAAACAAATGGGATTGGATTGCCGGTAGAAGTGTTTTCCATTCCGAATATCACCTTACTTTTCCACAAGCACATTTCTGATGGAGGTTTTAATTAAATGAATGTGAGAGTTTGTTTGCAAAATAGTAGGAAAGCAGCAGAATGGTAAAAACGTGGTTCTAAAAAGCCGAGAGTCAAACAGAAGTCTGTTAAATAAACATCTCATATATCTGTCAGCGAACGTAATTCAATTATGCACAGTTTGTCTTTGTATCAATAAGGCTTGTGAAGATGGAGCTAACGTTAGACCAGGGGGAACAAAAAGATCTACACAGACGCAATTATGGCACTTTTTTATTTTTCTGATTTCTGTCTCTCAAAGAAGAACTATTTCTTTTGTAATTAAACTCAAGTGATGCCCTGAAAACCTGTTTATATAAAATACAGCCATCTCACTTTCAAGCAGTTGCTTAGATGGCAAGTTAGCTCAGAGAAACATGTCAGTTGATTTTCAGCAGCGACTTTGAAGTGGGAGACAAAGTGGTGTACGAAGCATAATATCCCCAGGGTCCCATTTAGTATTTGGGAAAAATAAACATTTCCCAAGCCCAGTCTTGTGTGACTGATTCTGTTCATATAGTTCTGGCAGCAGTGTCCGCTCTCCAGTGTAATTAAACTGATAGGTACTCCGAGTTGGTCTGTGTAGATGATGTAATTAATCAGTCTCATTGACTTCAGGGAACATTAATAAAGACACAGCAGATAATATAAATAATAAAAACACACAAAGTATACTTCAAGGCCAATTTAACGACAAAATTTAATGTTGATGTGTTTCTTGCACACTTTTGGTCCAATCCAGTGTTTTTCTTCAAATTGATAAATAGACAACCATTAAGCATTCAATTTCCAGATAACATTTAGTTCCTGTATGTTCTAACATCTAAGGTACACTGAAAGAAAAGCAAAACAAAGGAGATATTTTTATTTTACATTTGGTAAAATGAATTAAGATTATCCTGTGTCCATATACTCCACAGTCCAGGAACCCCACAACAACACATTGTAAAAAAAAAAAAAGTGCTGTTTCTATCTGGGCTTTACTTGAAACCAAACTCCATTCACCCCTCTAACATGATCAGGTGATCTATTGTCCTAGAAGTATCAAATGTCTCTGGGAACTTTTAATAATCAGAGAATGGTTTAATAAAAAGAGAGCTAAACTCAGAGAAGGAAATGGTCACGTTCACCAGTAGTTGCATAAAGTACCCAAACTACAGGTGTTTAAGGTGAAACCTGAAGGCCCTACATGGTTCTGCTTGTTTCTTCCTTTATAAAGTGAGCAATATAAGGAATATGCATCATTTTGACTAAAGTAAAGTGGAAACGATTTCATGTATAAATTTTTTTATTGGATTGATTTTGATGAATTGATTTCACTGTGTGAAAAGGTGAAACACAATGTATATATTTGGGGGAAAATATATTTAAAAATGAATAAATAATATAGAAAACAGTAATTATATTCTAAGTAGAAATATGTAAAACAATTAGAGATCAAGTATATAGGGATTTCTCTGGCACAAATTCTAATACGATGGTAGAAAAAAGCAGATTATTTCAGGTTTCTTTTGTCCTTTTTTGTCTGGGAACTTTTGCTAATTTCTTTCAGTATGTAACAATTTTTTGGTTTGATAGGATATCTTCCATATTAGACGATTGTACAGTATGCAATGATCAAATCTGTACTGACTTTCAGAACATCCAAGTCTCCCATCGTTGGAATGAAGTAGCCTGGTTAAACAAAGCTACTGACGGATGCTGAAGAAGAGAAATGAAAATCTGAATTAACTTCACTCAGGAATTAGATAAATGTAGCAAAGAGTATAATGCAAGCAAAAATGTTGTGACTGAATTAAATAAGTTAGATAGTTCCTGTGGTTTCACTTGTGGGTGAATCTCACGCCTCAGCTTTTCACCAGATCCAGCAGATTCCTGCAGGGTCGTCACAAAGACCCAATTAGCCAATGAGACGTTGCATAAGGCAACTAATAAAAACAATGGATTCTACAATTTTTTCTTCCACAACTAGCGAGAAAGAGAGAAATTTAAACAAACAAACAAACAATGCGTTATTCTACATTATTGTAACAAAAAAGTCCACATTTTGAGCTTAACTCATTATTTACTGTTGAACATGAGCCTGTCACAGATTGGTTTTTTAAGCTTTTACCAATTTATGTTGTGTGGGTAGAATCTGTTGTATTTCTGGATACAACACTACAGTACACTACGCAAAAACTCCACGAGAAATTTAAGATTAAGACCAATGTTTCTTTATAGCAGGGATAGTTAACTCCAACCTAAATATATATATATATATATATATATATATATATATATATATATATATATATATATATATATATATATATATATATATATATAACTGGTACATTTTCTCAGTAATAAGTTTGCAGTGAGAGGCAGTGGCACTGTTAAGTTCAGGGGGAAAAAGAAATCTTGCACTTTCATGATTAGTGTAAAAAAATGAAATGTATAAGGTAGTTTTAAAACCTTAAAACAACCATGAAACTTGAAAACCAGCCTAAACTAACTTTATGACAACAAATATAATAAAGTCACATAGCTGAAGATATATTTTGTGCCCAAAACAGAAGCAAAATCCACCATAAACAAATAAGTGTGAATAAGAGTTTCTTTGTGTTCAAATGTAGGTTTTTCAATCCGTTTTACAAAAGTTTTGCAATAATAGCATCAAGCAGGCATTTTTTAATCATGATGTGAAAATCTGTTATCTTGACAGTAGGAAGCATTAGGCCAATTATATTTTAAATGAAGACGGGAAAGTAAAAGGATCAAGATGGACTGTAGATCCCCAGATAACTGACTCATCAAAGTTTATCTGTGCTTTTTTTAAATGACTGACTTTCTCCTCGGCATTTGCTCAGAGGTCCTTTCCAAGAAAAGGGGAAAAAAAAAGAAAAGAAAAATCCTTGTTATGAGTAAGCACATATTTTTTTAATCTCTCTCCAAAGCCCACACTTCAACCACTCATTACATCCCTGCTGAACGTCCTGATTTATTATATCTCAGAATTTCACAATCTGGGTTTACAAATTGGTCTCCTCAAAAATGCACGAACATGGCCGAGAAGCCCCATATTAGTCGAAAATGCATTCCTGATGTTGCAACATGAGAGAGTATGGGCACGATGCATGTCACTGCAGATTAAAGGAGATGCCATGTTTTACGACCTGCAATACTGTTACTAATTTGGGGAAACTAGATATGGGGCATTTTCTTGAAATGCAGACAAACACTCAAAAGCCATAGTGCCATGTCTTTTTGGGGGCAATTTGCTGGGCTCAAGGTGAAATGCATGCCAGGCTTCCTGGGTGACTTGGATAAGCAACTCTTCAAACAATGAAATGGAAATAGACTGTCATGGCAAAACACTCATAAAGAGCTATAAACTGGCAAGTTGTCTATCTTCACCTCTTGAGAAATAATAACTTCCTTCTGGATATATTCATGAGCGTAAAAGGGTCCCTACTGTCACGGTTTTACAATATACAAAAAGAAAAAAAGGTTAGATGCATTATATGCATCTAATCTTTTTTTTGCATCTGATCTGGAGTCTCTGGTGCTGCAAAAGGGCATGTCTGAAGTGTCACTGCTTTCCTAGTTGATGGACATGTTTTATAAAATCAGTGTGAGGCAATGAGAGGAAAATATCAAGATATATCAGAAAAAAAGCAATGAATTGCGGTGGTTCATCTTCAGAGCTCTGTGAAGTTAAGGGGTCTCCGCCTTTTATTTACTTCTATAAAAGAGATAATAATGTCAGTGGGAATAATTTACCTCAGTGAATATCTATAAAAGATTGCCAGTAAAGAAAAAAATAAATCTTCCCCTTTGATGTGGCGTTAAAGTCCATGGAAACTGAGAAGTAAATTGAGTTCAGCTCTTTTGTGTTTACAGCAGCATTGAGTGAAAAAGATCTTTCTGACTTAAATGCAAAATGGAGGTGCAAAATGTGCCAAAGCGTATTGACAGCAAGACGCATGCAAGCACCTCTCGAATCAGAACAGAACACTGTTCACTGTACAAGATCAAAGGAGGAATTAAACATTTTTGCAAATACTTTGCAATCACCGGCAATAAATCAACCTGACTAATTGCTACATAGTTTTTCTGTTTTTGTTGCTGTTAGTGATTTTATTGCTTCTTTGTTTAGAAATTATTTAAATATGAAGCAAATGTGTGATGAATTTTCACATTTTTGCCTCATATTTCATTTCATCTTTCTGTCTATGTGTGTGTAATGTTCGTGATTTGCAACCCCAAATCCATGCCTCATCAGAACACATCTTCCCATTCGTTGAAAATGAAGACAGAGAGATGGACGGATGGATGGACAGACAGATAAAATGAAAAATAAATTGTTCTGGAGTTGACTCATTCAAAATCTATAATTTATTTCAGCCAGCTCTTCAGCAGTGTGCAGCCACAGAAGTACTCTGTACTCTGTGCTTCACTCAGCAAAGCTATCGAAGAGGGTTAAAATTTACAAATTTTTATTCCAACGCTTTTCAAAGGTTTTCTCAGACAGTTGCAGCTGCTCCAGAAGGCTGCTGTTCGCATTCTCACTAAAACTAGAAATGGAGCACATCAACCCAGCTCTCGGAGCAACACTGACTCCCTGCAGCTCAAAGAATGGGCTTTAAAATACTTTTGTTAGTTTATAAATCACTGAATGGCTTAGCAACAAAAATATATTCAAGATCTGTTGTTGCTATCAACCCTCCAGGCCACTGAGGTCTTTTGGTTTACTCTTCATCCCCAGAGTATGAAGAAGCAGCGTTCAGTTTATTTTGCTCCTCTAATCTGGAAAAAAAAAAAAAAAAAAACTAACAGAAAAGTGCAAAACTAGTAAAACTCTGAGTTCTTTTAAATCAAGGCTAGAAACCCATTTGTCTAGAGCTGCCTCTGACTAATAACTACTGGAAAATCATAAACTGTACTCTGTTTTTCAACCTGTCGTCATTTTTTCTTACTTTCTCTTACATGTCACTGCAGCATAACATTTCTTTTGCTTTTTTGTTGTTTATTTTTCTTCTCATCATGAAAATCACTTTGAATTGCCTAGCTGCTGAAATGTGCTATGCAAATAAAATCCTCTCGCCTTGCCTTATCTTAGAAGCAGTAGTCTGCCATGATCTAATTAAAGAAGCCAATTGAGTGTAACGTTCTACTGGCAGCGCACAAAGAAGCCAGTAAGGGTCCAGAAAATATCCTGTACCATCACCCTCGGCTTCAGTGGAGAAAGAGTAAACACAAACAACTGTGGAGAATAAGCTAAAAAAATACACGCAGTCCATTAACGCTGCATCAGAATAAAACAAAAGCAGGTTTTCAAAGCGTAGCACACTCCAAGACAAAGGAGAAATCTGAAAAACACTTCAGTGTGTGTCATCCGAGAAGGAGACTGTTTACATGTTACCACAGGATTAGGAAAGGATGGATTTATGCTTCGGCATGGGTTCAAGTAATTCCATGTCAAATCCATGGACCAAATGCATATATTTCATTCACCTTTTGTTCCACGGCCTTTTCAACTTGATGGATACGGTGAGAGCACATGACGTGTGGATGATTTGCTTCTTTCTTCTGTGACTGCTGTGGCTTTGTTTCTGTCTGAGCTCTCGGAGTCTCTAAGGATCTTGCAGGGATGTGTTTATTCATCAGGAGCCCATTTGTAATAGATCCATATTTCTAAGCAAAAGCAAACCATCAAAGTATTTATTTTATTTATTACAAAAAGCACCATGTTTATGAATGATGATACAATGAGGAAATAAGCTGGATGAAATGCAAAAGAACAAGAGGAACCCTAGGATGTAATAATACCAGAAAAGGAGAGCACGACTTAGCATATATTTGCAGAATCAATTTATTTAGATAAATCTCCCTGAAAGCACATATGTTCATAAAACTTTAAGTCATTGTACATTATGTTGATTAGTTCTCAATGTGTTTTCTTCGTGGAGAAATGTCTCTGAGAATCAGGAGGAATTCCAGAGCTTTGCATCAACCTTCTTCTAGATGAACCCAGCTTTATGTGTCTCTGCGAGCTTGTAAAGAAGGAAAAGAAAATGTCAGTAAAGGGAACGCGGATATACTATTCCCAGCGGAACTGTCCAGACTTTAAGAGACAAATGTGCTCCATTCCTTCCCTCTAAATGGCTTTTGCTATTGATATATTTGATTAAATATGAACAGTTCTCTTACAAACTGTGCCAGTGACCTGAAATGTTGTAAAATTGTTCCTGGAATATAACTCGGAAGTGAAATAAATGGTATTCTGGGTACCTGTTTTGAGCCTGTGTATTGTTAAGATGTGTTATTACTGTTTCTAAAGTCATACAAAACCAAAGTTATGAATATGACTTATTATTTGGAAAAAGGGGTATAGAAAAACTTTCATACCCCTTGAACCTTTACCCATTTTTTTCACAAAAAAATTTGATTTATCTGATAGACCAACACATAGCAGTGAACAATGTGAAATTAAAGGAAAAGTATACATAGTTTTCAACATATTCATACAAAGAAAATATTAAAACTGTGGCTTGAGTTAGCACCCAGCCTCCTTTATTCTGAGACCCTTAAAGGTATTGTTGTGCAACCAATCGCCTTCAGATGACAGAAAAGTAGAAGTCAGAGAATATTAGCGAACGTACAGGTTTGGTGAGGAGAGCAGCCAAAAGGCCAGTGCAGAGATCATATGCTCATGATGCTATGTCTGGTGGAAAGCCAACACCATGAACACATAATTACTCAAAATGAAATGTGGTTACAGGGCATTCCTAAGAATTGGACATTGACTCTTAAACACACTACCACATTTACAATGGAATGGTTTGAATTAAACCATATCAATATTAGAATGTCCTAGTCAAAGTTCTAACTTATAAACTGCTGTTCACAGATGGTTTCCATCTAATCAGACAGAGCTAGAGGTATTTTTTGAAAAGAAAATGACCAAAAATGTCAGTATCTAGATGTGGAAAGCTGACAGAGAAACTCCTGCAAAGCTCTGGCTCTACAAACTATTGACCCACTACTTTTAAAAATTTTTATTAGTTAAAAATGTACAACAATGTGTATAATTTCCTTCATCTTCCCTATAATGTTTGTCTAAAACATGTAATCTTAATAAAAATACATTGAAGTTTTATTTTTTGTAACATAATAAAATGTGAAATGCTTCAGGGGGTCGGAATGTTTTTACTCTGTTTCTTGCAGATAACCTTTAGAGGCTGTTGCAAGTAAACCTTCAATGGTAGCCAAAACAGATTGAACTGAATGTGAGGCAGGAAGCTGGTGATAGAATTTAGGTTTTGACCTATTTTTGTTTGGTTTCACCTTTGTTTGCATACCATATCCCCACTAGATCCTGTGTTGACATTTACTGGGCACATTTACTTCTCACATGTAGTGAAAGCTGAGAATCCCTTGCTGTCTGTCAGTGGAGGGTCAACACAGCCATGCATCCACATACATGGATGTATGTGGAAGTGTTGCAAACTATGTGGAAGTGTTGCAAACTTGGTGACATGAGAGCCGAACCTCGATGTCCGGTTGCCTTGTAGAACCACAGGACTACTTCCTCTAATTAGTTTCCTCATTTATCAGTAAGACCCTTGACCACACGCCTGTGAAGTACAGTGATCCCCACGAACCAAGGCCCCTCCTTTGATATGGAAAATAGGCTATTCATCACCACATTCGCTTCACATCGGTGCCGACTGTGGCCATTTGTTGTGCGAACATGTTCCCTCGAGTTCCCTCTGATTTTGCTTTAATCTGAGGTGGAAAGTCAAACAGGACGAGAAAGAGCTAAACCTCTCACATGAGGGTCTCTGGAAGTCATTTGCTGTGGGTGTTTGGACCTTGCTATGAGGTGTGAGATGGGAAACAAGAGACAGCGTTTAGTGGCTGCAGCTGAAAGAACATCTATCACTCTTGCCAACTCTCTCCATCCCTCCGCTGGAGCAGATGAGCGCTTTAACCTTGAGGGCATGGCAGTGGTGAACATATGCAAGTCATCTGTATAGAATAAATACCAGGACAATCTTATGACAATATGTGCAGCCGCTCTGGGGTTTGTTATTGGCAGAGAGGAGAGGGCTCTCTGGAGACAACGGTGTCAAGCCTCTTATTGTCACTAAGGTGATCCAGTGTTGCTTGACTGGTTTTCAAACTTCATTATGATTTCTAAGCTTTGAAAGAGCAGCTATATAATAGTTTAAACCCTGAGATTAGTTGTTATTAATATTCTGACCTGCTACGTGTAGGTTGAATCTCAACAACCACCTCCCAAGTAATATGTATTGACCTGAACAGCAGAAAAAATATGATTCAGAGCTCCTTTGTTGTACAGGGGTTTAAGAGCCGGGTGTGAAAACACTCACACAGTTAAACTTCCAATTCACACATCACTACATGTAAAGGGCGGGGAGCTAGTTAGGAAACATCTAATAACGTGTGAATAACGGATCACTGGAAAACAAACTGCTTTTATGCCCTTTTTTCCCCTCCCTCCCTCCATTAGTGAGATATCAAAACCAGACAGAGCTCTTCCAGAAAAATAAAACCTCAACATCAGCTCTGTCATTCTCACCACCAAGTCAGAACACCTTTCCCAGCGAAGCTACAGATTGTGGATAGGCTCATTTCTTGTGCACAAGGCGGGGAACAGATGGATTGCGCATTAAAAGACCTCAGATCTGCCAGTGGCCGTTTATAAGAACTGGAAAAAAAGGTGGATGGAGGTGACATTCTTTTAGGAAGGAGAGAGATTTAGAATGACATGATTTCCCTATGGCCTCTGTAACTGAAGCGCAGCTGGAGAGGAAACTTAGTCAACTATATCCATCTTGACTTTGTCTGATTTGTTCTGGATCTGGATTGAGGTTCCGTAAAATTGGAACACAAAGTAAA
Organism: Xiphophorus couchianus; assembly: GCF_001444195.1. Taxonomy (NCBI): domain Eukaryota; kingdom Metazoa; phylum Chordata; class Actinopteri; order Cyprinodontiformes; family Poeciliidae; genus Xiphophorus; species Xiphophorus couchianus. The sequence goes on along the minus strand of NC_040234.1, from coordinate 14,112,511 downwards.
CCCGGGTTAGAGTTCTCACAGCATGGCTGAAGAGGATCAACAAATTATGTCAGGTTATTAGGTTGCATGTGAACAAATGCTTGTGTTTTTATGAATCAATGTAATGCTCAGCATTGATTCATAAAAACTTTATTACAATTAATACAGTTTTAATATGTCTTAAACTTATTTATATTTTGTCATATTAAATTATTTTAAGTGAAAGACCAAAAAAGTAGTGCAGAACTATGAATTGGAAAGAAAATGATCAATTGACCAATGCAATGTGTAGTGGGTAGTTAACTTTTATAAAAAATAGTATATACACACATACTCGTTTAGAAACAATCACAAGCTGGAGGAGGGTCTAACCACTGTCAATCAACCTTTATGTACATGCTGCTCACATCCTTCCCCCTTAGTCTCTGCTTTGTTACAGCTCCTTCCCCACAGAGGAGCCTGTGGTGAATGCACAGGCTAGTTAGCATGACTACCGAATATGGCAGATAAACAGATGTAAGTTGTTTCTTTATTGCTGTTTACATGAAACAGCAAGTACACAGGCATGATTGACAGCGTTAAGACATTCCATCTGGCTCTGATTAGTCGGTTTTGAATAGGAGCAGTGCATTTCTGCAGATGCCAGTAGGACCACAGGGAAGAGGCAAAAAATGAAACTTCACCTACTACACAACATCCTCATGATTAAACATGGTGGAGGTGTCATGCTTTGGGGAAGCTTTCTTGAGGAAGAACAGAACAGCTGGCCAGAGCTGGTGAGAAGGAACCCTTTGTCTATTCTTTATAGAAAAACCTCTTACTGCAGTGATGGCTGCAAGTCTGTAGAAGAAGGAAAGTCTTTTCCATTGACAATCCTGCACAGTTTATATTTTAAAAAATCCAACACAAGTCAGCATGGAAGGATATCATGTGGGAACATCAATTTTAAAGTCTTGTATAAAAGCTTGGATTCAGGTTTAGATCATGACTGAACTACTCTAACACAAGAATAAGGTTTGATCTAAACCACTCTATTGTACCTCTGTACTTTCAATGTCTTTATCCTGCTGCCCCAGTCTTATATATTTTGCAGCTTCTAAAAGGTTTCAAAATCATCTTCACAGTATGTCTCTATCACTATGATTCATCATGGTGATGATGTGTTAGGGTTATGAGAAAATTAAAATTTTCCAACACAACAGTATGACAAATAGGCCAAAAAGATGGACTATACTTACCAATTACTTGTGAATTTACTTGGTTATGCAGTTGTTTTATGGAGAGGTGTTTGGGACAAGGTGACAGAATACCTTCAACTTCACTATCACATGCTACTTTGATTGGTCCATAACACAAAGTCTTAATAATATATGATGTATTTGGGTTTGTACAAGTGTAAGGCAATGCAGACACAGTTCTTACTGGGATTTTATTCTGGCTTGGATTGCTAAAAGATAATATCTCCCAGTGCTTTACTGAGATTAATAGCAGCCTTTGTCTCACAGCACATCAACATTAGATGGATGAGAACACCGCATTTTATCGGACATCTGTTCAACGTGATCACTCTCGGACACCCGTCAGACCAAATGAAGACATGAACTGTTACCAACACTGTGCAGCGACTTGTGGTAGACTGTCATCCAAGAATACCATATAAAACCAAACCAGTCTTATAAAGCCCTGCTGTCCCTGTGGCTTGAGTTGGACCTTTGGAGCTTATAACTGGGGTCCTAAAGTCCTTTAAGAGACTGTGTAGCCTCGGGAGTTAAGGTAACAGCTAATTGTTTCACTTGTGCTCTGAAGATATTTACTGTGAGCTCATGAATCAAGCATGTAGCCCTTGCATCGAGGCCACATCCCCTTGTTCTCCTCCTGTCGCATGCAGCCAGTGATTTATGGCTGGACAGTGGCCTGCAGAAGTATTGGATTAAGCGAAATGTAGCGGGAGAACATCTGGAAAGTGTATTAGGTCCACATCACATTTTTCTGACACTTTGATAGTGATAACTGGAGCAGGGAAGCAGCATCTTTCTCATCGAACATACACATGTGAAGTCGTGAAGTGTGGATCATGCTTTAAGTAGCATGGGATTAATGGTCCTACTTAAAGCACCAGGTGAGCTAACAAGAGCCCCAAATGAGGCTCTTCAATGTGTCCCTAATGCCTCCCAGATGTGGAGAATTTCAGTTCTGTTGGCGTCCTTGGTTGGAACAAAAGGCAGTGCCTAATTTGAAAAATGAAAGAGCCTTGATAGGATAAAGTACCCATTCCAAAGCTGCGTGACATGGCCAGTATAACACAAGTCATTTTAGTCAAGGATAATTGGGTAAAAAAAAAAAAAAAAAAAAGGACATCAGCAGGGAGTGCATGAGCACTGTACCTCTGCCTCTGCTCATCTCAGCCCTGTAACAAGAGCACAGGGAGGTGTGTTGAAACACAACCCCATCACTATTCATCCTAACCCCCTCGGTGCAACAATGACTAGTACGCGGTCTGCTTTTCATTTAAGGGAATTACCTTTGGGAGGCCAGCAGACGTCTCCTGAGCTGCTCCGTGTGTGTTCTTCTCATCCCTGTGGAGCTGTCTCATTAGCACGAGTTTGGTTTATCATACCCCCCCATCTCTGTCCTGCTGAAACCTGCAGCCTGCTGCACGGAGACCAAAAAATAATGACTCGCGTGGAGTGACGAGTCCCCACGCGGAGTTCCCAGCTTACTGTGGCGCAGACAGTCGGGCTCTCTAACAAGTTGACTGCAAAGCCGAGGCCACTTAAGACCCAGAGAGAGCGACGGAACCAAGAGGTAGAACTGGGTTGATATGAAAAGTGAAAGGAGTAGCCTGGATAAGTCTAATTTATGACCTTCATAAGAGACTCTGTGACAGTGGGTCCAACTTACCTAATGAGGTTTTTGACATGATACAGAACTTCTCATTGCATCTCACTCTGAACCATGACATGTTATCTTCCTGCAGGTATTACTCCTTCCCTCTGTGAAGAATGTTTTACTGCCTAATTATTCAATCACATGTCGGTGGGCTACTTCCTTTCGAGCCGTTATGAGTACAGGCGTCATCCCACCGGGGAGTGGCTCATATCATTTACATTTCATTAAAAGTGCGCTGCGAGACATCATTGATTTGTCTAGTAAACTGGGATTTTCCATGAGGCAACCTTTTGAGTAGGAGGTGAGGGGGAGACCCATCAGAAGCTGTCAGGAGCCGTCAGAGGACAGGATCCAGACCTGTAGCCAGGAAAGACCAGGCCAGCCAGCTGTCACCTCACTGACACTGGCTGAGACCATCCATCTGGCTGAGAGGGGCCCACCATGGGTGCAGAAAGGCATGCCAGATCCCCTTCTACTTGCACTGGTAATGTGCACACGAGCACAGGAGCAAGCATTTACATGCGTGCAGGGACATACATGTAGTCCTCTCTCAGGCATCTACGCACGAATGACCTTGCACAATGCAACATACATGTACTGATTAATCTCCAGCACAATCTGCAGTGCTGCCAGCAGGAATCATTCCTTCACTGGCGAATCAGAGAAGCCGAAGTGACATGCTGCCATCGAGCTAAACAGACACAAATAAACAATTAGAACATTTGGCAGCAATGCTTCCTTTCACATACAGAAACATTCCGTCTCACAGAGTGAACCTATAAACTAGAGGGTTTTTTTTACCCATAGATCCAAGGAGCATTATAGAGAGCATAAAGAAGTCTTCTGCAGGCAAGATGCATAAGGATTCTGAATCAAGGATTTGTTTCACTTCAAGTGCCTTGAGTATCCTGTTAACTGTTAGATGTGTCCATGGTCCAACACAACTGAATCAAATAGCTGAATTATCTCCTCAGTAACACAGTAGAATTCTCCAGAGTCGTGCTATAACTTTGTTATTTGACTCAGGTGTGTTGAAGGAGAGACACATCAAATGTTGCAGGACACCAGACTTCTCTTCTGTTTTGCAACTGTGTTACTGTGTTGTGTTTTTATTATTAAGCATGTTCCATAGAAAAATCTTCAAAACAGCAAATTATTTGCAAATAATATGAGGTTACGCTTCACAGGAATATTTGCTAATAGGTGAATCTGTGAATACTGATCTGCAAATACACCAGCGTCTACTGTACAGTAATCCTATTTTGTCTTATACTGTGTAACACAGGCAGTCTATTTGCACTGATAAGGATTCACCAATATCAGAATGATCAATGCTTGGAGTGTCACAGAGCCATTGTCTATTTCTAAGTTTTAGCACAGAAACAAGATGAACAGATTCTTTGAATCCAGAAACTAGAAATATGAAAGAATTCTATAAAATCTATATTTCTAAAGATTTGCTTAACATGGAGTAGAACTACTCTGCTCTGAATGGTCTCAGTTTCGAACAGATAGAAAAAAAAAATGTTTGGAGCAGAGACCAGAGTTTATGGGATCCTGGGAGTGGATCCAGAGCAGATTTCTGACTTCTGCTTGAACTACCCCTAACACTTTTTTATTACCGTTTACACAGGCATCACTTTTAAGTTATCTGTTTAAGAAGAAGTCTAAGGTTATTTACTCTAAAGAACACATTGGTATGTGCCCTTTTGCAAACTGTTTCATTTGAAGGTGAAACTGAATATTTTTAGTATTTTGGAGAACAGAAATAGGAAAAGTGAAAAGTGAAAAGTAAAGAAAAATACGGACGTTACAAGATCTTGTGGTACAAAATTTTGCAATTTAATATTTCTTGGAAAGTAACTAACCAGCTGCAGTTCAATGCCCGAATTAGCATTGAAAAAGACATATATCACTTTTAAATTATTCAAGAGACAGTTGATGTAAATGTTTTATTGTCTTTCTTTTTATTCCTAAGGAAGCATCTGATTTAGATTTCTTATTCATAGTGACCAATCTAAAGTGCACATTTTATGTTCAAGACTCACAGATTCTCTCAAACAATATTTAGGATTTAATCAACGTTATAATATTTTTGAAGGACTGTGCCAATTCATAGCTTCAGAGAAAGGCTATTTGATTTTCATTAAAGGAAATGAGATTTCATGAGATCATTTTTAGAGCAGCTTGAAGAAGTGCAAAACTTGACCTTCAACAGTTTTGAGAATAACTATTTTCATATAATATGTATATTTTTCAATTCTTTTTTTTATTTAATTGTATTTGCTTTAGAAGCTCTTTATGAAAAAACTTTATTAAAGTTGGCCTGAACGTGCTAAAATCTCCTTTTTTGAACCACCTATCTCATCAGCTGAAAGCAATGTTACAAGTCTAAAAATATAACTTTATTCTTTGATTTTCAATTGTTTGAACTACAATAAAATTATAACAGTTGACTGGTTTTTACTCTGCCCTAATTTGCTTGACGTATTCCATATTACAACATCTGTTTTAAATGAAACAAATAACGAACCACTGACAGAACATGTTTGTCACTGTAAATAATCATAGAATGAAATGTGCTTTTAAATAGGTTCCGTAATGAGGCATTTCCCCAAACGTCCTATTTCTTTCAACCAAGATTGTTTAGAAAGCTTAACTCATTACTCGTGACTTCTTTGCATGTCCCCATTTTACAAAATCCAAACTGTTCCTTCACAGCTACATCATAGTTTAGGGGGATAGTTTAAAAGAAGCTGCCAGCGGAAAACATTCTCACCCCTTCAGTTTGTCTACATTTAGTTAAAACTGATTTTGGAAAAGTGTTTTTGTTTTTTTTAAAAAGTCATCCAAAAATTGCATGTCACAACAAAGTGATATTGATATCTTGGGAAATGTATTTAAAATTTAATGTGTAAGTATAATATGTACTGTTTTCACATCCTTTGCTGTGACACTTGAATTGAACTCTTTTGCATTTTTGGTGCTGATCATAGTTAAGCTGCTCCTGCACCGATCTGCACATCATGTTTTGAGGCAAACATCTGACCCACATGTAGGAAACTCTCAAGAGACAACAATTAATGTTTGAAAATCATGTATTCAGTACAATGCTTCAGTCTGCTTCTGATTTTGCCAAAAAGCAACTTGGATGTTGTCAAACCAGGAAAAACTAAATCACTGGTCTGTTGAAAGCAAAATACATATTTTTTGCTCTAACTCCAAATGCATACACCCAAATAGTAAAGTCTATGTATATACTTGAGCTAAATATGTCAGTGCACAGTAGCTGTTCATTCAACCTGTCTGTGCTTTGGAGGATCTTTATAGAAAAATGGTTGTAGAGAAATACCTCAATATCCTTCATAATATATTTTCCAGGCACTCAGTGCCATTTTATAGCACAATAAAGTAGATGTCTGATTAAAAATCCTGTATCAAATTTAAAATGAAAATAGATGATATAAAATTGCCATCTATCTCTTTAAGAAGCATCTAGCTTTAAGTAGATGACATAATGCTTTTTAATACAAATGATTGTCAGACCAAAGATAGATTTAATGCAGACTTCTCTTCTGTTATATGCCAAGTTAACAGATAAACAAAAACTATTTTTTTCTGACTCTTTTATCTATCTTGCTGAAATATTTGGTTGTTTGTGATGGATACACCTGAACAGGCTTTGTGATGGAGACAGGGACTATATGATGCTATCATTTTTACGTGGAGAAATTTATTAAAACAAGCAAACAAAAAATATATATAGAAATATCACACATTTTTAAGTCTCCAAACCTGTCTCAGGGACATCATAAAACATGAGTTTTGTCTATCATTACCAGAAGTCAATATATTGTTTCATCTTTGTTTCAGCAGAGGCAGAGATGCATCACTGCTAGGAAGCAGTCTGTTTTTCTGGTGAAGTCATTAGGATTTCTTATCTCGCTTCTCAGACGATAGGCAGCAGGGAGCCACGGGAAATGTTACTGACAGCTCAGGGCAGACCCAAGAAGACAGAGAGAGGACCAGAGTGGGAGATCAATGATAATGTCATCTGATGACATTGCTGAGAGAGCTGTTCCCCTCCGGTGGTCCCACCATCGACCCACTCTCACTCGAAGACGGTGAATTTTGTTTGGCTTTAATCTTCCCATCAGACAACACAAAGCGAGCAATGTGCTGCGAGTGTTTTCCATTTTGGGCCCCCAGGAGAATTGTGTCAGGTTGCGCAAGTGCACAAGTGCAGATACGTCAGCATGGCACATTGACAGGCAGCTTGTTTGAATAAAGAGCCGACAAAAAAAAAAGCTTGAGGCTGCGCAACTTGACTGCTGAGAATAGCTTTATACAGAAACACATGACAACTGAAAACAAAAACAAAGTTATTCCCTCCGCTGGCTTGTGGAAACTGTCAGTGGTGCTGAAAGCATGCATTTCTAACTGCTAAAGCTTTATCATTCCTTCTTGGTTACAGAGCTGTTTAAAAATGTGTTTTCTTGAAGAAGTCAGAATGTTCAACATCTGGGGTGGGGCTTATCTTTGACAAATGGACTCATATGGTTCTGGTTTCCAGACAAAAGAGTATGTGAGCAGATAATGATGAGTTGCGCTCATTACACGGGTACTGTGTGTAAATTATTGTGCAAAGCGCGGTTTTTAAGTAAGTTTTATTTTAAATTATGTGTTTATTCTTGGAAAGAATTTGATCAATATATTAAATAAAATGCTTAAAATAAAAAGGATGTTCTATGGTTTTCCATGTTTACATTAATAAACATTTTATGGAAAATATTTCAGATCATTATTACAAATCTTCATTCAAAATTTGACAGCACAAAAAAATAATAAATCACAATTTATTGACCTGTTCCTAACTCTTCAGGAAAAGATTTTGTCCATGGATGTACTTAGGTTTCTTCCATGCTTTGCAATAACAAATCTCAGTGCCACATCTCAAGAGGTCAATTTTATCACTCAAAACGTCCTAAAATTGACTTTTTGAATCCATTTTAGGCCTCTAACTTTGCAATTTTGGGATAAAAATATATAACGTGTATTTTCAGCATACAGTATTTGAAGTCACTATTATGCAACAGACTGCTCAGGCTGGTTTAGACAGAAAGATGCCATCATAGAGCATTGCAGCGAGTGTGTATTGCAGTTTGTTGCATATGGAGCCTCATATACGTATAGCTGCAGACCAGTTAGGGTGTTAAAGCTGACCCTGGATATTAATTTGATACGTTTCATTAACCTAAGCAATGCTGCAGGTCATTTAAAAGCTTTCCAGGAAATAGCATTCCCTGGTGGCTGAAAAATAGTTAAGCACTGGTTTGAGGATTACCAAACTGTAAGTGTTGATTTGGCCTCCAGATTGTTGAGATCTCAACCTGCTCTTAACATCTTGGTGCCATAGCCATGAAGGCGATGCCTCAATGAATCAGAGCTGTTTTGATAGCAAAACACAGGTCTGCACACTATTAGACAAGTGGTCATAATGTTATGCTCAGTCACTGTAAATAACTATATTGTTGAACTAATGTTTTCTTCACCAGGAGCCTTGCCCATTTTTAACACCAGACCTTTTAATGCTCAACTGCGTGAGCACACTGTTCAGAGAAAAATATCATCAGGTCTGCTTCTTGGCCCTCGCCACAGAGATGAAAGGTGTCTCTACACCAAATACTCAAGACAAACCACTAAAGCAAACAAGTAAATATTTCAAAGGTTCCTTCTGACCATAAAGAAAATAATATTTACTCATTGACTACAGTATTGATGTTTCAGCAGGAACCAATTGTGAAGACAGATGACAGAAAAATATGTCCCAGTTCTTGCCAGGCCACACGCAGACTCCCTCTAAATAGCTTTAGGCTGTCACAATGTGAAGGAATGCACTACGAGAGTCACGCAAACATGGCTGCCACCGTGCACACCTTCACTTGGCCTGGAGGTCTTAACAACCTGTTTACATTGTGGTCACCCAATATGAGCCTGGCAACAGTGGTGTGTTTCATAAGCGGCATCTTAGTCACTTACTGCACAGGAGACAAGATCCTAAAACGACTGCATCTAACTACCATAACACTGAATGATAACAGTGAATCTGAGCAATTTGACCCTTCCATGCCTGAATTATATTAGTCTTAGTAAGTTTTGTTTTCATATATCTTCATTCATGATTTACTTTAAATTTGTACAGATAAAAGCATGTTCACTTTCCACTCTAAATATAAAATATATATTTTAAAAAGAAATTATTATGATATGTTGTGCAAAAACCATCAAATATTGTTGCTAAACTAACATGGCCACATATTTGAGAAATTTCTATGATGTAGTGCAATGAAAAAGTTTAACCCCGTTTTTGACCTTCATGCTTTAAGACATGTAGATATTGTCAACGGCAAACAAAAAGGAGAAATACAAACTGAACTCAAAAAATTGATTTGATACAGAAAAATAATTAAAATCATCTGATATCATACGTAAGCAAAGAAGTCTCCTAGATTAAAACAGCTTCTGATATCTTGCTGTCTTTTGTCTTAGGTGTCTTTAGCGCCTTTATGATTTACAGCATCCCGAGTTCCCATCAGCGTCTTCCTTGAGGGCTGATGTACTGCATGTTTCAGAAGTGTTCCTCCTCCAAATTAACTTACATTTAAACTCTGAAAATCATGTATTTGATTCAAGTGTGTGTAAGAGGTGGTGCAGCTAAAACATGGCGCACGTCGAGCCTCGAAAAGTAGAATTCCCCACATGTCACTCCTCCTTTTTCTGAGTGATATAAATAGGCACTGTCAGTGGCACCATCTTCATTTTACCTGGATGTAAGTTGCAGACAGGGTGTTGTAATCTTAACTGTAAAGTTGCTGTCCCACTGTTTCCAATCAACACAAACACTGTAAATTACAGTCCCACAGCCAAAAAACAGCAGAAAAAGTAACTAATGTAGAAGTATTATCAGAAATAGTACTTTCAGGCACAAAGATGCACAATGTCACTTTTAATGGACAAACGATGGTTGACAATTTTCTCCAAACATTAAATCTACACCTATAACATCAATCCTCCATTGTTACGTGATGCTACCATTACTATCATGTGCCCACACTGTTTGGCGATTAATTGGATTGTATGATGTGACACATTAATGTCCAAAGTGGCGGCTTTTGTGCAACTGTGTGACAAACACTCACACATGAAGCTTTTGAATCGCTGTCCACTGCAGTCCCCACTTTGTGTGAAATTCACTTAATGTCCTGACCCAAATTCATGGCAACTATAATTATTCTTGACAACTGAGATCATACAAATAACTCACTTCTCAAGCCTACACTCATTTTATCTGTCCCATTTGGAGCACTTATTAGCGATTGTTTCCACTGTGTTGGCTACTCCTATGGCTGTAATAATCCTTCTGCCTTGGGCATGCTTGAATTTTACATCATGACCAAATGTTTGCAGAAAAATAAATGCATAGAGTCAGGGGAAGGGAAAAACACAGTCATAAAAATCATCACCCAAAAGGGAGACCTTTAATAAACTGTAATAAAATTAATAATAAACAATGTTGGATACTTGTCCTTAGAAGTAAAATCCAAATCAAGCTTTTTAATAGAGATGGGAAATAAAGGGTTATTATTTCCATTAAAACGTCTTAAAAATATTTAACAGCACAATCACATCATTACGTTGGTGCTCAGCTTGTACTGTCACAGCGAAGAATGGCCCAGGGATAGCCAAGAACGTTTACTGAGCGGATATTAATTGATTTGTCCTGACCTACCCAGACCTGGCCTCCCTGGGCTCGGCTTCCTCAGCAGAGCCATGCCAAAGCTCTGTCCTAACTCTGCATAAAAATAAATGAGAAGCCGTGGGGCTGTAGTCTCTAAAGCCAGGGGATATTGTTCGATTTCACGTCAGCCCTCCAGGAGGCAATTTAAACAACCCAGCATGCTAATAAGCCCCCGTATAAAAGGCACTTCTGGAGGGGAGCCCATTCTTCTTTTAGCACTCTTTTTTTTCTATTGCAACAAGGACGAAAGGGCATAAACAATCTAAAGAAGTGCAAGCTTGACCTGATCTTAAACAGCTCACTCCTGCGTAATGGTTTGTGTATCACAGATCATTGTTTGCACTTAAAAACTAACTAAAAAAGGTTTTTTGATCAATAGAACTGCAGCACTGCTCCTGGATCTGAGGAGACAGAGCCCCACAAATAACTCCATACTCCAATAAAGCCTCGGTATTTGTTGTGGCCACAGAAATACGATATTGTTCATTCTGTTCGTGTGCCTTGAACCCACAGGGCAGGTGGTAGCAGATCACAGACTTCTCAAAGACTCAGAGGCTAAACTAATCATGCACGACTCTCTCACACGGCCCAACTACTGCCCTCCCAAATCTACACCAGCTTCTCATGTACTGATACCACACAGCAGTCTGGTTGACTGACCTGTTATGTTTTCCCATGTGGTAGCGCTGTTCTATACAGCCTGACCCTTTGTTTAATTGTGCAGCTCATTCACAATAATTAATTATGAAGAAGTGATCAAATTGTCTGACTTGAAGACATACAGCCTTTCATTAAGGCACAGGAGAAATTTGTCTGAACGTCTCATGATGATATCCAGGATTCCACACGTTGCCCTCATAATACAGTTATACAACACTCCATCAACACACAGCCTTTAACTCAAAGCAGTATTTCATGTCTGAAGGTTCCATTTGAAAAATGTTCTGCAATAAATTCATTAAATGGGACATTTCAACACTGCATTCTAAATGTTTTTCAATCAAAATGCTTTTATAAACGCTATCTTGCAACCATTAATAGAGTAATTAAAAGAGAATTAATTTCTAATGTCCAAATTGACGGGGGGGAAAAAAAGGAAATTTCAAGAGGTAATGACTGTTAAACACTGCCCCCTACTGACGCGCAAATATTACTACATTTCAATATCCTGGTGGGATGCTTGTGCACAGTACAGATTAATGCGTTGCAATTTTAAGCTATCAAGCACATTGTTTTAATGTTTTTCTTATTTTGTTGATGCTTATGCTATTTTGTTTTATGTAATACATGTTGCCCAGCTTTAAAATCCAGTGTATTCTTGTTTGACAGAACCTCCAAGTGTACATGTGCATCAGTTTGAAAATTATTCCACAAGTTCATCTCTGAAAAGTCACCTCACATTACACATGAATGTATTCAAGGAGTGTATTCATGCCAGTCTGTGCAGGAATAATGCAAATGAACTGCACAGTGAATGGATAGTTTTCAGCCATGTTTGAAAAACGTTTATATTTTATTGGCTTTGAATTGTAACTTATCTAACTAAATCTGTATTTTTAATCCATAATCATCCTAATTAATTAAGTCTGTGGAATAGATGTATATAATAAACTAGTTGTACCTGTAGAATTGAATAATGAAATCATTTACTTTTAAATTATATTTGAATTTATTGATATTCACCATTATAAAGCCACCTTATAGCAAATCCTGGGTTGTCCTTGAGATATCTTTCTTGAAGCAAATAGAAGCAGAAAAATCACTTTGCATTCACATAAGCATCAAGTTCTAGGGATCATAAAGGCAAAATATGGAAATGGTTTGCTGTGGCACAGAAATGATTAAGCAAATAAGAATTAACTAATGCTAAATGCAAGTTTTTATTAGTTAAAAGTGATTTATATGAAAATGTATCATTATATTTAACAGCAATGTTTCAAATTGCTATTATTATACTACAGACTTAGTTAAGGTTGTGTGTTTTTACAAGTCAAAATTAAATTTACCTCTAGTTTGTTAAACTTTACCCCAACAACAAAAGTACCTTTTTAATACAGCCACAGACAACTTAACAGAAGTACCTGTAAAGTTAATAAACACTTCCATAATCTCATTAAGAGGTAAAAATAAAAAATACAAAAAAAACCCCTCAGAAGTCCTTTGTTAGAATTATAATAAAATTTATTGTTATAAACAATACGGAAAATAGATAAAATTAGGTGGTGCAAATTCTATTTTGTTGCTTTAAAAAGATATATATTAATATACATCAATCAGATTATTATAAGATTATGACCATGGATAAGTGACATGAACAACATACTCGCCTATCGGTGAGATATTTAGTCAGCAAATCAACAAAGTTAAAGTGCAGCAAATTAGCAGACCTATCCAGATGTTTATACTAAATTTAAGATGTCATGCCTAATTATTGCTTTGTATTATAAATACACAACTTTATAGTGTATCATCAAGTTTATACTTTTCTGAACGTCTGAAAAACAAATTAAACTACATACAGTACATCTGTAAACATTGTAATTCAAGATTCAGATGTAGTCGAGTGTAATTATCAGTGAATAGATCACTAAGATTTTTAAATGTACAAAATTATATACATTTCCTGACATGATTGTGTAGAACTACAGGATGTATAGTATTTGCAACCATAAATGTAATATTATAATGTGTACAATCAATAACTTTAAATTAGCTGTTGTTAACTTACATGCCAGAATTTGAATTTTTTAAGCAAAAAATACTACCCCCTGAACAAGCTTTTGTGGAAACTTTTTACAAGACAAGATGCTGCTCAAGTTATTGGGAAAATAAGTGAAAATAAACCTGGTAAAGGATGTAAAGGGCTGGACATTGGGGCAGAGGTTAATCTTTCAACAGGATAAAGATCCTTAACACTCAGCCACAGATGCATTAAAAATGGTTTAGATAAAATACTCATGTGTTACAGTGGAATCAACCTAAATGTTATTAAGAAAATATGTATCTTCATAAATGCTCTCCATTGAAACTGACAGACTTTGAGCTTTTGAAAAACAGAATGAGAAACATTTTAGTGTATTGCTGTACAAAGCAAAAGATGATTCTATAAAACTATATCATCAGGGAGATGAAGTTATATACACAGTGCACATTAAATTTTTCATTCTCGAAAAAAAATGACTGTATTGTTTTCCTTCTGATGAAGAAAATATGCACTTTGTCTTGATCCATCACTAAAAATTCCTCAACACATACTGTGTAGCTTGTGATTGATACTTGCAAGTCCATGTTTAGAAAAAGATGGAGCACCCATCTTTCTTCAGCTTACCGTAGAATATCTCAACTTGACTATCTCAGAATAAAACTCCTTGTTACTTTTTATTTTGGTCTTTGTTCCTTTCTATCTGTCTTCTTTATTTGTTGGTTTCTCTTGGAATTGTGCCCATTTGTCATGTTGCCTGAGAGCTCCAACAATTTGCCCATCTTTATTCTCACTGAAGCTCTTACTTTATATTTTCGTCTGCGTAGGTTAATCTTCGTCTTCAGCAGATTATAGTGCTACGTCTGATCTTGTTCTTTTCTTCTTCCTCTGAGACTGTATTTTCTCGATCAGGTTAGTCTCAAAAGTCTTTGCATTGCTGCTTAGTGTCTATTTCTTGGTCTTGAATCTGTTCTGTGAGAATCGGGAAACGGATATTTGTTGTCTTAGTTTGGGTGGTGTTGGTCACTTATTTTGCAGGGTCTCCATTTCAGATTCTGTTTCAGAGACAGCAGGTTGTTGCTCCTCCACTGTTGTTTCTGAATCAGTCTTTTTGGGAGTGGAAGTGGGCAGAACATGCTCCTTGTTTTCTGATTCTTCTAAGAATGATGAAGAAGATTCTCCTCTACTTGTCATTACACACTCATCTGAGTCGATGTCTTGTTTATGTACAGCCTTTGGTGAACTCTCTGGAGAGTTTTGGCTCAAAGGAGAATTCTCCTTGGCAACAGGCAGTGGCTGAACATCATTTTCAGGGGTTGATTTTGCAAACTCATTCTCCTCTTTCTTACTTCCTGAATCTGAAACAGACAGTAACAGTTGTGCTAGAACCCATCTGCTAAAAATTTGCAAATATGTTGAACAGTTCATTGTAAGTAATCCCCCCAAAAATATCCCTGCATGGACTTTTTAGGACTGAGCAAAGCACAAAAAAAAAAAAAAAAAATCCCTTCTAAACAAAGCAATGGAGTGCATTAAAGGTAATCAAATTGAGTCCTTCTTCCAGGTTGTGACATGCTTGTGTAAATACAATTTAACCTGTCAAAACTGATGAACGTTAGTCATTCCTATAGATGGAAAAGTTATTCACAATAAGTGTTTTCTTTTCTGAATCAGAAAATACTAGAACATCATGAGTAAACAATAACGAAACCACCGATGCTGAACCTATTGTGTCGGGTTCCATATTCTGAATATAGAAGACATAATTTAATCTGGAAGCTTTGGAGATGAGGACATCATAAAAATAATAATGTTGCTTTGGGTTTATACTTTATGATAATCTTGATGTATTCCACTTGACAAAACAATGACAGTTTTGTTCTTTGAAATACAGAAACAGGCAAGAAAAACATTCAAAGCAACCATATTAAAGAAAAATATGTACATATAATATGCAAAAAAAACTAAAGAAAAAAGATTAACTGGGCAAAATGGCGACAGAGGAAGTAACACAGCTACTAAAAATATAAGTAAATAAAAATCATCTCATCATTAAACATATGACACCTTGTTATATATCTTTCTTTTTTGAAAAATATCCAACAACCCATTCAAGGAAGTAAATAATTTCCAAGAAAATATTGTGGAACATCAAGTACTATATGCCTCACTTTTGATGTACTCCTCTTGTAAAATGTACATCAATATTATAATCAATGGTAGATCAATGGTATAAAATTTAAAGTGCCCTGCTGGATTATAGTTATGAACATCATTTTCCTTTATGTCACCCTCTTGTTTTATTTATCTGTCCATAATAAAAGCTAAACGTTCGATGAACCATGAGTGCCCCCAAGTGGTCGAATAATTATTAAACAACTATAAGACATCAAGTAATGGCTCAAGTTTCACTTTTGGTTTCAACCATTGAACATCTGAGTTGAGCAAAGCATCTGACCAGTGTAGTGTCAATTAAGGGATGTTAATACTACATTGTTCTTTCAATATTTGTGCCACCAGAAGGTATGTTATTCTCCTGTTGCATCATGTATTTCAATACCATTAAACATAAGGATGTATAAAATAAGAGGACAAGGGTGTTACTAACAATTGTTGTAAAACTACGATAATAATAAATAAAACAAATAGGTTAGGAGAGCAAATAGGGATATAAAATGTAATATTTGCTTTGAAGCCTGGAAAACGTCCGGTGTTAAACAACCAAAATGACAATGACATACCGCAAACAGAATAAACTATATATCAGTTTTAATATAAAAAAGTTTCAATTGCTTTTTCTTTTCATAAAAAAGAAATTTTTGTGGTACTGTGTTTAAAATAACATAGTTAGTTCATTTGTACTCACTCTGATTTTCTGGCACTTCATTTGGATTCCCAGAATCTGAAGGATCATTTGAAACTGGTCTCTTATCTTCTGGGTCTGTATTTCCAGTCGCTTTTTTTAGTGCAGAGAAATTCCGAACGAGGTTGGATTTCTGAGACACTGAAGGAGGATGTGGAGCTCTGTTATCCTCATCCTTATTTTTCTCTGAGCCTGATGAACAAAAAAGAAAAAAGCAGAAAGTGATTAGTGGTTAATAGAGTTAGGAATTTTTAACTATAAAAATAGCAGAGAAACACATAGTGTAATGTATGTATAATATTGTAGCCATTATTGCCATTCAGCACACCAGGTAAAGCATCCTTAGTCTCTTCAGCATCTATAGGAATATCCTCTTTATCCAAAATGTCTGGAAATTTATCTTCATCCCCTAGTTTTTTGTCATCCGTACAAGGATGACCAAGACGGGGTGATGCCTCAGGAAGAGATGAATTTCCACTGTCTTCAGGTTTTTCACTTAAACCTATAATAGAGACAGAAAAGCTATAAGAAAAACTAATTCTTTCAAGGCAAGCAAAGGTTTATTCTTGCCACTCTTCCACAGACAATATTACCTCTAGAAAAAGACAAAATGGTCAAAATTGTGACATTAGAGGAAGTAAACTGGTTGCTAAAATAAAACAAAAAATCAGCTCATTATTAAGCAGGCGACACGGTTTCATATCTTGTTATGTCTGCTTTTTGAGAAATAACCTACAATCTTCCAAGCTTGATGAAATAAAGGATCTTCAAGGAAATGTTGTGGGACATCAAATCCTGTCATGTCTTTGAAATATGCCTCGCTTCTGATGTTCTCTTCTTGTAAAATGTACATGTACTTTTGATCAGTGGTGTGCACTACTCAACAATGCACACCATTACTGCAAACATTACTTTCCCCTGATGTCCTTGCCTTGCTTTTATTTATTTTTTCCATACTAAAAGCTAAACCATCAGGGATTTTTTTTTTCAATGCTCCATGAGTGCCCCCAAGTGGTCAAGCAATTATTAGATAAAACAATCAGACAGTAAGGGATTGCTTAAGTTTCATTTTTGCTTTAAAATATATATTGCAGGTTTAGAGTGAATTAAAATCACTTATCTAGTGCAGTGTGAGATGAAGGAATGTTACTATCAGGCAATACTGCAAAATTTGAGGTATGTTATTCCCCTGTTGCATTATGTCTTACAAAACCATTAAAATATAAAGTGTTTTAGTCACAATTGTTATAAGACCGATATAATAATAAATTAAAAGGAGTGTTGATGAGCAAACAGAGGTATGAGACAGACATTTTCATTAACATAATGTTGCTAAAACCAGATTTAATGTTTTCTTTGAGGTTCAGAAAAAGTCAGGAACGAAACAACCAAAATGACAAACAAAATGGCATAATATAAACAGAACATAAGGAAGTTCACCATATATTAGGTTTAGGAGAAGAGATA
The DNA here is from genome assembly GCF_001444195.1 of Xiphophorus couchianus. Lineage (NCBI taxonomy): Eukaryota > Metazoa > Chordata > Actinopteri > Cyprinodontiformes > Poeciliidae > Xiphophorus > Xiphophorus couchianus. Next base: position 14,094,814 of record NC_040234.1, on the reverse strand, counting down.
TTGTTTGAGTTACTTTGTATGTTCAATATCTTTTTTTAAATACAACAAATTGTTGTTATAAAAAGGAGTTTTAAGAGTGTTTTCTTTAAAAAATGGTTAGTTAGCTTATTTGAACTCACTCTGATCATTTGACACCTCATTTGGATTTCCAGAATCAGCAGGGTCATCTAAACTTTGCTTCTTGATAACTTTCGGATTTGTATTTTTAGTCACTTTTTGTAATGCAGAGAGATTCCGAACAAGCTTGGATTTTGGAGGCACCGGAGGAGGATCTAAAGCTTTATTGTCCTCATCGTTATTTTTCTCTGGACCTGTAACATAAAAAAGGAAAAGAAAAAAGAATAGAAACAGAAAAAAAAGTTAATAGGAACAAATTACTTTTTTTATGTACAGATTTCTATTTTAATTATCAGAATTTTTTAATTCAATACTTTGAATTTCTTTTGGTACTTCTCAGAGACTTCATGTCATTTAGAATTGTAGAGGAAGGTGATAAATAGCTTTAAAAAGTTTAATTTCTAATGATAGCAGAGAAAGCAGATTTTAAGGTAAGATCATGTGTGCTCACCATTGCCATTTGGCACACTAGGTAACGCATTTTCCTTAGAGTCTAGAGAATTGTCCTCTGTTTCCAATCCTTCTGGAAGTTCATCTTTTCAGAAACACAAATCAACCTAAATAAAATTCTAAAATATTTTGATTCCAAAAGGCAATTGATTTTTTCAGTACTTTTCATTTTAGCCTCACATGTTTGACTGGCTATTCTTAGTTAAAGATTGTAAATTGCATCTGCCAATCTGAAGATAGTAGCAGTTTTTATTACCAGACATTGTAATGTCTTGCTTTTATTAGAAAAGTCTTTCAAATGTTTTCTTCCAAATTTGTCCCACATTTATCTTCATCCATCTGTCATGTGCTCTAATAAGCCTACCTGTCCTGCTGAAGAAACGCATCCCCAAATGATGCTGCCAGCACCGTGTTTCACTGAGGCATATTTTTAATCCATATGTACTCACTACTTTCAGATGACAAAGCTATTAGCTCAGGATCCATAGTCTCAGGATCTGAAGGGTTGTTCTCCAAGACTTCTTCCTCCACAACCTCAGCTTCATTAGCTTTTCCATTCTCCATCTCAAATGAGATGCAAAGTTGTTTAACCGGCGAAGAGAAAGGAATTTTGCTGTCTTGGACTTTGTTCTTCTCTGAATCTAAACCACAAAATAATAAAAAATGTGAGTCTTCAAGGTGATGCAAGAGTGTTAGTTTTCCACCACAAATAATTGTGGCCACTTAGGCCACTGAGTTTAATTTTGGTCTCATCTAACCAGACACCTTCTTTTAAATGTTTGATGCACTTCTTTATTGTTTGTGGCCATCTGCAAACATGACTTTGATGGACTTCCAGCCATGAAGGACTGACTACAGGAGATTGATGTGTGAACGGTTAATCCTGCAACTGCATACTTTCAGTTTTAATAGAAACAGGAAGGAAACTCTTATGTCATGTGAACCTTGTAACCCCTACACTAAGACAACACTCGTTCTCTTTGCAAAACTGGTGCATAAAGAAAGGATGTCCTTATGAACCTCGCTATATACCCGATTTCACTTGGTGAAAGCCCTGCTTTATATTTCTCCAAAATACTACCCTTAACCTGTCTAGTGTGTTCTTTAGTATTAATATTGCTTTTTCACTAATAAACCCATTAGGTCTTCATAGAATGACGGTATTTGTACTGAGATTAAAACACATTTTCAAATTAATCTTTTAAGATAATTAGTTGTAATGACTGTTATTCAAGAGCATTAGAAAGGGCTGAAACAAACATTTTCTTTCACAAGCTTCTTCTTTTCTTATGCCATTGTACAACTAATTTCTTTGTCTAATTGAAAATCCAGACCACTAAGTTACTGACAGATATCTTTAGAAGTTGCAGTATTTCCACATAATTATCAGAATACTTGTTCCTTGGCTACATCAAGGGATCAAAAAGAAAATTACATAAGCCCCGGTTCTTACTTTACAGATGTTCTCAAACTCAAGTTGCATGTGAACGCAAGTACAATATTTAATACATAAAAAAACTGAGTGAAAAGTGAGCTGTAAACATTACCGTTACTTGCAGAGGCAAGTTGGGATTTGCCTTAACCTGCATGTGGCTTTTGTCTAACTGGTAAATTAACTATGTCATCAAGGAGCATAATTTGGTGAAGATAATTACAAGAAAACATGTACAACCGTTTGGATTAAATGAAACTTCATTGTTGTAATCAAACTGGTCAAACGTGACGTTTCAGGTGATTGTCTTTTTACGTTTTTACTTGATAGAATATTCCTGTCAGAGATTCACTAGCGCAAATGGGTGTGACATGCTGTCACATCAATGAAATGTTATTTGGAGCAAGCACAAAACAGTGACTGCTTGGTTTTATTGAAAAATAGCTCTATGGCAGTGGAAAAAACTGTTTTCCCCTTCCTGATTACCTATGTTTTTGCATATTTGTCACACTTTGGTGTTTCAGAACATCAAACCAATTTAAATATTAGTCAAGGACAAGACAAGTAAACAAAATGTAGCTTTTAAATGAAGGTCCTTAAGGAAAGAAGAAGAAAACAAGCCTTCATGGCCCTGTGTGAAAAAGTGACTGCTCCTGTCCAATGCTCCCGTCCAATGGCAGACTTTGGAAGGGAGCCATTTTGGGGCCCAAGGCAAATCTTCGTAAAGGGGCCCTCGCCCACGTCTGCCGTCATTTAGCAGGAGGCCCAAAGGGTGAAAGATCCTGAAGGGCTGTCACAATGACTTAGGGCAGGGTGCCTGCAGCTGTGGTGAGATTTATTTTACACAAGCGTTTTTTTGGTGGGGGGTTTGTATTAAAAAAAAAAAAAAGATCAAGAAAGTAATCATTCATACAGGATTAGAGTATCCAAAAAACATATTTCAGTAAGCACAGCACCAGTTCAATAAATTTTAATCCAGTAGAAGAGTAACCATCCAAGAAATTACTTGAGATTTTTCGAAACAATGAAATGTGACAAACATACAAGAGATAGGAAATTGGGAAAGGAGCAAATGCTTTTTTCACACCACTGCAATTTGTCTTGACTTTAATTGGTTTTTAGCAACCTGGGTGTCCATGCATACTTCACAGGGGTCAGAGGTGGGAGGTGTCGGTGAGGGGTTACAGCTCTTTTCTTCAAACAAATGGTGTGAGTAACTTTTAAAAAAAGACTTTAGAAAATAGTAAAAAAAATACTTCTACAATACTACAATACTTCTTATGGTGAAATGAGAAAGTAGCAAATGTCAGCTCTATGTGAAGTGTTTTTTGTGTCTAAAAATACTTTTAAACATGTTTATGGCAGGTAGTAGCAGAGGGAAAAATGCTATTTTTTAATCCATATGTACTCACTACTTTCAGATGGCAAAGCTATTAGCTCAGGATTCATAGCCTCAGAATCTGAAGGGTTGTTCTCCAAGACTTCTTCCTCCACAACCTCTCTGGGCTCAGCTTCATTAGCTTTTCCATTCTCCTTCTCAAATAAGGTGCGAAGTTGTTTAATCGACGGAGAGAAAAGAATTTTGCTGTCTTGGACTTTGTTCTTCTCTGAATCTAAACCACAAAATAATAAAAAAATAAAGCACAGTGTAATATTGAATTTTTACAGACTTTGTAAAAAACAATGTCTGACTTCTGATACAGCATATTAAACTTCACTTTGTAACTTAAGACGCCTAAAATGATTTTTTTCACTTCATGCATTTTTGCCATTGTTTATACAGAAAAATATTTCCTCTACCACTACCAAGTTCTTTGCTTTAATTTACATGAAACAGTTATGCTTCACTTTCTTTAATCAAGTAAATCTTTCGGTAGAGTTTACCCTTTTGGGAAGGATCCAACGGGGTGTCATTTCTTTGGTTTAGGTGTCCAAGAGCATGTTTAGAGGGTAATGTAGGTGCTCTGTCCAGAAGACCCTGGCTTTCTTCACTTCCAGATGTTGCTAAGAAAAACATCAAAAGACATAATAAATGTAACTGGAAATCAATAATTATAACAATGACACTGTCACTGTTAACAAATAATTTACATGAAGATGATACTAAGAAATGCCTAATATAGAGAAAAATCTAATCTGTTACTGTAAACCTGCTTCTTTGTTTCATAGCAGACCACCATAGAAAAATTACTATGAGCTGCTTAAGAAAATGCTGTTTCAAAATGTAAAATCAATTCAATAATTGTTATATCATATCTAGATGACAACTAAAAGGCAAAAAAAACATTTCTGTCATTTACACCAATAAATTATTACAAAAACTTTAATTTTTTTGTTTGACTTTTTTATCCCTTGTGCAGACAAAGTACTAACATACCTTTTGGAAATCCAGAATTTGACAGAGTTTCCAAATCAGACTTCTCACGATTTGAGCGTACTATAATCAAGAAAAAGGTATCATGATTAAGTGTCAGAGAACTGTCTATCAATCTACTTCTTCAAATCTTTGAAAAAATAACTACAATAAGGAAAGAATCAACATTTTTATCTGTGCATATATTTCTAATGAGGGTACCGACAAGAAATCTACAACAGATATTAGTAACAATCAGAGAAATTTACACGTATGAAGAAATTTAAACAAAGGAGCAATTCATGTGTAATATTGTAAAATGCTAGGTATTGAAAACATTCATTAAAATGTATGAAATACTTGATAAAAGTAGCTTGGTGGGTGATGACAGCTGCAAGACATATGGAGAAATCAATTGAATGTATAGCTTAGGTTAGATATTGACTTATGAATCCAGCAAATGACCTAAAAATTTTAAAGTTTAGGGAGACATATATTGTGAACTCTGAGAATCTATTCTTTCCATAGTTTTTCAATTGGATTCATATGGGTTTATTAACAGGGCCATTCCAGCTATTTTATTTTTTTTCCTGAGAACCAATTGAGTTTCATTGGCCGTGTGTTTTGAATCAATGTCTTAGGAATCTCTATGGCTTATTTTGTTCATGATGTTCATGATTTCAATTATTTAATTTTATTCCACTTTATTACTCATAACCTTATTAATTAACCAATTTATTTGTGACAGTACCTTTTTTAAGACAAAAGAAGACCACCAGCAGTAGAATCAGCAGTAGAACAGCAACAACAACAGCAACAACAACACCAGCAATCAGTCCGGTTTGAGCCTTTGTCTCTGTAAAGAAAAAACAAAGTGAAAAACAAAAAACTGTACATAAAAAGAACAAAACTGTTAAAAAATAACTAAACTGCAGAAGATAAAATGGATAATCTGGTCCGAAATTACAATAAAATTGATTATAAGCATTTACCATACATCTTTTATCTGCTTTTGTTCACCAGTTATCTCTGTATTAAACACATGGCCATTGAAATATGAATAATAACCTCTAAGGTATGTTTGTTTACTAAAGAATAAAAGTGTAAAACAAATATCTTACCAGGATAGCAGTCCTTAGCAAAGAACACTGCTGAATCTTGAGTGAGTGGGTTGTTTACAGTACAGTTGTACTGACGATCATCAAATTCACCTCCAAGGGAAATTTTCAGCATGTGTCCGAGATGAATCTTTGCATTTGTGCTCCACTGAAACCTCAGTGAGGACTGATCAGAATGGGATGGTAAAGAGCAGAGCAGAGTTGCCTTCCCTGGTGACTCAGAAGTGCTTGCATTGTTTATTTCACAGGATATGGTAGGCTTGGTGACTTTGTCTAAAATAAGGCATAAAGGCAAACAAGTTACATGAATTGTTTCATCCATACTGATTGATTCATAAAAAAGAATATCTGACAAAATATTAAATACTAAGAGTTTGCCACAAAAGAACTACATTTGAATTATTTAATTAAAAAAATAATAATAATTTTAACATTAATGTTAAAACAAACTGATTTCAACTGCATATCGCCCTGATAAATCAACCATCTAATACAGTGAAACAATCTCCCTGAGTTTTATGATCTCAGTCGCAAAGATCTATATCAGTTTTGGGATCAAACTAAGAGCAAAGGTCCATCTAAGTGGACAAATATATTATTATCATGTTGCAGACTGTTGCATCAAACAATCATTAGGAGTTGTGAACTACTAGAGAAATCTAACTTTTTTCAAAAAGAAAACCCAAGGAATCAAATATGAAGCCAAGGCATAAAATTTACTGTTACACAACTTGAAGTTTAAGAGAGAAACTGAAACACTATCAGAGTTGCACACCAGTGTCTGTTGAAACAACAACATGCTGCGACTTGCAGAAAAAATAAGTTGCAAAATTTGCCTTTGATAGAAAGTTATTTATCAAAATGTGCCTTATGCCTGATTAATGCTATTCTTGTATTGAAACCAGTAATGAAGTATCATGAGGTAACAGTGTGCAAAGTAGGATGATTTGCCCAGAGACTTTGATACAATCTGGATTATATTTTACAGGAACTGGACAAACCTCCCACATCCATTAGACAGACTACAAGTTAAAGGCTCTTCTGCACTGGCTTGACTAACCATCTGTGTTTCCTCCTGGAACTACATTTTTTAAAATGTGTTACCCATGCTGCGATTCAACTCTGTAGGAACCTATTCATAGCAATAATGGAAACTATGCATAAAATAAACACTAAAAACCTTCTTTATGGCTTCTCATCGGCTAGTTACTTAAAAGAACAGAGTACTCAATGTCAATCTAAAACTGCTGTCAGAAATGTTTATTTTTAGGGAAAAAAAAAAAAAGCTTACCAATGACTATCAGTTCATATCTTTTGGTCAGGTGTTGGTTGTTAATTAATAATTCCACGTCATATGATCCACTGTCTTCATATCTCAGGTTGCTAATGGACAGATCTGCAAAACGCCAGCCAAGAGTGGCCCGACCTTCATATGACCCAAAGAATTGTTCTTGTCTGCTATCAAAATGCACCACTTTGTGTACGTTGTGTCCTTCTATATGCTTCCACAGAATGTCGGCAGGGGATTCTTTATTGTCGCTGAAGCCTGGGAAGTCGACTTTCTCCCCAACCAGTACATATTTTGCATTTTGTCCAGAAACTACAAAAAGAATTAAAGTGAGAGTAGACATGTTAAAATGTAAAAAGATTAGTACACTATACAAAACAATGTAGTAAAGTAGAATTTCAAGTGCACCCCTGAGAATTTGTTTACTCAAACACTAGGGGGGGAAAAAATGATGAAGTTCCTAGATTTTTATTCTTTCAAAATATATATGGCCCATATAGTGGAAAAACACAAGATATTACCAAATATTTTTGGTCTAGTTGATTTTTTTTTTTTTTTACCTAGAAATGAAATAAACCGCCAGTGAAAGTAGTACTTTTTAAAAATCAACATCAATAAATTATTTACTTAAAACAAGCTCTTAGATTTTACTGAAAAAGTACTTGTAGGATGGTTTTCCTCTGTTTCAAGGGTACCAAGATATTTGCACTGGTAACTAGAGCAGAAATTCTTGGTAAGACATTGCATTTTGCAGGGTAAGCTCTTCAACCAGTCATTTTTAATTCAAAACATGTCCTGTCTCCTATTATTGTCAACAACTTCCAAAAAGTCAGCAAGATTTAATTCTTGTGGAGCCTAAATACCCTGTTTTTTATTTATTTATGTTTTTACATAATTATAAAAACGTCAATTTATTAATAAGAACTAACAAAAATATATTATATTATTCTTCTCTATTGCCCACCCTTGTGAATGTTTTTATTATGAGGTCGGATAAGATTCTTTATCATTAAAACTGTTAACCTAGTCACAGGTAAAACACTCCATGTAGCGCGTAAACACAGCAATATTTACAGTTAGAATATACAGACAATGCTGTCAACGTCAGCAATGGTAGCTGCCCTAACAACACAAATTATTAACAGAAGAGGTTGAAAATAGTTGGAAAAAATTTGGTTTTTAGTCTTCATTTCTCTGAAATGATTTTGTTAGGATTAAGAGACCAACACAAGGTGATGGGACCTCCTTCATTTTCAGATGAGTTGGGCAGTGCTCAGTGGGAGGTTTAAAGCTTAGAATATTGTTTAACAACCAAAACCTTCGCTACTTTTCCACAACTCTGTAGCTGACCCGACTGGGAAGTACCATGGCAAACAAATGTCTGTTTGCAGTGTAAGAAAAGATAATAATCTTTTGTTGGAATTGCAGAGCTCTGAATGAACAGAGCAATCTCCACCCAGAGATTCCTACACAAAGATCAAAAGATGATAAACACTTTTAAGAAAGTTATTATACATCAGAAAGACAAAAACATATAGTTACGAGAATCTTAATACCTTAATAAAAGGTAATAAAGTGTCTTAAGTTATAAACGTTAAAGTGAGTTGGACGTGCAGTCAGAATGTGTACAAATTGGGTGTAGAAGAAGAATGTTGTCCTTGTGATGTTAAGGAAGAAGTGCGGTGTTGTTTTGTCATTATGTACAATGCATGTTTACAGAAATGTTCAAAGTAGTTTGAAAAGTATTTTTCATGTATAATTAAACTTACCCAGACAGCAAGTAAGAGAGAAGCAGGCGATGAAACACCGAAGATTCATTTCTGGACCACCGTCAAATTGAATTGGGCAGTTTAACTCGAGGCCAAAATTTACTTTCACTTCGCTAAACAGGTAAGCGACAGCACAGGTTACCGAAGCCGGTTAGGTATAAATAGAAAAAAACGTCGAGCATTTTACCTAAAATCGGTGTGGACAGGATTGAAAATAATCTTAAAAATCAAAGGTAAGCTTAAGGAACGACACGAAACAACCTGTCTACTTGCGGATTTCGAATTGCTTCACCTGTGTTACACCTGAATTTCCGGTGTCCTTCGCACCGGAAATGAGTAAATATTACTTCAACTATTAAAACTCTTTCACTAGTAGCTTTGGGAAAATAAATAGTTGTTCCCTAAATTAGCATTCCTAGTAGGGGAAATATAAATACCTTAGATGATTAAAAATGGAAAACATGAAACATAGATAAAAATAAATAAATAAAACGTTTACTTTGAAGCTTTCCGTAAGAGGACCGGAATCAATTAAACGTGTCTTTTCCAGCTTTTCGTGTCCTTGTTGGGAAGCAGCATGTTTATGAGGAAAGATAAGACTTACAGACAGCAAAAGCTACGAACATTCCTTTCGTAGGACTACTTAGATTGGTTTGTGGGCTAAAAATTCAATTGTTTTCTTTTTTAAAACCACGCAAAATCTACTATTAATTTGGTGTTTGCCTCCACATCAGTTTATGTCGTGTAGTCCAAAATCAGTCATGTTTTACAGCAACAGTTTTTTGGAACATAAATGTGCATCTCAGTAAATTAAAATGTAATGGAGAAATCATTGCAGTAATTAAAACCAAAAAGTGGACCTATTTCAAGTATTTCTGTCAGTTTTACTAATTTTGGTTTACAGTAATCAAAAGTCAAAATTCAGTTTCTCGGATATTTAAGATATAGCATTAAACCATAAAATAAGTTTCTAATACATAAATGTTATGTTATGGCCACAGCTAAGTGTTGCGCTCAATGTTAATCGAACAGACTAACTTTAACAATTTGTTTATCTGTGTTTATCTAATATGTGCACATAATTTCGACAACAGAAATTCCAAAATGTTTTACTCTAAGTGGGCTATTTTGTTCCAAATTTTCATAATATTTCACAAAATATAATGGTGTAATCACCTGATTACACAAACTGTATTTAATTTTGTGTTATAAGACTTTAATCTTTGTTTTTGTTCTTCGAAGTAAAATAATAATTTAAAAAAACAATGCTAATTTTCAGTTTCATGATAAACTAAATACAATTCTGTCATTTTAGTTTAACACTTGATAAGGTACTTATTTTCAAAAGATCAAGTGTAATTCATAACTTTATTTAGTAGAAATAGGTAAAAAACAAATAGCTGTTTATATATTACAGGAACCTAACACATGACATATACAATCATGGGAAAGACTGCTTACTTGACAGATGAACAGCAGATAGTCATTAACAGGGTACAAAGACATTAAGCAGAAAAAAGGTAAAAGAAGCTGGCTGCTCACACAGTCATGCATCTAAGCAAATTAAGGGAAAGTTTAGTGGAAGGAAAATCTGTAGTAAATTAAGGTGCAGAGTCAACAGTAAAAGGTGAGGGAAGAGAGAAAAAAACCCTAAAAACAAGGACAATGATTTGTTGCTCAATGTTTCAAAGACCAAGATTAAAATAAAATTGTCTTTTGAATTGAATTGCTGAAATAAATTGCTATTAAATCATATTCATTGTGTTAAGATTAATCTTTACTGCTGAAATGTCGTTAATACACATATTTATACATATTTATACCCCAGAGAACACAAAATCAAGGAAAGATATTAACAGTTATTTTTAATCAGAATAGAGCTCAAGAAAATATATATTTATATTTTAAACTTTCACTGCTTACATTAGTACAAACACAGTAATATCTCATGGTAAAGTGGCAAGTGAATGAAAAAGATACACTTTCCCTGCATCATTTTGATATGTTACTTGCTGTAGCAAAACTAAAGTCTGGTACATGAAAGCTTGTGTCATTGGCACTCTGACGAAGGTGTGACTCTGTGAATGTGCGTGTAAGACTTCATGAGCGTCACACTGCCATGGTGGGATACGCCCAACGGTAGGACACACTCCTCTGTCAACACCCCTCGATCCACATCCCAGCACATCACCGTGGAAATCACTTGGTTCTTGTTATCCCTCCCCCCTGTGATAAAAAGTTTGTTGTTGCAGGCTGCAATGGCACAACTTGCCCTCTCCCCCAGACGAGCCACCAGGGACCAGGAGTCGGACAGAGGGGAGTAGCAGTACATGGCGTGCATGGCACCACCTGGAAGAGCAATAAAGAATTGAAGATGAGCTAAAAGTTATGTCATAAAGCATACAAGCTACTAAAATTGATGACTCAAATATTAATGAATATTATGTATCTACTCATTTTTTATCTTAGCTCATTTGTAAGCACACAGGAGTATGTGTGTGTACCGACACACATACTCCTGGACCACTGCTTCTGTGTTTCTTATGTCTGTTCAGCCTCCATCCAACTGTCACAGCTGGTCTCCAGCGAAGTTAAGGTTATCCTTAACCTAGTTTTAAGAATAACCAGCTTGGACCTGGTTATCCTGGTTAACCCGGTTAAGGCCATTAACCAGATTAGGTTAACCCTAACCTGGTTAACCCGGTTAAGGCCATTAACCACGTCAAGGTTAACCCTAACCTGTTAACCTGGTTAAGGCCCTTAACCAGGTTAAGGTTAACCTTAACCTGTTTTTTCCAGGAAGTTTCTTCCTGTTGACGTGGAAAATTATAATAAGGTCACATCTGCTAGTTGTATTGCTATATGTTTATTCTAAGTTCCTGTATAGTCCCACCAAAATATAACTATTTGGGTTACATGTAGAAGGTTGGGAGTTGTTTTCCACAGCTGCATTAGAACCAGACTGTCTCACCCCTTGTTTTGGAGCCTTTATCCTTGATATAAAACTCATGTGTTGTTTCTGCCTGGCAGAGCTTTTCACCCAGACTTGCTTCATTATTGATTGTCCTATGAGCTCTCTGAGTTGTGCACAATTCATCAATAAACCTGATTGAGTGATTTTACGTGAACAGTGCTTGGTAATAGTGTTTTTTCAACAACACTGTTTAAATAAAATGTTTCTCTCCACTGTAGTCCCATGCTTGCTCAAGCAGAAGCATTGCTGCAAAGCTAACCTGGCCTTTCTCAGCTTACCAACACAGTACAATTAACTTACTTTAATTGTACTGTGTTAAAATCAGCATAGAATTGGACAATATATAACTCATTCAAAATTTGAAAAACCTAGATTAATATGAGCTATTTGGACAGAAATGTATTCTGGACATTATGTGTATTGGAGCCCTTAGTCTTGTAAAGAGCCATGAAATTAAGATTTCAACATAGATGAGACATAAATAAACTGAAATGAATACACATGGGTTATTGAAAGCCACATATGGATTTACTGTATGTACTGATAAATGAGTGCCTTGTTGAACTCTTCATACCCCTTGAACCTTTTCCCAAACTTTAGTGTATTTTATTGGGATCACATGTGATAAATCCACACAGAGTAATTGATCATTTTGAAGTGGAAGAAGGGGGATAGATGGTTATTATTTTTTAATTTGAAAAGCATGTTCCATTTTTCTTATATTTCAGAATAACATGTTACTTTCCACTGATCCATTGGTCTAAAAATGTCTAAAAATATGTCAAAGTTTGTGCCTCCAGTTAGTATAGCATAATTTTAAAAAGCCCAATCAGCAATGATACCTATTTTACGCACTGTTCTCCAATATATTCACTAAATAAAATTAATAAAGCTGCAGAATATGGCGAGTATGTAGTGTTAAAATATTATTTTCTTGCTTTTATGCACACTTTAGATGCTACCAACATGATAAAGGTATGGATAACTCCTCTGTTATTTGAAATTTTGAGGGGTTAGAAACTGAAATCAATCCCAGCTGTTTTGAAGGACAAGTTCTTTGCAGAATGTTTGAGCATTGTTCATTATGCATTTCAAATAGTTCATGATATATGAAATGTTTGGGTGGGTTACTTTTCTCGTTTGAAAGTAAGATATCTTGGTGCCTGGACTCTTGCAAATTTTGCAGAGAATGTGGTTTGGCATAGAACTGGTGAGATAATGGCTTGCCTTTCCTGAGGCTGTGAAGGCTGTGTTCCACTTTTGCACCTGTGCATGCTGGTTGTCCTGTAGTGCAAATGCAAAAGCAGAACTTCCTCTGAGAGGAATGTAGCCTTTGATAATATGTCTGTGACTTTGCTGCAGTTTAAACCAAATGTTTGCATTGAAATAAGTCTACGTTGGCTTTTACACTGTCAATATTATGCCAACCAGAAAAGATAACAAGCAATTTACAACATCAAACCATGTTGGTACAGCTTTCACAGAAATGAGCTAAAAACCGCCACAACACTTCAGAATCATTTTGCTATGCATGTTGAAGTGCTAAATAGCAGTTCTGAATGCAGTGGCGAATTTCACACATCGCCATGTTCTCAGCAGCAACATTATTGTTTTAGGGACTTTGCCTTGCACATGAAGAATTTGACATTGTATTTTATGCATTGTAAATAATTGCAGATTTCAGGGTTTTTTTTATACAGCCTTTAATTTTTAATTTTAAACTTCAGAATTTCTCAGTCTTGCTGTACCCTGTTTAAGCATTTTTACATTTTACTGGTTTCACATACATAATGACCAAATATTTTACAAAGAAATTAGGAATATTATCTTTGTGACATATTAAGCTATTTATCTAAGTTTCCACACCTCAGATAATATCTTTGTTTACATCTCAAGTAACATCCAACTTTTTTTTAAAAAAATACTTCAAACTTACCAACGACGTAGATGCAGTTCTTGAATGTAACAGCATTGGTGCATTTGGTTTCTATAGGGATGGGTGCCCGCAGCTCCCAGCTGTCTGTTCCTGGTTCCCAGCACTGAACTTTATCTGTGGCTAGTTTTCCATTAGGACCACCACCGATCACATAGATCCATCTGCCAAAGCTTGCTGCAGCAAAAGAGCTGACACCCACTGCAAGAGGTGTCACCTGTGGTAAATACATAAAGAAGTCTACTAAGCAAGATAATATCAGTAAAGGGAGCTAATGTGGTAGTGATTCACAGACAAATCTCTGTTTAAGTAACATTTTTTATTGCACGCAGTGTAACATTAGGTGATATTACACCTGACCAAGACCTCCCATCATTCTCTAGGCTTTCCATGGTTTTTCAAACTTTGCCAGATTGCAGCAAATTTGAAAAAAAAGTATTTGTTTGTTTATTAGGATCCCCATCAGCCATTGCCATGAAAATAGTTACTCTTCCTGGGGTCCACATCATAAAAAAACATTATTATAAAAACAGTTACACATGTTTAATATAACATGTGTAAGAAATATAATATAATTAAGTGATAAATTTACAATTATAGCACTAATAACGTAATTAAACCAGGCTCCTTTAAGTGCTCTAGCATTTGTTACATTTAAAAAAATGTGAAGGAAGGGAGTTTTATTTGGGGAATTCTAAGGAAGGCAAATATAATCTTGCCTCACACTTAATAGTGAGAACATATTTTTAATCCTGCTTTCCTCTTCCCTGTTTTATCACAATGACAGTGACCAGAAGTATGATATCTAAGATGTTTCCCCACAATTTGTAACATTTTTCTAAGCATATTGGAGATTTGAAACCTCCCAAACCTCAGATTTATGCACCTCCAACATAATTTGGAGCTTTGCTGTGGTAGACTCCATCACTGTTTTCATCAGTTTATCAGCAGCAAGAGGAAGGTAGATGGCTTTACAAAGCACAGTACATATCTGTTTGCATGTTTTAAATGCCATTTTTGACAGCAATACATCTTGCATCTTTTAACTGCACAAAACATTCCTTAGTCTATGAGCAATCAGCCAACATGCACATTTCAGAGGTGTATGCACTTGTCCTTTGCGCTGTATACCAATGCTGGGAAAGTGAGTGTTGCATTTCTTTACATTAACCCCACTTATTGGGATAGTGTAATAAGATAAAAAAAAATGAAAAATGGCTGGGGAAGTGCACTGGGGATTCTGTGTTTCTGATGTACATGAGGAACTCTTTAAGATCATCCATGTTCAGGGGAATTTTTAATACTGGTGTGGTGTAATTCGAATATAAAAGGGGACTTAGAGACATCAAAGTCAATTTTGAACTAATTACCTGTGTCCAGCGATTGTGAAAAGGATCATAGGCTTCCACACTAGCAAGCCTCTGAATCCCATCAAATCCACCCAGAGCATACACCTTTCCGCCATGAACTGCCATCTTGTGTCTCCAGCGTCCATTCAACATTGACTCAATTTGGATCCACTTGTCCAGGGCGCCGTTATATTTCCAAACATCGTGTTGGGTCTCTTTACCACCTACAGCAAGCAAATCATATGAGGAAAACGTCACCTTTCACCAAGACTTTATATCCCTCTATCCTAACATGTAGACTAAAGATTAGTCTTGATGCCTGCATTGGAACATGTGGTCATATCTAGGTTTAGTGCCAACAGGCCCAAGACCTTGTTTTAACTTTTGCAGCGTGCGTCAACCTTGGCAGTAAAAATACCCAAAGTTAAAATGTCAGTTCCTGGGTTGGGAAACGCCTAAAACCACAGTAACTGTTCTGCAGAAGACACCACGCCTTCCTGTTTGTTTTGTTCTCTAGTAAACTCAAAATGTATCAGTTCAGCCATCACATTTCAGTTCCAGTAAAGATAATATATTTTGGAAGCAACAATTATGATGGAAGATATCAATAAAAATTTATGGTGGCATCATATTTCAGTCTTTATGCATAAGATTGTGATTGATTTCTCACCTGATATGTAAACTTCATTGTGGAAAGTGATGCAAGAAAACTCCACCCACTTCTTGATTTGGGTCTCATCTTCCATTTCTGTCATTGGCAACCGGGCCACCTCCAGTCGGCTGCGTCTTAGAGGATCCAAGCAGGTGACAGTGGGAATAAAGCGTTCATCCTTAGTGCATCCTCCAATGATCAGAAAAACTTCTGACAGAAAGTGCTGCACTCGTGGTTTGGTTCGCTCTGAAACCACCTACGAATACGTCAATGATAAAGATAAATATTTGTGTAGCTCTCAAAGCTGTTTTTAATTCCAAAAAGTGAGATAATTTGTCTATTTAATGGATACAAACCTCTCTACCAGAAAGGTGATACATGCGAGCCTCTTGCAGCAAATAGAAAGCCTCAGTGCAGAGACGTATCAGCTCATCTGACTCCACTTTCTCCACAAAGTACGCCGGCTCCAACAATGGCAACCGCACATGTGAAAGCAAGCTGGCCAGTAATGGATAGCGTTCATCTTGCTGGGCTCTCACCCAGCACATCAGAGCTTCAAAGACACACTCCTCACACTTCACATTGAGGTCATCCCTCTGCAGGATGGCCTCCAGAGACTCTGCAGGCAGCTCTAAGAAGTCCTTTTGCTGCACCACCTGAGAAAACTGAGAGGTGATGAAGTCCTGAGCCCTGGTCCTCAGGGTGGGCAGAGCGTGACTGTCAGCCAGATTTAGGATCCCTATGCAGGTCTCTAGATGAATAGAGTTGCTCAGAAAGCTTGCACATGCATCGACCACACGGAGGAACTGAAAAACAGAGGACATTTTTGTTTATTACAGTCATCCCTGGCTGACACAGATTTACAACACTCATTACAATAAAAGTAATCAATCTTAAAACTGAGGAGATGTATTTTCTGATGTCATTTTAAAACAGTTCTCCAAAAGGCTTGGAATGCTGTATGACATAATGTGGTAATATTAATTTCTTTAAAGGTTTAGTCGGCTCTAGTGACCTCTTTTTGACAGTCGTCAGACAGGAAAATGGTTGTTAGAGAGCCTGCATTCAGTCTACATGGTATCCGGCTGCTGTACAGGCCAGTGTGGCAGTTGTCTCCACTAATTCTTTTATAGCTTTGCATTTTAACTCAGTTATGTGACTCGGCATCAGAATATGAATTCACTGCTTTGTCATATTGGCGAAAAGAAGTCAGATGTCAGAATGACTAATATTTTCAGTAGTTAATGGTAAAAAAAATAGCAGTCTCTTTCTTCAGAAGTGTACATACTACTTGTAGACTTGTTGCTGTAATTGACTAACCCTGTTATCCAATGGAAGAGCATAACCAGGAAAAATTCATCATGTACTCGTCCTATGCAGCTCAGTCCTAAGATCAGCTTGCTGTTCTATTATCCAGCTTCCATTTACAAGCACCACACATTATGTGCGTCCCGACTTGATCAGTTGGATGTTTCCTAATTTGTTACACGTCGTTTATTATGGACAAAAAAAAGTTGATCATTTTCCATAAATGATCAAAGATTATCCAGAAATATACTTTCCTTGGATACTTTGATGACTGTCTTCGGATATTAAAAAATAAACATACTTTTCATGTAGTTTATCTTGGAAAAAAAAGGGTTTATTAATTTCTCTAAATTATAAAAATGTTTCCAATAATACACACACTTTTCTTGGAGCAACAGTGGCCTGTGAAAAGTTTGCACACTGTAACTTTTGAACTTTATAACTTTTAAGATGTCCGCTTTAGTCATATCAAAGATGTTCTATAAAACTTCTTCTCTACAGGTCTTACACATTTTGTGAAGCAAAAACGAAGCCCAGCTACAAATTGACAGTTATCCACAATTGTCCATGTTCAGACCGCTTTATGTAAATGACAACTTTTGTAGAACCATACACATAATTTTAGTGTTGTTGTGTGGAAAATAAAACACACAATCATTTTCCATTATGACGCTAGCTACAGACGTGATGGTTTCTGTGTTCCACTATAGCTTTTTTAAACTCATGCTTTAAATAGAAGCTAAATCACTCATGCCCTAAGATATTTCTTTATGCCACAAGAAAGTTTCCTGTTTCATTCATTTATCAGTAATATACGAAGTCCCTAACTTGTGACTAATATTTTTATGCATTTCAGGCATTTTTCTGGTATTTATGATGGGTGTATATTGTTTTAGGAAATGTTCTAGTCCTCACACTGATTTCCACCACGTAACTGTTGTTATGTTTGATTAGCTTCACTATGGAAAAGTTTTTGATTTTATTTCCATCCATTTGCCCAGCCGTGTGACTGTCTTCATTGTTTCTGTTTCTGTTTGTCAGCCGTTGTGCCTGTACATGGTTCTGTCTATATGGTTCATAAGGTTTATAGATACTTCACTGAATTTTTAATAATATCATGAACTGACATTAGTTTAGCCATCTGAGTGAAAAAAAATATCTGTCTAGTAATAGTTTTTCAATATGCACCAACGGTAAATGGCATTTTCCTTAATAAATGTATATTTTTGTTTGAGAACAGACATCAAAACAAAAATGGAAAATAAATTGTGCTCTTAAGTAAAAGTATTGATTTGAATTGTTAGGCTGACAAATATGTTGAAAATATTGTTTGATCTGATTTTTAATCATAATTTGGCATAGAAAAATATACTTATCTCAACAATTATAATAATTCTCAACTCATCTAAATCATGTCTGGCTTTAACCACATTTATGGCTGCAGGAATCACTAAAACAGCAAAAAGGAATCAACCTAAATTCTTGAGTGGTTCATTTTCAAACTCCAATGCACAAATTGCTTTCTGCAAAAATAGAAACACAAAAACACAAACACCTGCCTCCTCTGTCAAACTGCACAGCTGTGCAGTTAATTTAAATCTAAATGGAAAACTGATCCTGAGTGTAAACAACAACCAACTTTCACTTCCCTATTAGAGCAACTGAGATCTTACCCCATTAAGTGTGTGTATCGTATCCTATAATAGGAAAGGGGTTTTGTGAAGTGAGAAGACAATTTATAGTTTAAATGAGTTTAAATGATGTTCAGTGTTCAATTACTAGAGCTACCTTTTCTGAGTGTACTTTTTTGCTGTTAGTTTTCTACTATTCGGCACTGTCTCTTTTAACATACCGTTAAATTAATCATGTGGTTATTAGAAACCACTAGCTGTTAATATGAAGCTTTACAGAGATAAATAGCATTTTACCTCCTTTGCATATTATTGCTATAATTCATTTTACCACACAAAACATGAGTGTTAGAAAGCTCACATAATGAAGCCATCAAAAGCCATCTTCGATAAGCCATTTAAAATGTCGAAGCATTCAGAAAGTCAAATAAAATATATTTGAATGGGCTAATTGGCTTGCAATCTTGATACTGACATATGGGTTATGATAATAGCCTTTGTGTTATTCATGGGTCCCACTCATTTCGTCCCTTCACCAATTCATAGCCCCCCTTCATCGCTATTGCATTTTGAACTTGTAAACAAACTTTTTTTAATACCCATTTCCTTGAACCCTGGTGTATCAGGGTTTGTTCTCATTGTAATTCAAATGTATTGTGAATTTTGAGGATAAATTATAATAAAAATACTCAAACTTGACAAATAATAGAATTTAATAGTAAAATGTAATTGCAAACTCTTTATTGTACCCACTATAATTTCCATTTGAATCAAAAGACTCTCGTGAATAATGACAGAGAAAGACCCTTGATCCAATCAGAGTCAGCCACTTAAAAGCTCTAAACACGTAAGCTTTGGATGTTGATTTAAAATTATAATTTCTATTAATGGCAAATAAAAATTTGGTCAGTTTTTTACAGATTTAACGTATTTGCAGAATTTCTGAGTGTTTTTTTTATTCCAGTGTTTAGTTTTGTGAAGATGAATTATCATAACATTATATATCATTATATTCCAGTTAAGGTTGGTTAACAGATAATGGCCCCTAACTTTATCCTACAACCTCATGCTGGTAGGAAATGTTCATAGGCCTCACATAACTAAATTTACTTACAATAAGCAGTCAAGAAAATTACTTCAAATTATTGAATGTCAAAGCAGCGACAAATATCCCACTGCCTGGTAAACTGTCGCCTGATGGCTCGGGGGTAGACGGCACTATTTTGTATGGGAAAAAGTCAATCATGAAGCCCCCATGTGAAAGTTGTTTGAGATAAACATTTGAGAATCTTTATAAAATATCAAGCTGCTGTACCTGAAACTGGCTGGCTGCCTCAAGTATTCTCTGGACATTTGAGTGTGTGAGGAGGGCTCGGCTGGTGTAGGTGTACTCCAAGAGAGAGCGCATGGTCCCGCTGTCCAAGCCTTTTATCTCCACACGCTCCTCATGACTCTCCTTGAGGCCACTGCAAAACATGGCCCTATTCAAACATACATCTGGTCAGTGAAGCTAGAAGTCCCATCGCAATACCTTCACTGATAACTGGATTGTTTTTACCTGAAGTACTGACTGGCAGCAGCCAGAATAGCCCTGTGGCAGAGGAAGTCTTGCCCTTGAACACAGAGGGTCACATCGGTCAGCTCTCTGTTCACCCTCAGGGTTTCCATCCCTCTCTGCAGCTCCACAGGTAGGCCTCCATCTTGCCAGCATAGCTCACTTGCACCTCCTGGTTTCTCTTTCTCGTCAGTCAGACTGGACCCATTTGCGAGTGGCGACACTGGACAGTCTGTCGTCCTTTCCAGTGAGTCACTCATCTTTCTTTCCACCAGTAATTTCCACTGAGGTAAAGTTTCCACTGAAGAAAACCAGTCGGCAGCTTCCGAAGCACCTCAAGGCTTCAAGAGAGAAGAAAAAAAACAAAAACCTTTGTGGTTCACAGTGAGAGCAGTTGTGTCGCTTTGAGATGAGGATTTGTTGTTTTTTTCTCTTCTGTCCTCTTCATACTTCCTATTCCTGTTCTGTGGGGAACATGCGTGTGTAGCAATGCTTGTTTCTAAGCACTTCCTCTTCGAATGTGCTGATCAAATTTCCCCTAGCTTACCTAATATTCCTCTTTTTGCAGAAAAAAAAATGATTCTAGACTTTGTGCTGTAGACCTCAACAAAGAGAGATAACAGTAAACAAAGCCAATGAGCAGCTTGAAGTAGATGTCTTTTATTCAACTCTGTAGTTACCTACTCTCCTGTACTCTGGCTGATTTACAGGGAAAACTTGCTTATTTTTCTTGCTTGCTTAAATGAGAGATGTACACAAGTTGTCCTTTTACTGCCACTTTTACCAATTTTGAGGCACAGCAAAGAAAATATCTTAATCTTTCTCATTCCAATCATTTTGGAAGAGTGAACAATTAGTCTTATGCTACATCTGTGTGAACTACAATGCAAAAATGTGCTCCCTGGGATCTTGGCTTTATATGGCAACTAAGAATCCATGCTGCATGGGCATTAGCACAAAGTTTCAACAGTCAGTGATAATATTAAAAAAATGTCATCGGGAAATCCTGATTGCCACCAACTATCAATGATTTGAGATTTTTTTTTACATCTATTTGAAGGATATTTTGTCCAATCTTCTTTGTAAGATGTCGGAAATGATTTCACTGGACTTTTTTCGAGCAGTTCTTAAAGATAGGCAACAAGATTCTATGAAACAGTGTCATTGTTTTTAAATTGTTTTTATTGTTTTATACTTGTGCATATGTATTAATTGTTTTTATCTTGTAACCAGGTTGCTATGTATTGCAAATTTTTTGCCCAGGTCCCTCTTGAAAATGAGATCTAGATCTCAACGGGGTTTACCTGATTAAATTTAATTGAAAATTGTATGAATTAGGTCACCTATGAGGTTTTTTGCACATAAATATCCTGTTTAGTGTCATGCCAGAAAATCACAATTAGATTTTGATTCTTACTTTGACTGAGCCACACCAAAACCTTCATTTTGTTTTTTGAATCATTTGCTGGTTGATCCATGAACTGTAGCCAGACACTCTCCTTTATGATTTTGAGGTAAAGATAACCTAAAATCACAATTTGAAAACTGTGTTTTATATTTACTCTGCTTATCACTGTCTGATGATAAAATTTGTTTGAAGATTTTTTAAAGAAGGAAAATACTTTTTTATAGAACTGGAAAGCAACAAAAGTTAGAGCTTGGCATTTGGATGCATTCATACTGGTATAGTCTGTCACAAATGAATCTCAATAAATTATAATATTTTTGAAAAAAGTTTAAGTGAAACTTATGTATCATATGTAAAATATTCATTGCACACACAATGAGGGATATTAAAAGCAAATCAGTTAATTGAAGGAATTATGAGCTATTGCTATTAAAATCCAAAATAAAGTTTCTTCAAAAAGTTTAATATTAAATAGTAACAAATAATAAAAAAAGAATAATTAAGACAAAAACATAGTCATAGAACAAATAAACATGGGGATGACTGCTGTCTTCACGGCTTTCAACACAATGTCACTAACCCCCTCAACAAGAAGTGTAAGCCTCGAAAGGTCATTGCTAAAGAAACTGTCCACATAGTGATTTATCAAGTACATTCACAGGAAGTTGGGTGGGAGGAAAACATAAGTAGAAAAAGGTTCACAAGCAACATGGATTACTATAGCAGAGGAGATCGAAAAGCACAACCCATTTAAGAGATTCAGTGTTGTAAAAGTTTCAAGAACCATTACACACAGATGTCCTCAAGACATGAGGTACAACTGTTGTATTTCTTTCTTAAGTCACACTTGGCCTTGAGACAATTTCAGAAGCAACTTACGATGGCTCAGTGGTCTATACTTACTCTCCCCTACTTACTTCAGTGTAACTCCTAGTTACTTACTCCTCAGATTTCAGTAAGTTTTGTATTTTATTTGGAAACCAAGATCCCAGGTTGAGAGACACAGAATCTATGCTGCCTGGGCAATAGTGCAAGGTTTCAACTGTCAGTGATAACATGAATCATGTCATCCGATGGTTTTGGTTCACTGAATATCATCAAACTTTAAGATAACACAACCATACAGCAGGAAGTTTTAGACTACCTTACGTTTCCCTCTGCTGGTTTAACAATAATAGTATCACTGCGCTTCATTCACCAGCAAACTGGCATAAATAAGCAATAGTGAATTTGCTGTCAAATTCAGCAATTATCTTCTCCCCTCTGGTGGAGGTTTCAAGAACTACAGGTGGTAAAAACCAGGTTTGTTCATGAGTCAAAGCTGCAGTAATGTAACAAACAATTCTACTTTTGGAATGTTGACAGTAATTGAAAATCATATTTATTTTTTTTTTCAATTCATCAGTTTCAAATAATGTAATAATGAATAAAATCAGTCAATGCTTTAGAGAACAAACTTAAAAACATATGCATCTGTAATTAATTTGTAATACAGTACACATTAACTGAATATTAATTTGTACAATATGTAAAGATTCTACATATTATAATTGAAGTTAGGCTTGAATATTCACAAAGAATATTGTGATGGGAATTTGGCATTGACGATTGTAAATAGTCAGAATGTAATATGTAACCAATATACTACACTAACAAATTTCATATGTAAAATAACCAAGACTTAGTAATATAGAATAGAAAAGATGATTGAAATTCAAGTGAAATAGAGAAGTTAAAGGGGGATTATAATACTGATGAGAGTACGTAGCAAGTCCAAGACAATGGTTATTACCAAGGGGTCAGATTAAGTTTACAAGAGTCAAATAAAATCAAAAGCAATGAGTGGCAATTGTTAAACAATCAAAAACTACATATGTTTTCCCAAGACCTAGCATTTTATTGCAAATTTCTGGAGGGCTATGACCTCTGATTCGAACAGCTTCAGCTTTAGATGTCAAAGATGGTAGAGAGCATCTAGTGGCACACTGTCACTGTGGCATTCATGTATTTTGAATTTCAGAAGCAAATATTTTGTTGATATTTTAATTTGTTGAGAAGGACCTGTGCATAATTTATACTAAAAAAATATATATATTGAGTGATAAACCAGATAAAACACAACGCATGGGAACTATTTCATCAATGTTAACGACAATTAATTCAGCAGTTTGCTTCATCAGAGCAGATGTTCACACAGTAGAACTTCAGAAAAAATAACTTCTTATATAATATTGTAGCTAGTGATTTGTACATAAAAGTTCATGTCTTTACAATTTAAAGTAATAAATTAAAACCAACAAATACAGGAGCAGCAAGATGGAGAACACTCTTTTAGACACGGGTACGAGTTTAGACCATGAGACAAATCTGCAGGTCTGATAACTTACCACTAGGTAGCAGTGTTGTCCCGTTAATGTTTTAAGGGCGTATTTGAAGTCGTTTTAGGACCAAATTCACGCTGCTTAGAAATATGTGATTTTTTTTATGTTACTTGTTACTTAGCAACGTATATCAATCCCGCATCGTTTTGTGGAGTTTAAAAAAAACATAAAAATATGCTATTATTGCTATTATCATGGCTATACTAATACATGAACAGGTATGATCTGTTCTGTGGGTGTTGCCCACAGCAGTACTGTCCACTGTACAGTAACTTTTCACAGCTATGCATAAAATAAATGCCTCTTGTCTGTAACTTTAGCATTTGCGGCTTGTCTTCTGTTCCGTCTACCGATGTTAACCAAAGGAAGTGCTTACTCGGAACTGGAACAGCAAGTCGTTCTTTAAACCTTTTAACTCTATTACCTACTCGCTGCGCATGCACCTTTTCTCGTACCGGGAAATGTACCTCTTGCTCAACATCGACGAGAAGACTAAAGCAGTCAAATTAGCTTGACAAGGGACACTGGTGTGCTGCGAACAACGTCTTGCATGCGTTCACAATGAAGTCCTCGGTGTTCTCCCTGTGGAGACCCTTTTTATTGATTTTACTGGGTTTATTTCTACTTTCCGGTAAGTAGGACAACTATTGTTGTGAAACTTATATTGTCTTTCGCAAAGCCACGTTAAAGTCAACGTGTAATGTGAGACTTATTGGGGCTATTTATTATTAATAAATTCAACTTTAATTGACTAGTTTTATTTTAGATAAGTCACAGAAAAGGTAAAAGTTACAACTCAGTTTTAAGTTTCTAATAAACTTTGCGTGTTTCTATGATTACCTTGAAATCATTTTTGACGTCTGGCAGCGAGTTCCCTTAATATTTAGTCTCGTTTTGGGTCGTTATTCTTAATAATTCATATTAGGTAAATTGAAGCTAATGAATTACCTCTGATAATATTCTTAATACAAAACACCGCTGTTTAAATTGAATCTTACTAAGCCCCTGTCTTTGTAATTGCAATTTTATATTTAAAAACTTTGAACAGCAATACATTATTATTATTATTATTAGTAGTAGTAGTAATAATAACAATATATAATTAATGTTTTCTGTTTCCATAGGAATCATAATAATGATTATTATAGTTATTATTAGTAGTAGTCGTTATAGTAGTAGTGTTACTGTACTGTAACATTACATTCTCTGTTAATGTGAAGACTAAAATTTCTTGTAATTTTCATGTTCAGTTCTTACCTAGTAGACAGAAGTCAAGTGATGTACTTGATGTACTCTTAAAGCAAGATGGTAGCAAAAAAATACACCTATAAATAAAGTCAATAAAACCAATATAAAATATTAGGTATCAAGAAATAAAATGACATGGTGGGAGCTGGGGTCACAAGACAGACAAAAAGAAAAAATACCAAAAATGGATAATTCATTGAAGCAGATTTCATAAGCTTTGCAGCTTTTTGAAGGAAATTTCACTCAAGTCCCTCTGTTCTACATTTGATGCTGCTTAGCCTTCTGCCTCTAGGTCATGGGTTTGATGCTTCCCTCAATATGCGGGACACTGTGCTCCACTACGTGCTGTGGCTGATATCCTCAGCTGAGGGAAGTCAGTTACTTTGTTTTTTGGTAGATTTATGCTTTCAGCAGCCAAGCACTTCCTGTCTGGTGATGCCGTGCATACTCACCACCTCAACAACTCAAAAAAGGTCTGTATGAGTCAAGCTTGCTTAAGACCTCTGTTGAAATACAGACATGATCGTGCCTTATTTATGATGCCTGCTGGGAAGTCTGTGTACATACATATAAGGGCATTCACCTCCAGCCTCAAGCGCGTTGGAGCCTCTAACATCTCCATCCTTCTTCCCATCAACTTTGACCGGCTTCCTTGTCTCTGCTGTGGGAAAGCTGTCACACAGTACGATGTTTCTACCGCCATGTTTAACTATTTTTCAGTTTTCTCTCAACAATGTTTTTTTTTTCTTTTTTGCTATCTTCCATTAAAGTCAGATATGTGGAGAGCATGATTAATAGTTTCTGTAGACAGATTCGTCAAACTGAATTATGGATTTCAGCATTTCCTCCAGAGTTAAGATAGGCCTTTTGGCTGCTTCTGTGGTTAATTCTTACCGTTAGTTTTGATGGATGGCCATGTCTTGTGTCTTATGCTTTCCAGTGTTAAAGGATATTGTTTTATATAACCTAACCACCATTCAGTCATCTTTACAACTTTCCCCTTGACCAATCTGCCCTGTTCCCTGATCCTCATGATGCTGTTTGCTTGAACAAACCTACGAGGCTTTCTCAAACCTCATGGATTTATACTGAGATTAAATTGCACAAAGTTAGACTGTATTTACAAAGAATTATTTGATGTCAGGGCAAATGGGGTGAATAAAAATAGCACTTAAAAATATATTATTAAAGAAAAACCATGGATCATGTTACTTCCTGTTCAACATTATTTAAAATTCCAATAGAAGTAATTAGAGGGAGTACAATTGCAAATAACATTAGGGTCATGCCTTTCCAAGCCCATAAGTCTTCTGTACATGTTTTGAACATCTGTCCATTCATTATATCATCAAGCAAACACATTTTACAAGCCAATGTAAACACTAGAGCTTCAGTGTTTCATATTGTTTCAAAAACTCTCAATCATTACCCATTACTAATTTCATTATCTCTGTTTTGTCTTTGCTTTATTCCTTAGAGGCCAGAGTGAACACTGAGATACAAGCTGGGCCCCTGTATCGTGTGGTTGGCTCTCTGCTCTCCATCTCCTGCAACACAAGTGGATTTTCCAACGTCAATTCTAAAAAACATTTTCAGATCCGCATGAAAGATCCTTCAAAGCCCTTTCACGAAATTAATATCATGAGCTCCGAAGACAAAGGCTTTAGCTATGCTCGTTTTATTCCTCGTATACAAAACAGTGAGATGTCTATCAAACATGTTGATTCAAACTCAATCATATTTGAAATAAAATACCTAAAGAAGGAGGATGAAGGGGTATACGAATGCTCCGTAGTCAATCCAGAATATAATTACAATGGAGTCTACTCTGCAACGACAGTTGTTAAAGGTAACTAGTTATTCTTTTAGCTGCCACACCTGAAGGTCTGGTTATAACATGTGATTGATACAATGTTTATCTTTCTTGCATTGCCACAGTGATTGACAATTCCCTAAGTGTTACATCCAGTGACGCCCCCACCTCACCCAGCTATAATGAAGGGGAAGCTCTCTCTTTGACATGCCAAGCCTCCACCAACACCATCCAGCACGTCCATCTGGCTTTCTCTTGGTACATCCGTAAAGAAGGGGAACAAGACGCTAAACCGATAATTTCTTTGGACAAAGATTTCACACTGGTTCCAGGTGAGGGTTTTGAGCAGCGCTATAGAGATAAAGCCATTAGATTAGACAAATTAGATGAGGCCACGTACAGGCTTAATATTGCTGAGCTTGAGCCGTTAGACCAGGGTCAGATCTACTGCCAAGCTCAGGAGTGGATCCAAGATCCTGATCGTTCCTGGTACAAGATTTCTCAGAAGGATGCAGAGGAAATTCCCCTCACAGTCAAAGCTAAAGGTAAGATGAAGTAACCATTTAATCTATTTTCATTAGTGCCCTGAACTAAGTGGCATGTCTTGAAATGAATCAGCACTTGTTAGCATATTTTTATGGCTACTCAATAAGAAGTTAATGGTGTCTTATATTTGTTTATTCTGTGTAGTGGTGACAAGCATGTCGGTTGTGGAAGTGAGTCTTTCGCCACAGAATGAACTCCATGAGGGGCAGGAGCTGTTGCTGTCTTGTGGCATAAAGGCACAGAACCTCGCAAAACGGTTCTTCTCCGTAGCATGGCTCTGGGAAGGAATTGAGTTGGCCAAAATTGGCCCTACAGGCATTCTAACTGTGAGGCAAGAGTATATCGACAGAGAGAGAAATGGGGAGCTAAAAGCCACGCGGACTGGGAATAATAACTATCAACTCAGGGTAAAGCCAGTGAAAACTACAGATAAAGGGAGTTACAGCTGCAGGGCATGGCCAGAAGAGAGAGGAGAAGATGGAAACTTTAATCAAGGAGCAGCTCAAGACTCCCAACCAGTGGACATCACCATCTTTACTCCAGGTTGGTTGAGATGAACTCATACTAAAATAAATATTTGCATAAATTATCCTTAATTCCGAGACAGTGCCTTGTAAAATGATTCATACCCCTTCACACACTACGTTTTTGCACAAGAAGTTACTCTAATGTGATTCATTTTAACTGATAACACCACTTAATAGTCAACTGTGATGTGGCTGGAATGTGATGTATGGTGTGAAACATTTTTACAAATTAAAATCTGAAAGGGTGACCTGCATCTGTCTTCAACCTATTTAACATGAATATAATTTAAATATATTCATATATATAAAACAGAAATGCACAGCAAACATGTGACAAAAGGTGCTTTGCTAAGAAAATAAATAAATAAATAAAATAAACGTTGAACTGTCTGGCCTTTGTGTAGCATGCTGTATATAGTATAGATCCTAACACACCATTCCTATTGTAAAAGATGGGGAAAGACTTGAGACTGAAGCAAAGGTTCATTTTCCTATGACCATAAACATGCAGCAAGGCCCAATGACTCTGTCAAAACTCAGACCACAATCTAATTAAAAATATGTGGCAAGTAGTGCTGCAACTAATGATTAGTTATTCTATCAATTATTCTGACAATTGATCAGTTAATCAGATAAACAAATTGCACATTCTGCAGATTTTTCATTTTTATGCATTATACATTAGAAATAAATTAAAATGTGAAAATAAACAAATAATTTAATTCATATTTTAAAATTAAAAAACAAACATTTTACTGCCTAAATTGGAATAACGTAGCATAGCAAAAGATATGTCTGCAGCTAAAAACATACTTTTAACATCAACTTGTTAAAAGCTCAGCCCTTTCTGCTTGACTTAACATCAACATTGCACTGGGCGAATTTATTTGGATATACTGACTAATACTTGGATAACAAAAAGTGCTTAATAGGAGATTATTTTTTACAGAATTTGAATCAGGTGAATTTTAAAATGCATTGCATGTTTATAGAGAGAGAGAGATATTTCATTATATTACAAAAACCTGTGGTGAGACTTAAAAACTACCATTCACAGAGTTTTACAATCCAACTTTACTCAGCTTGATTGATTTTGCAAAGAAAAACAGGCAAATATTACACTCTGATATGCATATTTGACCCTACAAAGTTGGGACTCAGGAGGATAATACCAAGGTAAACCACGTTTTCCATATTTAAAAAAAATAAACTTTAGAAAACATGTTACTTCTCTTCAATGCTCCAATTTATTCTACTTGTGTCTATCAAAGTAGAATTGATTGATATTGTTTAACTTATTAGAATTACTCCAAATTTGTGGTTCTAAGATAACAAAAAGTGAAAGTATTCAAGGCTAATAAATTTTTTTTGCAAAGGAGTATACATTATATTTCAGTGATGAGAGGTTGCTGATGACAATGTTGATAACATTTTGCTTTCTGTCATCATTTTGTCAAACCCAGTCACATCTGCTGCCTTATTTGCTTACAGAAAGTGGACTCTCAGTCAAAATGGAAAACATGAAGCAACCTGTTTCCCCAGGAGAGAAATTAAAGCTCATCTGTGAAGCTGATGGGGTCAAAGGTCAGCTCTCTGTCAGCTGGAAACGCAAGGCCACACCTCCCACGTCATCTTTGTTTGCCACCATCATCAGTCTAAATGAGAACGGTGTCACAGAGAAAGCTGAGGCTTTTACAAGTCGGGAGGTGACAGTGACGCGTCCGACGACAAACAGATTTGTCTTCGAGCTGGCTGACGTTGCAGACTCTGATTCGGGAATATATGAGTGCATTGTCTCTGAAACGCAGCCCAGCGGCAGAACTCAAAGCCAGATGCAAAATGTCAACGTCACTGTGAAGTCTATTGGTAAGACGTGTGTTTGTTTTACATCGCTTATTCAAGATAAATGATGAAACCTACACATTTTTTTTAAAGACAGCTGATTAATAAAGATATACTTTCTATCTGTGACAAATCAGACAAACTGTTGGACAAAAAGAGACATTTAGTGGTCACATAGTCTACCAACTGTACCAGGAATACCGCGCACTTTGGTCACATGAGCCTAAGACTGAACTTTTCTTGGGTGAAAATATGAATGTGGAGATGCACCATACTTAACCTCCACAGTTAACAATGTTGTAGTAACTGTAATGCTGGGGGTATCCTGACCTCATCATGACACTTTTAGATGCTGGATGGCCTGTTGCAAGATTGCTTTTAGGTTAAAAGAAATTATGAAAGTTCCCTGGTTGCTCAACTTAGTATTTCATAACTCCTCTAGTGATTACCCTATTGCCAACATTTGGTCAGATTATAATATTACATATATGAAAATGTAAAAAAAAAAAATAATAATAATAATTTCAAGTTTAAAGATATTTTACTTTATCCATTTCTTGCCATTTCAATTTGTGTCTTAGATTCAGTGGTAAAGGTGGTACTGAGAAATCGAGACCCTTTGGTGACTATGGGAAATGACGTACAATTAATGTGCAAAGTATCAAGTCCACGTGTGCCGATGACACTTACTTGGAGCCAGGAGACAGAAGACACCAACCTTAATACCATAGTGGTACTATACTCAAATGGTTCCATCAGCTGGTCTGGAGACCAGTACCGTTACCAAGTACAGGTGGACAACCAGGGTAACAGTGTCATGCACTATCTGAAAGTCCTTCGTGCCAGCCACAGGGAAGAAGGAAAATACCAATGTATGGTGTCAATTTTCCTGCATAACGTTTACAAAAAGCTTCCTGCATCCAATCTGGTGAATGTGAAGGTACAAAATCCAGGTAATGCAGAAATTTGATCACGACATGTTTTGTAGCTTTGTTTTCAGTTGTCACCTTTGTACCTCTACTTATTTGTCTCTCATCTTTCTAGAAAACAAACTTGCCCTATCTCCCAGTCACACCATTGCCCAAAGAATAAATACTGACATACAAATTGATTGCAAAGTTACCTCAAGAACATCAGAGTTTTCTCTATATGCCGTCACCTGGGAACTTCAACAAGATGCTGGAAATAAGACCATTCTGACCTCAGACCGTAATGGCATCACTACATTTGGGCAACAGATTGAAGAGAGTCATAGGAAACGGATCAGCATGAGGCACACTGACGGACCTACTTTTGAACTAACTATTCAGCAAGCCAGAATTTCAGACAAAGGCATTTATATGTGCAAGGTGGTGGAGTACCTACAAGATCCCTGGGGAGAATGGTATTCACTCTCAGATAAACATTTAACCACAGTTGTTGATGTCACTGAACTAGGTAAGTTTCTATTTTCTTAATTAAAATTTTCTTTAATCATTTCTGATTCTAATGTATTTTACATTCTTCTCTTCTTTTTATTTATATCCAATGGCTTCATTTAATACATTGCATGTTTATAGAGAGAGATATATTTCATCATGTTACAAAAACAAACATCAATATTTTATGTGATAAACAGACAGAAAGTAGAGCATAATTGTGAAATGAAACTACCATAAACTGCATATCCAGCTGCAAGTATTCTGAGACATGTTTTTACCAGCTTTGCAAAGATATTGACTGAAATATTCTCTCATTCATCTCTGCAAAATAGCTTAAGCTCAATCAAATAAGATGGTGAGCACATGTGAACATATTTGGCCACAAATTCTAAATAGGAAATAGGTCTGGGCTGTTCTGACGCATGCATGATCTCTGACCCAAGCCATTTCATTGTATCTCTGTCTATACACTAAAGGTTCTTATTCTGTTGTAAGGTCAAAATCCAAATCAAAGTGTTTTACAACCGCTGAACAAAATTCCTTCCATGTTTAACTTGTCTTCTCCTCAGTTTGTCTTCCCATCAACTAACCATCTCCCATGTCACTACTGAAGAAAACAAGCAAATAGCAGACCTGGATTTAATTGAGGGGTTTTGGTGTAAATAGGGCTGAATACTAGACCATGATAAACTTTAAACCCATGTATACCTTCTTCACATTTATGCTCTTCTTTGTCAGTCACGCAAAATATAGTAAAATGTTTGGGAGTTTGTAATTCTAATGATACAAAATGTCTGTAAATTAATGTGGCAAGAGTATTTTTGCAACATACTTTACATTTTGAAGATGGAGTAGATTAATGTATGTACCTAAATAATACAGTATTACTTTTGTTCTCTAGAAATGCAACATGACTAGAGTAAAAAAAAAAAAAGATAGGTGTACTTTTGAAAATCATTCCCTGGTACACCTGTGAATTCACACCTATGAATGGGAACTGTCAAGGGCTATCAGATAGCCTTTGGTACTTCCCCACAAAGGCTATCTGTAGATCATGTCAGTGTGAATTTTGATTACTGGAGTTGCAAAACCTGACTTCTCTATTTCTGTATCTGCAAGAAGGCCACTTCTTTTCTGATTGCTGTGTAAAACACTTTTCTCTCAGGATTCTTTCATTGCACAATCTACTTCTCAATCTACGCCTAATATTTTTATATGTATATTTTTCTTCTCTTATGATGTTCTTTGTTGCAAAGCCATTTAATCCCCTTAACCTTTTCTCCAGGAAGTTAGGTTTTGCTTTATTAATGCATTCAACTAATATTTGCTCAAAATATCATTTTATGCATTTTCTCACAGAAAAAAAATTGTCCATTGAAAAGAAAGAGGTAGAGATGAACATAAGCATTGCAGAGGATTTCTCCATTCCCTGTCACATCACCCAACAATCCAGCAAGGAATCCCAGTTCCAGGTCACATGGTTTTGGCAGCAAGGCACCAAAGTTAAAACCATATTTACAGCTTACAGAAATTCTACCTTACAAGCCAGAAATAAGAATGTCGTCGTAAGATATGATCACTCCTCCCCTCACCAATTTGACCTTACAGTTTTAAAGTCTAATTTGGAAAACAGCGGCATATATTTCTGTGAGGTAGAGGAGTGGATTCACGCTCCTGCTGATGGGTGGAGGAAACATGCAGTGGAAAAGTCTGGAAATTTGAACGTGACTGTTGATGCAGAGGGTAAGCTCTCTATACCGTTGAGCTAATTTTCTTCTTGGGTGTTGCAAAATCACAAATGTTGAGACTTGCTTTTTATTGCCACTTTCTTCCAGGGCAAGTCGGAGCTGTGACTGATCTGACATGGCGAGCCAGTACTTGGATAACAATATATGTAATAACTGTCTCAATCTGTTTATGCATCATAACAATTCTGACGTGCAAGCTGTGCAGGAGAAAGACTTCAGGAGGAAAGAACGCAGGTCATTCTCTCTGGACAGAACAGGTCCCCCTGGACACTTAGCTCTGAATCAGTGAAACTAGAGCAATGTACAGAAAAATAAATCTCTTATTAAGTCTAAGAAGTATATGAAAAAGGTTTAAAAATGTACATTTTATTTTATTTTAAACATATTTTTTATTTTTTTATTGAATCTTATTGTTAAAAAAAGTTGTACTTTCTATGATGGTGGGAATATCTTAGCTTTTATGAATAATTAAAATTTGTTACTAATTTTGAAATGAAACAAGCATCTGTCAGATTGGAGCTAAAGTCTCTCTACACACTCATTTTTTCAGTTTGAAGCTGGAAGTTGAGGTAGGCAGCAGATTTTGTTTGTGGTTTGTGCAGCTTTAAAAACATTCTTATTTTATGTTACAAAGTGTAAAAACTATGGATTTTTTTGTTATTTTTTCATTGGAAATTATCTGAAGCTTTGTGTGTCCAGAACAGCAGCATGTCATAAAATGTGGCAAGATTTGAAACCTTTGCAAAGAAAAGGAAGAAGCGGAAGTTTTCTGCGGTTGTGCACATGATGACGGTAGACAGTCTGCAAGCGGTGCTTGTGACAGACAGTCTCACAATCAGGACATTTTTTTCTTTTTTTTTTTTGAGAAAGACGCAGGCTTTCAGGGCAGTGTTGGTTAAAACCTGCATGTGTGCATGTTATGCTTCTCTTATTTTGCAACTCTGATGGGGAAATCTGATGATGTTAACATTTCTTATGCAAGTTATTCAGCTGGCTGTGTTGCTGAGAAACAGAGTGGGTGTTTGTGTAACCTGTTTCTTGTGGCAAAAACTTAATTTAATATTTAATTTTTTTTTCAAATAAGATATATGAAATAATAATATGATATAATAAGCATTTCTGAAATTGACACAGCATGGTTTTCACATCCTTGTTGGTTTAACACAACCCCTCCCCCCCCACACACACAAACAGCAGCTTCTGTCAAAATAGTCAACATTTGCAGGTGCTTCTAAGCTCCTACATGCATGTTAAATAAGCATGCTTACGTTACAGTACTATTTTTAAAAAAATAAAAAAATCCAAACAAATGATATCCTAATATCTGATTTTTTATTTTTAAAAGGACTAATGTCACATTGTTGCATTGAATATTGCTACAGTGTTATTACAAGTCTGCCTAAAATGTCACTCGGGCAGCTTCAGTTGATCAAGAATGTTTCTGTTCATATTCTCACTAAAACCAGGAAGACAGAGCAGATCACCCCAGTTTTAAAGTTCTTCCAGTGGCTCCTTGTAGCTCCAAGAATAGACTTTAGAATACTTTTACTAGATTATAAATCACTGAATAAATATCACCAAAATACATTAAAGATCTGTAGTTGTTGTTGAATCTGAAGAGGAATAAAATTATGTTAATAGTTGCTAATTATGTTGTCTGGCTGTTTTGCACCACAGCATGTTTTTATCAAAATCAAATGTACTGGGCCACTCTGATCTAGAAAGCCAGGAAGGAATTCAGATTTTTAGAGATGTGTAAATAACAAATTGCTAAATTGCTGTAAACAGCCAAATCGTGAGCGGTTCCAGCTGGACAGTTCTGAAAAACTCATAAGGTTACAGCAAAACACAAGCCAAGAGATCTGTGTCAACCAAAGGGCAAACTGGACTGGTTGAGAACTGTACATACACATAAAAGAACAGATTTGAGTGTAAATGCACCCTGCTCTCAGCGAGAGTTGAAGGTTGCTGTGTTGTTTGTTATTAGGCACTTTTTCAATCCCCAACAAATCATCCTTTAAGATCACTAAGGTCTTCTGGTTGAAGTCTACTCTCCATCATAATAACCAGAACAAAACATGGAGAAGTAACATTTAATTTTTATGCTCCGTAAAACTGGAGCAAACTTCCAGAAAACTGCAAATCATACAAAACACTGATTTTCTTTAAATCAAGGCTAAAACCTTACTGGTTCAGGGCTGTTTTGAAGTAAGTGGAACATTGATCAACAAATTTGATTCATATTTCCTTGATCATTTTGATGATGGCATTTCACAAAATGTAGCATTTATTGCTTGTTTCATAATTAGTCAACGTATAATTTTATGATGTAATGGACTTTGAACTGCCTTGTTGCTGAAATCTGCTATACAAATAAACTTGATTTGAAAAAGAGATTTTATCTCAAGGCTATTCCTGGTAAAATATTGGTTAAATAAATGCACTCCAAACAAAGTTGTGTTCTTTTTGCAAGATTTTTTGTAACATTTTGCTCAGTTGTGTCTCACAGCAAAAAGCTGTGGTCCTCAAACATTTCCTAAACATTTGAGGGGTCTCCCTGACAAAAGTTACCAGTTGTCAGGAGAAAGGTATGAAAAAGAATCCAAAAATGCTGAAGTAGACCAGTGAAGACAGTTATCATAAAATCATCAAAAACTAATAACAAAAATGCTCATCAGGGAAGTTTACAAGCCTAAAATGAACTGTATAGTAAATGTGACAACAGTTGTCGATACTCATACATTTAAGAGCAGGTAGGGTGAAAAAATGGAATCTGTTTCTGGGGATAAAATCAACCTGGCATGACAAAACTGTGCAAAAACAAACTTGTATGGCCTCCTGAAAGCATGTGGTGAAATGTGCTATGACCTGATGGAATAAAGGATAACCATTTTGGACTTGATTTCAAAAGGTATTTTTGGTGCAAAATAACATAATGGTTGCATCATAATGCTTTGGGGCTGATTTTGTTCTACTGAAACTACTGCTTTAGTCAAGGCAGAGAACAGTTTCAACCACCACTCAATATAGGCACAACATTGAGTGGTTAGTTAGAACAGCAAACAGGAAGAGGACCATCATCTTTTTTGCAGAACCAGAATCAAATTCTAGCATCAAAATCAACAAAAAGAAATCAAGCATAACACAGAAACTAAATCCAATTACAAATCTGCAGGAGATACACTTGATAGAAGCGTTTCATTTTTGCATGGAAGCATGTGAAACTATTGCCAAGTTAAGATGTGGCATTCTGCTACACACCTATCTAGATATCACAAATGTTTGACTAAAATCAAAAGTCGTTACAATTCCAACAAAGTATGAGGTTAAGGGTGTACAGAAGCATGCAACCACATTGTTTTAGGTTTTATTTTCCTCATAAAGGAATGTCCACTGTAGATGGAAGACATTGGTCAAAAACTACTTTTGCGACAACTTAAAAAGATCTAGATTTAATTTAAATTTCAGTAACACCATGATTTTTACTTATTTGTGGCAAGCCACATTTCTTTTTTAGTAACTGTAAAACAAATCCATGTGATCTGGGATATGAATGTTTTCATTTGTTGTGTATAATTGCAAACATCCTAGGAGCGTTGCATAAGGTGGGGCAAGCAAATCAGTCAATAATTAAGTTCCCTGCCCTATTTGTCCTGACGACAGCTCTATCAGTCCATTTGTGTGAGGAAGTAAAACAGTTTAGTTATTGCATTTACTTTTGCTAAGAGCAGGACACCACATAACTATTGCATATTAAGCAGAGAGAATTATACTAGTAGTTCTAATTTTGATTTTCTATTTTAAGATAAAAATGTGAGAAACTACACAAAGAGCTTGTTCTGTGGTTTTCCTTAGTTTTTTTTTATCTCAAGATAAAAAAAAAACACTGCTTCAGTAGATCTGTTACATAGTGTAACTCTGGAGGAGATGCAGAGATTCACAGTTCAAGTGGGAAACTGCTTTGGTCATGTTATGGATAAATGATTCTGTGTTTTCCTCTGTCTCTTTTAGTTGCTTGAATGCATGCATACACACACGTGTGCACGCCCCCGCACATACATACACATATAAGGGAAAGGAAATGACTTCACAGGAGAATGCCATCTTTAGGTCATAGCTTATCTGTGAGTAAAAAGGAACTGAAAACTGTTGTTCGGGCCATTTTCTGTGTGTCCCTTAAGGAAGCATGGTGATGGACCAGCCCTGTACAGTAAACTATTTCTCTGTTGTTCCAAAACAAAGTTATCACTCATTTGGCTTAATAAATTGGACTGAAGATTTTAACTCGGTTTTCATGGTTATTGGAGACAATCCCAGCTCAGTCAGAAGAAGAGACAATAATCAATATTTATGGTCTACATACTATCTATGGTGGAATCCTAAAACAGTACATGCCATACTTTTGGGGAAATTGAAACACGGGTGTGACACCATGCTGTCAGGATGATTTTCTTCAGCTGGTACAGAAAAGTTGGTTAGAGTGGATTTAAAGATGGGCTGAGGTAAGCTAAATTCAGTGCAGTACTTGAAGATAAACCCTTGAAGGATACAAAAGATGTGTGACTATTCCAGAGTAAAAAAAACAACAAAAAAAACATAATTCTATGAATCAGCAGTTATGTATTTATTAACCATAAAATTGCACAAATTGAAATTACAAAAATACATTTCTTTAACTGAAATGCTCCAATTTTGAAACAATTCATGCTTTTTGACAAAATGTTTTTAGGGTAGGGTTAGGGTAGGGTTAGGGTTACCTTTACCCTAACCCTAACCCTACCCTAAGATGGGGTGGTTCTTTTGAGTGTATCAAAATGGTTGTATGTTTCAAATCTGCAATTGGTCACATGATCAATAGCTGGATGTTACTACAGGCAAAAAAATACGTTATTTTACAAGTACTATATCAGTAATATCCATCTTTACTAAACCCATGGATGTTTCCGGTAAGTAACTGGGTTAGTTATTATCTCTGCTGATTTCTTTCCAGATATGATTTCACATAATCGGCTTGGTGCTCTGCCCCATGGTGCTGACTGAACATCAGTTAAAGCTGTGATAAAATAGTTTTTCAAGCTGGGACTGATAAACCGACTTTTCTTTCAAGTCTGACAATGTCATCCTGATAAAAAGGCATCCTGGACACACCCCTTTTATTTTATGCTCTTCAGAAAGTTGGGCCACAGATATAGATCAACATTTAAAAAAAAAAAAAAAAAAAGGAAATTTTTTTATTTAGTGTTTTTCTATATGTTCTTATTTTTGTTCTTTATTTACATGAATGTCCATGTAAATTTCAGGAATCCAGTAGGAAGAAATACAATTTTTAAATCTTACCGACATGCAAAACATGCAAAAATACATTGCTTAACTCTCTGTGTTGAGACCAAGAATAATGTTCGGCAAATCTAATGTTAAATCTCAAATCAATACAGCGAAGGTCTAACTTAAATGACAGTTTAACCGTCCAATGTTTTACCATCACTAATGCAAATAAAGCTTCAACAAAGAAAACAATAACGTCAGCCTATACATGTGGGCTTGAAGTAAAATCCCACATGTAGTTGCTTCCGACTACAGAGGAAGCAAAGCTGATTTACATGTCAGGCAGGTTTTGTTGTTTTGGAAGTTGTCTGTCTGGTTTAGATGAACTACCTGATAGGAACATGGTATTAACTATTTTACTTTCTTTTCAGTGATCAACTACCTTTGCCCAAAGCGCCATCATGTGGTGTATCAGTTGAAATGCCTCAGCAATAATTAGATAACTTGTCCTGCATTAAGGTAATAGATCTAAGAACATCTCCATCCTCCATGAAGCCATGCTAGTAAGCTGATGCTAGCAAAATATATGATGTACATAGAATTAAAATGAGTGAAATAAGTTTTCCCTTTACCTTTTATGACCCATAAGGAGCAAAAATTTTCTTCTGCCAAAGACACGATTGAACCGCTAGTAGATACATTTGCAGACAGCATTGGCTTTGTCCACGATCACATATTTAAAGTTGTAATAGCTTAATTATTTACCACTAATATTGAATTATAAAAAGATAACTTTGCATTGGCATATACAGTACAGACCAAAAGTTTGGACACACCTTTTAATTCAATGAGTTTCCTTTATTTTCATGACTGTTGACATTCTAGATTCACACTGAAGGCATCAAAACTATGAATAACACATGTGGAAATATGCACTAAACAAAAAAAGTGTAAAACAACTGAAAATACCCCTTATATTCTAGTTTCTTCAAAGTAGCAGCCTTTTGCTGTGATTACTGCTTTGCACACA
Organism: Xiphophorus couchianus; assembly: GCF_001444195.1. Taxonomy (NCBI): domain Eukaryota; kingdom Metazoa; phylum Chordata; class Actinopteri; order Cyprinodontiformes; family Poeciliidae; genus Xiphophorus; species Xiphophorus couchianus. The sequence goes on along the minus strand of NC_040234.1, from coordinate 14,055,656 downwards.
CTCTGCATTTTCTTGATGCAGAGTGGTCACCTGAAATGGTTTTCACTTCATAGGTGTGCCCTGTCAGGTTAATAAGTGGGATTTCTTGCCTTATAAATAGTCATGAAAATAAAGAAAACCCATTTTAATTAGAAGGTGTGTCCAAACTTTTGGTCTGTACTGTATGTTTAACTAAAATATCAGTCTTGATAATGCAAATATATTAGTCAATGACGCATTATGCAAAACCTCAGATTAAAACACTTCCTTTGAGGTTCTTGTTGTCCTGCTGGAAGGAGAAACATCACCCTCTGTCAAAGGCAAATGCTAAAAACTTATATTAACGTTTGTGGTTGTAATGCGATTCAAAGGCGATAAGAGAAGTTTAAAAAACCAAAGTGTACTGTATGTGGTCAAGCTTAGTTTAACAATGACCAGTCCAAGTCACATCTTAGACAGACACCACCACTGCCAACATGAGCAACCAAAGTTTGCCCTAAACAGTCTTCTGAAATAGAGCATAACATGTGCAAGGAAGACATAGTGATATAACATTCAGAGAGGAGAAACCACCAATCTGCCATCTGTGCGAATTACATAACATGTCTGCTAGACTCTGAAAGTCTGCCTCTCAGAGGTGCTGCTTCCTCTTACCTCAACTCACCCCGTTTTTCTTTTTTAAACTCAGATCCACTCCCTGCTTCGTCATAGGTTTATCTTACTCTCTGATGCTACTTTTACTCTAAAAGTATTGACAAAGCTTAGAAGTACTCCCTAACATTCTCAGCATGAATGAGAAGCTGCAGTTTCTATTTTTTGACTTCCATGATTTTTTTGAACACTAGATGGCGCTGCTGTACTCCCAAAATAAAAGGATTGATGCTCTTGTAATCACAAAAAAGCAGCCAGTGTTTTCCAGCTCGATTTTTTGCATCTTATTTAAAATTCTCCAACCATAAAATGTTTTCAGTTCCTTCTGTTTTAACAAACACTGTTATCACATGCTGGCACTAAAAGAATAGTGAATAAATATTTGTAAGTAAGTAAAAACAAACAAAAAAAATTATTTAAACACCAACATATAATTATCTAAAAACGTGTGGTGTGCCGTTGTTTTCAGCCTATTCACTCTGATACTCCTCAGCAAATTCCTAAATGGACTGTACTTGGAGTTGTTTCTAAACTACTACTTGTAGCTTAGATTAGAATTGGTCTGAGAGACCTGAATAATAACTGGCTGGAAAAGCAAAGCAATTAGAAAACTGGCATGGAGGAAACTGACAATGAAGAATCTGGTGGGAAGGTGAGGAAACAGAAAATATCCTGTGCAGCTGAATGTGGTGAAGCTGGGGAAGAAACACATCTGAGAATCTGAAGGAAGGTGACTATTAAAAACAGAAAAAAGCAGAGCAGATTATACCAGAGAAAATGAATCTGCTAATCAAAGAAAAAAAGAATTAAAACTAATAAGATCCTAGACCAAATACAGACCAGAACACAAGAAAGAACCAAAAACTCCACACAAGGAGATTTGGAAAGACCTAAGTAGCATCAGGAAGCAAACCGAGTATCTCAGCACAAATACTCATAGGTAAAAACAGGTTAAAGTTCCTTCAAATGAGACAATGACCCTAAATAGGCAGTCAACACTACAGAGGATTTATATATATATATATATATATATATATATATATATATATATATATATATATATATATCCATCCATCCATTTTCTGTTCACCCTTGTCCCTAATGGGGTCGGGAGGGTTGCTGGTGCCCATCTCCAGCTACGTTCCGGGCGAGAGGCGGGGTACACCCTGGACAGGTCGCCAGTCTGTCGCAGGGCAACACAGAGACATACAGGACAAACAACCTTGCACACACACACTCACACCTAGGGAGAATTTAGAGAAACCAATTGACCTGACAGTCATGTTTTTGGACTGTGGGAGGAAGCCGGAGTACCCGGAGAGAACCCACGCATGCACAGGGAGAACATGCAAACTCCATGCAGAAAGACCCCGGCCGGGAATCGAACCCAGGACCTTCTTGCTGCAAGGCAACAGTGCTACCAACTGCGCCACTGTGCAGTTATATATATATATATATATATATATATATATATATATATATATATATATATATATATATATATATATATATATATATATATTTCTCTGATTTAACTAGCCATTGACTACTGGAACTGGACAACCATGCTTTAGATCAAAGCATTTTTATATTTTAAAATGACCCAGATGTAGTCGAGATCCAACTATAATTCACAATGTGAGGTAAGACATTGAGATTCCAATTTGTAGATGCTCTCTGTCAAATCTGAATGCGTTAGAGCTATTTACATGGAAAACTGGGCACAAATCTGAGGAGGTTGTACAAACCATAGACACAATAAGGCTAAATGCAAAGGCAGACCACAAAGTTTTGTTTTTTTTTGTGTGTGAAAATGCCAACATAACTCAGGTATTTTGAACTTAAACATACTCCCTTTTTTACTTTTTGTGTACAACTAAGAAGTAAAAACACATCATATTCACCTTCATGTACTTCTGCTAATTTAAGATGAGCACGAGGCCACTACCATGCTGCAGACTCAGAAACTTTTCATGAAAATCTGGATATGTCCTTTTTATAGGAAGCATTTGTTGTTTTATGCTCACTCTTCACAATTGCATACATTTGGACACATGGGATCATATATATACAAGTTGTAACAAAAGCCTTATAATCCAGCATCTTCCTGTTCTAAGAGAAAATGCCATTTCAAACAATGGCATTTGGGAGAGAGAACTAAGCATGACTGACGGGTTTGTTCAAGCAAACGCTCAAGAGTATTACTTCATTTGTCGAACTCCACAACAACACACAAGTTCATGAATTCACAGACTACTCCATAAACTGTTCAGAGCCATCTGCTTTTCCTTGTCGAGGCCTGATTGTTTTCCCCCAGGACTGCTGCTGCTGCTGCTGTGTGACAAGAATGAGCTTTGAGAGTCCAAAATAAAAACAGCCTTAAATGGTGCAATATGAAGTAATAGCCATGGGAGCTCTCAATAAAGTAAAATTTTTTGGCCTTCACAAACGCAACTACACGCATGGAAACTGAATGAATCTGCTTTGTCTGTGCTCCTCCTGTTACGATGAGCCAATCGTGAACACATTTTTACACGCACATGCTGCCACTCACATTTTTCAATAATTTGGCATTTTTTGCCACGTTTTGTCAGACAGAAAGCAAGTGTTCAAATCTCAGTATCATGCTGCATGCACAGATTCATGTCATTGCATCTTTTTTTTTTGCTGCCATCCTTTGTTCCGATTTTTCATTTTGTTGTTTTTGTCTTTGTTGTGTCGGTGGGTGGATGAATAAAACAGCAACGATGCTAAACTGAGTCTTGATTGAGCATATTTCTCCTTCCATCTTGCCTAGTCTCCAGAGGCCACACAGCTTAACAAGACAGGAAAGATATTTCCATCCAGCTGACAAACACGAAACAGATTAGTCATTTGGGGATTTAATGCAAGTCTCCAGATTTAATAAAATGATAACAACCTGTCTGCGCTTCTTTTATAGAACTGCTGAAGTTCTTAGCATGAAATCGACGCCTTCCTGTGTTGCTTGTTCTGATCGTTAACAGTTTTAATTCACAATAGCATCATGCAGGAATAATAACATACTAGAAGCAAAGGCATGACATTGACGGCAACATGTGAAAAGTGTGAATACCAGCTGACTCATGATGGGAGTTACTTCCCACATCTAAATACAGCACCACTATGGAGACTTCCAAAATTATGAAGAGTCCCTGGTTCTTTTTCAGCTTGTCTTAAATTACAGTCATACATTTCAGAGGACTTGTATTCCATGAAATCTGAACAAAATGCAGGAAAGTTTGTTGTTTTGACAATATATGACGAACTTCAGTGGGCTCTGAAAGGATGTGTGAGATTTCAGCTGCAGCAGAACTTTTTAAAAATTGAACCGTGACTTCTGACTGAAGCCGCTCATGTGAACTCTCCTGTGGGGGGAAATGGCAAAACACTAGTTAAGTCGATCCAACACTGTTTGTGCACAGTTTGATGTTATCTTGTTTTGATTCTGGCAGAGCTGCCACAAACGGGAGGCCTCTTAGCGAAAGGGACAAGAGCAGAGGAAAATGTCAGCGGCTTCCGAACCACTCAGTCTTTCTCTTGTATCGGAGCAGGACAACAAATGTTGGCTATCAGGGGAAATCCATCTGCAGTGCAAGTGCAAGTGGGTGGCTGGCCAGTTCCTGAAGGTATTCTGACTTTCATCATGTTTTTTAAAAAAAATGAGTAATGCTGCAGATAATTTAGTTTTGATTTCATGTGATAACAGCGGGGCAAGACTCAGAAAGAAAAGAAAATGTAAAAAAAAAAAAGCTTGTCTTTGTGCTGATTTTCCAAAAGTACTGGTACCCCTTCAGTCCACAAAGTCCTAGGCTAAATCCTTTCAACAATCTGTGGCGAAACTTAAAAATTGCTGTCTGGCTGAGCAAGAAATATCTTGCTAAGACAAATGGCCAGAAATTTGGTTGAGATGCACTTCAGAAAACTTGTAGCAGAGCGAGAGTTTACAGAGTTTTGACACAAATGTGCTGAACACAAATCTACACCTTACTCTTCAGATTTTCATTGACAAAAAATAATAAAATGTCAAACCATGTGTACTTTTCTACTTCATAATTCTGTCCTACTTTTTTGAGGTTGTAATGGCTTCATCTCTTGCATGGCAGCATTTAATTATTTTAATAGATGTTGTAGACCAATATCTCAGCGTTTGCTATCCCAACTTCTTTTTTTGGTCCTGCATCTGTCATTTTGCCCTAGTAAAAAAGAAAGTAAATGAAAGAAGACTGGAAAATAAAAAAGGAATACAAACTCTAGCCTGCCTTTGCTGCTTTAAGCCACGTTTTTTTTTCCCCATCTACTGTGGATTACTGTATTTGCCATCACAGCCAAATTATGCAGGGAAAGACTAAGATGACACAAATCAGCTCAAAGCTGAAATCACATAGATCCATCAAACAAACAGAACCAATCTGTGTTTGTGTTTGCTGCTTTCTTTAGTTCCGATCTGGACATTTGAATAGCTGTGCAATGCCATAAAGTCTTCATCACCACAAATAGGAGTGAGATAATTGTGTATTTACAGTCTCAAATGTTTTAAGTTTTTTTATTTTTATTTTTTTTTATTCCTCACTGTTCCGGCTGAGTCTCTCAGTTGTCTGAGCAATTTATTCACACCATAAAGCCCATTTTGACAGGCAGCGAGTCTCTGAATAAGATAGCTGATGTCTTCATTAGCACTGGTTTAGATTATGCATCTCTCTTTCTCCCTCCCAAGCCACCAGCAGCACCGACGCTCCGCTGCGCCCATCAGCCTCACTCTGTGTGTGAGGCGCCGTCCCAACTGCTGAAGCACTAACTCATGTTGCTAATTAGCTGACAAATACTCCACAGCTCCACTGAGGAGCTGGCAATTTAACCACAATAATATTTGTATACTTGGGCAACCCCTAACAAATATGCAAATGTGTATTTGGATGCATGCATTCAGAATGAACACATTACATTTTTGTGCATTCATACGGCAATAAGAGGTAGTGTCCCTTAAACACTACATAAGATTTGTTTTACTTTAAGTTGATTTAATGAGAAGATCGAAAGGACATCAACAAAATTTTCTCCGGGGCCAAAATATTTTTAAGCAGATAGTGCTGGGGTCAACATCTGATTAGCCATGACAATGGTAATAATGTGTTTTATTAATGCAAGTTTTGCAGGAGCAAATAAACAGCAAGTACTATGCTAATTTATTCTTTTTTTTAATCTACTTCTGATAATATAGTGACATAAAGCCAATGAAAATAACAAAGATAATGCTTTCTGAGTTAGAAAACACTGATTCTCAAAAAATAAAAACATAACAGCTCAGTGCTGTCAAAGTTCGTTTTGACACAAATCCAAAACAATTAGATTTAGAACAGTTGACACAATTAAAGTGTAAACATATTCAATTTGGAAGACAACTTCACATAAAACTTCACACATGCTTGAAGGTGATTCTGACAAGACATTGTTTTTGCAGCTCAAACTTTGGTTTCTGGCATTTAAGCACCTGCTGATGAGTCAACTTGGGTTAAGTGATCAGCAGTTGACACATCTATTTTCGCATATTCTCTGCTGGGATTTCTAAAATCTAAGTCTAAAACAATTGCCAGAATCCAGAAATTGGATTTGAAAAATTAACAATTACCCCCCAAAAATTCTAACATCCAAATGACTGTCTTGTTCATAAATGTGCATTATTACTTTAGTATCTGAACTTTGATCGGCTTTTATCTTTTTGACTTTTATATTATCGGCTTTTACTTTATCAATAGTGCACATAGTAATGTGAAATCCTTAATAGTGACACCAGCAGTGATCTCTATAGCAAAATCACTTCTTAAAGTGATGTTCTGTGAAGTTATTACCTTCCTGGTGTAAACGAATGTAATATTGAAAAGTCAGAAGGTCTCAGAGTAGATTAAGGAATTTCAGTGATTTTAGCAATTTAACAATTTCTTTCAATCATGATTTTTTTGTGTTACTTGTTATTGTACTGAAAGTCTAGCTGGAACGTCTACTAGCATAGCACTGTTTTCCGAGGACATAAACATTCAATTTGCGTTATTTATTTATTTTTTACAATTTGCGTTATTTTGAATGCCTAAAATTAACTAAACAATTGTAACAATGATGGTGACAATGGTAGGAGTTTGCTCAGCAATCGTTGGGTTGCCTGTTTGATTCCCACTCTGTCCGCTTCTGCCAGTGTCTCCTTGGGCAAGACACTTCACTTGTCTTGCTTGCTGGTGATGGTCAGAGGACCAGATCAGACTGCCCCAGAGAGGCTGTGGCCAGCTATCCACTAACTGGTCATAATGAGCGTGTGAATGGGTGAATGACTGAATGTAATGTGAAGCACTGTGGGGTGCTCTGGACTTGATAAAGTGCTATACAAGTACAGATCATTTTACCATTTAAGAAGTTTGGTCCATCTGACTATTGGTTCTAGAACTATGAGTATTTCTTCACTTTTCTACAAGCTATCAGTAATATGACAACTGTCAACAATAAGGAAGGGAACTATAACCCTCCTTAGGGTAGTTGGAAAGGAAAACCAGTGTCGTAGTTTCAAGTGGTTTGCAGATTTTCTTCCAGGATTGTCCAGTATCTAGCTCCGCCTGCCTCCCCATCAACTTTGATCAGCTTCTCTGTCTCTGCTGAAGAGTGACATGCCCATAACATTATTCTGCCACTACCATGTTTCACTGTTGGGATAGTGTGTAGCATTAGTTTTGCATCCCCAACAAAAATGTCAAATTTGGTCTCATCTGTTCAGAGAACCTTCCTCCACATGCTGTCGGTGTCCCCTATATTTCTTGTGACAAACTGCAAGGAGGTCTTCTCGTTTCATCAGATATTATACTACTACTTTACTTATTTTGTGACTGTAACATGAGAAAATGTGATAAGGTTTAATTGTTCTAAGTAATTTCGCAAAGGCTTGCTTGTTGCAGTACTTGTAAATAATACTCTCGGTGTCTGATTCTTTAATTCTTTTAGATGTAGATGAGACACAAGACAGACTTAGAGTCCCTGACAGTGGAGTGGAAAAAAGGAAATGAACAGGATCAACAGAGAGGAAGCAGGAAAGGAGCAAAGGCATCTGTTGTTGAGTCATGCTCTCAATCATAAGTCTGTGGCTGGACCAAGCTCCTGAGATGTTGAAAGATGGGTGAAAATGTCAAACGTCTGCACCCTTGGTGATAACCCAGCTAGCTTTGATTTCAATTAGCTGCTAAAAAAAAAACAACAAAAAAAACCCACATGCATTTACAACTCAGAGTGCAGTGTGACTGGAGGCTTGAGACAATCAAATTTTCACCGTACCAGCAATTTTCTGCCCAGCTGAAATGGGAGTGGATTTTCCTTTGAGTAGAAATTATGACAAATAGAGCAAAAATTGATTTATTGTGTTCGTTATGGCAAATAATTACAGTTTATAGTCTTCCCATGTAGCCTGCATTCAATTTATTGAACAAAGAAACACTAAACACTAAATAGCCTAATTTTAGATCCAAATGAGAGAAAGCACATTTTACTTGTAGCTAGAACAGCTGTCTCTTCAATGCCTAGATCTGTTGTGAATGCAATCAACCAGAAACAGAGTGATGAATAGAAGAGAAAAAATGCAGTATTGCGCAAATTATTGTTAGCTTCATTATAACTCCTACTTTGCTCTGCTATAGACCTGAAAAAAATAAATAAAATACACCTACATTCGGACTTGGAGCAGACTCTGGGTCTGCCCTGAAGGCCCTTACAGTGTCACCCTGCCAAACCTTTGCAATGTGACAGCGCTGCCTGCCACGGCATCCCACAAACCAGCTGCTCACTAAGAGCAGGAAGGTTGCCTGAGTGAGAATGAAAGAGACAGAAACGCTGACATTTCAACATGTGCTGTTTTCACCTGCCTTGATCGGTATCATGAATGTCAGTCTTCTGATAAATTTACATTCTGAAAATTTATTTTCTCACAGATTTACTTTTAACATTCCCTTGGAGTCGGTTACCATGGCAACCTTGGAGTAACTGGAGAATCTGACTAAACAGTGACTGTAAACTAGCTGACTAGTGGGACAATATTAGGGCAGGAGGTTCAATCTATTGCACCCACTTGTATTTTTTTTTTTAATTACAACTATCCCAAAACCTTCCAATAATGAAGGTTAGAGGTGAAATGTTATGGCTTAGATTGAAACATATCCACATAAGTCCCCTTCTCAGTACAATCTGAATGAGTTTGACAAAGAATAGGCAGACAATGCTAGTCCCTGGGTGTACAAAGCTCAGAGAAATGTGCCCCAAAGAATCCATCTTTAGCTTTAAGAAAAGATGGTACAGACTTTGGCTAGTTGAATAATTTGCTTGATGCAAATTTCAGATATGTATTTATATTAAAAACAAAATAAAACCATGCAATTAATTATCTATCACATCAAATTATAATTAAATTTATTGAAGTCAAGTCAATATTTATCCAAAGAGCACTTTTAAAAATAGCCAAAGGGTGATAAAAAAGAGAACAGAATTCAATCGTACATTCTGTTGGCAGTGGTTGATAAATGCCCAAATATACAACAAAGTACAGAACAAAAAAGAGACAAAAGCCCTGATGTTTTTGGTCACTAAAGGTGTCTCTTTAGTCTTATGTTTTATCTTTTTGCTGTGGATATAATAAGGAACAAGATTTTAATTCACGTTTTTCTCGATTTGTTTTTTGGAGGAGAAAACCCTAAAATATAAAGGCAAAAACAGAAAATAATAGACAGAAAAAATATACTATACTAAAACAGAAAAACATACTAAAATGAGGAAGAAAATCTTATTATTTGACATTCACTTCTTCTGTCATGCCACACATTCTTCCATCTCTGCTTCATCTCCCCTACCTGTAAATGGCTGCTGCTCAGGATGTCCCTGCGTCCTTAAAATGTCACACAGTCTCTGCTAGGGGCAACTCTGCATGCTTCCAAGCTGCAGCAGCCGATTGTGAATCCAGGTCCTCTTCCCTGTCACATTGGTGGCAATTGGTTATTAAATAAAACATCACAAAAAAATACATTTAAACAGATTTTTGAGTCTATTTTTTCCCAGAAGCTGCAAAGATTATAACAGTTTCATAACTTCCAAATGATTAGTTTTATTCATCAAGCTTTTAGCTTTTGATTATCAGTCTACATGTGCCACGATCCAGGGGTGTTTTGGAATTTTCATTTGTGTTTTGATTATTTCCTTGTTTTAATTATGTTGCATGAGTCTTTCCAAACTCATCTAATTTCTCTCTGTTAGGAATGTGTTTCCATATTCACCCATCCGTTTGTGTTTAGTTTCTTTGTTTATTCTTGCATTCTGTTCCTAATAAATTTGAATTTATAATAGTTTCTTTGAGTCTTCAGTTCATTTTTTCAGTTAATTAGTCCCTCCTACTCAGTTTCCCTTTTTTCTTCCTGTCACAGCTGTTCCTTGTTGCCTCTGATTAGTTAATCTGGTTCCTTTGTCATTTTCCACCCTTCCATCAGTATTTAAGCTCCTGGTTTGATTTTTCCAGCAAAGCAACTCATCGTTGTTTTGCAGGGTACTTTCTAACCATGAACATGACAGCATCAGAAAAGGATCTGCCAACATTAAATGGTTAATGTCCAGGAAGTCTTCAAGCCCACCTGCAACTGTCAGTCAGGCGGAGGGCTAATAACTGGTTGCATTTACGTACTCAGTTACATTTACCCACTTCACTAAATAATGAATGTGCTTGTTTTAACCAAAAATGGTCATATTCTGGAAGTATTGTTTATTATCCTAACATGCATACATTACCTCCTTTAAAGATTTGCTTCAAGGGTTTTAAAAAAACTGAGGATTTGAGTGTTCTTGGTATTAAGAGATGGTTTATTTTGACATATTTTATTGTTAACAGCACCAGAATCTGCACATAATGTTATATTTTGTCTATATGGTTTTCAGTTGACTACTTTTTTTATTCCACTTCAATAAAAACATATACTGAAGTTGTGTTACCCTTAATTGAGTAAAATCTTTGGCTTTAGCTCTGCTCCCAGCTATTTTACTCTGGGAGAAAGCTCACCAGCAATATAGGATGCTATATTTATGATCACTTAACTGCAGATGTTGGCTTATAGGGCAGTGTTTCAGCTGAAAAAAAGATCATGACATAATAAAAACCATTTTAAAGGCTGTATCACTATTAGATCCTGTAAAACCACACTGTCTAAACAAGCTGCAGAAGAAGCTCTGATACAGGTTTCACAGTGAGAGAAATAGCAACAAGCCTTTCATCCCGTGCATCTCTCTCTGCCACAGCAGGCCCATTAGACGTCATGATGCAGTGTGCAGTAATTGGTATTTCTGTTGGTAAGCAGCTTCCTGCCAGAGCTGAGCTCCATGCTGTGCTGGAGACTGATATCAGAACTGCAAAGAACTCCTGACTGAGCCTTTACAGCAAGAGACTTATCACTCAGACAAACACCTCCCGTGATAAAAAAAGAGAACAAAATTCAATCGTACATTCTGTTGGCAGAGATTTGGTTCAGTCTGTGTCTCACGTCCTGCAGTGGAAGCATCTCTGTATGACGATGAAGCAACAATACCTCCCCTAAAAGGATAATAGTTGTTGCATACTTAATGTCATTAACTGAACAGGAGGTAATAAATTAACATTATATTAAACGCTGTGTGTTATCAAAAGTGGCTCCTCGGTTTACATAGATGGCAGCAGGGCACTTGCCCCTTTGATGTGGTAATAGGATGTTGTGGTTTCTGTGTGTCTGGTGTGTTTTAACGGTGACAGGCATTCCCAACAGTTACTACTTCAAAATCAATTAAAACCCTTTTGCAAACAGCCACTGCCTGGTTTAGAAGGAGCCAAAGTAATTCCCTCTCCCTGAGATCTATGCACAAATCATTTGAAGAATATGGACCAGGAGGAGAGGAGATATGAAGTCCTGAGGGAGTGAGAGAAAAGTCCTGAATTCAGAAACTTTTGCTGCAAAATGAGCTTCACTCCATGTTTGCCACATTCACTGTAGTAAAAGCATGTGCCTGTGTGAAATATAGTCCAGCTGGATCAATGTGAAAGCTTAGCTTTTGAAATGTGTTGTAATTTTTTGTAGCACAATTTCAGTGACAATTACAAGTTTGTGGACTCTTGGACGTCTTCCTAATCACTCCAGACTTACCAGCCCAAAAAGCAGAGAAAAATATAGTTTGCTATTAATTTTTGATTGACAAAAATCCCATATGATAGATTTTTGGGGAACAAATGTATGTAAATTATAAGAGTAAGAGTTACTTCTAAAACTTAATACAGAGCACATTTCTACAAGTGTAAGAAAAGAGTCAGAAAAAGGTTGTTTCTGGACAGATGGGACCCAAAACCACAAGACTAACTCAATTTCTGGCTATACTTGCATCACAGTTTATGATTCTGGATCAGGGAGTCTCGCTGGCATTGACAAAATCATAGATTGTGAATTTGAACATTTACTGATAAGTAAATGTATTTTAAGAGAAGACAAATCTTGTAGGAAGCCAACAGTTTAACAATGTTTTTTATAAAATAATTTCTGATGTCTTAGTAATCCGTTTGCTAATTTTAAAGGTTGGATTTATAGATAGCACAAAAAATGCCTGTGGGTAAAAAAAAAAAAAAAACATTCCAGCCTTAGCTTAATACTGACCTGATACTGTTGCTCAATACTCTCCAAATGTATTCATACCTCTTGAAACTTTTACTTCTTTCTGGCACAAAGTTCAATGTATTTGTTGTCATTGAACCAATAATTAGATGAATTATCACCTAAGCCACCCCATCAGTATGTCAATAGGTTCTGCAGAGGCCCTGAAATGAACAATTAATTTGATTCTGGTTTGTTGAACCAGGTAAACATGTAAAAAACCCAACACATTGGCTCTTGAGGATGGAAGTTGACCCCTGCTGCAACAGATAAACACAAAATGCTGCGTGATCATAAAACAGATGCATAGTTCCCAATTTTTTACAAACAAAAATCTAAAATAATGTGGGGATGCATCTGTATTGAGTAGTGATGGGAAGATTAACTGTTTGCATCCATCCAAGGACATGCAATTGCGTGGTAATTTCTGCGAAAAAATCTAATTACACCGGATTTTTCCACTTATCGTTCAAATTCGATATTGTATTAAAACAAATTTTAAAATAAAATTATTGACCAAACAGCACTTCCGGTCGACTGGAGCAGCTACAAGACGAAAAAGCTGTGCGTTAGGGTAGGCGTACACCTGTCAAAGATGGCGGAGCAAGCGGAACCGATACATTCACCATCACACTGTAAATCTAAGGATTGGCAACGCTGTGAATTTTACAAGAGAAACGGACAGATTGATAAAGCAAATGCAATTTGCAAAATGTGCCATGCTGCTGTCAAATACACTGGAAGCTCAACTAACCTTATGCCTTTCTTGAAACGGTGAGAGAATCCATGGAGACGCCACCATATCAGCTCAACGTCTTCAGAGGCAGAGTCACGTGGTTCTTCTTCCTTCAGCTCCACGCATGGTGAGGTTAGCATTTCATCCTTTTCAGCGGACAATTGTCTATTAAGCCATAACAGATGGCGTAGGCCCCTTGTATGTTATAGTTTACTTCCGGGAAGTGTGCACATGTGCACAACGCTGATGGGCATTAAGACTTCTTTTGCACACCGTCCACAGCCGCGCTGCCATTGGAACCTATAGATGTGGGCAATTCTTAATTAAGAGATTTGCGCCACAGCAAAGGGGAAAATATCGGAGAAAAACCACTGAAGAATAACTCAAAACCACTCGTATTTTTTTCTTTTTTCCTCGCTCTCTGTCTCGTCTATGCTACGCACAGACTCGCAACTGACAACACCACTTATATGTATCAAGATTCACATAACAAACACTCAAACATTTCTCACACAAAGATTATATGACATATTTTTTGTTTAAAAAAAAACCTTATCTAAAATAAATTCATTTGTAAATTATTGAAATTTGAATTGCTTTAATTAATTAATAAACAATATATTTTTCAGCTAAGTTCATTTCAAAATTCATATGATGAGGACATAAATCTTATATAAATGAATTGCTGGTTAATGAGGAGGAATCTTAAATGCAACGGATCGTAACTTGTGAATCCAGATGTGTATCATATCAGGTAGAGATCAGAGATTCTCCTCCCTCGTATTGAAGCCTTTTAATTCTAATACCCCCAAATAAAATAAAGTAAAACCAATTATTTTCAGTCATAGTTGACAGATTCAATCCCTGCATAATTTTGTCTCCGTATGTTCCAGATGTTCTGTGAAGCCCTTAAGAGAACATTTGTGAACAAATTGCATCATGACGACAAATGAAAACAGCAGGCAGGTCAGGGATAAAGTTGTGGGGAACCAGGGATAGGTTGCATAACAGTGTCTTAAGTTCTGAATATTGAAAGAATATGGCCAAATCACAAACACATCAACTTAAGGTTGCCTTGGTAACTTGGTAAACTGACAGGCTGCCAAAAGGCCTTTGGTGACCCTGTTAGGAGCAGCAGAGAACAAAACTCAGGTGACAGAATCTGTTGACAGGACAACTTCACTTATCCGTCCTTTAGGGTAAAATGACTACAAGAAAGACAGTATTAACAAAAGACATAAGAAGACCTGTCCTGGAATAAAACCAGATTGAGATTGTAAAATAGAGACTAGTTTAGAGGTTCAACTTTCCTTAGAAAAACAACCCAAAACATACAATTAGAGGTCAAATCATATTCTTGTGATTAGAATGACACACTCAATGCCCACACCCAAAAAATAAAGAAACTCAGAGTCAATGGGAAGTTTTGAAGTGTAGTGTTTGCAGACACTGATCATCCAGTCACACTCAGCTTAAGCTATTTTCAGAGTAAGGAGGAAAATAAATCACTCTACAGATATGCAAAGTTGGTTACTCTAAAGGTAACCAGCTGAAAGACTTTTAGTTGTAATTGCAGTCGTTTTAATTTTCAGACAAGTCTGATGTAAGTTGTTAATATTAGCAACAGTTAACAATCAAAACAAAAATGTTGCAATAACAAAGCAACTGTGTTTGCACAAGATTAAACTGGTACTTTAGCTAAGTGCCACAAGAGTTATTAGTGGTTTCATGCAACCAGGGGAGAAAGTCAAGACTTGTGAAGTATTGTATGTCATAATCCACAGAATGAAGGTTCCCTGTTTCACACGAGCTTACAGAGACATTGAAAATTGAGCTGTGTTTGCTCAGGCAAGCTGAAATTTACAGCACAGTCAACACATACTAGTAGACCCCTGGTGTTGCTGTCTGTATGTCTGCAGGGTATTTGTTACATTTCCCTCTATAACCTATGTATACGCAACAAGTCTTACAGCCTCCAGGAACAAAGCTATAACCCCACGTACCTGTTTCTAGTCCCAGAGGGACACAAAAAGCAGAGGAGGCTGAAAGGTATGACAGGGAAAGTGCTTCGCCTGGGCGTGATACCATGAGACAAAGTTTGCGTCACAGGCTTCTGTTGCTCATTGTAGATAAACATTATGTGCAGTGCATCCAAACATGTGTGTGCGTATGTGTCTCTTTGTATCTCCGCACCGATGAATATGTAAGTGTGTTTGTGTAAGAGAGTGGAGTACATGACTCAGCTAGAGGTAGGCAGGCAGCTCACGTTTCTTCTGGCAGGAAGCAGAGAAAAGATCGAACTGACCGGAGCATTTAGGAAGCCACGGACTCTGCCTCTGCCAACAAACATGCAACCAACTCAGAACTTAAGTCCCACTGTACACATATGACTCATTTCATTAAATATCAGATAGATAGATAGATAGATAGATAGATAGATAGATAGATATTTTATTCATCAAAGTAAAGGTGGGTAAATGTACAATTATGCTCTATATGAAATACATTGAAGTTTGTTGATGTAATTCAAAAGTATGTGGAAAGAGTCAAGGAGTAGAAATACTTTAAGACACTGTAGGTTGATTAATCTTCTAATTTTCTTCTGTGCTGATGCAGACACACAACCAAAATAATTCATCTCCAACCAATTATTTCCTCCGGATGAAGGACACTCGTAGCAGATTAGGAAATCCATTTCTCTTCTAACTGGGTCACAGGTTGACATCCAGGTGGAATGTGCTATCTTTAATGACTGGATTCTGATTATGACTAGTGCTTTATATACAGTAAGGCGGCTGGCCATTTGACCCAACTAAATAAAGTAAGGGTGGCAGAGCAGGTCACAATGGGGTTGATTCAACCTCTTCATGGCTAATAGCTTCTTGCTCAGTGAATAAGTAGATTAGTGACTCAAAATTGCCGCTGGTTTGAGTGGTTGGCTGTGTTTATGTGTCAGCACTTTGATTGATGTGTTGTCTGTCCAGAGTGCACCCTGGCTCTCGCCCTATGTCATCAGGGATCAGCTTGATGGGTGGATGAATGGATGAAACGACAAGAATATTGGTGACAAGCAGCACTTCCTTTAAGGTGACAACAGATTGACAACTTTGAGGAGTATTCTGTTTGCTGAGAGGGGAAGATTGGAAAATAGATACTGGTTTTGTTGACATACAAAACCAATAACTGGAAGGCAATTTGCTTAGCTTACTACTCAATACAGAAGCGTGAAGTAAGAGTAACTCTGCTATCTTGTCCTGTTTGTTTTAGAGGATTGAATCTACTGATTTTTTTCCTGCTGTAGAATTGCTGATTATTGGTTTTCAGACAATTCCAGACCTTTTCTTTTTAACCACAGTAGTCATACTTAAAGAACTACCTCCTTGCTTTAAAGCATATCTCCTCAAAATAAGTCAAAATTTTAAATAAGACATTGATACATTTTCAGATTTGCCTGTGGATATAATGTTAATAGGCTGATTGTTTCACTCTGACTGACGTTCTAGACGACAAACTTATTTTAGCTAGCAGTGTTGTTTGCTCCTCAGCTATCGGCTGTCCGTGTTGTGTGAAAACATTAGGGCTCCCCACTAACCAGTTCTTTATCAAGAAATGTTCACGTCAGTGACTAAGCTGATGTTTTATCTATGGGAAAGTGAGTAATTTAATTTCAGTTAAACAATAAACAAATATTTTTATCAGAAAAACACAATAGGACTACCTACCCCCTAACATCTAGTCTTACACGTTTAGCTGAAAATCTTCAGCATGATGCTTTTTGTATCCTTCCAGCAGCTTCTGACATGTGTCTGAGAAAAGTTTGCTCCGACCCTCTGTGAGATGTCTGAAGGGTTTCTTGCATGGCCAGAATATTTCAAGTTGTGTAAGAATCAGCCTGGCTGGTTTTGACAGCCAACGCATTCGATATCTTAGTTTTCATCCAGTCCATGGTGGATTCCCTGGTATGTTTTGACTGGGTCATTATCATATTGCAGCGTCTAGCCCTCATACGATTTTAGTCTTTATTTACCTTTATTTTCCAGGAAATATATCCATTGATCCTTCTTTACAAGGATGACCAGGCCAAGATAAAACCAGACTTTTGTACAAGATTCCAACAAGTTATTCCATTTACAAAGTTATTCCATTTACTAACAGAAACTCTAACAATATTAATAAACTATGTTATTTGTAGTAGCTGCAGGGTGTTAAGCAATAAAGTATAAGAAAGACAACACTTAGATGTTGCAGGTCCAAGAAGGAACTAAGACCTCTGTCAGTTGTTTTACAGATGGTCTCACATTTTCCTTGCGCATGGATTCTGTGATCGTAAACTCCCAGGTCCTCCTTCAGTGAATTATTCCCAAACCATGACACATCCCGTTTTATGCTTCAAAGATGTTATGCTGATTTTTTAAATGGAATTCTGCATTTAATTTATGCCCAACAGTTTAGCTTGCTTTTCCTAAGTCTTCCTAAGTTTTCTTTAACCTTATGACACACCGTGCAGACAAAACAACCCAGTGTGTACGATACTGGAAACAAATTTCACCCTGTGCCAGGGTGCTCCGTGGATCTCCCTGGTATATAACTATGTACATAGAAATATTTTGATAAATATCTGTCTTGTGGTATTGCTAAGTATTAAGCAAGTTTCTAGGTCAAATAGTGTGTTTCTACTTACACCTCTGGGCAACTTCATCCTGACATAGCGTGCATGTTTTTAGGCTGTGGGAGGAATCCAGAGCACCCAGAGAAAACCTATGCAGGCGGCACAGGGAAAACATCCAAACCCAACACAGAAAGACACAAACCTAACTATTCTGCAATTATAAAAACCCAATCTCCACTTCACAGTCACCAGTTATAACCCAATTTGGTTTGAAATAATTACTACTTGATGTCAAATTAAAGCCATATTTCCAGCCTGTAAACAACTTTCACATTCAGACTCCTTATTTGATAGCATATTATGAAACAACTTTGACCCATTTACCAATTAGGATCCAGTCAGTGGTTAACAGCATTGCTTCCATGCCCACGATTGTTCCCTACAGATAACTGTTAAGTAATAGTTATTCTAGACCTTGGCTTTTGCAAAACATATTTTCAGATTTACTGTAAGTTAATGAATGGTTGGTTTTCTAGTTTTTATAACTGATTATTAAAACAAAACAGAAAATCCTAGATTAATATTTTTTCTTCATTTTCTGAATTTATGCCAATTGAAAAGAAAAAGAAAAGAGAGTCAACATTTTGAAATCATCATGCAATTATGACTGAAAGTCTTTTTAGGTATGTTTCTACTAGGTTTCCTAATCTCTGAACATTTCAACTGTTGACAGATTTCTTCAACCTATTCAGATCTAGGCTTTCAGAGAGAAATCCTAATAATACGCTTTGTTTTTGTAGCTCTTGTTGTATGTTTGGGACTGTTGTCACAAGTTTCAACTTGTGTGCAGCCTCTAACAAGTTTTCTATAAAGATTTTCTTGTATTTAGCTGTTTTGATTCTTCTATCTGTCACTGGCCAGCTCTGCTATTGTTGCTGAAGAAACTCAGCCACAAACCTGGACATAACTTGTTTGTATATAGGCAAGAATGTTCTACATACTTCCTCTATGGGTCAACCTCAAGGCCTAGGGACCAAACCCAGCCTGACATAAGTTTTCTATGTAGCTTCAAGTTAACAGTTGTCTGCTGAAATATTATTTTATCAATTAAATTAAAACAGTTTTTTCTCTGCTTCCTGCCAAATGGCATCAATGTGATGTGATTTTGTCTGTGTCTCTGACAGGCATGTCTTGGTAGATTCACAGTTGTGAGATATTCACAGCTGGTGTCAATATCTTATGGTCATGGATGAGAAGCAGGACACATTCTCAACAGACCTTTAGTCCATCACAGAACTCTACAAGTCATAAATTGATTTTAACTATATTAATGATAAAATTAGAACAAAGACAATGCATGCAATAATCTGCTACTTTATTAAAAAGACCCCTAAAACTTGTATTTTAGCCACTTATATTCTCTTCCATTTATAAAGCATGTCAGTTTAAGATGTGAAGGCAGAGTGAGTGAGTTACTATCTCCTGAAAATCGAAAGCTTTAGAAAGCATGACCATAGTGTAAAATTAATGTATTTAAGCCTCCAGTTGATAGATAGCATCTGCTTTTCTGCTGTTGGGTAACAGCAGAAAGGACGAGCCCTCTACCTGTGAGGGATGATGATGACACGTGTTGTGTAACATTGTTGTTGTTTTGGGACACAAAGATGAACGATCCAAGTAGCAAGTCATGAAAACCTCCCTGAGAATATTGTGCCAGTATGTGTGTGTGTTAGAGAGAGAGAGAGTGCTGTGAATGAATAATGCATGATGCTCATCTGTGTTTGCATGTTGGGCAACACCCACTTAATCAAGAGAAGAAAGACTGGCAAAGACAGAAGCAGCTAAAAGTGGAGAGATGATTGCAGTTCAAATGCATGACACTTACTAAAATTAAGACATGACTAAACCAAAAAATACTGTTCTCCTGCTCTGAAGCAAAAGATATGTAGCAGTCACATGTAAAAAGGAATGAGTTTTATCTTTATAACAGACCTAATAACAAACTAATTGTTTTATGGACTGTCAAGAAGTCAACATGAACACTTATACTATAGCCATCAGTAAAGTGCTCAATCTTTCCATGTTTAATTGACAATCAAAAATAAACAAGATCAAAACACTGATTTTGAATCTGATAAAAAAGAAAAATACATCGTTTTTGTTACTTAAAATTTTTGATTTAGATTTTAAGAAAAAAAAAGAAACAAAAATTCTCCACAAAATTTAATTTTAACATTTGATTTTAGTTTCATCTGACCCAGAATGTGTTTAGCATGTAGACAAAATATCTTCTTTTTTTTTTACCGCTCCAGGGGGTCTTTTGTGGGCTCTAGTGTCCCTTATATGAAAGTAGGCTGACAGGAAAGGGGGAAGAAGAGTGGGAAAGACATGCAGCAAATATCGTCGGGTCCAGGAGTCGAACCCGCGACGGCCGCATCGAGGACTACTCAAGGCCTTCAAACATGGGTTGCGCTAACCCCTACGCCACCACGGCACACCCCCAAAATATCTTCTAAGGCAGCTCAGCTGATTGCTTTAAGTTGTTACCTTTGCAGAAATTCCTTATCCTAAAAAATATGTGGGAACAGTAGAGGAATAACAATTAACTTTAAACCAGATTAAATCACTTCCACAAGCAGGATTAGCATGAATGACAATCTACCGCTGGGGTCTGGGGGCTTAGATGACATGAAGGATTTACAGAAAAAAGCAACAAAGCCAGTGAGCCAAGAGTACTTTCTATTGGGAAAAAAACTAGATACAAAAAAGATCAATGGCTCTTTTGATGGCTCCATATAGGAAAAAGATGGAGCTGAACACAGAAGGACTAAGCCAGGAGAACATTCTAAAGGAAAGTAAAACTGAAAGTACAAACAGCAAATGTTAGCAGAAACTTTAAAAGAATCTTTCTAGGAAAGCTATAGACCTGAGCAAAAATACAGTAGACCAGGTGTGCTTGCTATATTAAAGAAGAGAAAAGTACTCAGAATTACTGATAAAAAAAAAGCACAATTTATAGCTCTAACCAGCAAACTGTCATGGCAAAACATAAAAGCACTGAGCAAGGATGGCTCTCTATATGAAAAGAAACAAAGTAATAATATGAAAAATCAATCAAAATCATCAAAGACAATGCTGAACATAGTAACACTAAGCAAAGCATACTTCTGATGAACAGAAAAACAAAGAGAGTACAGTTTATGGCAGTGAAAGCTCCATCGCTGACTCTTCCCAAGGAAAAAACAACAAAATAAATAGTAGCACTAGGCTAGGTGTACTTTTCATGGTAAAGAATAAGGAGAAAACAAAAGTAATGACAGCAAAAGGCTCTGTTGGTCATTTTGTCCAGAAAAACACACACAACATAAATGAACCGAGCCAAGAGCAACCTCTACTAGAAAACAAAAAACAAAGCAAGTACACATAGTTGTAGCAGCCACAGCTGTCAGTGACTGTACTGTACAGGAAAGACATGCAACGAAGCAGAGAAGCATAGAGCCAGGTGTACTTTTGTGAAAACGACACAAAGAGTGGGACCATATAACTGCAAAATAAAGAATACATAGAGAGTTGCAGAAGAAAATAGGGTGAAGTAAGCAGGGGCAGGTGGGGTGAAAGAGCCTATTGTTACTTTACAGTTCAGGCATTCTTCTATTTCATTCTAAAGCCCTTAATTACCACATTGAGTTAGCATTGCATTTTACAGTTCACTATTGCTTATTTTTCATAAACACTTGTCTGTTAACCATTATACAAATTAAACATCGATGTTTAGTACTTGATTCTGTGGCAGCTTGGCTATAATTTTACAACAAAAGAGGAATTTAAATAATCACATACTATTTAAATTATGTGGTATTTTAACCACCTGCAAAGCTAGAAAGTGTCCCTGTAAGCCTCAAACACACACCCACATATTTCAGCGCACATAATTATCAAGCAATCATTCTAATCAGAGCTCTCAGGTGTAAAGAAGCACAACAACATAAAGTGGCACAATCAGCTTTCTGCACAGAAGAAAGAAAAGAGAGCGACATGTCCAATCAGAAAGCAGAGGGGGATACAGACAAAAAACAAGGACCCCAAAAATGATCAGCTTGACACTCGTTTCATATTAATATTCCACATCAGGAGTGCTTATGATGAATAATTAATCTACTGGCAAAATGTGGTGATCTGTGTGCTCCAGCTAGACTACGGGACATGTGGGAATCTGATCATGAACGTTTACAGGCAAACTTTGAAGTGTGTTTTTAAGTTTACGAAACTGAGTTTGACTTTCATCTGTTTAAAAAAATGTTTTGCACTTGACATAAATTACCATCTTTAGCTGAGAAGCTGTATGCTTTGTTTATGATGGCAGCTTATCTGACAATCTTAATCTTTCAAGCAGCTATGAGAGGAGGTGTTAGAAGTTAAATAGTAAGTCTTTTGCTGTGTGACTCAGCTCACATTAGATCCTTAACAAAAGAGAGCCAGGTACATCTAAGTGATTGAAAGATGTATATCTGTCACCAAAAACTGCAAAATCTTTTAAACTGGTAGCTTTGCATAAATCATTGAAGACTGATATTGTAAAAAAAGCAATTGAAACCAGACTATTGCTTATGCTTAAAACATTTTTTTTCAATGCCTGATATAGAATCAGAATAAATGTTTGTTGTAATGTCAGTTTCCAGAACGTATTTTCTGCTAACTGCCAGAATAATGATAGAATTATTTCAGGACTTTTTATATTACTTTCTTCAATTTCAAAAACGTATATGCGCAAGTACAGTGTTATCAGGCTTTCAAACAATTTGGAAAACCCCAGGTGGAGGTTTCATGGCTTTATAAGCAAACCTGCGATTTTTAACGCAACAAGTCAAACAAATTGCTTCCTTGTGTGACATTGTGGAGGATGGAAAAATCGTGGACTTCTACATGTATGATTAACCCTTTGGTACAATTTTCAAACAAATGACTTTGCAGCATTCAGGAAGGAGATGGGTCTGTGTCCTGGAATTGAGCATCTTTTAGTAAAACAAGTATGTAATGCATCATGCTATGTGGATGAGTTTGGGAAGATACTGAGTGGATCCAGTAGAAGAGTGCCATTACAGGATAGGATATTCATCCATTAGGTCTTTGTACATGTGAGTGTAAAGTTTAAGATGTGTGAATGGGGAACCAGAGGTGACAATTGGTGGGGGATTTTTTTTAGACTTAACATTTAATGCTGGAAGCACAGTAATTTCTTTGGGATTTGTCTCTGTTGTATCCCCCGCATATTAATGTAACAGTCATGTGAAGATGAGAAAAAAAATCCCATAAATCATTCAAGTACTTTTGGGATGTTTTTAATGATGACATAAATTAACAAATATTTTTTTTTTTCCCTTCTTATCCATTAAATGTTAGTAGCTCAACAGAGAATGCTACAGGACATTAAATTATTAGATTTGCAGTCTTATTTATATTAAATATTTTAGCCCAGACTTTTATAAGGGTTCTGTATTTTTATTTTTTTTTATTATCACAAGTTGTTTTCTTACCTTCTGTAGACACAGGTCATCACCAACTGAAAAAGCATTATTTATGCCTGCCGTTCTGTCCTTGTGAATAACATCTGGCATCAGGAAGGACAACTCAGATCCTGTTGAGAGGGGATCTGTTCTATTGTTTTGGTGAGTGAGTGGCGCTCACATAGCAGGAGGGTAGATTTTGAAAGCATGTTCATACCAACATTTATGCACATAAAATATAATCCCACGTGGATTATCTAAACCAAAATGTCATATAAACGTTAAAAAACACCTAAAAATAACATTTATAAGGTCAAACTGTGGTTGCTTGCTGCGTCTGAAGAGAGAGAATTTAAGTGATTTTGAACATGGCAGGGTTATCAATAACAACTGTAATAACAACAATAATAACTGGTATGAGTATTTCAGAAACTTTTCATCTAACTGGATTTTAACAATACTTCTCAGAATTATGAAGATAGCCCTGAAAAAGAAAAAAAATATATCTAGTGAGCATCAGTTGTGTGGATGGAAATGCTTTGTTGATGTCTGAAGAGGATGGGCAAGCTGGTTTGTCACAACCAGGATATTTAGATTCACATCTGTCAACACATGTATGTTGACAGATTCAGATTGGGTTCAGATTGGGTGATGTGGTAAATGACCACATCTGGTGCTACTCCTGTCCACTACGAACAAGAAAGTGAGGCTGCTGGTGGTGTAATGGTGAGGGAGATATTTTATTAGCACACTTTTTTATTTCCTAATTGTTGCCTTTTGTTTGTGTGTGTTTCGGGATCGGGATGTATTAGTTTAGCTGTGTTGCATGATAGTGATGCAACACAGGATTATATTTAAAGTAATAAAGCAATGCCAGTGGCAGTTTTTTCACTGTGTCGAGGTGGTCCGGACATGTATACAATTTATCGTCAGTGAATATCAGTTATTGGAGAACAGCAATCTTATCAAACCTCAATACTGGCCCAAAGTTTTATATCTGCATCCCAATCATAACCTACTGGGACCTACCTGGATATTATTACTGATCATGTCCATCATGATCAGAACACTGTGGTTTCATAAAACACGAGGGTTAATGTAGCTCCTATTTGTCCTTTCGTACTTTCTACTTGTTTTTTATTTGGTAGGCTAAATCTAAAAGTACTACACACATGTAAATGGGTAAGCAGTAGAGCAATAAATTATCAACATTAATATCACAATATCATAAAGTCCAAGTCAATGAGTGCAACATTAATGTATAATAGGCTGCTCCTGAAGTTTTTCTCTTGCTTGCCACATGAGATTATAAATCATTAGATGCAATCTTCAAGAGCCTTGTTTGGATGTTTTATTCTGACAAACAAAATGAATCACCCTTAAAAGTAGAATTTAAGACTGAAGGGAATATTGCATGTGAAGTCATACTGACTAACTGGATAATCTTAAAGTTATGTTCTTACAGTGTTCCTCACAATGCAGCAATAACAATTTAGATTCAGTAGCAACGGAATACAGTTAAAGTATCTGCACTACCAGGTAGACTTGTTTTCTCTCTGGAGTTTTCTATAAAATATTGCTCCATTTTCTCACTTCCCTGCCTCTCATCTCTCAAGTCAAAGAGCATCTTCTGCATATTCTGGTTAATAAAGAGATCATCTTGTGCTGTAAAGTAATAGCCTCATTACAGATTCCATCTGTAATTTGTTTTTGTCACATTTATATGTTTCAGACCATCAGCGAAATCCTTGGTACCAAAAAAATCCTGAGTAACTACAAGAAGCTGTTTCCCAATTGGGTTTTTAGTAATAGAAGCAAAATAATTGCCATCATTTGTTATATTTATGAAATAGCTGTAATGAATCCCATTTTAGCTACATGGCATGAATAGTGACTGACATGTACAATTAAGAAATTACTCAAACAAGGTGGAAAAACAAAGTAATTGACATCTATCAGTCTAATTACCAAATAATTTATAAGGTTTTAGGCCCCTAGCAAACCAAAGTGAGAGCCAATTGCCATATATGTGGAGAATATTTGACAGGGGAGAACTTTGCCAAAACACCGCATTTTAAAAAAAGAACATCATACTGGCAAAGATGATGATGATGATGGCCATAGTGTGGCTTTGCCTCTTCAGGTGGTATAGTGACTTTTTTAAACTGGGGAACCATAAATTATGCTTTCTCCAGGAGTCTGATATTAAGATGTATTAATTAAAATGTATCTGAAACATTTAAGCATGACAAAACAAAAAATCCTTTTTTTTTGTTCCTAAAAAAAAAAACAAAAAAAAAGTTTTTCTTTTGTTCCTATGTGTTCTTAAGAAAAAGTGAAATCGTTTTATTGTTGTGATTCTTTGTGTTGGGTAAGTCTTTGGGCAGGATGAAAAGTCTCAGCATACACAATTGTGCACTGTATGTAACACCGACATTGTGAGGTCAAGAAAATGAAATTAACATGAATCTAAGACAAATGTGTTAGAATGCAAAACTAACACTGCAACTAAAATAGTATTTGCTTGCATCTGTGTGTGAAAGTTTTGATTTTGAGCTGTGTGTATGGCTACAACTACTTTCTCTTCCGTGTGAAGATACACTGCAAGATCAACGTCACTGCAAAATGCATTCAGGCATTGCTTTAAACTTGTCAAAGTGTAAATTTATCTAAAGTAACTGTGTGATATCACACAAATGTTTTATCTTGAGGATGTATCCCATTATGAAATGTTTAACGCAATACTCTGTTTCCATGGAAACCTGTTTGGTCCGTTGCACATATTACACCATATGTTTTTCTGAAGACTACCTACTGTATATGTTTCATTTTAAGAAAATATATTGAGTATATTTATATTGTATACAAATATCACAGGATTAAACTAGATCTTATATTATCTGCTAATATCAAATAGCAATAAAAAAGAAAACAAACAAACAAAAAAAACTGCATTGCCTTTTAAGCTGCCTACATGTGAAAACTGTGCCACTAATAGGCCAAGTTGCAATATCAGGTCTGTGGAGAACTGAGCTAATTTTAGGTGCAGCAATATGTAGACCAGGTGGACAAGCATGGCCTACCTAGCAGCTTTGTTTGGCTGGTTTTTATTTTAGCAAGACTGGACTTGAATAGACTAAGGAGAGGCTGAACCCACAATTCTTCTCTGCAAAGTCGAACCCTTTTCTGATTTACATTTTGTTCCTTGTTAAAGCCTTTGTTTTCTTAATATAAACATGCTATAAGCTTCCCCTTTTATGTCAATTGTATGACACATTTCTGGGCCCAGGGAGGCACACGATTTATTTTTCTTTGAGCCCATCAATTTATTAAGTTAGATTTTATATGGATAATTGGCAGATTAAATATAGATTTTTACTAAGCTGTACATAGTTGGTAAGCATTTACATATTTAGCCATGTTCCAACAACAAACTTTTAGGTGTCTTATTGAGATTTACAAACAAAGTAGTGCATAATTTTGAAGTGGAAGCAAACTGATTAATGTATGCCAGACTTTTCAGAATTTTATTTGGAATATTGTGTGCTGATCAATAACAAAAAAAAACCTGAAAATGCATTGAGCCAAGCGGAGAATAGTTTTACAAAATACTCTGTGCTTCTGGGCTTGAATTTGTCTGTATGTATTTTTTATTTTTTTACGTTTTAGTTGAGCTCAAAAATCTATGAGCAAAGCAAACGGTAAATAATCATTTTCATTGTCTCCCAAACCCCCCAACATCCATGTCATACTAAAGCAGTGGTCGGGACTTGCAATTCCCAGCTGGTAATGAGAAAACTGGATGGGTCTACTGAAATTACTTTTGGTAGGCACATTCAGAGGCCTGCTTGTTCATTTATTTATGCATCACACAGAGAGGAACTTTCTGTGTCTGAGAGTTACAGCCTTTTGCATTCTCTATGCCTGTCCTTTCCTGACAGCATCTTTCCTTTTGCAGCCTCACACCAATGAAGTATCATTTTGCTTTTCACAGTTTACCTGCAAACCACCCTCCTTTTAGCAGGTCTATTTTGAGATCTTGCTAATAATGCAGCAGAGTCATAAAAAGCCATAGCAACTGTGCTGGTCATAAGTTTGCATGCACTCATCATAGACATGAATGTCACATTAAACGGCTCTTTTTGGGGGGGGTGAACTGATAATTCAATAATGAAAACAAAACTTTGGTGCAGATGTTTGAATTCAATTTGACTTTTCTGTTATCCCCACAGAGTGAAAATAATTTAATCAGGCTCAAGTATATAAAATAGTATTCAATACATTTTAGTTTAGCAAGGTTCATGCATTTCACCAGCTAAATTCACTAAATGAAACACATTTTTAGTGGGACACACCATAATCATTAGGAAATAACGTGTGATCAACAAAGAACAAAAACATTTTTAACACAATGAATGAAAATTATGTTTAATACCTGCTTAAAGATTGTTATTTTTAAAAAGGTACTTGCAATCATACAACAAACCTCATTGGAACACATATCTTAATGTATTAAATGTAACTGTACATACACCCAAAACATACTGTCACTGTGTAAGTTGTAGAGAAACTATAGTAAGATCTTTCTTGAGGCGGTGGATTCTTCTTAGGGTATCATCCTCTAAGTCCATGGTAAAGTTCATCTTGCTTCAACTTGTCTCTAACATCTTCCACTTTAGTCCTTCTGTTCACTGTCAGTATAAAAGAGGGGAATAAACGAAGAGGCGAGAGCTAGGAAATTTCTGTCTGCATCACAAACGGCTGGGCAAATTATGTATGAGAAGGTGACTTTTTGTGAAGAGCGAAAGACAAGTGAAACCCATTTATCAAATGAATCCTTTTTCATCATGTACTTAATATGCAGTATATTGTGCAAGTGATCTGTGCTGTCACTGAAGGGTGATTACTATCTATTCTGCAAATAAAAAGATGGGAGAAATGATAAGCTTTAAAGATTTTACTTAAAGGCTTCTCTGCTTCAGTTAACCTGCTGCTAGGGTTTTCAAAATCTGGTACAAGTGTCACTGGTTGCACATATGCTGCCTTTAATTGTAATTAAAAACAAAGCATTGAACCAGGAATAAGTACTGGAGGTTGTTTTGCTGTGCTCTGGTTAACACTAAGGTCAGAAGTTAGATCTGGAGATGACATCAAATCCAATTAATCTGTTCTCGATATCCATGTTTAGTTCAGTGACCGTTCTAACTACTGCCAGCAAACATGCTATTGCAATATATTTTCTCCATTTTAAAATATCAAACGCTGTCATATCCTCACTAATGGAGACAATACAGCATTATGAGTATGGAAATTTAATAAGATGCAAATTGTCAGAAGAGTGGATAGTTTGCTTCTGTTTTTAAAATCCAGCCATAACTAATTTTGGCTGGATGCAAGACAATCATCAAAATATTAGATTTTGAGGAAGAGGTTGACATTCCCACTTGGAATTCTGACTTCAAGAGACTATTATGTTAATTTTTTCCAACTTCAAATGCAAAATGTACACATTTGAGTGAAAACACATGACTTTTTGCAGCTGTACATTCTGTACATTAAATACTTTTCTGTGTTTCTGCACTTTTCCTCCAGAAAAAAAAGAAAAGAAAACTTTGGATGACTGTTACGACTGGTGCAAAGTCATAACAAATACAGGAGACCATGCAGCGGTTAAGGTGGAGAAAATGAATATTTTATTAATAAAAACTGCAACAGACTGTGAAAGTCAGTCTCAGTGGCGTAATGCAAATGCTTGAATGTGTTGTATGTGTGTGAAGGAAGTGTTGAGGTGCAAAAACAAAGACAAACTCAAATGTGCAAAAGGAGGGGAGCTGAGGCACGGCATCAGGGCACCGCACACATCAGAAGGCAGAGTGGGCACCAAACATTTCTGTTATATCTAGTTTAAGAGTGGCTTGACCCAAGAGATGAAACATAGGAACAGATCATTTTTTAGAGCACTGACTCCAGGGCTTTCAAATCTTCCCCTCTTGAACTTTCTTTCACATTGCTGTCAGGATGAAGTTATACATTGTGGATGTGTACCTTTTAGAAACATATGTTTCCTTCCACTCAACTTTCCATTAATATGCTTATATACGCAGCTCTGTTTATAGCCAAGAAAAGTCAAAATTCCCGGTGATTGTTGGCCATTACATGATCTTGGAATAACATTTTTCTATAAAAAAAAAAAAAATAAATAAATAATGTATATATATATATATATATATTTATCTTATTGGGGTTATGTGATCATAAATTTTGCAGAGGTCCTCACTAGTTGTAAATCATAACATTTTTAAAGTTATTGAAAAATATCACTCTCATTAGTGAAATCTTTATGATATTTAGATTTACATACCTGTACATAATCGTATTGTAGTATTCCATAATATTTTTGTTGTTGTTGTTGATTTGCACATCCGTTACTCAAATTGTTCCTCTGTGGTGGTACACTTGGAGCACTTACTACTCACTGAGATGGTACTTGAACCTTAAGCAGCGTGCTCCAGAATTGTAATTGAGAAATGCAAATCTTAACTTCTTCCATGCAGTGGCAGACCCCCCCGCGCTGCCGGGGCGTGGTTTCTGCGAGTGGGTGGGAGCAAACGCCACGCTCGTAAGTTTTCAAACTGACCAAAGTAAAAACAAGGAAATAACCTTGGAAGAGAGAAAAAAAAAAAAACAGGATCGAAAGGACGTCTACTGGGATAACAACATGATGCAGTCATTTATTAGACATAACTGAACGAGTTTATTTGAACGGACGCGCACATTTTCTTGGAATCGTTGCTAGGAATTAGATGGATAAATTAGGAGACTGTGTCAGGTCGTATGTGTTTTGAGTCTATGTTACAATTTTATAAATCTGATAGGTTATGTCAGAGCACAAAGCCGTGCATCTGCTTCATCTAGAGCGCCCGCCCCATTGAGGCTTTCTGCGGAGCGATGGTGAGAGATCTATTATAGTCTCCGGGATTTGCCGTGGAAAAAAGCCAGAGAAAGAGCTGATCTCCGATCAGCGAAGAGGACTTATCCCAGACTCCTTCGCACTCCCTACATCCCTCAAGACGCTCTTTGAGTCCTTTTTATGTTTTGGATCAGGGATCCAAAATACGCACAAGTCACGCCGGACTTCTTTTTTAAATTATTATTCTAAGGAAGCTGCTGGTGTGTGTGCGCGTGTATGTGTGTGTTGGAGGGGGGGTCGCCTCCGCAGTCTCGGATGCGTAGTAAGCGGGAGAGTGGGTTGGGTCGCCTTGGAGCCAAGCACACGCACACGTCGTCAGCGATGAAAAGCGTATAGGTGAGGGTGAGGGCGAGGGGAATACGCGTCACCAGAAGCTTGCGTGTTGTTGGGGGAAGAAAGTCGCACACCGGACTCGCCGGCTCTGGATTATAGACTCTGCCGTCCAGACACCCCCCTCAGCAGGTTCTTGTGGGATCCGTACACCTTTCTTCATCTCTCTGATCCAGGATCAGCGATAGTGGCTACGCTGCCTCGACCGTTGCATACTCATCTAAAAAAAAGGGGGCGATTTGGTGGTGATTCCGCGGACCAACACATACAATGGCAACCGGTGCGCTCCTGCTCGCCTGTGCGCTGCTTGGTAAGTCCGATTGCTAAAGAAAAAAAAAAAAAGAGGAAGAAATAAGGAAAAGCTTTGATCTTGTTTCCATTCTGTGATTTTTTTTGTATCCTTTTTTACTATACCTGTATGAGACACGATAAAGGGTGACGATAGTCATGATGAATCAGGTACCAGCAGAGATCACATCTATGATCACCGCATTAACAACAGATGTCTCAGAACAGCTGTGTCTGTGTGTGAAGTAGGTTAATATCGTGTGGACTTAATCACACATTAAGCCGGTATATTGTTTGATCGCCGATCTTAAAGACTGGTCATTTAGAGAAGCTGCTGCTTTTTTTTTCTTTTTTCTTTTCTAAGGTAGACACACAATTACATCATTGATACACCTGGATAAACCTCATGATCTGATTGGTGAAATCTCTCTGTGGGTGTGAGCAAATGTTTACAGGCATAGTGCCTTGTGATGGTTTTGTCACAACCCCAAATGTAACTATATTTTATTGGGATTTTGAAAAAAAGCTATCTCCTGTAAACACAATCTTTATGCTGGAACATTGTAGTGGCAGCATCAAGATATAGGAATGTATTTCTTTACCAAAGACTGGAAAGCTTTTCATAGTTGGTTTGATGATGAATGGGGTGAAATGCACAATCCTAAAGAAACCTGTTAGAGGCTGCAAAAGATTTCAGCCTGGGACTGAGGCAGCATGGGCAAATAGTCATTGAAACATGGTAGTGGGAGAATCATGATAAGGTTATTAGATTATTCTTTTCTTCAGGAAGATGGCAAGAAGGGAGTTGGTACATACAGGGTGGCCCTGGCTGAAAACCTCTTAGTCTTCAAAAGACTTAAGACAGTCTGAACATACAGTCAGAACCTCAAAGGACTGGTGGAGATCAAAGCACATGTTCAAGCAGTAGAGTCAAAGTCAAGACCTAAATCTAATTTGAGACACTACTCAACAGTTAAAAGGCGAGTTTGGCAGATCAGGTGTTCCCCGTTCAATCCGACTTTGATTTTGCCATTTTGCAGATAAAATTGTCAAAAATGCAATCTTTAGATGTGCAAAGCTGATTGAGACATGCCCTAAAAGACTGGCAGCTGTTTTTGCTGCCAAATGTAGTTTTGCAAAGTTGAGAGGCTGAATACAAATACAATTTACACTTCCAATTATTTTTCATAAAAAAAAAGAAAGGAAACAAAACAATCAATACTTTAATTTAACTTAAACATTATGCTCTTCTTTGTGGTGATCTATTGCATAAAATCCCCCAAAGATTATGTTGAAGTTTGGGATTGTGAAGTCCAATTAGTATTTTGCAAGGTACTGTACACAGTTCCCATGTGTTATGTTTCTAATTACCATTTTTCTGTAATTTATTGAATTTCATGGACAAATACAGGATTGAAGCGTGAGCATCCCGGTGACACACACACAGAAGCAGTGACAGTCACACAGGCGTGACTCCCGACACACTCACGCCTGCACACGCACAGCCTCCCTTCTTGCCATATATCCTGTGTATGAGCTGTCCCAAACAAACACCAGATGGCTTTTCTGTTCCTGGATGGGGTGGCCTGTCAGCGCTGCTGGGGGGGGTGGACAGAGATTGGGGATGGGAGTGGAAGCTGGCCCTCTGGAGGCCCCCACTCAGCCAAGAGGATTACCAGTCTGTGCCTCGCCTCAAGTCCCCCTTTTAGCATGTCAAGTCACTTTCACTGGGGTAGGGTGGAGAAGGGGGAGCGAGAGAAAGTTGTTTTTCTTTTGTTTAAATGCAAGTATCTGTTGGTCCTAATAGAGATGGATCTCTCTTTTTCACTAAACACTAAAGGATTGTGTCAGATGTTTTGAAGTGAGGGTGTGTTAAAAGGTTATATGCAGTTTATGTCTCACCTGCAGTGGATAACTCACTTAGTGTTCTCATTTAGTGTAAATCCAGATTTGTTGGTCCCAAAGGCAGAGGCTAACGACTACTCAGAGTGGCCAGGACCAAAGTGGACCTCTCTTGTCTTAAAACAACTCCAGTCTCAAAAATGTCTAAGGGGTTTATGTGAACACTACTTTATGAACCTTTAAACTGTCATCAATATATTGAATGGCAGGAACACCATTCTTGGTACACATACCAAGAATGGAACATTTAAAAAGGTTGTAGGTCAGAATAAGTGCATGATATCAAAGTAAAAATGATCCCAGTTAAAGTGAGGCGATATTGTTTTGAGTTTCATGCTGTTTTCTATTAGACTGTTCCTCTGACTGGATACTTTATATGTTCTTGGTATGTGTTTTTGACAGGAATGTCGTTGGTGGTTCACCCCCGCCTCCTTCAAAGTGTTTTGTGTAATAAAAAAAAAAAATCAGCTTCTTAAGAAAGAACCATGCAATGCATATATCACAACAGAATAAAGATTCATAAAATATAATTTGCAAAAAAAACACTGACATCTTTAAGACTGAAATTGCTAAAATCAATATAAGTTTTCCATCATATTTTAGGCCGTCTTGGACTTGCCGTTGGTGTTAGCCTCCAGGACCAATGGATTTATACTAAATGAAATAACAAAGATAAGATAGTACATGTTTGTAGGTTTTTAATAAAATCTCTTTAAAAATCTGAACTATTCTTTAAGCTTTCATTATAATCCTGAATCCTTAAATTAGTCTGAGATGTTGGAGAGTTTGATGAAGATGAATTTGAT
Source organism: Xiphophorus couchianus (assembly GCF_001444195.1). NCBI lineage: Eukaryota > Metazoa > Chordata > Actinopteri > Cyprinodontiformes > Poeciliidae > Xiphophorus > Xiphophorus couchianus. The sequence goes on along the minus strand of NC_040234.1, from coordinate 14,022,188 downwards.
TAATGTGATGTATGGTTTTCATTACCACACTGTTCTCATCCCAATCTCAGACAGGCAACTGAGATGTGTCTCATCATTATAGATCCAAATCTGCTTTAATTATTCTAAATTTAGGTATTCTCAACAAAACTTTGTAAATGTTTTGGTAGTGTCGGCTACAAAGAACAGTTTTTGTTTGTTTACATATTACACATCATTTGCACAGAGTAAATAAAGTGTGAAAGGAATCAAATAGATTCTGGTCATTTTGCCAACTTTGCTGTTACCTGCCTGGTTTTAGGTGTTAGGTATCCAGCTTTTGTACCAAACTGAGTTGTCTGTTGTGGAATATTTTCTAATAGACGATGCTTCAATTTGTACCCACAAGGTTGATGTTTCACATCTGCTTTGACAACCTTGATTTAAGATGTTTTCTATATTCTACTCAGCCTCCTACCAGCAGAAAGTTGCTTTGGTTTACACAGGGATCATGATCATAAAAATCAACTGGCCCAATACCCCAAATAAATGTACCTATATTACTAAATTATTAGAAAATGATATACTTGTACACTTAATCAGAGAATTTGATCATTTCCACAATTACTCCTCTCCTGTAGAAATGAAGCACTAATGCTACTTGCTTTATAGATTGTTGTTGGGGTTGAGGCCGACTTGTGGGTCATAAAACACCAAGCATGGGGTATTTAAATGATCTCCAGAAGTCAAAGTGATTTCACTAATCATTGCTTATGGTATATTAAAATAGATGGAAACAACTGGGATAAATAGCTTTAAAGTAGTATCCTGGGTTTGACTTATTGGCAATATATGCATGTTTCAGCTAGAGCTGAACAGGGTCGTAGTCTTGCTGCAGTCTGGCTATAGCACCGCTGCTTTTCCTCCACTAAAAACATAAAAAATTCTTTGCAATAAATTGCCATGTCATTTTTTAAAATCTTCCAAACACTGCATTCACACGGTTCTAAGAGATATGTACCCAAGTCTTTATGTGTGTGATCAGCTCCCTGTTCTACTGCCACCCGTCAGGCAACCCAAATGTTTGCGCTTGAATTTTGCTTGTTCAAAATGAATAAAATAAAGACTCCTGACGGCTGCGTTCGTCGAAAACAGTATCCATCATAGTTAGATCTGGAGGTGTCACCTGCAATTTCTTTTTTTTTTTTTTTTTTGCAGGTAAATCTTATTTTGCGTTATTTGTACTGCTGAGCTTGCAACCAGGTGTGAGCAAGTGAGAGCGCGTGCATGCGATTCTGTTTGTTTGTGGCAGAGGGGCGTGTGGTATAAGGCACATAAAAAGAGTCGCCTAAAGGAACGAATGGTTATTAGCTTTACAAACAGGATGTCTTCCCTTTCCCCCCACAGAGAGTGAGAGAGATTTCACGCTTTTTCTGTGCTGTAACTGTGTGTGTTTTGTATGAGAGTGGGGCTTGAAATGGGAAGCCAAACCCAAAGTCCCAGTTTATTTAACTAAATTGAAAGTTTAAGATGTGTGTGGCTGACTGCTTTAACTGTTAAAGGCATCAGTGCTTTCCATTTACTTGGCTGACAAGAGAGCACCCAGAAGTTCTCTAGGTTCTGGTTGAGTGCTGTTGGTTCTGAATATCAGCTGGCCTGAGAACAGCTTCGCCTTATACAGATTGAGGATTTCGCAGATTATGTCTGACAACGTGCACTTTTTTTCTTACTGGCACTATAGTGGTGTGCCAGCCCAGATATGCCAGCTTTTAGGACAAAGTTTACTTACTGGTTTGGATTGAGTAGGTTGGTTGTGGATATATATAAGAGAATAAAACATTTTTCACACAGCTGGTGAAGGTGGTAATATGCAAGAGAATCATAAGCACAGTATTTCTATGCAGCGAAAAGTCTTGCAGACAGCATCATATTTACATCTCAATTTTCTGGCAGTCAGGGTGATGGATTGTTTATAAAACATGGATGTAGATATGGGATCTGAAATTATTCAAGCCAGGTTACATTTGAAGTGAAGTGCCTCTCCTGAACTCAGAGGGAGATGGAATAGCATGTGAGCTATGGGTCTGTTTTATTTTGATCTTCATTAAGTACAGTTACTTGTTGACACGAATAAGGAGTATCTTATTTGCGTCAATAAATAATCCAATGCCATGGCAGCAACCTAATGTATTTAGCCATGTAGATGTTGTGAAGATGACTTGCAGAAGTTCAAAGCGAGCATCATGAAATAAAATTAAAAAAAAAAAAAACGTTGGATCTAAGTCTATTTGAACGTGGGATTGTTTTTACTACTAGATGGCCTGGTCTGAATATTTCAGAAACTGCTGGTCTATGAAAATTTTCCATCTTTATGGTAACTCAACATGGTCAGAAAAATAGTCTCTGGTGATTGTCACTTGTGTGGATGAAAATATGTTATAAATGTCACCAGTCAGAGAAGGATAGTAAGACTGATTTGAGATATAGAAAAACAACAGTACCTCAAGTAACCCATTACAACCAGTGTACGTGGAATACCACCTCTAAACAGACCAACACTTGAGTCATGTTAGGTATAGTAGTGATCCCATGCCAATCCTGGCACCTAAGAACTTGAAACAAAAGCTACAATTAACAGAAGCTCGCCAAATTTAGACAATAATGGACTGAAAAAAAGGTTTTCTGCTCTAGTGAGTTTCAAATTCAGGCTCTCCACATTAAAATGATGGGGTCAGAATTTGACATAAAAGCATCGGTCTAACTGCAGCTTGGTGGTGGGAGCATGATGATGTGTAACATATTTTCTTTACATATTTGGAACACCTCTGTACCAATTGTCCATCATTCAAACTCCACTGCTTACTTTAGTATTGTTGCTGACTATATCAATCTCTTTATGACCGCAGTGTCAGCACGATAACACGCCATGTCACAAACCTGAAACCACATAGGCTACTGGTTTCTTGAACGTGATAATGAATTCACTGAACTTTCCGTTGTCGCCAGATCTCATTCCAACAGAGCATCATTGAGATGAGGTTGGAATGGAAGAATCACATCATGGATGTGTAGCTGAGAAATCTGCTGCAACTGCATGATGTTATGGAGTCAGTATGGAGGAAAAGAGGCAAAATCTGGTCCAACGTGGAACTAGAAATGTGAACTTAATAAAATGACTGTTAGGATTAAGGCGTAGTTGACACCACATTATGCAACATTTTTTTTTTGTCCTTTTGTCTTTGTTTGCGTTTTCAAGTTTCTGTTCTTTACAAAACATCATCTAAAAAAATGCCATCTTTTGTAAGCTGTATTAGCACAAAGTTTTGATAATGTTACAATTATAAATGGCTTGTGGGTGCATGGGCTAAAAAAAACATGAGATAATCAAGATTGCTACAATATTGTTTGGATTCACTATATAAGCTCTCATGCTATGCTAGCCTGGTAAAAACCAGACTACATTCTATGCCATTTGCTTCGTACACAGAGTCTGGGCTCTCAGCTGCTGAGAAACGATTGCTTACTGGAGGCGTGGCTTTTACCCAATTGCTAACATCTGCCAGTGAAGTATGTAATGTGCTATTTTAATGCTATGAAACTTACTGGAAATTGCCTGTCGATGAAGGCGGCTGTTAATGTTAATTCAATATTCGAAAGCGTGGCCTGAACGGCTTTGTTCACTTCGTGTACTGCCATTGCTAAAACTATTAACAAACTGCAATTCTGAAAGAACACAGAAAATCAATGTCATCCTTCACAACTTCTCCTTCTGTTTGCTGATTGGCCCTGTAAAAAATCTGCCAGAGACAATCCAAGTCAAGGGGAGAAAGCCAGACTGTGCTAGGAGTGAGAGGAAGGCAAAGGCCAGGCTGCACACATCCTGAACTAAAGCACAATGTGGCAAAACTGTATGCACAAATTCTCATTCCTGTGGTGTATGTTTATAACATATTTTGTCAGCTTGTGTCTTTCTTGCTACCTAATGCAGCAAGGAAGACACTTTTAAACAATAGTGTTGCTCAGCTAGATGAATGTTTAGCATTTTAAGATTCTCCCACAAGTTCTGAGAAACTTCAACAAGACTTTCTGCGTACCAAGATAATTTTTAATTGTTTCACTTCTTCCACAAAACTGTTTGGTTCATGTTATCTACTGTCATAATTTCTGGCAGCTGAGCAAAAGACCTCAGAATAACCTTGGTTTCTGGAAAAGTGTTTCTGCAGTCAAAACACACCTATAGTGTTGGATCGTGTGCTAGCCAAGACAGTTGGGCAGATTAAGGCAAAATGTTGGCACATTCAGCTGCACTGTGGCAGTGACTTGGGCTCTGTGGTAGGTGTTGCATTTGGTTGCATTGCCTTAGACCAACAAGGTTATTATTGGAGGGTATTTTGATTCGTTATGCTGTTTCACCAAAAATATAGGTCTGATCCAATATTGACAGAACTGCGATCAAGCTATGTAGTGTATATATAAGTAAAGCAATGTATGGCATACAGAAATTGTTCTTAAATTATATTTCTCCTTCTAATACAACACCTCAGGGGATTATTATGAGGATTCTTACTAAGCTGGATATACTGTGGAATATTCAATGTGGATTCAGTTTTATCAAAAGAATGATAACATTTTCAGATAATACACAAGGACATGACATTGGAATTATCTATGTTTTAGTAGCAGGGATGACTAACCAAGTAAATCCTCAGTGAAATGTGAATATTTTCCTCCTAAGCCTTCCCTATGGTTAGACAAACAACTTTCCATCCATGATAGAAAAACAAACCTTTATATTGGAAACTGTAGAGCTACTACTCTGGTTGCCAGATTTGAAATAGTTTTAACGTTTTAAGTTGGGAATCAGTGTGAGCTTACGGTTGGCACATTTAAACACATTTAGACACAGTTGGCTAAATTTATCCCCATTAATCCTAACATGTCCTTGTCAGCAAGAAATTTTCTTGTTGATATCCTATACGTGACAAGAACTGAAATGCAGAACTTTCAGACGGTCTTCATAGGACTTTCTTACTGCAGCACACTTGCCTCATATTTCTTGGAGACCATAAGAAAATTCTGCCCGGAATAACAAGCTGCAAGAACTCCCAAACCAAGGCTGCAGGAAAAGAAGAATGTTTGCTGCCCTGAGATAGAGAGAACAATTTCTCTGTTCTTATGGAGTGTGTATTGGCCTTCATATTAGATCAGAGAGACCTAGCAGTCTAGCATATCTTTTTCACATATTTAATAAACAAAATCTGAACTTTATATTTTGAAACGAAATTTGCCTCATGACTTTGTGCACTGTTTGAAAACAAATTGGATTCATACAGACCCCAGAAAAGCAATAGGATTCTTTCTTTTATTCAAAAACATTATGCATCTTATTAAACTGAATTGATCAGGAGGTGTGAGGGGCTTCTTTTGCTGTGTTTAATAGCTGGTTTCAATCAGAGAAGATGCTAAAACAGGAGCTATGTTACAGGGCTATTGAGTGACTGTAAAAATGGAAAGTTATGAGTATGCACAAATGCCAGCAAATGTTGAGCAAATCAGTAAGGTGTAAAGCCAGTGCTGCATAATTGGCACAATTAAAAACATGGCTGTAGTTAAAAGCTCACTTTCAACTTAGGCATAACTAGCTGTTATCTATTGCTCTGTGTTTGTGTGTACTCTTCCTAAACATTTTACTGTGTAGTAAGTTATGACATTTAAAGCCACTCAAGCATACATTATTTTTTATGTCTTTTTCTGTCAAATGGCACAAATGTTTAAGAGGGCTTTTGTTTGAACAATAACATTTCTTCTTGTCAGGAAAACTCATTAAATTAGTACATTTCCTAGTGTGAAGCAGGTTTATAATTAAAACTGAAAGTGAATAAAAACCAGTCGCATTTGGTTTAATTACGGCTGCACAGAACTGGTAGTGTGAGCATTAGTTTTAGACAGAGAAAAAAATGGATGACAGGCAGGAGTTCTATGTTAGAAGAGATGGCATAAAAACAAGTTTTGACATGAACAGTTCTTAAAAAAAAAAGAATTCAAACCCTGTGAACATTTCACTGTTTGTCATGTTACAACCAAAATGTAATTTATATATGATGAACCAACCTAAAGTAGTGTATAATTGTGCATATTTCTAGAGAATGACAACTGAAAGGTCTGACGGGCATCAGCCCCACTAAATCGATACTTTGTAGAACCACTTTTAAGTGCAATTACAGTTGCTAGCTTTTGATGGAAAATCTGCCAGCTTTATAATTCCAAAGACTGAACTATTTTTTCAAAATTGCTCAGCTAGATTCTGAAGTAGATTAGATTAAGTTCTGGACTTTGACTACTGGGGTATTGTTACACATAGATATACTTAAATCAAAACCTTTTTGAGGTTCTTTTTATTTTATGCTTCTGCAGCTTCCATCAACACTTAGTTGACTACCGTTCTCTGTTTGAACAAAACCATCTCCTTAGCATGTATGCTAGGTTTCTCTATGGGGATTAGCAATTTAAGTTTTTTTGCCATACATAATAAATTGCATGTTGGCCAAAATGTTCAAATCTGATATCTTTTGAGCATCTTCTTCTATAATTTCCTCTTTCCACTGCTTGTGGAAACTAAAAACAGGGCTTCTTTCACCCATGGCTTTCTTTCAACGTTGGCTTTCTTCTCTAATTGACGCCCTCCTTCCTCAGCCTGTCAGTTTAGTTGGATGACTAGGCCTTGGTCTTTGCCATATTCTTTCCACTTTCAAATGGAATATGTAGAGTATTTGAAAGTGGAAACGGTATGGCAGATCGGTACTCCGAGATATTTGAAAGTTGAGTTTTTGTTTTATGAGATAACCTTTCTAGCTTATAAAGATTTCTTAGCACTTTATCCCTGACCTGTTTGTTTTGTTCCTCGGTTTGTATGATGCCTTTTCATCGCTAATGCTCCCTAACAAACTGTTGAGGACTTCATAGACCAGCTGTGTTTACTCTGAGATTAAATTACACATAGGTAAACACTACTGTTATTTATTAATAAGGTGACTCATAAGGTTGTTTGTCAGGTTGTTTCCCTCCTCTCATGGTCTGTAATGTAAAATCGCACAAAATACTTGAGTTTGTGCTTGTAATATGACAAAACAAAAAAATTGTTTAGTCTCAGGTTTTGTTCAACCTTTTACTGGCCATTTGTTGGTAGTTGTTGAATTATTTAAACCTGCTTTTAAGGTTCAACATCCGAGGTGCCACTCCCTGATGCCACCCCCTGATGTTACTCTGTCCCAAATGAGAGGGACAGCTGGAGGCGTCCCGCCCCAAAATTACACACATTCTACATGTAGTTAAGCCAGTGTGTCCTCTTATTGGGTCAGCTTTTAAAACTCTTAAAAATGTTTCTTGTTTATTTGTTTTTTTCAATTTTACTGTGACAACACACTCTGAAAGTGTGTTGTTATTTTCAGAGTTACAAGAACAAAATATCTCATTTGCATGAGATATTTCAGTCTAGACAATATCAGAACATAATAAATCACCGTCTAGGTGTTTGCGTCTGTTCTATGTTCTGTGTATGGCTTGGGAAATCTTTGGCACTTGTTCTCTGAGATTTGCTGGTTGTTGTCATGAGAATCCAAGGCAGTCCTTCTGGCTGTCAGCGGAATCATGGCCTCGTGTAGCTTGCTCTCTGATTATTGCTCTCTGTGCTTTCCTTGTTATTTTTCTGTCTTCTATATATGTCGTAGTTGCACAGATGCTGGTTTGCAAAATAAACGCCAGCGCCACGTCTTTGTATACCCTCATGACAACATCCCCTTTGTGCTATTGTTTTTTATCATATCATAACACTGTTGACTCAACTGACAAAGGACAAAACAATAGGAAAGTAGAAACAAGGCTGTCAGCTCATAAAAAAAGTTTTTAATAAACAGCTGTTAGAGTTGGTACATATTAAAACCACGACTCTCTTTGTCAATATCTATCCATACCAATCATGTATGCATCAATGGGACTTTATAAGTTGGGTTTGATTGCAGTAATGGGGGGTTTCGTTTTGTGCAGGGGGATTTTTTTGCTTCAGGTACACCTTCAGGCACATACTAGTTAGTGTCAAATAGCCACAGGGCGAGTAACTGGCCTGTACTACAGGCTTCACAGTCTGTTACTGAAACTCACACCGAGTTACTAGTTTTACTGCTACAGTGAATTCTCCAATCAGGGTCCAACGTCTCGCTGTCTCCTCTTCAAGCTAAAAGCCTAGTAACCTGTTGTTCCATTGTCACTTCCGAAGAGATGAAGCCATTTGTTCTTCTTTAGTTGGAACTGATTGAACTAAAGTTAGCTATGAGTAACCACAGTGTCTTCTCAAGCATACAGTGTCTGCTTTTTAAATGATGATCCTCCCCTGTGACCCAGATTTGAGATGTGGTCTCTCTCTCTCTCCCCCTCAAATGGAGAAGACGATTGACTGACGAGAAACAAAAGACTGGTTTTAACCATGAGCCCTCCATTGTTTTTCCTTTTGGGACATATATTCCCTGAACCTTGTATTTTACCCTGGTTGTTTCTTGTGTGTGGTTTTATTGTAGTGTCCATAATAAAGCCACATGCTTAAATATTGCAAAAATTTTGACCTAATTGTTATGACATTTTGTCGTAACAATTACACTTTATAGCTATTACGAAGTGACTATAATCTACATGGAAAGTACACTTTAAAGGGTTTTTGCTGCAGTAGACTTATTGTCTTCTCACTTGAAATTAGACAACAAGAGAGGCTGACATTACAACCTCGTGATTTGACACATTTACAATATGAAACAGAATTGAAATCACCTCTAAAGGCCTATGTGTACTTCACAGGGACAGATAAATGTGCTGTCACTTTCAGAGCTACACAAACAAAATGACAGCATTCTATTCTGGAAGTTCTGACAGCTTTTTAATATATACTAACGATAGAACAAATTTCTCTCTTTCTCTTTTTTTTGCTATGCATGTCTTGAGTTGGCATAGTAAGTTTGTTACATTTACAGCACTCCTGTTAAAAAGGTGATTGTTTTATTTATTATGTGTGTATATGCATATCAAGTCAACAGGGAATGATCCCTCTACTTATCCCCCTCCCACAGTGTAATAGCTGTAAGAAAACCCTGTCGCTCCTTTGATTCATGAGGATACTATGGACACTATTTCACAATTTATCATTATTTTGTCTGCATTTGTTACTCTCTAGTTGTAAATCTAAAATATTTAGATTAAAACAGAGTTTGGATTTGAAAACCCATTATTCTGTTTGTGTTAACACATAAAAAAAGATAATTTCCAGGGCTTTGTTTTTTGGCATTTTGGCCTTGTTTGACAGAAAAGTCTGTCTACTTCCAAGCACAGAGCTCAGAAAAAGGGGATCATCCAGAGAATTAAATTTGCACAAACTGCCACTGACCTATTCTGGTTTCTTAGCTTAAACGTATTCACAGCTCGCTGGTTTATGTAGTTTTAATTTGTACTTCAGAACAAAAACTGTCAAAATATTATTTTGACTGTACGAGTCACTCACAAGAGAGAGTAATTTAAAATCAGCAGAGGATTTAAATCATATATTATTATAAAGTTAAAAGAAAATATGACGTGTAAATCAGTCTAAACAGAAATTATGGGTGGGGGAAAGTAAAATATTCAAAAGTCCCTTCCTTCATGAAACCCTGCCTAAGAGCTGATTGTAAATAAAAAGAACAACCTTTGCTTGAGGGGTATTTTATCCTGATGGATGCAGTGGAAATACAGCCTGGCCTAAGTTTTTGAAGGAGACATTCTGCCTGCTGCAATAGTTTAGTAAGAAGCTACTGCTGGACACAGAACAGGGGCAGCTTTTGCTTTGTATCTCATTTGAATCTACTCCCTGACGTCTGTTTAACCGTCTGGTCTTTACAATCCTCCACAGATTCACAGAATCTTGTCGCTGAGCCGGCTCATCTCTTCAGATTATATCTCGCGTGTTTCTGATAACAAACCCCAAAACAGCCTTCCAGCTATTAGTGAACTGGTTTGTTCTTTTTGGGCTGATTTGCATGGTTCTCTGCCTTGTGCACGTTAAAGGCACACCAGCTGCTTTCTCTGCAGTGAATAACCCCTGACCTCCCTCCCCCACTGTTTTTTGAAACAATGCTGGGCCCATCCCACCCATTCTTCAAAGAGCACTAATTAGAAACTGATAGTAAGTGGGACGCAAACTAGATGGTTTATCCACCTTAAACGGGAGCTTTTGTCTTTAATAGTCACGCTTATCTCCAACCTTCTCAAGATTTAAAGACTAAAGCAAACCCCCTCTCTTCTCCTTTGGGAATTTGTCTGCTCCTCCTCCCTTTTTTTTACGTTTATGTGGTGGGAGCAATGATGGTGGCTGGCTGGAGAGAGGACTCCACTTCACTCCTCCACACCAACACACAAACACAGAGCTCTATGAGCTACCGTCCCTGCATGCAGCTACACTCTCTCTGCTCCCTGCTTGATCCTACACCCAAGCAGATCCCACGCTGGTGGGATGCACACCAAGCGCCGTAACTATGGCTACGGCTCCCAGCACACACGCTGCCGATCCAGGAGCGGTGACAAACGCTCAGCCTGGTGTTTCCCATTCAGACTGTGCACCTAACTTTCTGTCAACAACAAAAATCTCTTGGCTCTCTTTGTGTTTTCCAAAACTATTCCTCTTTCCGCTTCACTCCTCCAACCTAGATAGGTGGATGCATTTGTGTGTGCATCCTTATTTTGCATTCATGAATGCGTGTTTTTATCCAACTCATGTCTTTGACAGCTGGAGAGGCAAATGACAGACAAAGGCAGAAAAGGTCTGTTTGAAGTAGACTACTTAATACTTGATTACTTTTGTCTTCCAATCTGAAGCTTTATGTACAAACACCATGGCAGAAAGCGGGTTGCCAATCATGCAAAAACTAGCAACTGTACATTAAGTAGATGCAGCTGTCAGACATAATTGTACACAAGTCTGAGATGGATAATGACTGAACATAGCAGCATCTCAGCTTGGTCTTGCTTGCCTTTATTAGCATAATTTTTTCACGTGGATTAATTTTGGTGATGTGGTTAGTTCTTTAGTTTAAAACTTTTGTTTAGCATAGATTTGGGACTGCGTGAGTGTTCAAGCAGACCAAATAGGGGAAAGTGTGTGAGGTCGGGATGATTATTGGGGGAAGGGGTGGTTGGAGGTTAGTAGGGTAGCAGGTGTCCACAAAGAGTTAATGGACTAAGTGCTGGGAGTATAGCTGGAGGCTGTTAATGTACTCGAAGAGTGTGTGTGCCTGTGTGTATCAGTGTGTGTATGTGTACAAGGGTTGATATGAATGGATCAGCCCTTCACAAAACCAAAATTGGTGTTGCCAGCCTTCTAGCTATTAGTGTGTCATTAAAACTGTTTTATCTTACCAGTTCTAACAGCAGATATAACTAATCTCCGGTTAGCACTTGACACTAACAAATGATAATCTTGAGAAAAAGCACTGTGATATTATAGCATTTACATTTAAATTTAAAAAAGGATGCTAATGATTCTACCTTTAACAAAACAAATATGTACAGTTTCATTTTATTTAATGGACTTAAACAAAAGTAGGAAGTAATTACATAGGAAATAGTTAAATAAAGTTAGTATTTTTAAGAAAACCTGCTCATTTAATTAAACTGATATTAGATAAGTAATTAGGGGAAGTTTGTTCTTTGGTAGCCTAACAGACATGCTGGGTGTAGCTTACCAGCTGTAAAATGTTGCCTTGACAGGCATATATCACCATTTTACAACTTTTTCTTTTCAACTGTGTCCAGGTGCTCTCTGAATGCAGTAGCTTAGAGATGCAACAAAAGAGCACCCTACAGAGGGATTTAAAAATGCTCTGTAGTGAGCCCAGTCCGCATGCAACCATGGCCAATGACTGCTGGTGACTAAAGCTGTAGTTTAAAACGCAAAAATTCTGATAGTAATTAAATAAACAACATTGTTTGTTCTATTACTCTCTTTTCCACTGTTAAGCTAATGCTCATGGATGTCAACCCTCCCATTTTTCCATATGCCAGAATAATTTTATGCAGGTGTCACTTTTCTCCATGGAATCAGTATGTGTTTTACTCGTGGGGGTTTAACAGCCCTACAGCAGTATAGCTGTCAAAATGGCACTCATTGGACACAGTCTGTCAAACCTCTCCAACTTTAAAAGGCTGTCCACAGTTTCGTCACAGCAAGATGTTGTTCAGCCATAAAACGTCACTTCAAGCTAATGCTACACATGCTGTGGTTCAGAGGAAACTCAGACTACCAAAACAGGAAGGGTAGTAAAATGTTTCCCGTGGGTGTCTGAGCCTCATTTGGCTCCATTGCTACATTTTCTGACTTGATAAAATGTATGCTAATAACTAACACCTAGAGTTGCCTAGATGTTGATGCATCAATGTCATAATCCTAAGGCAAGACGATTTTCCCATGGAGAATCAACCATCCCCATAAAAATGTTTTATGTTTGATTAACAGTAGTAAGACAGACATCGATTCATTGATGTTTACTTTAAAATATATTAATGTTTTTCACAACTGAAAACATTTCCAAACACCCACAATTGCCTTGTTACATAAATGTGAAATTTTGAAGCAGTTTAAGACTATGCTTTGCCTTACTACCAGAAGTTGACCCTTGACTCCAGACATAACTGCTGGTTTTAAGCACTGACTTAAACACATCCATGTTGCATAAACAGTTTTTCAGTTCATCACATCCTATATTAAATCTACAACTCTCTTATGTTCTTGAGCACCAAGCTTCCAGGAAACCTGTCTATTCTATCCAACATTCACATTCATTGAATAAATTTCTGCTGGAGCTAGAGAGTTGCTCTTCTTCACTAGCAAGCTGCAGCTTCTCATAGTCACTCACTCTTTTTTTTTTATTTTAATTATTCATTGACAATATGGTTAGTAAGGAGCTGACTTGACACATACTTTTTAGATTTTAATGAAATTTATATGACAAGATGTTTCTCTTGCTGTGCCACATTTGACTGTGGTGCAGCAGATGAGTTTCAGCTCTGCCCAGACTCTCCCTGTTGACTTTTGCTGCAGTGCTCCAAAGCTAAATGACACAGTATTACCAACTGCGTTCCAGAGTAAGCTTGCATACTTTGTAATATTTCCATGTTGAGGGGCAGATTAATAAAGTCACATGTGGCATTTGATAAATGGTTGTTTTGCAGGATGAGCAAGAGAAAAACTAATGAATGTTGATCGAAATTGTGCTCAGGCTGTTATTTGAATGGATCAGAGGAATCATTGCGTGCTTATTAAATCTGATTCCAAAGGCTTCTGTTTTTCTGTGGTCAAACAGGAAGGCAAAGCAGCTGAGGATGTGGGAGGAAGGATAAAGAGGCAGCTGTTGAACAGAGGAGGATAGATGTGGTATGGCCCAAGCAATTAACACAATAGAAAAATGATAAAAAAGCATAGGGATAAAAGAGGAGTGAATATGAATTGTCCCAAACTGGAAATAAAAAGGCATTATGGTAAGTGGCCTTTTATGGCAATAACTACTAACGGATAGTATTTAGCAAAACCCAAACACAGACATATGATTTAGCACTGAAAACTCCCCTTTGCTTCCATCCTGGGTGCACCAGCTGTTATGAGCAACAGTGCAGGTGGGGTCATGACTGCTGTGGCCCAGGGGAGCCATAAATCAGAACTAGTTAGCATAGTGAGAGCAGAAGAGAATATGACCGAGGTGGAAGTCACAGCGGGAGTTCAACTTCAGGCAAACTTTTGAGGCCTGGATTTGACTGACAGAATGTAAGCATTTGGCATAGACCTGTTTGCACTGAGACTCTGCTTAGCAGAGAAATGTGCCTCCTGTTTTTTAAAAATTTAAGGCCTTTATGTATCTCTCTGTCCATGGCCTTGAGCTGCATGGATGTCACCGAGAGGCATGCCTCATATTTAGACTGATTTTGTTGAACCAAATTAAAGTGAAAACTTACAGATACACTACACTTCAGTCTCACAGGGAACTTCAATGGAATAGAATAAAGGGACTTTTCACTAGAATATAACTGCAGTTTTGAATACTTGTGGTTTCATTGGAATAACGTATTAAAGTAGAGAAAACAACAAATCCGTCCACTTGATATTTCCTAAAAGTTGGACATCATTGGTTTTTCTCTACTCATGATTTCACTAGTAATGTATTCTTGGAGTCTCCCTTCGAGTTGAACTAATAATTTTGCTCTCAGTGCGCATAATTGGCACAATCTCAAAAATCTAAGATGCACACAGAGATCTGTAGAAAGTTGCAGTGGACACTAGCAGGTGGGTAAAAAATGTATAGCGATGTGTAGCCTTTACAATAAGTCGACTGGAAGCCATAAATTGGGCTTTCAAAAACAGCTCTGATTCATCTGCGTATTACGTAAAGCTTTTAAGAGACAGGGGGAACTCCTCTATCTGTTAAACATGGGAGTAGCAATGGCAGAGCTAGTTTTTGGAATGAGAAGGTAAGTAGCACCAGCTAATACCGAATAAAGTCTGTTTTTAACAGTGAAAAGTCACATGCGACAGTAGTTAAGGGTCACAAAATGTAAGAAAAAACAACTAGATATTGGAAAAAAAACCTGCAATGGGTTTCTTCATTGATTCATCTTTTGGACCTTTCATTATTATTATTATTATTATTATTATTATTATTATTATTATTATTACTATTGATACAAAAATCGAGCTAGTTGTCATGGCATGTCAACCATGCATCAGTTATTTCCCACCAGGGACATGTTTTGTGTCTGCTTTGACAAGTGATGATCTATCGATCTGAAGAAAATGAGATTCTCACACTATTTTGTGAGAAATATTGTACACTAGCTGGGGGTCACTCAGTTATTTTAGTTTGATTAGGGATCCTAATCAGTCACCTTATATAAGCCAACTGGTTGAAATGGAAGTGAGAACCAAGTCAATTTGAAATAAATGTTTTACAAAGTTTTTCAAAGCACTATACAGCTAAGTGAAATTATAGTTTGATTTGATCCTTTGTATGAGGACTAATCCCCATAACTAAAAGGGGAAAAACAGATTTGAAAAGCTGATCTATAGGTACAAATTGCTTTATGTGAACACAATGGAAGTAGGAAGTGATAAAATGAGTGCACCAATTAAGGAAGGAAGGCATTTATCTACATTCCCTTGTGATTCATATAAATGAAATGTTGCAATTCTTGCTTCCTTCTGAGTGCTCTTGATGCACATCTTAAGGGAGGTCCTCAGTTGGAAAGCTTGCAGTTATCTGAGGAGAGGGAACAAGGTCACATAAGTTAAAAAATGTCTGGAAAAAGTTAGTTTGGCAATCTCGTGTTATAAAAAGATTATCCAGCAGTGGGCTACACAGTAAAAGAAAAGATAAACTGACTTGACAACATGGAGGTTATGTTAGACATGTGGAGGAGTTTACAAAATCTAACATTGCTCCACAAACACACCTTTGGCTTGGACCTTTAGTTGGACATTCTGCAGACTACTGTGAGCTCTCCTTACACTTCGAGGCCTGGTCGAAGGTTTTCTAATACCTTTAGAGGTGACAGCAAATGCAGAATAATGGGAAACCAGGCAGAAGGTTGCACAGCGTCACAGCCAACACATTAGAACTAAATAGCAGCTTCTCTTCTGATGCTGTACGGCTCATGAACTTGTCTTCACAAACTGCACACTAGATTTTGTTTTTAATCTTACATGGGCATTGATGTATTCTTATATTTATTTTTTATGTTGCTTTGTTTTTTATTGCTAAATTTTCTATATCTGAGTAAAAAGGACTGGTGTATGCAGAAATTCAGATCTACTCAAGAGAGATTTTTGGTATTCAAATTGATCTCATGTAGGATCTCTGACCAATATGTAATCACATACTACAATTATTGCAGAGACAATTTTGTAGCCTTTTTAATAGTTTGAGAAACAGGCATTTTTTGTGTGCCGGGCTTGTTGATTATGTGAGAGTCCAACATATGAAGTTAAAGTAAAGACCCTTTTGAAGTGCAAAATATAAGGAGAGGTAAAATCTAGCATATCTGTCTGAAATACATTCAAGGAATATTAACTTTTCTCATGAAGTACTAAATCAATAGTTTCTCCCTGAAGTCACTGGCTAGAAAAGATATAGCTATTAGGCCCCAAAGATGGATATTTGTGTCCAGATTAGGAGTCCTTCTGCACTAGATCCTTGTGTCAAATCAGAGATAAAGATGACAGGTAGAAAATATGCATAGCAGGCTTATTTAGAATCTGCTTTCAGGTTTCTCATTTTTTATATTCCAGCAGCTAATCAGGCTGATATTGAATAATCAGATCCCATGCTGTTTGAAATAGTTAAATATGCTTGAGAATGAATTCTGAAGTCTTGCAGAGCAGAGTGTGTTACGCAAAAATGAATCAAAAGCTCAAAAAGAGAAGATATGCATTGCATTGAATTCTTTTCTTTTAATATTCTGTGTTGGTAACATTTTGATGTTATTACATTATTCTCTTCTTGAAACTTGCACAGTTTTCTAACTACTAAGAACAGTGCACTTCTGAATGCATATATCTAAAGAAATAAGCCATATTCTTAAGAAAGACAGGAAATGGACACAGTGGGTGGCAGGTTGAAGCATTGTTGTGATGAGGTGATGAAGGGGGGTGTCAAAAAGGGTAGGAAATTCTTAGAGGCAGAGGCCAATGTCAAGCTGTCAAATATGGCGTTAATGCTAAGTCAAATTTATTTTAAATTGTTTACAGTATTTTTTATAACACCTGAAGGTGACATAGTTACTTGATTGTGGAAATGTTAATAATACCCCCTCCCAAAATGTTTTTGGCTCAAATAACTATTGGAAAGATATTTTCTTTTGAAATGGCCAGAATGATGATGCTACAGGCAGGTATTACATCATTAGCCAGTATGTAGATGTTGCAAAGCTTCAGAAAGATTAAGAAAACCAAGGTCTTATTTTTGAATAGGATGCTTCAGGTATTTACAAGAAAAACGTTTTCATTTTCCTCTATCTTGATGCAAACAGAAAGAACATTAAAGCAGTCTAACATGTAGTGATTCATCTTATGCCTTCTGATGTTTTTGGCTTTCGAAAGCTTTGAAAAGTACAACGATGAATCATTCATGCTGGCAAACAAACAACAAAAAAAACCACACTAAAAATTGAAAATCCTCTTGATCGTTACCTAAGCATCCAATATTTATATGACAGACACATGACCAGCCTTAGCTCTATATGCTCCATTGATATGGAGACACAGTATTCTGACATACACAATGACTACTGTTATGCTCGCTGCCTGTACATCTTGTACTCAGTTGCTTTTGCTCCGATTAGTGCTGTGTGGGTGTAATGGGCAGTTGTTGTAAGTGTTTGTCAGCTGTTGAAGTGACCAGACGGCCTGTCTTACCGGCCACTAATGGAAGTCAACTCTTAAGTCTCCCTTTGTATCAACTCTTCTTCAAGTTGCACTCACTGTCCCACCTGTTTTTCAACTGACAGACTTTCCGTGACAAGTGTTTTCTGTTAGCTGCTAATACTTCAGTTTTTTTTTTTCTCTCCTAAGAAAGATATTTGTCTGCAAAACATGGATTTAAAAGATTCTATTTAATAAATTAGTCAGGCAGTAAGGGATTTGTTGAGGAGTCTGACGCTGGGAGCAGGGTCAGGGGTTGTTAATAACATGCCTGTTACAATGATTTTTACATTCTGATGCAGATGGTGATTATCACTGCAGGAAGGACAAGGGCTGAAAAAGGAGAGAGAGGGAGAGAGAGAGAGAGGAGGATGCTGCCTGAATTGTAATGTTTGACGCTGTCCAGAGCCACTCAAAGAGCCAAAACACTGTGAAAGAGAAATGCTGGGGATTCTCATCAAGGATGAAATGATTTCCCAGAGTTATCTACTGACTCATTTCTTCCTCAAAGACAATATGGGCATTTTCAGCCTCCAAGAGCTCATTTCCTGTCACTTATATGTTGGCACAAGTACAAAATCACTTGTCATGTCAATAAGAAAATACTTGAAAATGTGTTTCATATGGCCTTAGTCAATCATGGAATGTTAACATTCCCATTTTTTATGTCTCATCTTTTTCTGTTCATCAAAGAATCTGTTTTTTTTTTTTTGTGGACTTTTTTCCTACTCTTTCTGGTAATGATGGTAATGGGGTCAAACGCTTGCAGTGGCCTGAGGGCAGAAAGATCAATGGCGGTACAAGAGAATTTTGAACCAGTACTGGAGGAACGGGGGGGGGGATACTCTGATGTGCCGTTTATTTCTCTCTGATATACATATGTGCAGAGTGTAAGTGAGTGTCACACTCATATATTCACTTAGCTCAGTGCTTTTTAGGAGTGGTTGGGACCCTGGAGGTAACTGTCGGCCTCCTACTGTTTTCGCTTTTTTTCCCAACCAAGCAATTTCTTTCTCTGCTCTTCTCATCGTTTCCTTGAGTTTTAGGAATCTTCACAGGAACCAAGCATAAGTTTGAACTTCTCTTGGGGCAGATAGGACATAAATTTCATCCCTTTCATAATTGGTTCATGTTTTAATAACAGATGTTATTTCGGTGATGTTTTTTTGACATGTAAGTAGTTGGTTGATAGATTATTGGATATGCCTTCTGCTAAAGAAGACTGCTGTAGTTCATGCTAAATTAGTGTGTACTAGGATTGAACGTCATCAAAACTAAAAAATCTACAACCCAGCTGAGCTTGCAAATTAATATCGAGTTACTTTATCAAATATTCATGGCTAAATAAAAAAAAAGTGAATCACTAGAAAAACACATTTGTTACCAGTATTTTGCTACAAAACTGAAGTAAGAGCTAGAAAGTCATATTCCATCAGAGTTAATTGCAGTCATTAATGAGATGATTAGTGAAAAATCATCACTAATCATCTTAGTGCTTGAAAAATTGACTGTTTACTTAATGTAACATGAGTTTATTATAAATAAGCTACTCTGGTTCATTTTCTCAATCTGTGAGTGTAGTATAAAAATATAATTGACATTTTAGAGATTACTCTTAATTGTTTTCAACAACACAAGCAAATTTGATTCAGGTTTTGATGTAATGTAAACAGATAGGTTTAAAGCTAAAGGTTGCTTAAAGTACATTCATCTTAGTGTTACTGCATGTTTTTGTCCAAAGACAGTGTCATCCGTTTAGGTAATGAGCACTTTCCAGTCACCTAGATGTTCAATTGCTTTTTAGTACCAATAGTGGAGCCACTTTTAGGGACCATCACATGCTGAAGTTTGAAATGAGCATCAAAAGGGAATGAAGGAAATCTAAGAGACTTTGATTATGTTGTGGTTTTTGGTGTCTGTAGGGCTGGCCTGAGCATTTCAAAAATGTTGATTTACTGGGAGTTTCATCTACAACCATCTCTCAGGTTTAGAGCAAATGGCCTGAATATTTCAAGTGAGTAGCAGTGATGTGAGTGAAAATGCCCTGTTGATGTTAGAAGCCTTAGGAGAATGAGTAGACTGGTTTGAGATGATAGAAAGGTGTTAAAATGGAACTCCGGTTTTTGAGGAATGTTTGACACCCTGGTGAATCTGGGCCAAGAATAATGAAGGAGGTTCTGAAAGCAAGGGCTCCAAGTCTGTACTGCAATGGTTCACCTAATAAAGTGGCCAGTGAGTGCATATGCCTAGGTTTCCTTTACTCTTGTATCTTTGGGGGCACCTGGTTATATTATCTAGTTAGGGATTATGGTTGGGAATGCGGAAATATTCCTATTACTTGTATAGGAATATGTTGTCTATTTGATATTTCGGACTGAGACATTAGTGACAAGAGAGTCTAGTGTTCCTAAGAATAGTTGTAAACAGCATCATGGAGGAGCATTGTTGTGATGACAGGCTTAAAGGGGAGTGTCAGAAAGAGTAGGAGCTTCTTAAAGAAACAGAGTCCCAATTTCAATTGCAAAATCAAATTTCTTACATGTCAGTTATTTTTGACATGAATGGCATTTTTTTATAACAACTGAAGGTAACACACTTCAGATTTGTTTAACTAAGCCTTAAATTTGGGACATTATTTATGTGAGTGCCATCAGGTTTGTGACTTTGAGCACAAAAAGTGAACTCTTTCATTGAGGTCAGTGTTTGTTTTTAGGTTTTGGATTTTAGCTGCCATTTGCATTTGTCAAACTTATCATGAAGACTACAGAATGCATTAAGTTAATAGAAATCCGCACAAAGCTATCTGAAAAACAGCAGTGTGTGTGTGTGTGTGTGTGTGTGTGTGTGCGTGAATAAGCGAGCTTAGTTGATGAATACTTTGAATCTCCATGTTAGCACGTTTCCCCGCTGCTGTGAGTATCGTCTATATTACTTCACCCCTGCTGCGGTTTTATTATACACCTTTACAGGTGTATAATTATCACGTGTCACAGCGTAGAGATGATGTCTGTGGAGCAGGCATGTTTCGCTGCTTTTTCCGCTGAGAATAAGACACTGGCCACAAATGATTGGATTAGTGTTTAACCCCCACTTCCACTTAGCTTAATCCGCTTTGCAGCTTTGTGTGTGTGTGTTTGTGTTTGTGAGTTTGAAATCATTTGCTCCCATTTCTGTTTGTTCCAACTGATGAACATCAAGGACAGCTTATTTGTGGTCACTCAGCATCATCTTCCATTGGAATCACACTTCCTGCATCCAGTGAAGGTGTGTGGGAAGGAGCTAGCAGCTAAACGAGAGAGATGAGACATGGGGAAAGGGGAAACTGGAAAAAAGTGAGGTGGGGTGCAAGAGAAAGTAAAAACATACAACATCAGCGGTTTGCAGAAATGAAGATGAGCATTAATAATAGAAAAAAAAATACTTAGGCCCTGTTGAGCAAACCCAGGCACCTGGAGATCAAGCCGGCACAGCCAGAGGTGAGGAATCTGTGGGGGGGTTGTGGGCGCAGGATTATTGTGGAAGAGTGGCGGAATAGAGAGATCAGTTGAAGGTCTGCAGGGTTCGGTATGTCATTGTCATCCTTTCTAAACAGCCCGCAGAACGATGGGGACTTTGAAGTTCCACAGAGCTGCGTAAATCCCGCTTGAAAAGATGCAGAGAACCGCGAGGCAGGGAAAAGAGACAGGAATGTGGAGAGAAAGAAACTGCAGGGGCAGGACAAGGGAAGGGATTGATGACGGGTGAAACACAGAGGAAGGAAAGTGAGAGTAATCAGAAGTAAGGAGGCTCGTTTTAAGAGGGATGACAGGAGACAGGCAAGTGGAGGGAAAGCTCTTAATGCACCAACACTGTGAGAGATGAGTAATATTAGTTTTTTTTTTTTTTTGGAGGTGTATGAGTAATATGCTTCCAGCAGGTCTTGAAGATGGACTGAAACATGAGAAGCGGTGATGTAGCAGTACAGTTATAAGCTGGTCTGAGCTGGAAATTGGTAGCTGTGGTGCTGCCAGATCAGCAAAGTGCCAATACAGCAAAGGGAAAGAGGCGATAGAGTCAGGGTCCTTTTTAACTTCATCCCAGAACATTTAGAGCCAGATTCCTTTCAGGCATTTTTGTACCAATAAATACTGTTCAAGATTTGCTCCTTTTGGAAGAATTTTTAATTCTAAATTAATTTCTTACTGTTGAAGTATTTAGCAAATAATCTCTTCTTTGAAAACACAGTGTAAAAAGAGATATGAGGGTAAGTACAATGTCCTTTGGAATACAGGATTTGTTGTATTGTATTGGTTATCTTCTAAACAAGAATCATCCTGTGGAAGGAAGCCGGAGGATTCAATGAACTCTTGACATGGGAGACTTTCATGGCTGAAATACAAAAAAAGAGTTTTTCTTACAGTGAATACATGTTAAAAGAAAAATTGAATAAATATTCTATGAATAATTGTAATTAATCTTGTATTCCCAGTTTGATATATTCTTTTACATGTCCCACAGGAGTATCTGTTTCAGCTTATTTTCTATGGAGCAGCATAAAATGAAAATAAAATTGCTTTGTGCCTTTGCATAAAGCCGCATTTTCCTCATGGAAGATAGGAGTAATGTGCATGTGGGCAGAAATATCATCAAATGCATTCGCAGCTTAAGTCAACTGAGTTTAATAATATCTCAAGTAAGGCTGCATGATGTTAGGGAAACCTGCAATAATACTGTATTAGTGAATCTGGTGATGGTGATATGACTTATGAAAAGGGGTTGATATCTTTCTAAATTTGGTTCTTAGTAAACAAAGACCTCAGATAAGGAGCAACTGGAAACAAAAGCAAAAAAAGTCAATCAGTGGCGATTTCTGATATGGGCGACATGGGCAGCCCCCATTTTATCACATCAGAATCATATCATACTAAATTATGCCTACTGAAAATAGTTTTAATCTATTTATTTTGTAACTTTTCCAGTCATGTTTTAGTGAAAGATCTTGTTTAAAAAATGTTATGCAAAATGTATACACGCATGCCTTATAGCTCACCAATGAGTTGCATGCATCTCAAAAGCAAAGAATAAAAAGTGTTAGAGCAACAGATGTATACTCACCGATACATTATTTGCTCATAAATATATGCAGAAGTACAAAATAATTATGTATCTTCTTCACCAATTCCAGATTTTTGTTGACACAGGGGAAATAAAGGATGTGTGCATATTTAATCTTAAAACAACATAAGTATTTCTCAATTAAAATGTAGACATCTCTCACATGGACACACATTACATGGACGGAAAAATCGCTGTCTTAAAAAACGCTGAATGAAACAAAGTAACTTTAGGCGGAAGTGTGAGAGAGGCAAGGATGTTAACGTTAAAAAGCTGTTGTAGTGAATTATTAATACTGAGCATTGTGCCCACAGACTTAGACTTAGAATTAAACAGACTTTCTTTCTCTAAAACACACACACATGTCTGCACACACAGTTAAACAGCTGCAATCCCCAGTTGCTTGAGCAGACAGGAAACGGCACGCTTGTCCCTCTGTCTAGATTTGGGGTATGTGTAAGTGCTCTGTTGTCTCCGGCCTCAGTCAGAGGGATGTTTGTAGTTGTTCCCTAAATGGGGATTTTGTGGGTAGGCGTGTGGGTGCGTGTGAGTGTGTGTGTTTGAAAAAGGTTGCGTCAACATTCACATATGTTGTATCCCTAAATATAGGTTACAAAGATGGGTAATGATCACTGTACAAAGGGGCTTTTCAGACACCAATCTGGTTGTGTCTGTTCTCAGGATAAGCCCAGGCTTTATTCCATTTACAGTTTAAAGAACTGTAAGATCCAATATCAGCAATTTTTAAAAGATTATATATTCTAATTTTTTACAAGTTTTCCCTTTTAACTGTGAAGCATGTTGATGAGACTCTTTATGCCAATTTGTCCAGTGAGGAGAAGAAAGTTAGGAAATGTGTTGTCTGAGAAGCAGCACTTTGGAGACCTAGCAGACTGGTACCCTACTCAGAGATTTAGAAGCACTCCAGCCTGACTGATTTAAAAAAATATATATATGATTCGAAAAACGAAAGATTTCAAAGACTTCTGATGTACACAAGTGCACTCTTTTTTTTACCACTAGTCTGGTTAAAACCAGCCACTTGCACTAGACTTTTCTTTGTACAGAGAGTCTGGGCTCTTGGCTATTGAGGAACAATTGCTTCTTGGAGGCATAAGCTGTGTTGAGGTTTTAAATTTTACTTAGTCACTGTGACATATATAATGCACCAGTTTACTGAAAATTGTCTCTGCTATAAACAATCATCCTCCACTGCAAAGAGAGACAGCTGTTATTGTTAATTCAATTTGTGACCAACACAGACTGAACCACTTCCTTCACTTCCTTCGCTAAAACTACAGGCAGAGTACAATTCTAAAACAGCACAGAAAATCTATGTCAACATTTGTTGATTGACCTAGTCAAAAATTGATTGATTGATTGACTTACCAATATCACAGCATATATTAGAAGACTATGTAATGCTTATACAGGTTTCATTTTTCTACACGTAATCATCTCATTTTACTCATCACCTTTTAACTTGAAACAACTGGGGCTGAATAGGAAATGTAATTGTCTTAAAATTGGTTATTGACTGGTTTTTGAAATGATTGGTTTATGTAAACTTTCCAGCAACATGTCAATGTGCCCTCAAGTAAGGCACTTAACCCCAGTTTGTTAGGCTATTTTTGTCAGAAAAGATGTTTTGAAATTACCAGATAAAAAAAAAAAAACATTTCAAATTGACTCTTTAGGTTAATCCTTCTGCAGTTGAGGATTTAGTCTACAAATGTAGAAAAGACAGTTTTTGTCACATGTTTTAAGAAGCAGTACTGTCTGCCTGGTAAAGTACATTTCAAAATGACCATAAAAGTTAACTCTGAGGGAATTTCATCGTTATGTTTATCCCTTGCATGCTTATGCCAAGTGTGTTGCCAATAAACAAATACTTGTTTGTGTCAGCCTGGCTGATGTTTCAGTTTGACTCAAAGCCACGGTTTGTTCTCATCCATGCTCAGGAATCATGGCATGACAAAAAGATTAGGGATGCATCAGGGTAAACACTGTTTATTATCCACTTCAAAAGCACCTGTTCTCTTTGCAGCTTGACAGCCTTAATGCATCTCACGGGCTTGTGTTTTACCTGCTCACGCTGAGCTCTCACGTTACTCCCAGATGGCTTCCTCTAACCTCGGTGTAGTGCAGCCTTATTGCTGTGCGTAAGGTGAAGAGCTAATGTCTGAGTGCATGTAATAGCAGTGAGCGACAACAGTTACGGTGATCTTTTCGAGTGCCATTTTAAAAGCCATATTTGTGTGATTGTCTGTGGGCATTCCTACCTCAGCAAGAACTGCTCTCAGAAGGCTTAGCTGCACACACGTCAGTCTTTTTCTGTATTTCCTGGGAGATGTACGGTGTCTAAACTGTGTCAGTGTTAAATATTTAAATTGCAGCTTTTTAACTCATGTTTTCCTTTCTTTTCTCCCCACTTTCACTTCTTTCTTTCTTCTTTTTTGTTTCCTTCTCTTCCCATTGTTATCTTGCAGCAGGCGTTGCAGTTGCTCAGAGGGTTGTGACAGTCCAGAGTGGACCCCTGGTCCGGACAGAAGGTTCCCATGTGACCATCTGGTGCAACGTGACAGGCTACAAAGATGGTGTGAAACAGGACTTTGACTGGTCCATGTACCTACCGTCAGTACCAGAACGTGAGATCCGGATTGTAAGCACAGCCCAGTCAGACTATGCTTATGCTGTGTATGCCCAGAGGGTGAACAGTAAAGAGATTTTTGTGGAGAGGCTGAGTGATGACTCAGCGGTTCTTCACATCACCAAAGTGCAGGCCAGGGACCAAGGTGTGTTTGAGTGTTACACCCCCAACACAGACGGACGGTACCTGGGATCCTACAGCGCGCGCACCAACCTCACCGGTGAGTCTCTGAACACACTCATTGTCATTTGTCATCAAAGTGACAAACAGGAAACCTAAAATAAACCCACCACTGTTAAGGTGATGACAAACCTACTATTAAAAATGGCTTTTGTTCATATGTAGCTTGTTTGGGCTTCTAGTGGCGCCATGCAACCATTTTAATTTTAGCATTACACTGATATATTACACAGTGAATTTGGAATTATAAATTATAAATTAGATTCTTTTTGCAAAGCCTTTTTGCAAAATCTGTGCTCTGAGTAGAGTTTACTAGTATAAAAAAAGAAGATTGCAGTAATTGAATACATTCTTGAGAATAAAGTCACAAATTAAACAAATAATATCGGTCTCTCTTAAAAATCTTCAGATGTTTTCTTTCTGAAAACTTGTTGCTTTTGACATAATTTTTCCCCAATTGTTGTATTCTAGCATTTTCAGGGGGATATTTGTAGTTAATACATATTAGTACTTCTTTTGGTATGGAAAGTGTTTTTCAAACCTTTAGTTAAATTGAGAGCATTTGACACAAAAAAGACAACTTGGCAAAGTACCTGTTACAAAGGGGTTTTTTTTATTTATTTGTACACAATTAGTTCTTATTTTTTCAGCAAATATTGTTGGAGAGAAAAAAAAACAAACAAACTTTAAAAGTAAAAAAAAAAAGTATTTTATCATCTTCTCCAGTTAACAAAGAAAAAGAAGACATCATATTAAAAAAGCCAGGTGGACTGGAATGGAGTGAAAATGTGTTATGAGGTATCTGTTGTCCAAAGAACTGTTGAAAGCCCATCAGACTTTAGTTTTTAAGGCCCTCAAAAAAAACTAACTACTGTACCTGATGGTATCCAGGATGGTTGTACTCAAAAGACATAAAAAACTGCACTTGCCATCAGACTGCTGAACTCTTAACTGGACTGCACTTAAAATCTGGTCTCCACTTTATACCTTGCACATGTACAGAGCTAAATAACTTATATTTTACTGTCACTCCTGCACTTTATATTTTATATTTTATATTCATATTTTATACTGTATTTTATTTTATTCTGGAGTAACCTCACAATTGAAAGCTCAAAACATTGTCCTGAGCCGTATGCAACGAAATTTCGTTCTGTATACACCCTGTGCATGCAAAACGACAATAAAGTCAGTCTAAGTCTAAGTCTAAGACTAAGGGATTCTTGTAATTTTGCATAATTTTGGTCGTAATTTGTTATATTTTGTAGAAAGGCAAATGTCTATTATTGGTTATCAGAATGAAAATGATGTGCTATAGAGTGCTATATAATATTTTCAGATGACAAATGGAAAGAGAATCTGATGTGAGACTGAAACATTTTTATGCTAATTTATCTCTATAATTTCTTAAACTAATATGGCAGAGTGTAAAGACAAGGATATTAAATGGTTTGTTTACAGGTATGAAATGGAAGTAAGAAGGGGTGAAATGGCAATACCCGTGAAATGGGAGAAGGGAATACTGAAGTGGTGAACTGACCTAGTGCCCATCTATTTTCCAACTAAATACCAAGTTAATAAACCATGGAGCGGTGAATTTTTAAACTAATGAGAACAAATTATCCAATAGGAGTGGTTCAGACACATTCTGATTCCAGCAAGAGAAGTGCAAAGGAGAATATTTTGGACTCTCTTTGGAAACTGAGGTGAACGACTTGGAACAGGTTTGAGAGTCAGTCTATCAGAGAACCTGCTAGCAATGAAAAGCTTAGGAATTTTAATCTATGTTACCTCAAATTTGGATTTAGTAATTGTGAGACAAAGGACAAGTCAAACACCCAGCACATAAGATGAAATGGCACACACCCGGATTCACAAAAGCTTTAAATCTCTGTTTGGTGTGCAATTATCCAGTTGAGGTTTCAGACACAATTATTTAAGATTTTGAGATGATCAAATGCATTCCAAATTTATTAATAAAAATGTTAACTGTGTTAATTATTTTTAACTCGGTTAAATCTGTTTCCGATTCTAACCCTCGTATTGTCAAAGGCTGAGAACATTTCCTAGTTTTTATCAGTTTTATTATACAATAAACATCAATGTCATTTTTTAAAGTGTCTTAACACTTTGTTTTATTATCAATTATAATAAAAGTACTTTGAGGACTTAGGATTCTCTGAGGTGGTATTTAGTATTTAAAAGCTTAAGAGCAAATGTTGGACAAAACTCTGAATAATGAGGGTGAGTTCAAAACTTTGTCCTATGACTGTTTGGTCCTTGATTCTTAATTCTGGGGAAATACACAAAGAAGAAAGTCTCTCTGAAGTATCTGTAATTGTCACTCTAGTTTCACCCAGTCCCGCTCTGTCTGCCTGGAGAAAGCCAATCTCTTAATCTTACACACATCCATACACAAGCCAACACCTATTCCCACCTTCCCACCTATTCGTTTCTTGCCTTGGGCTGTTTCTGTAGCATACCCGCTGTGTTGGCAGGATGAGTGACTGTTTCAAACAGCCAGCACAAGTTTCCCCTTCAACTCCTTCATTTTCAGATACATACTTAGATCTAATCCCCCTCCACAAAAGGCAGCTCTGAAATCACAGCTGCCACAGTGGTGGATTCCATTCCCTTCGTAACTTCATGGCTTTATCCGTCACATATTTGACCTTGTTCTTGAGGCCAAGGCTCAGACCAAATGCCTCATGCTGAAAATGGGAATTACAAAAATCTGTGGAGTAGTATGAAACATGAGTATTTGCAATGCTTTTCTTTTTAGGCAAGCGTCACGTCCAGCTGTCCTTGCTGTCTGAAAGGCGATTAAATGATATGGTTTACATATTAATTTAGTTTTTTTTTTAATATTTTGTTGAATGAGTGATCCTGGACTTCAGCTGTTATAATTTCTAGTATGTTCAGTGCGATCTGAATGTAGGGCAGGGCTCAGTTGCAGGACGCAGTGAAACAGTGGTGCTGATAACACACAGTATTTATAGATCTCGGTGTGTCCGTGCGTGTGTGTGTGTGAGACAGAGAGAGCTAGACAGAGTGTGTGAACAGAGGTATTGAGGGACTGTTATCCAGGCTTCTTTCTGTGTCTCTAACCTCTTAACCCAGTTCCAAGGGTCAGGGGTCCACTACAGGGTCTCTCCCATATTTTTCTCCCTACCATGGCAGAAACCCCCTGTGAGACCCCAGATGGCTGCATGAAACCATGGCTCATGGTGTGAGCAAACAATAGCTTGTCCTCCTTACACTCTTGTCCCTGTTCTTCTTTTTCCCTCTCATCTTGTGTTTTCTATTGTGAAGTTGCTTACTTATTTAATCACAGTCGACCCTTTTAGCAAAGGTTTACTTTTGGGAAAAAAAAAAAAAAAGTACTCCTAGGATAATGTCAGAGGACTGTTCTGCGGATATCTTCATAACCATCAAAAACTTAATTTATTTGAATACTTTAACACGTTTCATTACATTATTATTACATTATTTTGATGATTTTTTTACTCAAAGCTAGGTTTCAGTTTCTCTGATATTTAAAATGTCACGTAGGACCAATAAAACAATATCATGACAGAAATGTTGTTTCATGGCCATATTGTGGCCACAAAAGTCATACGTCTTGACAGTTTTCCTGCAGTTGTCAATAACAGCTGTAAAAATTAGGTTACATAGCCTACAAAAAAAGTTAACAGAATGCTGTATCTCTGTATGCTATTTTTAAGCTGAGTGAATTGGCAAAGTTTGGAGTAAAATTGGGAAGAATGTGATTGGAAAGTTGAGTGGAAAGAAAAAGTAAGTTAGAAAAGGTTGAACAAAATATGGGGATTACCACACTCTTAAGAGGATTGTGAAGCAAATCCATTTAGAAGTTTGGAGGAGTTCACAAAATGCGGACTGATGCTGGATTCAGTTTTAAGAGTTACGACACAGGCCTACCTAGGACATGGACTGCAATGCTTGCATACATTTTTTAAGCATATAGACAATATTAGAAGTGTTTTTCTTTGGCTAAAAAGGACAGATTTCTCATTCAATGGTCCAAAGTCACCTTTAGGTTATATATTAGCACATGCATATTTCACTTTTCCAGAGGTTTGTGTGTGGTTAGGTTAGCTCAAGTCTCTGTAGTGATGCTTGTAGTGATGATTCAGCCTCACTCACAGTGATCTAGTTCCTCCTCTGTTGCATTTTCTCTGTAGTGTAATTATGGTGTTCTTCACAAAGAATCTAGTACCTGATGCCTGAGGAGGAAAACTGTTTTATCAGCACACCTGGACACCTTTTTGTCTGTCTGTCTGTTATGTGTTGTAATGCCATTTACATGAAGGTACACACACATATGCCTGACACCTGTTTCTGTATCTCAGCGATACCTTTCAAAGAAAGTCAGCAATCAGAATCCACCCGATATCTCACCCTGTATGAAGTTGCAAAGTTGAAACAAATTAAAGTTTGGTTCAGCCTACTTAGTGCCTTTGGGGAAAAACAGAAAGAATTCAAATGTGAGAACATTCGAATTCTTTGAAGCAGGCACAAAAAATTGGATTCAGTACTCTAAAGTATGAATGTGTAAAACCCACCTTTGGAATTTCTTTTAGTCTTAAAAGGAAGTTTTTAAAATGTTTTTGCTAGTCTGCATATGCTTTAGTCTGCATATCACGGCCAAAATAAGATGAAAAGTTGGAAACTACTTCAGCCTGTGTTTTTCTTCAAATGAAAACATTTAGAAGCTCAATTAGATGTTAAAGTTGTGTGTACGAAATACTGGCATACGTTTATGTAGTGTCTGTCTTGGACCTGTTACTTCAGCAACCCATTGAGAAAATGGATGGAGGAGCAAACCTTTTATTTCTTGCAAACCAATAACGACTACATCCCTATGAAGGATGCATGTCTGCAGGTGCCAGACATCTCTTGCCATAAGTTGCATTGTCCTTGCCCTGCAATATTTATTAGTTGTCCAGTTTAAGTGGTTAGGTCCTATACAAGGTCTGCATTTAACGTTGGAGTGTTGTAGCTGTTTAAGTCTTATTGTAGTTACAACGTCTGTACATTTTCTTAAGCTGAAATATGACTGAGCTCCCATCTGCTTCGTCTGAGTGTATGTTTCTCTGTGTAATGTTTGCACGTTTGCGTGCATGGTTGAGTGTTTGACTTCCTCCTACACATCAGATTGCAAGAAAAAAAAGGACAACAGCATGACATGGCCATCATGGTTGTTCTTATCCTATGCACCAGCCTGTGTTTGAGCTTATCCAACAGCTAGTAGAACAACAAGCCCTGGCATAGAGACACCATGACGTTTTTGTGAACCCCCACTACAGAAGAATGCACCATAAAAGTGATTCCAATGGAAAATAAAAATAATTTTAAGGTTATCTGTATCCTGTACGATAATGATTTTTTAAAAAATATAATCCTTAAAGGACTGACAACAATGGTAAAATTCCAATAATGGCATTCTTGGTCCTTCTCCTTATTCACTGCTGACGAGTGAGAGAAACCCTATTTCCAGGTGTCAGACATGAGGGGGAAAAAGAACTTTGGTTTAAAGTGATGTGGAAGAAAGAAAGTGAGATGGATGGTATTAGGAGGCAGAGATGAGAAAATTGGAAAGGAGAAAAATGGGGACAGAAGTGACAGCGTTGGAGATGAGCAGGGCGAATGATGTGAAATAGAGTCTGTGACCAATAAATGACAAGATGGGGTCTCACTCCACTGTGGTTGGTTACACCTCCCACAGGTATATAGCCCACATGACAGCTAGCACCGTTGGTGTGCATTTTAAAAAGCTCTCTCCCTGATGTGGCTCTCGGGGTTAATGTAGCTGCGCGCTGCCGTGCATGTTCTAAAATGCAATTAGCGGGCATAAACTGAGGAAATGGTGAAAGAAACAGAGGAAAAAGGCTTGAGATGAGACAGAGGAATTTCAATTAACACTGAAAAAATGTTACTTAAATCTTCTTTTAGAAAAAGCCACAGGAAATTACCACATCTCTCAGTTTTCATTTTCTTCCATTTAAGATCTACATATTTCTTTGTTCTGCTAAAAGAAGAGAAAAAGGGTTTTAATTTACTGGTGAAATGCCCTTACTCTGAACAGGTACTTTTGCATAAGTATCTAAATATGTTTTAATTTGAACAAAAAGAACAGTTATTTCAAACTTAAGACTAATTAAAAAGAATTTTTAATACAGAAATGCCACCTTACTGAATAGTATATTCATGTACTCTACAGTATACACACTTAGTACTTGGCTGGGGCTACTTTTTATGATTTAATGCAGCAATGTGGTGTGCAAGGAAGTGATCAGCCTGTGACTCTGCTGAGGGATTAAAGAAGAAGTGGCCTTCGGCTCTTCTGCATTGTTTATATGGTAAATGGCCTATACATGTATAGCAATTCATCAAGTCTAAGGACTTGATGAAATTTCTGGACTTCCTCAAGTCCAAAGACCGCTACATTAAGCGCTACCGAATGTAGCGATTCATACTACATTCAGTCATTCACCCATTCATGTGCATGCTGCTGATGGTAAGCTACTCACTGGTTTAGTTTGATGTCTTTTATCTTTCTCTTTACCTAAATCTTATAGTGCTGCCCAATCAAGCACAGTGATCCCATTCTCATTAAATCAGGTGTTGATACTGTTGGCAGTATGGGAAAGCACAATGTGCTGGTGGAAAATTAAATCAGCATCTCCATAAAGCTTGTCAGAGAGGAAAGCTTAAAGCTTCCTGCTAGATGACTATTCTGACTTTGGACTTGATAAAGAAAACTGTGTGACCATCACCAGCAGATGAAAAGGTTTTTGAAATCATCTCCGATAGTGAAAACCTCATACTGCAACTCACACAACTTCGGTCCTGTGTCTCTCCAATCTTTTCTGAACTCTGTTTTCCAGATGAAATGCAAAAACTACTTTCATAACAGCAAAAAACAGTTTTTTGAACCACTGAATAGCAGCCTTGATGTATTTGTTCTTTACCCAGGAAAGACAGTTCTTGAAGCAGCTTAACTTAAGGAATGAGATATTCTTACATCTGTTCTAGACATGTGTGTCCGTTCTGGTTGGTCACTTTGTTCAAATTCTGAAGTCACTCAACTTGCCGTCATTATTCTTGTATACAGTTCTGGTAGCTGCCAACTTCTTTCACACTGAGCTTTGGTAATTTGCCATGCTTCTGGGGGATGCTAGTCACTGTCTGCTTAACCACCTCAATGTTGGTAGATTTCCCCATTGTTGTGGCCATAGCATTTTTGTCTTAAAAATAGTCTTAAGTTTTGCATTTTAAGTTTTTATTAGTTGTAAGCCATAATCATCAACATGACCAGAAATAACCACTTGAAATCACTTCATGTGTGGAATAACTTGGTACAAGTTGTATGGTTTGAACTAAATAACTGAAGTGAATGTAATTTTCAATGATTTCCTTGTTTATTGAGATGTTGTAGAACACAGGCTAACGTCCCTGTGAGTGGGACGGGAGTGATTTCTTTGTTTTTTTTAGTTAGCATGGACATGGCTTTGCTCTACTCAACATGCAGCAAGAGAGGCTGAAACAATCTTCTGCTGAGCTCAGCATCGTGGGGGTGTTCATGTCTGATTTGTGTGTCGCCCCTGCTTTTTTTTTTCCCCCATGAGAGTTAAAGTTGCCTTCCTCTACTCTTAATGAGATGGGCCGTACGAAGAGATGTCAACTTGCATTCTGTCTGTTACACCAAGTGACACGTGGAACCCACCTCCCATTTTCCTCTTCATTTCTGCATTTCCATCTGAATCCCACTGCCTTCCTAAGCCTATTGCTCAGGATTTGATTCCTTGGTCCTTACATCAGCTCCAAGTCGGCATTACTCATGCTGGTTTATGGCTTTGTCAATGAAATGGAAAGACATGAGTGTGATTGAACTCCAAGCAGTGATTAAATAAGACAGAGAAATGGGGAAATCTTCAATGATGTCTTGTGTTAGCAAGAAAGATGTACAGGATGTTAGAGGAGAAGGTGTGAGAGAGAATGGACAAACGAGGAGTCAAGACATTTTTGTATCTCTTATTGATTGACAGCACAGATCTGTGTGTGACTGAAGCATCTTTATCTTTTTCATCTTTCCTTACAGTGACACTTACATTTTCCTGTCCCACCTTTCACTCTGGCCTTACAATCGCCTCTCAGTTTCTTTTATAATTACATTTTCTTTTCCTCGATTTGTGTGTGTGTGTGTGTGTGTGATTGCTCGAACTGGCTGTAAGTTGCAGACCAGGCAGCTCTCCAAATGGAAAGAGATTTTTATCGCCTTGTCTAGCTTGCCGTTCCCTTGCACATCTCATCTACTTTAGCAGAAAAGGGCTTCCTGCCAATAGCATTACTGCAACTCAACCTACTGGACACAGATGCACACATATATATGAATTATCCTCGATGGAAAACACAAACTCAGTCACACACAGTAGCGAGCTGTCAGTCAGGAACTATGTCGTACCCGTAATTGAGTCTAAGAGGGATGGTGCTGAAGTGTTCCCATTGGAGGACATGCTTTCAAAGGAACAGCACCGACGAGAGGCTTAACAACCCGTGGATCACTGTAGTTGACAATGTAACGCCTGGGTAGAGCATGTAGCGCTGTGAAGAAAGGAGTGCTGAACAATGAAAACTAGACACCTTAATGTCTTCACTACCGCGGAACAAGCTGCCCTAAATGCTGTGTGCAAGTTTTGTCCTTCGCCCGTGGCCCAAATTCACTAGGAGACATTTTAAAATAACCCAAAAGGTGGCAGAAGTTGAAAATACTCTATAATTGATATATTTTTATCAATTTTATCAATTATACAAATTTGCCATACAAATATGGCAAATTTGTAACTGGCAGCCACAGTTTAACTCTCTGAGATGTGGTTTCCCTTGTCAGAGATTTAAAGTCTAACGTGGTTCTCTTAGAGTAGATTATCTCATTGACACTTCAAGGTGCCTGTAGGTTTTCCTTCATGTCATCTGCAGCGACTTGAACTAATGTCCAGGTCACACACTACACCTTTCACCCCCATACTGACTGAACAAAAGCTCCAAGTTAATTTGAAAAAAAAGTACTCTAAACCATTGTATATCAGTTTAAATATCAGTTTATCTTGGTAGTTCAGTGCTTTTATTAAATTATCCAAATGGAAACACTTTTAGGGTTAGTCACCAAACCACAGTAATGACCAGTAAAGGTAACTTGAATTTTTATGCTGCTCCTTAGGGTACAGTGCACCAGATTCAGTGTTGATCACATGCATTTAAATGGCTAGATAAATACGCACCCCTTTATTCCAGTAAAAGTACTTCCTGTGGTTCATCTTTGGGACTTGGAAACACTAAACAACATTGGAATAGGAAGCTTAGTTACTGAACAAATGATGTTCATATAGCACAAAGGTCGTGGGGGACCAAAGTAATGAGGCTACAAATCTTGAAACTTTTATAATTTAATACAGAAATAGAAAAACGGGACCCACTGATAATCCTTAAGAACCTGGCATCAGTAAATGCTTTTTAAAAAAGGGATCTTAAAAATCACTCAATTGTAACAGGCTTAGAGATAATTAAATCTAATCCATCACGCTGGGTTTTTAAGCAGACAGGACATTAACGCTGCCAACATTAAAGACAAGCAAAGAAACAGCCTTATCAAAAAGAACGTCTTTATGAATACTCTTTTCTTCATTTGCAGTCATCTCAAAACAAAGTGTTTATCCTTTTATTCTAACAGAAGTGTTCAGTTTAACCCACCAGAATGGACCCAACATGATTTGATACATTTTGAGGCTCAGATGAGGGTCTTAATTAGTTGGACCTTTGGTCATTTTTGTATTTGTTTCTGCTCCTAAGCGAAGACCTTAAGCAAATCTAGTTTAACTTTAGCAGAATTCTAGAAAAAAGAACAACTAGCTATATTGACCTTATCAGTCATGCTATGAAGTTAGGCAAGATACATTTTTTATTAAGTAAAAATTATCCTGAAGGACATTCAACTATTTATCCTACCAATCCTAAGTTTAACATTAGATTTCCTGATATGTTATGGTCAGTTTGCTTGTTTTTGTTGTATGATAAGGATATAATGTCCTTATCATTATATCTATTAAATAGATAAAAATCTATTTAATAGAGTACAGTTTCTGTATTTAAACTTTCATTATGAAAATGTTTACTTCTATGTATTTACAAGCCCAACTAGGGACTAGTTTGACTAAGTTAAATATGCAGAAATAATCTGAAGCTTTTCAAAAGCAATACGAATCATTTTTGCTCAGGAATATTGACTGCAGCTATAATTATTAGGAGTGACGGCATCCAGTGCCAGATTTTTGTTGCCTTAACTTGGATTGTCTATTGTGCAGATATTTACTTGTTTTCCAGTGTTGGTGGTAAAGCCCTACACAAGGTTAACCTTTAACCTTGGACAGCCTGAGTCTGAGCTAGTTAAGCTCAGCAACACTAAATACAAAACTCAATAATTTGGTTCCTCAGGCCAAAGAGCTTCTGTGAAGTGAATGGGCCAGTTATTAAACATAAATCAAATTCTCTTGTTGGCTTCGGGGCACAGAAAAAATCTACTTTACTATGAAGTAAGGGTGTAACAATATATCTGGGTCATGAGACAAGATGATACACTATATGAGTATATGGAGGTGGGGTGGTTGTTTCACAAATAGAGTATATATATCACCGATCTAATCAGCGAACAATATTGTAGTCTGGCTTTTACTAGTCCTCATATAGTTGTGGAGAATTATTTCAGGTCCTTCTGCTCAGCAGGTGTGAGACTCTATAACCATCAATTCTCTCAACAATATATTATTTACATAAAATCTTTTTTTTAAAGTAGTCTTATTTTTGTATGCTGTTTTTCATACATTTTTCATTCATACTTTGTGTGTCTGTCTGCTTTCACTTTGCTGCTGATATTCCCGAGTTTCCCCAGTAATGGACATTAAACAATACTTCTATTTTCCTTATGGAGACCGGATACCATCATTAATATTTTTAATAGCTGACTCTGACAATAAGACAGCTATTAACAGCTTTGTATTATAGTTTCAAATAAGAGTCCGGGACAAAGGGTGCCGAGCTTAAAGCACTCACCTTCACCTCTGGGACTCAAAATTGTAGCTTAGATTTATTTCGCCAGACAAAGTCACATAATCACATCATCTGGATGCTGGTTTGGAGGACAGGTGTAACTTTGAGAAAAACTACTGTAGCATTTTAATCTTAGATTTAATACCAGATAATCAACAAAATTATTTTTTTTATTTTAATAAATTTCAAAATATCATATGGTAGAGTTTTTTGGGGGTTTTTTGCTGCAGTGCTTATATGGACTTACGATAGGTGCGCCTATTGTTGACTAGTGTAGCAAAGGGACCTGCTGCCTCTTTGGGATTAGCAGCACAGAGCCACAGTTTGAATAAGAATTCAATATGAATATGGATGTGAATGGGCATACTAATAAGTGTTTGTGTTAATGGTCTTGGGAAAGACTTGAAATTGCAGGATAATGGCCTTTACTAGCCATATGGTGAGTGATCAGAGAGTCTGGCGATCCTGCTACGTTGTGTGATTTTAGTTGTCTGAAGCGTCATTTTGGCAAAAGACGACAGGTGTTTTTTGTTTTTTTTTAAATTGGATATTTCATAATCCCATAAAAAAATCCATGTGCTTGTATTTGTTTGTAAAAGAACAAAAAATGCAAAGACATTGGCACTCATGCCTCTAGGTGTTGGATAATGCACTTCTAGCACATCAAAGAGGAGGAGATTGGGTATTCTGGAGATGCCTTCAAGCCCCGGAGAGGGATTGATAGCTTCTTCTACAATTATTACACCTAATTCGCAAGGTTTCTAGGTAAAAATCATTGGCTTATGTACAACCGTGATCTTTAGTGTGGTAAGGGCTTTCAATGAAGCACGTGGATATCTGTAGTTAAGTGCAGCACCATTTTTGTTATTTCACTGAGGGTCTGGAGTTTCTCTTACTTTGTGTTTGACTTTGCATTTGCCAGTATGCCAGAGTCAGCAAGTATGCGCATGACATAAATGTCACTAGAATGTTTTTGTAAAGCTCTGTGTGGACATCTGCACACTCACCAGTTTCCTGCAACTGCACCCTGTTGTCTTCATCATGTACACATGCTGTCTTCATTGGTAGTTTTGTGGAAGGGAAAGGCACAAATAGGAGAGAGTTCCACTGATTGAGCTTTAGAGATTAGAATCAAACATAGCATATTTGCATAGTAAACACATGCAGCCTCGCTGTTTACTGAGATTAAGTTAACATGTCTGATGTATAGGATTTAAGTGTGGGCTGTAAAGCTTAACTGAAAGCTGTTTTTAAACTGCCGTGCAGAAGGTAAATAAAAATAATGCCTGGGAAGGTAAATTATTCTGGTAAAGCAAGCCATATTTCCATCTAAAGTCTGGGTCAGTAATTCTTGTGCTGCTGCAAATAAATAACAAAATCCAAAGTAAGAATGACCTTTTTCTCTGCTGACGAGGTGATCGTTTGGGACAGTATCACTCATGGCTTTCACAGTAAGTGATCTAAAGTAATGTTTTATATCATGCTTGCAATTTTCTGTACTTATAAACAATATCTACAATTTAGCGGCTGCTCACAATTATAAGGTTTGGGCACGGGTGCATAGTTTCTCACATGTTGGCCAAGAATCACTATATGTGGAATATGGCATGATACAAAGTTTGCAGAAAATAAAATCAAACACTATTAAAATATATGTGAGTTTCATATAATGTTTATTGGTTTACGGGTCCGTTATTCGCTGATTTTTATGATATATCTGGCTACATAAATAATAGATTTACGAAAAATATTTTAGGTACACTGAAAATAGTTTGTTTACTGGAATGAAACTGAAGAAAGACAGGATGAAATGGGGGTAAGAACTGAGGAAGGGACACATTTACTCATATTTCTCCCCTTGAAGTGTTTTTCAATAGGTATCAGCATGTAACTTTACCAGGTCAAATAAATCAAAGCTGCTATTTAGATCGCCAGAGATGAAGGAGTGCTTGAAGCTTGTCACCTTGTTTCATTTATGATAAATGAAACATGTTTTTATTTTACTCTGTTTTTTAAAATCTTGTACAATCATCTGAATGCAACTGTTTAAAGATGAGTTTTTATGGGTTAGTGGGAATAACAATCATCTACCCAATTGAAGATTGTGAATATGCTTTCAGCCTCCACAACGTGTCCTTAGGAAAGGTACCGAGAGGGTCTACTGATCTGCATATTGTAAATGAATGCGAGTGTTGTGAGTTCTGCTAAGTTAATGTTAATGCTGTACTGCATTGTAAAAGGGGTTTCAGGGGTCAGTATGGCTAGAAAAGGACCTGTTAAAATACAACTTCAGTCTATTTGCCATTCATATATTTGCCATTGTTAAAACATATGGGTTTTAATAAGCTCCTATATGTTTTTAATAGTTTGTCAGTGTTTTGGGTGTTTGCTAAGAAAATTGAAATAGTGACAGACAAGATATAAATACCGTGAAAACACTGTGAAAATACTGCAACTTATTCTGTGATAGCCCCCAGTGATGCCAAAGTTAAAATCCGTTTTGCACCTTCCCACTGGTTCTAAATTTGACAGCAATGCCTTTGCTCATCTTTAGTTCAAAATCCAAAATACTTAACTGATTGAACCTGAACTGGATAGGTCTACTAGACAGAGAATCTCAAGAACACACATTTATGAAACCATTATTATTTCTGTGAAACCTTTACATTTTAATTTTGCTTCTGTGACCTGGATGTGTAGTTACATCACTTGTGCTCATTCACACAGACAGATGCAAACCAGTTTTAACCTCTTTTCAACTGACCACAGGGAGGGAGCAGACATATGCTGGCACCTGTGCTCTCATGCCACAGTGGTAACAAGGGGCTATGTGGTCAAAGCGAGGTGTTTGCGTGTAAGAGGGGAGGAGCTGGGATGGCATATGCCTAATTCCCCACAGTGCTGGCAATTCAGACAGACAGTTGCTCCCTCATCTGCTGTACTGCTGGATGGATGCCTGGTGACAGAGCACTGCCACCCTCGCTTAGCCGCGGTCCCTCAGTGACTCTGTTTCTCACAGTGATACAACACATGTGCTGCCGCTTAGCTTCCCCACCTCTGGCTGGCATCACACTTGACCTCTGCTTTACACAAAATGATAGCCTAGATCCTCTTGGCTTTGGGTTTATAATCATTACGGTGACTGCCCTGGGATCTACATGGCAATGTGCCGCTTTTTAGGGAGGCAGGTGTGTGGAACTTGCCTAAAACCAAGGGCTTTGTACTCTGATTAAAATGCAGTGATTTGCTATAAAAGGTTTTACATACACACCCACACACACCCACACACACACTCACACACACTCACACACACTCACACTCACTAGTAGATAAAAATGGTCAGATGGCTGGGGCTATAACTGGTCCTGTCCTCAGGGAGGTCTTAATTGGTCACAGTGCTTTACCATCTGGGGCTGCAGCAACAATGGAGGAGAGATGAAGGTAACCAGTGAGAGCTCCTGGAAGGGGTGTAGAAGGGACAAAATGAGAGGAAAAACCAGCATGCACACCCTGGCAGTGATAACCTAAGAATTATTTGGACCATTGTATACCTGATAAAATCAGTTTATATAATACAAGTGGGAGGCTGCATGAACGATCGTTGGGCTGTGGTGTCCGTGCCTGTAGGTAGACAGAGTATTGCGTGGCCGCATCTGTGTGCTTCTGTGCGAGCATACACACTGTTATTGGCTGTCTGAGCAGAACTCACCACATGTAATAAGAACCTCCAGGACCGCAGCCATGGAGAAAACACATAAATCGTGTCTTGGAAGCTCTCTGTTTGTTTCTCTGTCTTTCTGAGTAAACAGTGTTTGTTGAAGTTTGTGTTTGTTAAAGACATGGGCAGATTGGATATCCAGAGTTCTTGAATTCTGGGAATGTCTGCAACTGCATTTGCTTATTCAAGAACTGAGCACTATGGAAATAGAAACTCAAAAAATATTTGTATTTTGCAGACTGTAGTCTGTACTTTAATATCTAAAAGATTATTCCATCCAGGCAGTCAAACCTCCAGTTGTTTAAGCATATTTAAAGCATAAATAACTGAAATATGAACACAAAAATTCACTGTGAACTTTTACAGTAAAAATGGCCAAAATACAAACTCAAAAAAAGTATTACCTAGAAAACCTTGTAGTTTCGATGTGAAAAATTAGTTGGAATCCTGGAAATAATCAAAAGTGATGGAAAAGTTGAAAAGATGATGAAGTAAAATGAAGGATAAAGACACTGAGGAGGGGAAGAGGAGGAGTGCAATTCTGAATTGAGGGACAGGAAGAATATTTGATGTGTTTAGGTATGATGAGTACATCTTTGATAGTCAAAAGGATTTCTGTCAACGATAGCTTGGCACACAGCACTCCTCAACCGCTCTTAGGAAGATTTGTCTTTCATACTCCCACCTCTCTTCAGACTACCCCTCCTCTCACACTTTGCCTTTTTAATCTCTTGCATACTCTCCATCTTCGCAGCACACTCAGTCAAGCTCTTTTTCCTGGCTGGGCCTCAATGAGAAGTAGTGTCGAACTGAGTGTGTATATATCGTATAGATATGAATGTGAGCTCCCAAGTGTTTGTGTGTTACTTAGAGTTAATTCCTCCTCTTCTGCCTTTGTGTAAACAGCGTCTCATATTAGAAAGCCTCTCCTCACCACGGATTCCTCTCTTATCACAACATTCAGCCTTTTAACTGCACGTCACCATCCTCCAGTAACAAAGCTCAAGCCTTCACTCACTGCCTACCTTTCTTTTCTTTTGCTCTCCCACCTTTTTCCTTTTGTTGACTCTATTGTTGAATTGTTTTCTACAATGAGAAAGAATGGACATATGCAAAATAAAGGTCTGTAAATACACTGTGAAAACTGTGGAAGTTTTTATTTGTTTTGCCACATTAACTGTCAGTCATATTTACTGTTTAGTTAGTGATGAAAATGGATAAAGTTCACCATGATCCCAGTAATTGGTAGGTTGAATACTTAAAGGTTTGAATTTGTTTCACTTCATTAAAGACATCAGAGCTGAAAACCCACATGGACAGCCGACATCATTCTCTTTGATGTACTTTGTTTTGAGATTAATAAAAACAGATAAAGGTTAAGGGCATGTGCTTTGGTTCATAATCTTGTAATTCCTTTACTTTCAGGTTCAAAATATCTGCTATCAGGGAACCAGCAGCAATGTTTCCTTATTATGTGGTCTGCATTTGTTACATTTATTTGTTGGATCTAAACAAATTTTATGCAAAATGAGTTTGTAGATGATGCTAGTCTTTAGAGAGAGGATTAGCAGACCGTATGGCATTGTGGGAAATGTTAACTTAGTTAAGTTTTAGGTGTGATTACTCAGATTACTGGTCTATTTTTGAAAGGAGAAAATTGTAATAATGAAAAAAAATTACATATTTATCTGTAAAAGAAGTGTAATGTTGTAGCAGAACTATTCTTAATATGTTTTTTTTTTCCATTTTGTTTATTTATTTGTTTTGTTTATATAAAACAATACATTTATATCTTCATAGTTTATAAAGATATAAATGTATTGTCATTGGGTAAAAGGCAGAG
Organism: Xiphophorus couchianus; assembly: GCF_001444195.1. Taxonomy (NCBI): domain Eukaryota; kingdom Metazoa; phylum Chordata; class Actinopteri; order Cyprinodontiformes; family Poeciliidae; genus Xiphophorus; species Xiphophorus couchianus. Next base: position 13,980,148 of record NC_040234.1, on the reverse strand, counting down.
TACACCCTGGACAGGTCACCAGCTCGTCACACTGACCTTAAGCTCTACCAGGTTATGAAATTATTTAGTCTTTATTATTATTAATTAGATCAGGAGGAAGGTTAATTAAAAGCATTTCTGAAATATTACGTAAAACCCCAAAAACTCTTAGAATGAAGGAATTTGACTTTTTACATTTCTGTGTATTTTTATATTTCTGCATTATTGAGAATATGGTGAAACCCATTACAGCGCTTTGCTCAATAAGCACAGTCAGCCAAGATATTGCATTTATTTAGATTCTTCTGCCTCTGGAGATAATCTTCTTAAAATGCTGTTTTATTTTTATTATTTTTCATTTCTATATACATATATATATATATATACGTAAAGGCTCATTTTGATGCTGTGTAGAGGCAACTTTCTTTGGGACAGTTAGAGGTTTTAGTATAAAACAGATGCTTGCTGCTGCAGGAAACAAGACAAAATTTACAAGGTTATAGCTGTATAATATTAAAGGCATTTATGAGTTACAGTCTACATGTCTCAATCCTAGCATTTTAGCTTATAAATAATTTGGCCTGTTCCAGGTTCTAAATCTAACCCTGAAGGACATAGAGAGTCACAACCCACAGATTCATCTATTTCAATATTTGAGTAAAGATGAAGCCAAAAAAAATAATAAAATAAAAAGATTAAAGAATCCAAAATCATAAAAGCATAGAAATTTATAAAAGATGTACTTACTGTTTGCCACTTATCTCTACAGGCTATTAGTCAGAATAAGCTAGAAAATATCAGGATGTCAGGGTATCTTGCATCCTTTGTAGTTTATACCGATAGTAAATAACTTGTTAACAGCAGAAGAAAATGTGCAGGATCGTCCAACTAGGGCAGGACAACCAAATGTAGAGCTGCTTCCAGAGGAAGAAAAACACATCATGTTACTTGACTTTCCTTTTAATAAAACCGAGGACAGTCTAGGCTTCACAAGCACAAAGTTATTAAATTCATTTGATTATATTTTGTACATACATAAGGAGTAAGTACAAAGATGCAAGCCTAACATATTCAGGGTATCCATTTAAGTTACCATAATTAACTAGCCATTAAGTGTACTAAACATGTCTCATCATTGGTGATCATCCTCACAAAAGATTTTTCCGCTTTGAATTGCTGTATTTCCTTGTAAATAGCATTGTGTTTTTATCATAATTAATCTCTGCCATTTTGCTTAGTAGATGATGCTGCTAGAATATTAAAGCAAGAGTAAATGCAGTGGTTTTGTTATGAGTAAAGTGTGTTTACGTTTATGTTTTAGGTTATTTCTGGAGGCACATGAGAGATTTATTCCCTTCTTATCACTGGCATGTTACACTGGCTCTATAAATGCTATTTGCACTTAGAGCAAAAACAAACCTTTACAATCAATGTGTTTATTGCAAATGTCTGTCTTCATTTTAATACAATCTGTTCTTTAAAGGCTAAATTAAAAATGGTTTACTTTCCCAGCAATTTCACTTTTAAAATTGTTTTACAAGAAGGATTGGGACACGGAGAACAGTTGATGCAATTTGGGAAGCGTTATACTCTACACAGTTAGTGGCTCATGTGCGGTGTATAAAAACAGCAATAAAATATTTTGTTGTTCAGTGAAAAGCTTAATAAAGAACAAGGATCAAGATTACTTTAAAATTATTTAAATTTATCAGTAGAGTTTCATGGAAACGAGCTCCATTCGCAGTGTAAGAAAGGAAGGAAGTTGCTTCTTTATACCAGTCAATTGGAACTGTTTATTTATGAGGAAAGCTGAGAAAATATCTCTCAAGTATATGAATTAAAGGCAGATATGGACATTATGTTCTATCTCATCTGAAAGAACTTCTTCAATTCTACTTTAAAGTTTTAGAAAGTCAGGTGTTCAAAGCAGTTAAGGACATTTGCCTCCGAGTCATTGAAGTAACCTGCGTCACCGTCTCACCTGTCAAAAATGTGAGTCATTTCTGTTGTCATTACCGAGTTGTTTACCGAACAACATGCAGGTTGTTTTTTGTCACAACTGAATAGCTGTGAAACTGCCTGGGGAGCAGAGTCAACTCTGCAATGCTGGAGAGGTGAGGCATGACGACCAACTCTTGATCTTGACTTTCCAAGGAGAGACTTTCACTGCAGCCCCAAGTTCTGTATTGGTTGTTCTGGAGGGGCATTTTCACATATTTGGATCATTTCTAATTTCTCTTTAGTTTAGAATTTATATTTCTTAGAATTTATTAAGTCTACAGCTTGATGGAAAAAAAATGTACAATTAAAAACTTATACAAGAAAGACTATGACATCACCAGTTTTTTTTTGTTTTTACATATGGGTCATATGGGCAGTTGCCCAGGGCGGCAGCAGCAATTAGGATGCAGAATCAATGAGGAAACGTATTGTTTTTATGTATGCAGTTAATGGGGAGTTGGAGCCCCCTATTTGACTATTTTACATGATTTGTACAGGATTGTGTTGAATTTTGTCTTAGACTAGGAATTTACATGTTTTCTTGCATTTTTATTGTTGCAACTGAAGGAGAGGCTTATAAAAAACACTCTGGATAGTTTGCTCCTTTCATATCTCTGTAGTTTGGTATGATTGTTTTATCAAAACAATCATATGAGATCAAGCTCAACACCATAAACAACAACTGGTTGGCCTTGTCATAGGCACATCGTCTCCTAGAAAAACATGAACCCCAGAACTATTTTGCTCATTTGCTAGACCATGTTAAGTTGACTGTTTTTAATAAGGTTCTGTAAAATCATAACTGTAGTAAAAATATGTTGAATGCCAGTGAGTTTGTAAAGAAATGAAGAACTTCTCCAGTCCGGTAGGCTAACAGTTAGCCTACCGGACCCTCCGTCTTAGGGTATTTTTGCAATTTCAAACAACTGGAGCTAAAAATGCTATATCTATGGAAGACAACACAGTATCAATGGGTATTAATTATATGCACTCCCTCTATTAGTTTCATGCCATTTTGTAAGCCAAACATTCCTATTATCATGCAAGTTAAGCCGGTTGATCCAACCGGCTGTATAGAGCTGCCTGAGATGCATGACAAAAGTGAAGTAAACTTTTGGATGTTTGTTATATATGTATATATTTTTTGTTGTTGCTTTTTCTGGTCTACTAGTTGGTTGGAAACTATCCAGCTGAACTGACAATCAGCCAAACAGGCAGAACAATGCAGCTGAAAGTCTCATGGAAAGAAACTTTTCAGTTTGAGTTGTTTTTAAGTGACAAAAATCTGGTTTAATGGACAGATAATTTTGCTGGTTTGCCTCCATCACTGTGAGAAGTTCTTTAATCTTCTGCATTTCTCTCTGATGTGGCATCTCTCTTTGGAAGGTACTGATAATAAATTTAAGAAAAATCACTTTAAAAATGCTAAACTAGCTTTATATACCTGGGGGCCTTAAACTCTAGTCCTCAAGGGACTTTCAGACCCACCTGAATGACATGGGCGAATTACCTCCTCAGTGTGCAGGGAAGTTCTCCAGAGTCATGCTAATGACCTAATTATTTGACTCAGGTGTGTTAAAGCAGAGACACATCTCAAAGCTGCAGGACATCAGCCCTCAAAGTCTGGAGTTGAAGATCCCTCCTGTATATTTCAAGTTTTTCTAATTCTTATAATGCCATGTTAATATAAACCAACAACCTGCCAGCAAAACCTGTAATCCGTGGCTGGAAAGAAAGTAGCGCCTCTGGAGGTTTCCTACAGTATTCAAAGGATCATTTGGACTGGTCTAGGTCAAGCTTGTTCTGGGACTTCACATATTTTCACAATCAGATGGAAATCTGTGAAGTTTAAAGACCGGGTCAATACCTCAAGGTCCTCCCCGGGCCTCTCAAGCTCAGTGTGTGTGTGATTTAATCTATGCTCTTAGACAGCTTTTTTCTTTTGGATGCTGCATCATTGTAGCATTTTTCTTTAAAGACAACTTTATATCCTTTGCATCTATGTCAGAGAGGCATATAGGAGGTTGTGTAGATGCTAAGTTTACACTTAGAAAATATAGGTTTGTTAAGATTAAACACTTTGGAACATGTGTGATGCTGAGATCATGTATGGCCTACTGACTGTTTTATAGTGGAATACATGGCAGCAGATCTTGTTTAGTTCCAGTTTGTTCTGTTATTAACCTCCTGTGTGTTCCTCCAAATTTTTGTGCTAATGAGCAGCACATCCTTTGAGACTATGGGGCACAGTGTAGCTGACTCACACCCCTCAGTGAGGGTTTGTTTGTGTGTGTGCAAAAGGGGGAATACCTCTGCACCATAGCGGAAATGCCTACTCGACTAACTCAGGGGGGTCAGAGAGCTGTCATTCCTTCAAGCTTAACTACCTGTGTGTTTGGCTGGGTTTACAAGCCACCCAGGTTGGCTGTTTATCCCTATTGTGCCTCTTTTAAGAGCTTGGATTTGTTTCTTTATTGCTGAAACATAAGATGACACAACCCTCTGCTTTGCAAAAATATATTTGAGATTTTCTTTTCGTGCTAAAGTCACGAACATCATGACTTTTAATGAGGTTTTGTGTGACAGGCAAAGTGAAGAAAGGAGACGTAATTTATCAAATTTCTAACAAGTAAAACTCTGAAGTGTTGCTGATACCCGCATATAAAGTCAAGTACCTTGAGAAATTTCTTCACATTTAAAGGGTCGACCATATTGTGATTATCTGCAAAAATACAACATGTCTGTTTCCTCTTGAAAGTTAGGGGTCAAATCAAACACTCTGGTCAGATGAAATAAAATCTTTTACCCTTCATGTAAAAGGTGGAAAACTAACTTCACAAATACCAATACCAATTTATCACAGAAGTAGGATCATGACCTGAGATTTTCTCACAATTTTTCTGTAAGGAAATATTTTGCCTTGGAGGACCAATAATCACACAGTGTGAACCTGGCTTTAGAAGTTGCAAAACAACTAAAATTCAACTAGAGATTAAAGAAAATGTGTTGGAAGGAACGGCCTGTTAAGACTTAAAAATGTCTATTTATAAATGTTCTCAATCCAATCTGTAAACTGAGCGTGAACTATTTTGCAAAGAACAGGCAAAATGTTGGTGCTGTTGTGCAAAGCTGGTAGAGACATACCCCCAACATTTGTGGCCGTATTTGCAGAAAAAGGTGTTTATGGTGAGTATTGACTCTGGACACACTTCTCAGATTATTTGTTATAAAAGAACAGTAACTGAAAATCATGTACTTTTCAGCTTCGACTTCACACTTGTGTTCTACATTGTTCTAGTCTTCTTCTACTTCCCTTTTGACTATTCCCTTCAGGGGTTGCCACAGTGAATTGTCTGCTTCCACTTGGTCCCATCCTCTGCTTCCTCTACTCTTACACTAAATAATTTCATGTCCTCTTTCTACACACCCATAAATCTCCTTTTTGGTCTCCCTCTCAGTCTCTTGCATGGTGGTTCCAAGTTAACCTTGGCATTCTTTTATTGATATAACCATTGTCTGTCCTATGAGCATATCCAAACCATCTTAGTCTGGCCTTGCTGACTTTACCTCTAAAATGTCAAACTTGATTAACTGATAAACTTGCCCCTCATCAGGGACAGCTTGTGAGCTGTGAGCTCCCAAAGACAACCTCCAAATCTTGAGCTCTGCAACCTTCAGTTCTGCTTCCTGTCTTTTCCTCAATGGTACTGTCTCTAAACCTTACCACATCACTGGTCTCACTACTGTCTTGCATACCAGGATATATTTGTGATTTACATGTTTGATTTGACTTAGGTTTTACGTCAGATGCCCTTCCTGACACAACCCTCTGCATTTATCCGCACTTGGAGCTGGCACAAGGAATCTTGACCCCTTATGGTGGTATTCTACATTGTGCTGGTCTACCACGTAAAATCCAAAGTATGTTTCAATCAGACAATCAGTACATAGATTTGTTATAAAATCTATGTACAAATCTTATAACATATATTTGTTATAAAGTCTATGTACTGATTTTATAACAGTCTATCTTCACAGAGCAAGATTGAGAATTGTATCCCATCTTTTCCCTTAACACACTCTGTGTTTATGGAATACTGTGTTGCAAAGCCATCGGGAGGAGAATGATGAACTGGAGGAGGAAAGTGATGAAAAACAGAAGAAGTGATAATTAGGAGCTGATAAGTCAGTTCACTTACAGTAAAAAAAATACACTAACCAAGAACTGCATTAAGTGGTGGCAGACTGATGGAAGGACTTCTTGATGAGAGGAGAAAAGCAGGCTGGGAATGAATGACGGTGTAACAAGAGATAAAGGAATACTTGGAGATCCCTTTATTAAATGTGGAGGCCAGTTTCTCTTTCAGCTGGTGTGACCTTTTATGTTCGAGTACAGGACACACATACACACATCCCCTCACACCCACTGGCAGTGATGTTTTGTTGGCAGAAGACTTCACATCTCCACGCTAAAATCTCATAACAGCAACTTTGAGACCTCTCATATCCTCTCACCCCTTTCAGCTATAACCTCCTCTCTTCATCTACTTCTTCTATTTCATTTATTTTTCACAGTTTTTGATTTGATTGGGGGTCATATGGTATTACAGTGTGGAGTTCTGCTTGATCATTTGAACGTAGTGTCAGACATTCACTGACATTATAGTTTCACATTTAAAACACTAGCGTTGGAGCAATTTGTTTTTAGCTGTACAGTTTAAATGCATTCTTAATCCTTTTAAAAACAGTGTATAGAAAACAATCATTTACAGAGACAGGATTTCTGCAATTTTCCACTGAGAAAAACAATAGTTTTGGATGCATTATATATACTCAGTCATGCAGGATATGACAATCCTAAGTTTTTAAATAGAAGGGAACTGAACCACAAGGATATTTTCCAAGTGGAATATTATGGTACAGTTTCAACATAACACCATTCTCTGACAGGAACACATTCACCCCAGGGATAAAACAACAAAATAGAAGTTCAACAGTGTGGTATTTTCAGTCCAGAGCAGAGGAATGTTCAGAGCTGTATACTAGATAACTTAACCAACTACAGAAAAAATGGCCCAACATAAAACCGGCAGCTCCTTGGGTCAAGACTCGCAATTAGAACTGTAGTGAGCTCAATTTGGGTTTAACACTGGAGTGAAGTCATCGACATTGAGTATGAAAACCCAATGATAAACTGAGGCGGTGGCATCCTCAGGTTTCATCTTTCTAACACATAAAGGGCAGCTCTGATCCTGATTTGTCTTGTTAGGTTTAACAGCTATTCACACCTTGAGACATTTGACCAAAACAACTTGACTGTTGCTGTTGTAAGAAGACATGTTTGGATATTCAAATGACAAAGACCTAAACTCTGAACCAAACTGTGGACAGCACCAGTGGGACCTTATTGACCTCAATACTGACCTTAACAGCTAGTGTGGTTGTTTTGACTACAACTTATAAGCCCAATAAGTCCAACTCATGATTAGATCTGAAAAAGCCTTTTGGTTGAGACATGAAGTGTATTCAAGAAATAAAGAACTAGTCCTTTTTACTTGAGAATTTAGAATGTTGCAGGCATGTTTTTTCTTGGAAAGTGTGGACAGAGAAAATTGTGAGCAGAGAAATAAAAAATATTTTTAGTATCCATCCATCCATCCATCCATCCATCCGCTTTTGCTGATAATGGTTTGCGTTCAGACAGTAGGATCTTCTGCCATTTGACCAGTGGTCTTACCTTCATTTGACAGTTGCATACGGAAAATGCAATACTTAATATGCAACAAAAGAGACATTAGTAAGACCTCCAATTTCCAGCTCAGCCCTCTGCTTGGATGAATATATTAGATAAGAAGGCTGACATATTTTGGAACCTTACATTAGTCAAAGAAATTTTGTAGATGCCAAAGAGCTACTATTTTATGCAAATGCAGGGCTCTGGTGTTTTAATTACATTTGAGAATGTTGTGCCAATAAAAACACAACTTTTAAAGCTTATATTCAGCAATGTGAAAATTACTCTTGACTCTGACAAACCCTTCAGATGTGTTTGTGTCAAACTTTAGACCCGAGTCAAAGAGGGAACGGTCGGCTTGTTATATATAATTACATTTTAATTCAACAAAATATACAATGGCTGTTGTTTTTTCAGATTGTTGATGTTTTGATTGCTAAGGTTTATATTCAGCTAAAGGTAATTTCTGCACTCTTTTTGATTGCATATTCTACACTGTATTTTATTCCAGTTTATCACAAGATAATTGTGAAATGAAAATTACTATCATTTACTGAGAAAAATTGTTGTCAATCTACTGACAACAATGCAGGACATCCCTCAGTCATATATTGCTTTAAATTCTAACAGCACAACTTAGGAAGTGTGGTCTTTGTGTTTTACTCCTGAATAGACTGATTATGACCTTTGCTGTTTCTCAGTCAAACCTGATTACAAATGCCATTCTGTTGGTGACAATTGCAACTTTGAAAATGCTATGACTTTAAAAAAAAAAAAAATTACAAACAACCAACCTCTTTTAATCAAGAGAAACCTTTAGTGGAAATACCCTTTGATTTTATATACACACCTGATTGACTGGTAGGGTTGCCATCTTTTAGAAATGAAAATAAGGGACACCCATCATGGCTTCTCAGGGTTATCATGGCCCAAATTGTCTGACTCTATGGGGTAGGGTGCCCAAGGCAGTTTAAAGGCTTATTTTTTATGTTGGTGTTTTTTGTAAAGGAGTGATTAAGAAAGCAATTATACATACATGGGGTGAGTCCGAGTTCCCAAAAATCTTATTGTAAGAGCAGCACTACAAGTAGAAGTAAAACGCAACAGTCCTAGAAGGACTTAAGCTTTAATTAAGTAAACATTAAAAAGTAAAGTCAAAAGGCTTCTCAAGCAGTGAGTAACTGTTCATAACACATGATTTAATATTCTAAAATTATTAATCAGACAGCCAAAAATATGACATTATATGCAAATCCTGGTATTTCAAACGCTGTTACCAAGAAATGTATACAGATTAGGGTTGGAGACTACAGGTCTGTGTCTGCTGCATTTTTAGTTAAACATGTTTGTTCTTCATTCAGTGAAGTTAATCACAGAGTAACCAGACATTTTACTTAAATAAAAGCAATATGTCAAAATCATGCTAATTAAAAGTTAACAAAAATATGTTCCAATAAAACTACTCCCAAAGGTTTTCTTTTCTCAAAAGTGCTACCACATCTGTACATATATTAAGCTTAATCAAATAGTTAATTAAATTAAATGGCATATATCTGCAGAATGTCTTATGACTTGAAAGGATGTTAGGTTATTCCAACAGTTCAACCACATTGATAAAATAAACTAATTCCACCTGTACACATGTACTGCTAAATTTGTTCAAGTGCTTGCAAAGTTCAGTTCTTTTTGTTTTCTCCACTGCAATCACTGACTGTGGTACCAGCGAACTGGTGCTATATCAGAACCAACTCTTACCGGGGCCAGACGAATGCTCATCAGGAGTTCAAGGTGGATGGATGGAAACCAACAATTAAAATGTTATGAAGCCCTTTTCAAAAGGATCTGTCCTGAGTTAAGCAGATCCTCTTAAATTTGGATCTGCCTAACTTAGGACAAAAATCCTTTTAAAACATTCAACTTTGACATTACATAAAAGTCACTCAGTACAGTAGTGATACTACAAGCTCATCGTCTCCATTGTTCCAGTTTCCTATCTGAATATTAGTTTAAGTTAATCAATATGCTGCTCCGGATGTGATTCTCGCCCCTACAGATGGTTCTTCTGACTCAGTGCTATTGGGTTTTTTTCAATGTCTTCCTCATAATAATTTCTTTAATCCCCCTTCAGTCAATATTTGTCAAGTAAATTTTCTTTGAATGTGTTTGGAAAAGAGGATGTTTCCTTCCATGTAATCAGTTGTGCCAAGCTGATGAAAGAATCGGTTAAAACTTGCTTCAGCACACGCTCTAGTTAAGCCCTGGAACTGGAGTGGGTGATATTCTTGTGATATTCCATAAAACTGAAAACCAACACATGACAATCAATTGTTTTTTTAATCACGTGGAAGAAGATGTGATTTGAAAAATGCCCATAAGCACATTTAGTGGAGGGCCAAACTTGCAGAGAGTAGACATCAGTGTTTGAAAGGGGAGCTTTTGCTTTACTCAATAATCAGTGGTCAGTGGCATTGTTTTTCTGGGTACTTCAGGCTTAATAGAGCCTTGTTAGCTGTTGCTTGTCTGCAACTGATAAGACCTGCTGACATCAGTCCTCATTTTAGCCAATAAGCTGACAGTTGCCATCTTAAAACGAGAAACATTTTGCCTCTCCTTTGAGCTTAAGTGGTTTTTCTCAGGCCCACATACATCAACCTTTGTGCACATATTTTGCATAATAATACACAAACTCATACAACTGAATGGGCAATACTTAAAAAGAACTGTTTTGTATTTCAAATTAAATTAGGGGAAAGGCTGCATTTGATCACATGCATATTTTCTATTATGGATGTACCCCATGCTGTGGACACCGATCCCAAGTGAAACCGTTCAACTCTTGTCCTTTTTTCTCCTACTCTTTCCTTTGTTCTCTATTACAGAAGGCTACCACATGTCTCTTATTTGCAGTTCCAAGTCATTATCCAGATATTGCCTCCTTTTTTTTCTTCTTTCCCTCCTTATTCTTGCTTTAAGCTGGCACCCTTGGGAACATAGAGCGTATAGGCCTCAGCTTACAAGAGTTTGCTCTCAGATGTTTGAAATAGTTTTTCTTGTGATTTGAGAAAAAAACTGTTATTTAACAGATTTGTAGCATCCTCTTATATTCAGGAAGCTGAAGACAATGTGAGGGACATTGTCTGTATGTAGGTGACAAAAAAATCTTTGTGTAATGTTTTTTTTTTTTTTTCATCTACCTGGACTGAAATCAGAGTTGTGTGTACTGGATGCATCAACTAAACGAACATTGGCCTTTTGCTCATCTTAGTTATTTTCTTCCTCTTTCTCTCCCTCCTCTGTCTTTTTTCATCCTCCCTCTCTCTTCCAATATCCCAGTAGAACCACTTCAACCCTCACTCTGACTCATCAGCAGCTCTTGCAGAAAATAACAAAGCCACAGAGGATGTGAATGGCTATGATGTTGGATTACAAAAGTCAAGTGTAGGCAGAGCTTCCGCACCTATTTTTCTATGTCTTACCTTCCGACCTAGTACATCTGCATTTGCTGCAGGCATTCTGGGTCACTGAGTGATGTCTGCTGTGTCTTGGGGCTGGACTCACATGAAGTAGAAGCGGAGGATCCCACCCACTCACTCTGTTCCCTTCAGTAGTGCTCTTAGTTTCACAGAGTAATTAACGATAATTACCCTGCTGGCTCTGCCAAGTGGCTATTTGCTTTGTAGCAACACACATGCACACAAACAGACACTCAAGACCTTAACCCAGCCCGACCACCGCTGAACAGCTGGAGCGGGTGTCTGTAAAATTGGTTAAAAGAAAATAGATATGAATATTTGTCACTTTAGAATATGGATGTAAAGTTAAAGTCAGAGATTTAGAAATAATCAAATGTGAATATCAAAAGAATTTGGTAATTTTTTGGTAATGATTTATCTTAAATATGTTGTTTTATTCTGGTATAATTGTCCAACCAAAAACTGCAAAAAGTTGAAATTCAAGAATTGGTTGCACCTGTTTAAATTTATGAGGTATTTTCATAAGTCCTCTCGGCAAATGAAGAATTTGGAGACAGTTCTTCCTCTTTCACTGTACCTTCTACTTTTACAGCACACTAGTATCACTGACAGTAAAACAGACCCTCGGCAAAGTTTCAGCACAATCATGCATGACAGCTGGCACCATATTCTTAGACATGAAAGTCTCACCTTAACTCCTCCACACATTATTATTGTTTTATTGAGACCAAAGAGCTCAGTCGTTGTTTTTCTGACAATAAACTTTTGCCTGAAACCTTATGACTAGACCTGAAAGTCTGAAAATGGCCTGCATACGCTGATATTTTGCGCAGTAATCTCTTACCGAGTTTTGAAAAGTAATTTTATGAAGAATCATTGTGACAATACTCCCACTCATAATTATTCTACATTCTATTATTCTATTATTCTACACTATGGGAGGATTGTACAAATTCAGTTCTTAATAAATAAAAACAGGCAGGTTTAGTTGCCAACACAACTAAAGATGAACATTTTCAGCAATGACAAGAGCCAACATAAATCGCAGCATTTCCTCCACTAATCAACCTCTCTTATGAAAAGACAGAAGGGATTAACCTTGACTCTCATATGCTCAAAATCCTTAAAGAAAACACAACATTTCCGCAAGCATTAATACTTAAAAACACAACACAACCATTTGATTTTCCATTGACTTCACATCATCTTTTCTGCTTTTGTAATGCCACGGTGTGAAAAGATGCTAAGAGCTGCATGCATGCCGAGCGCACAGATGACACTTCATGAATAATCATCTTTTCCTCTTCGTGTCATCTTTTGCAAAATCCCCCCCACTCGTCTTGGCATCCTTTAGCCCCCTCGCACTTCTCACCTCGCGTGTTTAGACTTAAAAGGCCAGCTGGAGGGTTGACAAGCGTCAGTCACTTCAAAAAGCTAAAAAATGTAAGGGAAGATCAGGAATATAGGGAGATGAAAGCTAATGCTCAAGATGGGGTAGAGCAGAAAGAGAGGTTAAAAGACTTACAGCGAACTGATGGTGTCGGTGCCAATCAAAATAACTGATAAATATGGAGAGTTTTTAAGTGCAAGTTTCAGATTTCACTTGATTTATTGGTGAACTAACTCGGTCAACAAAAAAGTGCAATTCCCAATTTTTAATTTCCGTTTTTGTTTTAGTCATTACGTTTAATTACATTTTACAGTCAATAGTTGAATTTAATTTTTTTTATGTCCATTAAAGTCATAAGTAAACAATATTTAAAAGATGACTTTTGGGACCTACAAAAGCTTGGATATTGTTCGCAGATTTTAAATAGTCAGAAAGCTGGAGTCTTTTCAGACACAGAAGGATAGTTTTTCCATACCAATCATTTTCTTTTTGTTGGAGCAACTTTTAAATTTTAGAGGAAAGACTGTTAAAAAATCAAGATCTCAAGTGAAACTGACATAACTTAAGATAATAGCATGAGTTTTATAAAACATTTTTTGTGAAAAACAGAAATGTCTTTCAACTAAATAGAAGTTTGAGTTTGTTTGGTTTTTGTTGTTTTTTTTCTCCTGGTTCTGCTTTGTCGATCTGTTTGGTTGAAGCCAGCCTGTACAGACTTATTCAATCATCGACCTTTTTTAAATTATCCAGTTTTTTTTCTCCCCAAAATTCTGTTGTTTTTCCATATGTTCAATAGAATCTACAATCTGTCGCACAAAATTAACAAATCCCCTGACATGTCAGTGTCAATCTGTTCTTTACAGGCTCTTCTGTTCGTTATTCCAAAAAAAAACTGTTTCTCCAGTTAAGACACTCAAATATATCACAAACTTATTTAATTTTCTCATAACCTTAACAATTGCATGCATTATATATTTGTAAATGTGCAAATCAAAACAGCTTTCATCATTATTTGATAAAACTTCTCCAGTGGAGTATCTCCAGATTTTTTTTAAGTTAAACTGATTTTAAATAAACATTAAAAGGAGCTTTTGACCTGTTTGAAATTGTGTCAAGTTCTTTTAGCTTAGTGAAGATGCAGATTCCAGTATGCCATCTAAACTTAAGTCACATTTAAGTTGCATAAATAAAGACTTCAGATGAGATTGAATTCACTCATGCACTCATGATTTCTTTGAAATGGCAAAATGTTCACAACATTAAGCTCTTAGCATTTGAAAGCCAAATATTAAATGTATCCAAAGTAATATTTTAAGGCTGTTCTGATGGTAACAGTTTAGCACCCAGCAGGTAGAATAAGTCACAACATTGTCCTCACAAGTGGTAAACATGAGGGTTAGTGCCCAAGATTGTCATCTCATGCTGTTCCTAATCCCTTGCAGATTGAGGTCAGCAGGGCTGTTGGAGGATCTTGGTTTGTTTACCATTTTAGCCTGTCAGAAAAAGGCAGAGACGGACTGATTTCGTCTGATTCTTGCAGTGCTTCGTCGCAAAGATGCGAAGTAAAAGTGTTAAATATCCTTTGAAGAAGTGCAGCAAACAATGCTGATGTCGCTGCTTTTTTGGTTTGTTTTTTTTTTTAGCTTTGCACAAGTGTATCTGAGAGGGGCATGTGAATCAGTTTGGCTATCAGGTTGGTCTTGGTGGGTATAGTTGTTACAGTAACTCTGGACTATTCTTAGCGGCCGCAAAGCATCATGTGGGAGGGTTGCTATGGCAAAGGCAGGTTGTAACGTAGGTGCGTCGTTGTGGTAACTGTAGGTCTATTTGAGGCTGCCATTCATTCATTGTTGACTTGAGTGAGAGAAGTTAACAACCTTACCAAGATCAAAATCTTATGTTGATGGAACTAAATACAATATATATATATATATATATATATATATATATATATATATATATATATATATAGGGCTGCACAGTGGCGCAGTTGGTAGCACTGTTGCCTTGCAGCAAGAAGGTCCTGGGTTCGATTCCCGGCCGGGGTCTTTCTGCATGGAGTTTGCATGTTCTCCCTGTGCATGCGTGGGTTCTCTCCGGGTACTCCGGCTTCCTCCCACAGTCCAAAAACATGACTGTCAGGTCAATTGGTTTCTCTAAATTCTCCCTAGGTGTGAGTGTGTGTGTGCATGGTTGTTTGTCCTGTATGTCTCTGTGTTGCCCTGCGACAGACTGGCGACCTGTCCAGGGTGTACCCCGCCTCTCGCCCGGAACGTAGCTGGAGATGGGCACCAGCAACCCTCCCGACCCCATTAGGGACAAGGGTGAACAGAAAATGGATGGATGGATGGATGGATGGATATATATATATAGTTTTATATAATGTTTTTGGACTCTTGAATTGACATCATTTTAGCTGACTTAACACTAATCTGATGTCTAACTGAGTAAATAGGGCAGATTGAGGGTCTACCTGACCAGAAGAGACTAATGTCAAAGGTAGTGTTACTACCTGGTTATTTCTCGTTTTTTTGTTTTTTTTAAAGAAATTGTTCACTTAAAGCAGCTTAAATGATTAATCCAAATGGATTATATTTACCAGACGATTGAAAGATCTGATAATGGTAAATTATCTTAATACTTTGATGTTTATAAGTGTTTCTGGAGCTGAATGAAGTAACTACTATAATTTCTTATAAAAATAACACAACTAAAATCTCTATAATGCTATTTTGAGTTGTTCTATTCTTTATTACGCAGTGCGCTGTCTACAATAAATCTCTGTAGAACTACTGACAACATCATTGAACCATAAGATATTTCACTGCTTTCAAATGTTGATATTTTATACAACGTGTGCTGACACTGAGCTTTATTTAGACCCATCTTATAACACTGCACCTCAAGGTTGGACAGCCCAAAAAATTTGACAAAAATCCAACTGAAATGAATGACGTCTATGAGAAAAAAGTGAGCAGACAGATTTTTATAATACTTCAGATAAGAAAAACAAGACCTTTAATGGTTTGTAGACCAACTAAAGCAGGAGAAATGTGAGTAAGCCAAGTAGCCGGGATAAATATGCATGATGCATGAAGACTTCATGGAGCCAGACTTCTAACATGATAGTCAGCCAGACTAAAGCTGCATTTGATTTTGACTCTGAAGTTGTGTTTCCAGTGATTACAGCAATAAAAATCAATCAGAAGCCCCAGAAAATAATCTGACTGCAAAAGTTTCACACTAATCCCAACTTTTAAATCCATGGCTGCCTCATGCATAAATCTATCACCAGTTTTTAGAACTGGTGATAGATCCAGTATTAAACCTAACATCTGATAGAAAAAACTGTTTTTACACTTTATCAGGTAGAATTTGCCACTATTTCCAGAACTGACTTTCAAGGTAAATAGAAGATTAGGGTCCTAAAATTGTGGAGAAATATAACAACAGTTACCATTATGCATCAGTAGATGGAAATTACAGTTGACAACATAATCAAGCCCTGAAAAATTCATCCCACAACACATTGTGGCAGCTAGTCTGAAGCTAAATGAAGTGCTGTGTCAGGCTTCAAGTAGCACAACTTAATTTTGGAGCTGACTGTGCCTTACCACTCCTGAAAGGCCTTTAAAAGGCATCCGAAAAGAAATACTCCCAAGTATAAAAGATTAGTCACCCATTGCAGACAATGTGTTAAAGGTGCAGATTGATTGCCACTGGAGGTAAGATGCAGAGGGCTTGAGGCCATATGATTCAACTTTGCCTTCACCATACTGGGCATTGAAGGATTGCTTTGAAAGAGAGGCCATCAGCAAACCACCAGTGCAGCAGAGAACACCCAAAGTCGGCTGTGGTTCAGAAGAGCTGAACAATAGGCTTGGGAGTAGCTCAATTTCAGCTCTGGCACCACCAAAGACTTGAACTGTCTTTTTAAAATCATTCTGTTGGAGAAAACAAGTTTAAGAGCAGATTGCATTGAGCTGTTATCACCCAGACGTCACAGCCATTACTAACAAATACTCAGCCCAAATCGGTAGAAAATGTAAAGCTTTTCAAACGGCACAAACACAATCTCCGTGTGATTCACATGTTAGTCATTTTTATCTCATAGCCCACAAATAAATGCACCAGCAGGACAGTTTTATGAGTTTTTTATTGCTGCCTACAACTTTCATTTGTATCCCTTGCAGCTAGATGGCTTTTGAAACACTCAATTTGAGCAATTTAAGGATTGTGTTCAGTCAGAGCATATCTGTGTTTTCAAGAATGTGGTAAACTATTGCAGAAAGCAGTTTGCTCTTGTTTTGACTTAGTTTATATATCTCTTGAGTGCAACACCTTATTAGAGTGCAACTGTATCTGACCCACTTGATTCTTTTTTAGTCTCGTTTCCTGCTGCTTTTGCTTTATGTTGTTTGTCTCAGAGTGGCTTGTTAAGCTCAAGCAACCAAATGTCAAGCCTCTTCACTCGAGATGCTGCAGTTTTTTCTTTCATCCTGTCTTTGTTCCTCCAGTTGTTTAATTAGCAGTGACCGATCCCTGATCTGTCTGTCATTAAACCTCGCTGTGTTTTAAGAACCAGATACACTTAAGAAAATGTGGGGTTTTCTCATCTCAATTAGTGTAATATGTACGTTCAGAACTGAGTACGGTACATTTAGCTCTTTTTTCTTTCATCTGTAATTAGTACTAATGTTGTAAGGGCTACATTTTCACAATTGATTATTTGATTTTTACTTTATTATTGCAAACTAATGTCATGCAATGTACTATGTAATGCTAACAATAATACTAATTACACTATATTAGTATGTTGTTACATTTCAATTAACTAAATATTTCCGCATTATTACCATCTTATTACTGAGGTATATGTAATAGGAATTATATTATATTAATCATTTTCCACCACTTATTTTAAATAAATAAGGACCATTCCTTTATTTAATCAGGTAAACCCCGTTGAGATCTAGATCTCATTTTCAAGAGGGACCTGAGCAAAAAATTTGCAATACATAGCATACATAGCCATACTTTAAAGGACTTTTTTTTTTTCAAAAGGGGCTCTGTTTAATAATAACCTGCCATAGATAAATATTGTTTTCATTATATATGCATACATATTAGACTTTCGGTCAGATTGAAGCTATTAGCTATTCAGAGGTGGACTAGAGCAAAATGACTTCCACCATAAAACAACTATTCTCTAAAATTTCTTGAATATTTATGCAAGCACTATTTCATGAAAATGTAAGCTAAGGATGCAACTAAAAGAATTTTGCCAGAATCTGCCAATTCTGATCAATATTGGATTTCTGTCTGCACATTTACTTTAATCCATTGTCATATTTGCATTGTGTCTTTAAGTTAGCACATTGTTAAGCCTGTATGCATTGTTTCAAGACCTCTAGGGACATCAGGTCAACAGGGGCCCCAAGCAGTTGCTTATGTCTTGAGCTGGCTTTGGTCAAGTATTAAAAGTGGGGAAAAAAGCAGAATGCAGAACATGCAGATTGTTCACACTGTCATTGTGCCAGTAGCCATATAGCTCTGGAAAAAAAAACCTCAACTTGTTGAAAAAATGTGGAGAACTTTAGTTTCCAGGCTTTGAAAATTCACTCAAAATTATCAAATCACTGTCATGTAGAGTTCCAGCTTCTAATATTTTCCAAATTTAGCTAAACATCTTATTCTTGATATTTATGCAGTGCCTTGTGACCTGCTGACCTTCTGACCTTGCTAGCATTTAGCTCTCAATAATACATTAAGCCCTGGAGTGCAAGAAGTTAAATCCTGTCTGAAATCCTCCATTTCCATCTTCCACACACACATTAATATACAATACTGTGGCTCCCTGATACCGGTCCAAAAATACTCGCTCAGCTAAACATGTTTCTTTAAAAAGCTTTACATGTTTATTTCTGTCGCTTTGCTGAGCGTTTCCAGCCTTCTGAAATTCTCACATCTTGATGTCTCTCTTCCTTCCTCGCACCTGAGTGTCCCACTCTCTCATCTCCTCTCTTCAAGCCATCTGGCTTTTTTTCTGTACTATTGTTTCACCCCTTACTTGTACTGTAGATAGAACTAAGCGGAATGTATTACAGTAATTTTTAACTTCATGTTTGCATATTTAGTTCATGCAATATTAATAAAATATCTGAGATGTTTTGAGGTGGAATCTTGTGTTGTGTTTACTTTAACAATCAATATGGTATGTAATCAGTCTGAAAGCAATGCTAAGAGCATCCCCAGAGGTATCTGGCTGTGCGAGATAGAGAAAAAGCCATCAACACGCAGTGTCATTTGAAAGTCATATATGGATGAGAAAATGGACGGCGGTCTCATCTGAACAAAGACTATTTAAATTAACGCCTTTTCCTCACACCTTCTTCTAAGAGTGAATCAGATTACTTGGCACTTAGAGCTGCATGGGTGTTTATTTTTACAGCCCTATAATGGTATGATAAATCAAAAATGCTATTTAAGCATTCAGCATTTGAAAAATTACACATGGTAAGTACAGTGTCTTCCAGAAGTATTCGTGCACTTTTAATAATCCACATTTTACAACAGAGTGCAGCAATCCAGATCTATTGGATTTAGATCTGGATTTTGACAGGCTCATTCTAACACATAAACAGGCTTTTAACTCAGCCATTCCACTGTAGCTGTATTGCAGGACTGATGTTCTGCTGGAATGTAAATCTCCTTCCATTTCAATTTCCTGTTGCCTTTAATAGGATTTCTGTCAGGATTGCTCTATCCCTGTTTCGATCAACTCTGCCAATCTTCCCTGTTACTGATGAGAAAAAGAAAGCCTACCCACAGCATGATGCTGCCCCCATGTTTCATAATGGTGGATTGTGTGCTATAATAATGTTGTATAATAACATGCAGCATTAACGAAATTCAACACATAACATCTCCTTGCAAGCTAAAATGTTTGATTTTGGTTCAAATGACCAAACCATCGTCTTCCACATTTGCTGTGTCCACCACATTGTTTGTGGAAAACAAGACTTTATCTTCTTCAGTCAGTTCTTCTTCTGCTTTGCACTTTCCACTCTAAAACTATATTTGTGGAGTTCATGACTAATGGTTACCATATCAAAAGTTTCTCTTAGTTATGTATCTCTGTAGCTCCTCTTACCCTGGCTTTTGTGGCTGCTTCTCCGATAAGGATCTCCTTGTTCAGCTTGTCAGTTCAGATGGAAGGTTTTGCCTTGGCAGGTTTGTGGTTGTGTCATGCTCTGCCTTATAATGATGATGATAATAACTTTCTCTTTTTTTCCATTTTTTTCAGTGATCCCTGACTCGTTGACAGTAACAGCTCCTCCCCAGACTCTGTCCAAAGTGGAGGGTGACACATTACAGCTCAACTGTGAGGTGTCTCGAACCACAATGCAGCATACACACCTGTCGGTCGGTTGGTACCTCCGGTCCCCTGAGGATGCGACTGCCCCACCTCAGGAGCTGGTCACTCTGTCCAGGGACTTTGTTCTACGCTCTGGAGGACCTTATCGGCAGAGGATGGCAGCGGGAGATCTCAGGTTGGATAAAACCAGTGCCACATCCTACAGATTGACCATTCACAAGCTCCAGCCAGTAGACCAGGGGCTGCTATACTGTCAGGCAGTCGAGTGGATTCAGGATCCAGATGGAAGCTGGTTCGCAATGACACGCAAGCAGAGTGAAAAAACACAGCTCCGCATACAACCGACTGGTGAGTGAACCCCCCAGCTTCATGTGTGGTTCAAGACTTCTTGCAGACCAAATCCATTGCAGCATTTTCAAAGTCACACAGGAGAGGTTTAATACCTTTTTGAAAATGTTTTCATCTGTGACTCAGTAGGTAAAGGTATGTCTTGTGATTAATGGGTTGTAAGTTCAAACACCTTTTATGACAGTCTAAGCCACTTTGGCGATTTGGCTTTGGTCAAGACATTTGACCCCTTTGCATTCTGGTAGGGGTCAGAGGTCCTGGTGGCACTGATTAGATGGAAGCCTAACTTCTGTCAGTCTGCCCCAGTGATGCTCTGACTACAATGTAACTCACCCACACAACTGTGTGAATGTGTACAAATGGAAGAATGACTGATTACAGTGTAAAGAGCTTTGTAATCCTCAGACTTGATTTAGCGCTATACAAGTGCAGACCAATTACCATTTACCATGACTCAGGCTGTGTGAACTGAAAGCCACTAGAGCAGAGTGCAGCAATTAATTGGACAAAACAATAGACAGATTTTTTTACTCAAGTTTTTCATTCATCAAAATAAGGACCTGAATCAAATGATGTTTTTGTCTAGTTATTTAACTAGACAAAAACATTGTTGAGATCTAATTTCTTTTTTTAAAGAGGGACCTGACACGATAGCAGCACCTAAGGCATTAAAACTGTCTGTGGGAGTAGGTTTTCTGTTGGTCTCTTTCTAAAACGAAAGCCTTCATTCTTGATTCATTCATGAGCAGTAATAAAAGATCCCCTTCAGTTTTAAAAGAAGGCAGACAGTTAAAATATGCACATCCAGTAAAGGAAATCTTCAAGATCCCAAGGTCTTTACACTGCTTACATTGCAAGTATCTTACTTTTAAAACAAATTAACTTTAAATATTTTTTGTGAGAACAATATACGTATAATTTTGGTGCAAAACTATTTATAATCACAGATCTAGGTTTGTTAGGGTTTGTATAGTTTATGCAGTCACTGTCTTTAAACTTCAGTGACTAGTGATTATTTTGTTATTTGGTGTTCCCAAGAGAAAAAAGTCTGGCCCATTTCCCCCTCATATTTTTACATTTTAGAACAACATACAGCAGAACACTTTCTACTAAATCCTTATCGATTAGTCATGATTACAAAAAGTACCCACAAAAAACATTTTCCTCTGGACATGAGTATAGTTGAAATTTAATAATACAGGTTATGTATTGAGATTGATATTTGCTGAAGACAAGTAACTGCATCGATCCATTCTGAATTACATGATGTATTTCAAATAATATATACTATTTATCCTTTGAACCAACAGTTAAATTGACAATGCCACATACGTATCTAAGAAGGTTATCTAGAGAGTTAAACATATAATAGAAACCTTTCATCTGACTGAACTAATGATTCAATTTCAGTTTTTCATCATTGAAATAATCCTTGGGATCACTTATACTGCTACCCATTGAACTCTGCACTGCATTTGCTCCAATCCAGTTTTTTTCATAATGGGCATAAATTGAAAAATGTATTTAAAAATTCAGAAAGAATAAAAACAGTGCACTTTTGCTGTACTGTCTAGCCTTCGTTTTTTCTACTTGTTGCTCTTCAAGTGATGCTCAGTGGGTTAGAGGCATGCTTAGGAAGAAGAGGTAGCCATATTTAAAGAAAAAACACATAAACCTCTGTGGATTTCTGAAAGGCTCCTGCTTGCTTCAGATGTAATCTCAATAGGTAAGTGCTTCATACTTTGGCCTTTTGCTTGCTGTTTTAGGAGAAAGTGACCTATTCCCCTAAGAGGTCACATTAGGAGAATAATGTGAATTGCCTTGCAGTTCCTGCTTACTGAAGCTACTAGTGGTTCATAGTTTTAACCAAACAAACTGACACATGGACACAAGAATCTGGGTGTTGAACCACCAACTCCAATCAGTAAACAGTTCTGCCCCCTCCACTTTCTGATTCACAACCACACATTGGAGACAAAGCGTTTCTGTGGGAACCAAAGAGAAAAATGGGTAATCACATCGGTCTAGATCCCCTCTGTCCTTTTGATAGGCACACACGCCTGCATGTGGGCCGGGTTCCTCTGATTGCTGATCAGTATCTCACGTTAAGCTCATTAGCTTACTAAAAAGGGCTTAGTTAAACCTCCACAGATTCCCCACTTTTGTATTTGTGTCTGTTTGACGGGCAACATTACAACCAATTCCAAGAATAAATTTAAATGTCTCAAACAGTGTGGGTGTTTGACATGGGAGACTTATGGCTTACACATAAACAACATCCCCAGGCAGCACATGGCCCAGGGTTCAGAAGCCAAAATGGATATTTTTTGTCCAGTTGTGCAGTTGTATAGTAGCATATTAATGTGAAATATTACAGACATCATCAAGTCTGTTGAAAGCAAATACATACAGAGAATAAGCTTCTAAGTAATGAGAAGGAAAATAAGATAAAGGCAGAGTTGGAATGTGAATGGAGGTACTTAATTATACAGAAACAATAGTTAACTCACTCACCATCAGTCCATCTATTGTCTGTACTTGCTTTATCTTGCATGGTCATGAGGCAATAATTGATCTCCAGAAGTCAGGGGGTGAAAAACAAGTTGTCCGCCCAATATAGGTCAACACAGAGAGAATCACACATAAAACCAATTTAGCTCCAGGAGTACCCTGAGATAACTCACATATGCAAACACCAAATAGAAAAGAACATTATTTAAACAAAAGACCAGCTTTATACAAAGCAATTACACTAACAATTGCCACACCATGCAGTCTGTTGACATCTCAATAAAATAAATAGGCCCAAGTATTATGATGGCCCTTCCAAAGGTTCATAGGATAAGAAACATCACACCTTCTTGTGACAAAGTTCTGGCCATCGCTCGTTAAGACTCTATGATTACAGCACCATCACAGAGGCGTACACCATCGCAATATGGTGGAAGCATGATAATCTGAGATGACATAAAGAGGGATTTGTCTTTGGGGGTGTTCTGGAAAACTGAAAAAGCCCAAAGAATGTGTTTGGGTGGCTGGCATTGTAGTATGTCTCATTAGATAATCATCTAATAAGGCCATCAGTCTCCTCACACACCAGAAGGACATGCAACAAAAGCTGCTTTATAGCTTTGCACATGCACATAGATCTTATCAAGCACTTCAGACCCACTGTAATGTATTCCATGCACATAAAGAGACTCTATGTGCTTCTAAGAAAAGGCCAGAGATTTGGGTGATAAACTGCTTTGCCTCTTGCTTTGGTGACTGTCTGATGCCAGCAAATCACTTCAAAGTGAAGATCATTTTGCCTTTGTCCATTAAACGCTGATCCGCTGTGGCCTGATGCAACTCGACGGTGCCCCAGCTAGTGCAACATGTATGAGAACAAGGGGTTGAGTTGAGATCTTCCATAAATCGAGTTTCAGATCAGCTCATGCTACTTCAGAGAAGAGACACCAAAAAGCTCAACCCTCAACACACTTCTTTGCTTCATCTTTCCTGTAATCTATAATTGATGCAGTTATTGTTACACGACAAAGAGAATAAGCAGCTGCTCGGCAGTATACAGCTGTATATCGGAGTGCTTAAACTTCGTTATGTGCATATTTTTTTTCAGCTTGTTTTTGTGTGCCTATTGCATTATGAGGGTGCAGCTTGCATGCCTTCAGGGTAAAGTTGCCTGTTTTATGTTTCACCTGTTTAAGGAGATATTTGGCAGTGTGTGCGATAACATAGACAAGAGAGGCAGCAGCTCCTCCATTAGGCTTCTATTATAAAAGATGGAATGGATCTCAAGACAGCTTCATCACTAGCTAATCACCCACAGCCGCCATCAGAGAGAGAAGTAACAGACAGAATCCTAATGCATCTTTCACTTTATCTGTTCTTCTCCCGTCTCTTACCCTCCTTCACTGCTCTTTGACCACCTCAAATGAACACTTTTCGTATTATTTTTGTATATTTGTTTCTTTTTCTTTACAAAGTGCAATACCTCACCCCAAATGCACCCTATCCTCTGCCCCATTACTGTAAACTCCTCCTAATATTGAAGCACTTTTCAGAGTTATGGCCGGATTTGGGTCACCCGCCAATCAATGACATTGATCTATTTCAAATATCCCAACAAAATATTTCACTGACCTCATAGAAGTACATTAGCTATTTTTGAATCCACTGGTTGTTCTTCTCTTTCCTGTTGCCAAGTATGTGCTCTCACACTGTCAATTTAGATTATTTTTTCCAAGACTTTAAGAAGGAAACAGTGAAAAAAGAACAAGTTGAAGTGTTACAATAAATAATGTCTACACTCACATTAATAGAGCTAAAACCTTTACATCACCTTATTGGAATCTATTTCAGTAAGGTAAAGATAGCAAAAAGCTATAAATTAATGAGTCAAATGTTAAATTTATCATGTCACTCTCATACATTTGCATATCTTGCTTACTACTATTTGTTTCTTCAATGGTTTTTTTTTCCTCAATTATTTGGTTTTAATTTTGGAATTTGAGTGAAGAACTGAACATTTTATTCCATTATGCAACTCTAAATGGATGGAAAGAATTAGAGCTATTAATTTAGACCTCTATCCACTGTCTCCTTTATGGTGACCTACATTGGGAACAAACTAGACTCAGGGGACATGAGGTTCCATCACACTGTGGGTGTGGTCACCACATAATGCGTATTATTGATTTAATATAAAGCAAATGATGTATAAAATAGTAAAGCACCAGCTAAAGGCATGTTTCCATTATTCTACCCTGATTATTTTGTCCCCTGGAACTTATTCACCCACTGAACCTTTGGAGTTGAATAAGCCCATTGAGAATCCTGAACCTGCATTGGAAATAATTTGACCTTGGAAATGCAAGACTTTAGTTTTTAAAAGGCTATTGAAAGCAAGCATGCTGGCATCAGCATGTTCGTATTAATAGAAAATATTAGCTATAAAGACAAGATATTGATTTCTTTCCATCCATTGCTATTGTAGACATTAATTACTATTGGTCAGTTGGCCAATAATTTTTGTTCAGATGCTGCTAGTTTGGTCAGTCACTCATCCGTTGTGTTTTTATGCATTAGTGGTTAGTGAACAAATACATTTATCATTGATCTCTTATTATATTATTCACCCCCACATCTATTGCTCTTCTACCAGGGGAGTCTTTGAAATTGTCTCCTTAATTGTGTTCTTTTGAAACCCTGTTTGTACTCACTATAGTTAAAAAAACAAAGTTGCCACATCAGTTGAATGCAAGCTTCTCAACTGTAAAATATTAAAGCAAATTAAACAGAACAGATGGACATATACACACAAACAAAAACAAAACTACAACCAAGCTTAATTTAGCCATGTGGAAGTGTTGGAACTATCAGTGTTAACGCTAATTGTTCACTTGGTGTGTGTAGGAGGTTGGAGCAAAACAGCAAGCTAAAGGGCTAAGTTATATTTTAATTAAATATATCTATTCTTAGTTCTGGTTGTGAAATATGGGAAATGGTTCCAAAGATTTGTCTTCAGAGCAGGGCACCGGATGCTTCATTTTTCATCCCATCTCTCCTCCCCCCTTTTGTTTCTTTTCTTTGAAAGTTTATTCAGCTGTTGCCAGTTTAAGTTCAAAATATTTCATTGGTTTTAGACATCAGAAGGAAATTGTTTGGGATGTTGGAGAACGAACCTTCACCTCACCCACACCTTTTGCTTCTTTATTAGAATTGAGTACATATTTGGCTGTTTCTGACTACTGTTTTTCTCTATGTCTCTTTCTTCTACTTAGATCGAGACTTCAGCATCCAGGTGAGCACGGAGCGGCGGTCCTTCATGGCCGGTGAGTCGCTGGAGCTTCGCTGCACCATAGAGGCGCAAAACGTCCCCGAGCGTTTCTTCTCGGTGTCGTGGGTTTTCAGCAGCTCACCGGTGGCCGTGGTGGGCCCCAGTGCCGTGCCTGTCCTGGGCCCTGGTTACGTTGCCCGTGAGGCAGCCGGACTCGTCACCGTGCGCAAAGAGTCTCCCAATATCCACCTGCTGAAGCTCCATCGCTTGAGTACAGAAGACGCCGGAAAGTACATCTGCCGCGTTACGGAGCGGGAAAAGACACCAACGGGAGACTTCATTGATCGCAGCAAACGGTCGCGCAATGTCCAGATCACAGTTCAACCACTCAGTAAGTATTGAATCCACTACATAAGACTCATTTCTCTTCTCAAAACTGATCTATACCAGACTGCTTCACTGTCTCTACCATCAGCTTTGAGTAAGAGGGAAAAGATAATGCTGCTTTTATTTCTGATGTGTTTTCTTGAGTGGATTGTTTAGGGTTGGTAATGCTGCTCTGTGGTCCTTCCCCATTTGCTTGGCTGTATGGGAGGGGAGTAACACTATAGGCGGATAATGGAGAGCAGTAGAGTCTGGACTAAAAAGAGCTAACAGCCATGAAATGAAAGTATGGAGAAAGAAAAGAAGCAGAGAAAGGCGTGAGGCTCTCCAGGGCCATATAAGTGGTTCCCCTGGCTAAATTAATGTGTTCTGCTGGAGCAGACCTCTTCAGCTGGCTCAAGCAGGGCTGCCCATTGGGGTTGTGTCAGGGCTGCAGCTGACTGATTCAAAGTTACAGTAAAACCTTTAAAACTGTGGTCACGATTCTGTTAACTGCCCCTGAGACTATTCCTTCCCTTAATCTTGGTGGGGGAATATGCTGCCTTCTTCTTTTTTTACTCTACTTTCATGTCCCTTAGGACAGGAACAGTGAGTATGGAGCCAGCTGCTACAAGTATAATAAAAATTGAGTGGGATCTCCTACAAAACAGCCAGTGTTACCTTACTTTTGCTGCTGCACCTCCTGCTAAATTAGAGAAAAAAATGATGGTGTGGAGCTTGCCGTTGCTCCTGAGGGAATATATGTACAAGGGAGGTTTAGCTTCTCTAACAAAAGACCCTAATGACCTATAAAGGATGTTTATTGTGCTTACTCAAGATAATAACCATGGCTATTCTTTCACACAAAAAATATTCTTTAATGCTTGACTTATCTAATCCATGTACAATCTTGCTTGTGCCTCCTTGCTCTAATTGGTGTAATAGGTGTCAGGTTAGTATTAGGTTGCAGCAGGAGCTACTGCTGATGAGTGGGATGTAGACAGAGCTGACAGCACAGAAAAAAAACCAACTGTAAACACCTCTGATAAATCAGAGCTGATGGATGAGTTTACATTTTCAATAGGAACGCAAGAGCATGTTCACCTGCCAAACTGGATCTGTTTTACACTAATAGAACAGCAAGGTTTCGAGAAAACTAGAAGAGACGCACTGTTGTGGAGAACACAGGTTATTTGAGAGAACAGGAACATTTAAAACATATAAGGTTTAAAGAGGATTTGAAAATGTAAATGAAGAAAAACATAAGAATCCTTGGCTTGTACCCATTACACAGATTCCGACCATTCTTTATTTTTCTTTAAAACGAGAGAATTAAGAAATAAATATTAAAAACAACTCATTTCATTTTTCATTTTTGCTTGAGATTCAAAGAATATCAATGTGTTTGACATGATCCTCACATCACAATTCAAACATGTGTGACACCTCACGCAAAAGTAGGAACAAGTTGAGTTTACATTGAAAACACATCACTCAATCCATGCTGGTAATGAGGCATTAGGGAAAAGAGAAGGTGCCTAGATGTCGTTGATGAGACGGTTAGAAGTGTTGTACCCTGTGTTTACTAACTGTATCTAGTAGTTGTAACACAAAACCAGACAGGTTTCTGGTTTTGCTGTGCCCAGTCACTTTTTTAAAAAACCCACAAACTCATTTGAGTTTGATCTTTTGCTACTTTCCAGTTGCAATTAGCTACATGGATGTGCTCATTGTCTTTCTTTGAGTCACACTAGCCATATAAACATTTAGCAGAGATTTTCCATTTTATGTATTAAATGCTAAAGAATCAGCTTCACTCATTCAGTAAAACTTGTACAGTTATGTTTATAGATGACTTGATGATACAAAAACTTCGAAAAGAACAAATTAATAGTACATCACTGCAGTTTTCTCTTAAGTTTTAAATATGGAGCAGCCAAATTGGATTTTGAGGTGGGAGTTGCTGCAACTTTCCCATGTTGTATCCCATGGTGACTTGCTTTATATATCCAGCTTGGAACTTGTATGTTTTTTATAGTAACAACAAACTGAAATAGTCCTGATTTAGTACTTTTTAGAAATATGACAGTATAGTTGTCCTTGGAAACCATAATGTTTATTGAAGAAGTACTTGTTCTATAACTTTTAACAAACACTAGAGTGCACACTTAATTATCTGATGCAAATTATACATCTACATTTCACTTCCTGCTTTACTTTATAAATCAGTGAGAAAAAGTGATACAATAAAGCTGTGGAAAAAAGTGATGAAGTTATTAAAATTAAAGACAGAGGGAAAGAGAGAGATAAAAGGGTTTCCCTTTATCCATTAGAGTGTGATAGAAACAAGAAGCAATTTTATTCCATTTTCAGTGAAGGCTCATGCTTATTAGGCGCAATGAGGATGGCAGAAGCATGAGGCAGAGCTTGGCCTAAGGGGAGGCAAAAACTGAGAAACACTCACAAAACTGAAGCGATTCCTCACAGGGGGATGAGATGTCATGCGCCAACCAGAGGTACGGGATGTTTGATGGACGTAGAAGTGACGTGAGCTTCGGCAAAGCAGAAAAAGGATGAAAAAATTTTAAAAAACAGAGCCGAAGAGAAGACTTTTATCCTTTCACTCTGAAGTGCCACTGAGCCCTGTGATCTGAGTCTTCTTTCCTGTGCGTATGTGGACTCGGTGAACAAGCTTCATGGGGTTCAGAAAGAGAATCTCAACCCTCACGCACACGTTCAAAGCTGTCAGTGTAAGAAGCCTGGGGCCAGTTAGTACTACATGCATGCTCCCATATTCACTTACAAGGATTATAATGGACATGAGCCACACTTTTACATACATTTGTTGTCCATTTAAGAAAAAATGTGGTTCTTTTTATTGACGATGGTCTCAGGTGCTCTTATGGTTTTTTTCTGTTTGTTTTTGTAACTGAAAAATTTTATTAGTGCTGTCGTTTGTGTTCACCGTGAGCTTGACTTGTCTTCGTGGTTAACAATGTGGTTCCAATATGGAACAGAATGGCAAAGTATGGATGCAGACCATTTTCCTACCACCTCAAAAATAGCATATTAACAAAAGCAAATGTGGAGTGTGGGTCACCTTAGAAAATTCAAAATACCTAAAGCTAAAGACACCAGGCCACTATCCTGACAGGTGAACTAGAGAAGATATTTTTTTTCCAATAGGAGCTTGCAAGTCACATTTTTGCTTTTATACATATACCTGACTTAACACTTACAAAAATACCCCTTCACTTCAGCTCACAATGTTTTCCTTGAGAATAGTTTAAGATGCCAGACTTATGGTAGCATGTTTATTGACTGCTTTGGTATGACTTATTGATATTGATAATCCACTGCGGTTTCATAAATGTGCTGCCAAAACTTACAAGTTGTTCTTTTGCATCTCGAACTTAAACTTTGCTTTATATGTCATATTTGATAAACAACATTTTAACTGCTTTTTGTGCAGGTCTTCCATACATAGACAGCTGCAATAGGAGTTAGAATATTTCATATAACACAAATTCTTTATTTGCGCAAGATAATATGCACAACCTTTTGCTTTCAAGTGTGAAATTGGTTGTACAAATTGCGGTACATTGCCTATTGTGGGGACAGCTGACAAAGAAAAATATAAACAATACATCCATCATCTGAATTGGGACTTACTGACTCAACTGCCAATTATTTTAAAAAGCCTTAATCAAGTCCTGATACGTGGAAATTGAATCATGAACAACACATGTTTATATAAGGTTTAAAAACAGATCTATTTCAAGGAATGCTTTTTTTATTTTTCATGGAAAACACTGTCCAGGTAACAGAAAATTGACTATAATTCCATTGATAAAGACTTTGGGGCGAGCAGAAACATTGTAAAATCTGCAGCATTGTTACCACTAACTGTGCTCTCTGAAGTGTGACAGGTCAAAATGTATTCTGTGGAAAAATGTGGATGAAAAAAGCCTTGTAGCTCACAGACCAGGACCCATTCAAAAAAGTTGTAGGCACTTTAAAAGATTTAAGGCGCTGTCACGCCCATTGGTCGGCAAAAAGATTGAAGAAAAGTACAACCATCAACTCATATTTGTTCCCTGGCCCGAAGCAGACTAGCGTTACTGTTCAGTAAAGGGCATCTGCTTCTGTCAGCTTAACCCAAAGCTGTATCTCAATGAAGCATGGCTGCAGCAGCATCATAATAGGGATCGATGAAAGACTCAACTTTCATTGGCGCTGTGTTTTAAGTAATGTTGCTACTACTTAAATTGCTACTAATTCATTTTATAGTAATCCATCATAAATTCTGTTTATACTGTATATCTATCAATAAAAGAAAATAAAATTTTATGTTTTAAATTTTCACCCTAGAAGAGAGTGAAATAAAGCTGCCAGTTTTATTTTAGGCATTGCAGCATTTCCCTCTGAATAATTCATTTTGGAAGTCAGACACAATAAAATTACCAGCGACAAAATGATTTTCTGCTTTTGGCAGTTTCCCATTTTCACCTCACACCTGCCTCTCTGCCACCCTGAGACACTTTGAAGTAGACATGAACACAAGTTTGCCATCACTTCCTCTGCTGCACACAAACCCCCTTTTTTAAGGTTTAATGCACTCTTTTAACAAATCTACATTAGAGATTGTTGTTGTTATTTCCTGTACAAAGCAAATAGTTTGTTCTCGTTATCATCTGGAGCTCAGGTCTTGAAGTCTAAACACACAGGAATTTTACAGTTTTAAAAGCACATTATACATTCAGAAATCTATGAACAATTCACACATAAATAGCAATCACCACTGAGAGTCAAATGTTGTATGTTTTAAATAGATTGTACAGAATGTAACTCGATGTAATTGATTGAGTTACACTGACTGAATGACAGACGAGAGTAAATTTGTCGTGATTCAAGCCAGAAATTAATATAGGAGTTTAATTCTCAAACTGCCTGCAAAGGCAGTTATGTAGTTATGTGGAAGTATCAGTCAGTGTAAATAGCATTGCATTCAAAAAAATCAGAGCGGCTTGTGACACTCAGGCTTCGTGACAAAAATACTGTCGGCGGTGATCTAGTGAGGGTTTTACCACGAAAGAGGGTACGGTGTCATAGAATGCAGAAATAATTCTCTTCCAGTGAGGCATGACTGATATTTTTGCAAAAAATACATTTATTATGCATTTTGCCTTTTTGTCTGTTAAGCTACTCCGTCATCTTTTACTAACTTCAATTGAAAACATCTAATTCCTTATTCATTCAGAAAACCTAATTATGTTCTAGTTCTCCCCGATACAATCGGGTGTTGCTAAAGCTTAAAGATTTTTCTTGATTTTGTCGAAACTTGGAGCTTGCAGTGAGTTTTTACTATCTCTGTAGTAAACTTGAGCTGACAAGCAAAAATGTAAGCCTGATGGAGCATAAAACTATGGGTGCACATGTAAACAAAGAGGCTTCTAAAAATTTGTTGTACTTATGATTTTTAGTAAATTTGCAACATTTCAATATATGCATATAATGAGACACACTGATTCTCATCTTCAATCTTTTGTCTGTCTGTTTTCTTTATTTCTACAGAGAACAACACCACAGTGTCGCTATCTGCTAACTCCTCTGAAGTCCTCGAAGGAGACCCCATCCAGTTGATGTGCTCAGTCAGCTCTGCTATTGCCCCGCTGACTGTCGTATGGCAGTGGACAGGCAGGCAATCAGCCGGACCGATCCAGGAAGTAGCCTCTGTGGATCGGGACGGTACTGTTACTCATGGACCCAGCTACAGAGAGCGCTCCGGTTATGGGGAAATTCGTGTTGAGAGGGTGCGTGCTGACATTTTCTCCCTATCCCTCTACAATGCTTTACCTGGAGATGAGGGTCAGTACCGCTGCTCAGCAACCCAGTGGATTAACATTGGCACCGAAACAGACCCAAACTGGGAGAAGCTTGGCGAGCAATCAGCCACCAAAACAGTCACAGTAAAGACTGTTGGTAAGTTATACCATATAAGCCTGGATTCTCCACCCCAAATGTTGTGCATTTGGAAACTTGAATATTATTGGAAAAGTTCAATTTATTTCTGTAATTCATTTCAAAAAGTGAAACTCCAAGCCATGCTGCTCCCGTTGATGGAGTTATTAATGAAAAATACCAATAATCAGTGTACGCTGCTTTTTATTAGGCTGCCAGTTTTCAATTTGTTAGTCCTATTCAATAAATGCACATATATAGGGTAGCAATTTTGAATTCTTATTTGATATCAGCATTAGTAACCTTGGATAACATAAATTAAAACTTAAAATATGTTCATGTTTATCCAATGAATCTACTGTATATAATGCATGACTTTTACCTATTAACACTGAGACACATTACAGTAGTATATGTGGCATCAACATTTTACATGGGAAAATATTGCCTTTAATATGTTATATACTTTGTTTCCCTTCCAATTGAGTCTAAATGCAGCTGCAGGAATGGGGGTTAAGGGGTTAACTGGGATTCATTGTTTATGTAGTTCAAATATAGTCTGCTTTTTTAAAATGTCTTGAAGTCAGTAAGGCATGTAAACAGTCTGACTAGCACAACGAATGCTACTTCAACACCAAATCACACTGAGCCATGTAGTTTGTGATTTGGTGAATGGCTCAGAAAACACATGCAGTCCTCACATTTGAACATCCCATGGTTTATTCGTGCACCATTTAGGGGAAGGAGCAATTATGAGAGACACACACTCTTAACACTACCTGCCTCGTGTCAAGAGCAGTGCTCTTCCCATGATGCCAGGGATAAACCTATACACGCCAATACACGCACGCACACCCCCACACATATGGATTAGTTAGAATAATTAGAATGGAAATGCGGAAGCAATATGTTTCACAGTCTGCGAGTTTCCTCTGTCACCGCTGAGTTAAGCTTAACATTCACAGTTCAGGCAGAGGAAGCCACTGGAGCGGAGCAGTTTGGAGCTGGCAGGCCACAGCACCAGGCGTTCCCACACTCGCACGATCGAGGGATTAGCTCCCTGCAGCAGCACAGAGCGGCGCTGCAGAGAGTAGATGTCAGTTTTTAAGTGGCCATTTGTCAAGTTGGAGCAACAAGAACAACATTAGTCTGAGGAACAAGAGACACATTATGCAAATGTGGGAGAAGTCCAAAGCTGCTCATCGTTCTTGGGTTAGACTCCTCAACGTCGCCTCCTCTTCTTGTCCTCCATGCTTGTTGATCAAAGGATTTTCTGAATATGCACCGTTGCGTGACGGTCAATGTGTTTTTTACTTTGGCCCTCATTTTTCTCACTTTACCCCTCCAGCTGCAGCTTTATTGAACCTAATCCTCCCATGCAAATAGAAGTCTGATTTTTCTTCCAGCTTCCAGCTTGTACAACTGTTGGCGTGATTTTTTAGTCCCTGTTCTTTTTTTAACTAAAAGGAGGGAAAAAAACTTCTGCTCCAAGTTTTCTGTCTAAGCACAGATGTTAACCATGTCGTCAGAGTGAACCAGTTAAAGGCTGTATATCTTCATATTTTATATATGGCTGCTGCACCCTCATTAATGGTCTCCATCTGATTGCTAGTGGTGAATAGAGGGATGTCCTCTGGAGGCTTTGCGTAAAGTTTTCTTTTTTACCTCAGCTGACTTGCTTAAAGGGGATTTGTCCGGTTGCCTGTTTAATTCCCAATCTATGTTAATGGGATTTTAATCTACAGACCAATACAGAAGATAATTGGAAAGAGAGAAAAGGAAGTGAAATATTGTTTTCGGCATCTTTTTTTAGAAATATAAATCTGAAAAGTATACAGTGTGTTTGCATTTTCTTTCAATTTGGTTCCCCAAATCAAAATTCAATTAAACTGACAACCATGAGCAGTCAAATGTATAGTGAGGCGCAACTGCGAAACTTTCAAGGCCTGCTTGTCCATCAGAACTGACAGCCAAGAGAACATTAATCAGAGAAACAGCCCAGAGGCCCTTTATGACCTTGGAAGAGCTGGAGAGCTTTTTGCTCAGAGGACAATTAGTAGTTGTGTACATTGTTAAAAATATGTCATGTTTGCAGTCTATCACAAGAAAATACATAAAAGAAGTTGTGTTGGTCAGATACGGCCATCCCAATGCTGAAAAAGGTTAGTGTTAGCATTATTGCATGGAGCACATTTTTATAATAAGGACTGGGATCCTGGTAAGAGCTGATGGAAGGGTGGATTGAGCTACATACAGGGGAAACATTGAGGAAAATCTTTAAGAAGCTGGAGAAAAACTGGTAAGATGGTTCCCCTTCCAACACGACAAAATGCACACAGTCCCAGCTACAACCGAATAGCTTAGCTCATTTATCTAAATGAATCACTCAAAATTCAGACCTAGATCCAAAAGGAACTGCAGCACAGCTTGAAAATCCATGTTCCATTCAGTTTGACTGAGCTTGAACTATTTTGCTAACACGAATATGCAAAAATGTTAGAGATATACTACCATAGACTTGCAGTGAAAAATTTGGTTTTACAAAGTTTCGACTCAGTAGGCTAAATACCAACTTGTTAACATGTTGTGTTGCTTTGTGTTGTTCTACCACATTAGACCGATGTGGAAGATCAACCACAGTGCTTGGTCTACCACTAATGGCAGATTTTATTAGGATTTTTATTTTAAATCCTAGTCAAATGTATCAAAATTTGCGCCTGCAATATGACAAAATGTGGAAAAATTCAGGTGCCCTGAACAGAAGAAAGACCTATGTGAACAGGCAACCTAGTGGTATGTCCTATTGTCCTAAGTACAAAATACAATATTCCACAAAACAGTGATTTATAGAAGAAGTGGCGGGATGGACAGATGGATGGGAGCAGTTTTGTCAGGAGATGAGAGATAGAGCGAGAGCAGAGACTTATTGTCTGTTAGGGAATTATAGCCTCAGGCGGTCGTCCCAACAGCAGCAGCCAAGTTTGGACAGAGAGCCATTGATTAGACGCCCTGAAGGGCACCAAGGAGGATGGCTGTCAGAGGATGACACAGGGTGAGGACACACTAAAGGAAACAACAGGGCTGTTGACAAGAACATAATGGAGGAATCTGCAAAGTCTCAAGGAAGTACATTGACAGGACCAAAGTTGGCTCCACCCCATTTTTTTTCTCATCCATATATCTACTTTGTCCTAATGAGCAACCATCAACATACTCAAAAATAGTGAGAGAAGAGCAGTGTTATTATCATTATTGTGTCTTATCTTTTGATTTATTTTCTCTCTACCTTGGCCTCCAACAAAGGTATGTTTTGGCTTTATCGAGCCAGGCAAATGTTTTTGCCTAATGAGGACAGTTTAGACTTGGCAGGAGCTGCGTGTACATCGAACATTGGTGCTTAGAGGAAATCTCTCCCTCGGGTTTCTTCTGTTACATTACCATTCATTTTCAAGCACACTAAGAAACAAGTACAAAAGCCACTTATACAGGCCTCTAGAATCTTTGGCTATGAAAATATAGGGAAGAACTTGTGAAGATTTAAAGCTTCTTTAAGTATAAGTCAATGTCCTTTCCGTCAATACTGTCTGTGTTCCTCCAGTATGGGGCTTATGCCTTTTAGCATCCTGGCTTTCAGCAGGAGATTGTACCCCCTGCATCAGTAGAGACTAGACTTAATTACATGCACAAGTCAGCGTGGCTCTATTAGAGCCACTCAGCAGAACCAATAAATCTAATAGAGAAGCCATATGACTATGTGTGATCTTAACCCCCTGTGCCCTTCTTCTCCCATCACCCAGAGTCTTCATTTATGGTGTCGGCCTCATCGCGGACGCCATCGATCTCCTTTGGAGATTCCTTTGACCTCCTTTGTCTGGTCAAGCCTCGCCACAACCCCAGGGTCCCCACATCGGTCACCTGGCGTTTCATGCCAACTGGTGCTCAAGATGACGATCAGGGAGAGTTCAAGGACCTAGTGACGTTCACTCGCGAAGGCACCCTGCAATGGGGAGAACAACTGCTTGGTTTGGGCACTCGCACCACTGTGGACCGCTCACACTCCAACACCAACTTCCGATTGTCTGTGACCCGCGCAGGGCGCCGCGAGGCTGGCAAGTATCAGTGTACTGCCATCCTGTGGAGGAAGAACTATGACAACAGCTGGAGCAGAGTGGCTAACCGCACCTCCAACCTTCTGGGCATCAATGTCCTTCAGCCAGGTAAGGCTTTATTTCCCTTTGTCTAGCAGAATGAACAGAACTGCTACTCAAACAGTAATAAAAGCAAGGCAAGTTTATTTGCCACACCAAATTTATATAGTAAAATGAAGGAACAAATGTAACAACTAAACATAAAACAAAAAAAAATAAAAAATAGGAAAAAAAATAAGCATCACATGAAAGTAAAGAAGCAAAAATTTAAAACAAATAGCTGAAACAATATCAATTTGAGATATACATGGGAGTATACATGTTATACTCCCATGTATTCAGGGAGTTATAACAGAAGTAAGATGCACAGGAAAGAAATAAGACTTTCACTTGTTTAGTTCTGGTCCTCTGAACACAAAACACATCTCTGATGATCTAACTAATTAGGTATTTATGGTTTGTACTCGACAAGCAACACTTAAATGTGTTTGGTGAAACACATAGATTCATTAATGTTTTGAGAGACTGATTTTTTTAAAGTCTTTATTTCTGTTAATTGTGATGAGTTTTTTTTCTTTTGTAATGAGAACACATTTCTAGGAGATTAGAATATTACATCTTAATATTACAATAATGAAAAAAAAATATTGTAAAACAAAGATGAGAGGTTAATAACAAGTATGTTCAAATCTACTTTCATAATGTACTTTTAATCAAAACAAACTAGCTTTTACACAACACATATTCCAATCCATTGAGCTGTGTCTGTATCCTTTTTCTCACAGGGGACCAGTTTATTGAGTCTGCTGTGATATGATTGATTTCTCTGGTGTTAATTAGGTCTCTTTAGGTGCTTTTTGGATAAATTGTGGATGCTCCGTCTTCTTTAACCTCATTGATTCTAGCAAGATCCTGCTCTTTAAAAATGAGTTATTTTAATAAAAAAATGAATTTAGACATTTCTGCATTAAGTTGCAGGCTTTTATGAACACAAACACAGTGGCTAAATCAACTGTGATCTCTGTGTGGTAGCATACATAGAGTATGCTGTCACTAAGAGACTGCATACAGTTCAAGTCAGATTATGGACTACTACTGTAATAGCAGTCCATAATCTGACTTGAGCACAGGGGACATAGTAATCCATGAGTGGAACCTTGAGGAACCCCACAGAAAAATTGTTTGTTCAGATTAAGAATTGCTCTAAATTGTCCAAATCCACCAAGTGCATTTATCAGAGGACCAGAATGTCCTACCCACTTTTCCAGTCAGTCTGTCAATATTTATGATCAACTGTAAGAAATGCAGACCTGACATCCAATACAGAAGTCTTAGATGCATCACTGTCAATGTTATTTAAAGCATTAAGCAACAGCACTGAGACCAATTCAGTTTCAGTGCTTTGAGCTGAACATTTTACTTGTCTTTTGATCTAAAGGAGTACCAGCAGCAGCAACAGAACTCTGGTAGTCTTATTTAATTGTTGGTTATCAACATATTATTGGTAAACTGCTTATCTTAGTGGTCTTCACCAATAAATGTTAGGGTAGGTTACACAGGAACCACAGACTGACATGTACAGACTTTCACATGCACACACAGGATGAATCTACCAGAGCTCAGAGGATTTCTACTGGCTCTAATTGCGCTTAGTCTCTGGTTTAGCAACTAATTGTAGTGTCTCTGGATGTCTGCCTGTGTGTATAGAGCAGGGTGGAGTCTTCTAATGGAGTGCAGCGAATAGATTGCTAAATATCCCACAGGAAGAGAAAACTGAGCGAAAGTAGTGGGCAAGACAGAAGCAAACGACAGAGACAGAGAGAATTAGGAAGAGTGATGAAGAGAGAGGGAGCGATCTGTCCTTGAACCTTTTTCCTCCATGGAGACATTAAACCGTCTAAGCCACCCTCATTGGCCCTTTGTGTTTTACACACACACACGCACGCATGCACACCCACGCCTACAGACAGAGCCTAATTAGAGGAGGAACACAACACAAAAACATGCAGCAGAACTCACATTTGCCCAATTTGGCAGAGCCTGTTGTGCTTCAGCAGTGTGATATTTCACTTATTCAGGTGTATGTGCCTCGGGCAAAAAGTCATTCTATTAATAAAAATATATCCACAAATCTTAAGCTTTTAAATCAGAGCAGCATATAATAGTCTCCCCTGCAGTTATAGTAGGGGTTAAACGTGCTGGATTTAGTGTGAAGTATGTCAGTAATTTATGTGGAAGGCATGAGATGTAGGTTTTCATCCCCCAATCATGTAGCAGTTTTCCCACTATGTTCTATTTGTAGCAAAGAATGATGCACATAGGCAGGCATTCTATGTTTAGGTGATGATGTATAAGATGCTGCACAGCTTTCAGAAGCAGGCCTCAAAGATCAATTCCACTTTTGAAGTGAACCAGAGGCCATCTGGTCACGTGTAACACAAAGGTAGGACTCCCATCTATGTTGCTATTGATTGGGCTGTGTGCACAAATTCAAGCAGATATAAATGGACTGGAATATAAAGGCACAGCTAAAGAAACTGTACAATACTTGTAATATTTGCCATTCACCCAGAACAGTCTTACGCAGAGCTTTTCAGCATGTGGACCAACGAACAAACAAGTCGGGGTTAATGGTTTAGAGGTGGTTTAAAGTAAAGTTGGGTAATATATAAATTTCAAATTATATGAACACTTTCACAGTGCTCTCTTAGGTCCATTTTACTTTTAATATTAAAACACGATATAACTGCAAAACCTATCATGTCAAGGTTGTCAAGCTAAACTGACAGGTCAGGCAAGGAGATAATTAATCAGAAAAGCAACCAAAGAGAGGAAGAGAGGCAAGCGGAAGCTCATTGCTGAAAGAAAGCCAGAAAAATTTACATGTGCGATGTAGGGGACAGGTTTTCTGCTCAAATGAAACCTTTTTGGCCTATTTAGAAAAATCTATGAACAGTCAAAACCAACAATGCATACCACACCGAAAACACCATGATTAAAGTGAAACGTGGTGGCACTATCTTGGTGTGGGGATTTTCTTATCATTTAAGTGAGTATGTATAAGATTATGTTCAGCATTCAGAGGCAGACCATAGTAATCAATTAGTCTTGATCTCTGTGGAAGGGATCAACCAGATAGTTGTTCTTGTTTTAGCATTTTTCCCAGAAAACTTGATTGAAGCTTTGCTGGTTTATCCAATTAATTTTCTGTCATAACGAAGGGGAGAATATTTTTGCAGATAGCCTGAATATGAGGAACTCTACTTATTTCTAACATTTAAAGTAAGCAATACCTCGCATAAAAACCTGCAGACAAGTAACTTCACACTTTTCCCATCAATGTACACCCCTACACACAAATACAAACGGATGTAAATAGACTCCCACAGAGCCACAGCTACAGTACTACTCATGAACATCTGACCTTAACCATTGACCCAAACCAGACTTCCTCCTCTGAGCTCTTCAGGAGCAATCATCCTTAATGCTCATTTACGTTCCTTAAACCGACACAGCTTACTTTGTTTAATCTTAAGTAGAAAAATCTAAAGAAAACACACATTTCCTCACACAGGCAGACTTTCGTCCTTCCTTTTGGAAGCAGTCTGTCTCCTTGACAAAGTGATCTGTTACCTTGGTAATGCCATCAGTTTCTGTGGCGATGTGATCAGTTGCCAGGAGAAATCCAATCATTTACCTCAACAGCGCAATCATTCTGTGTGTAAGGCCACTTTCTCATCAAGCAGGGAGTGAGTGAGTAATTCTTTTATCTTAACACTTACCAAGGCCGTGTTCAGTTCTTGCCGTGCCATCCTCCTCTGTTGTTCAGCCTTCGATTATATCAGTGATTCATTTCTCAAAATGTAGGCAGTCCAAGTGCTGAATGCAATTATTTATTACCTCGGGTAAAGATGTTCAAGAAACTTTAAAACAAATCCTTCTTTTAACTTAAAAGAAATCAATAAATCAAAATACAAGATTCACTTATTTTTCTCAGGCCTCCTTGATCTGTTGTCTGCATTAACCTGGAATCATCTCACCTAATTTCGCCAGTTTTCACAACACACTGCAGCAAAATTTCAAGAAAAATTCAACCTTATTTTGGATGTAATTATTCACATACAAATTAATCATTGGCACCAATAAAAATCTCTGTAAAATAACCATATCCAAGTCCTTTCTGAAGTTCTCAACGTTTTGATGTTTGTCTGAGTGTTTGGCATGACTTCTAGTTTCCCTGGGGAATAAACATGACATGACATATAGAGCTAGTGCTTTTAACAATATGCCACTTGGTTGGATAAAGATCCATCTTGTCACCACTCAGTGATTTTTATGTTAAAAGCTATATCTATACAGCTTACTGTTAGAGAACTACAGCAAAGCGTAGCTTCAAGAAGTAACAAAGTCTTCATATCAAACATTAGACTCTTTCAAATGCTTGATGTTTTGAAAGGATTTTAGGAAACAAAGCCCTTTCTGTCCTTCCATCAAGAACGTAAACATGCAAAGCTTTCTGAACTTTACTTGGACTAACTGGAGTCATGTACATTGATTAGATAAGACTCAGATTGAGTATTTCAGCAACATTTCAGTCGATTTATCACACTGTTAATCTGTTTCCATTTCTAAGGCCATAGGAAACCTTGTGTGAGTACTTGGGGTCCTTACATTTTTTAGAAATACCAGGAGACTTTTAAAAAATAGGGTGATTTTTACAGGAAAATGTTAAAATGGAAAAATCAATTCAGCAATTTTTCATTGGATTTAAAACTCTTCCATTTCCATTGCACTCCACAGGCCTAAATCCCATCAGAAACTTGTGAGATGAACTGAAGTTACAAGTCGAATAAGAAAGGACCATGACTTTGGATGGCTTAGAGAAACTGTGCAATGTCACTGAATAAAATCTATTTTAAAAGTTATTTCTTGTTAGCAAATGTATAGGCAGCACAGATGATAATATAAAACTACCTTTTCCTTAATGTGGAAGGTATTCTCCACTGAAACTGTTTCTTAAATAAAAGGAAAGATTTACTTAGATTTTTTAGTACTAGATCACGATTCTAGTACAGCCATATTTATATTAATATGGTTGCTGCTCTATCAATCACTTTGCCTCATGCGTCTCTCCTTTTATCTGTACTTTTTTGTGAAAGGTAAACCAGTACTGGCTCAATGAAGCCATTAAAATGTTGTCTTGTTCTCAGAATTATAGGATAAAAGAGAGAGAACGTAATTAGGGAAAAGCAACCAGATGCTAACAAAGGGAGTTAAAAAAGAGTAATGCAATTTGTTAATGCAAATACTGTACATATTACTGTGCATGTTCAGTTTATTGTACAAAAGCAAGTGGCCCTGTGGATGTGCCTCAGAGAGCAATGCACTTGCTATGCATATGCTTCTTTGACCCCCGACACCCAGAATCAAACTGCTTCTCTCAGCTTTATGCTGGTTCAGCACATACTGTAGACTACCACCCAACATTCAAGAGAAAGTTGCATACACCTAATATTATACAGATTCAAATCGCATAATGACCATCCTCATTAAATTATTATGGGACTTCAAAAGCAAAGGAAGAAAACAAGCATTAAAAACCGAAACCCTGATCCAAAGATCCGCGGTCCTTAAATTAGCGGGAGAGACGTGTTGGATGTAGATAAAAGCTGGACCAAACTCGCACAGAAGAAGTCAGCTGGTCAGCGTAATATTTTCTTCAAACTGTGCCTCCCAGAGCTTCCTCCTGTTCCAGATTGGTTTAGCAGCACGCTGCCTGCGTCCAAGTCCCAGGGGTATTATAAGAGGAGCTCACCGCTGTGTCTGCATTTGCAATACTTTCCAAACGTTTTCATACCCCTTGAACTTTTTTGAACATTTTCTCACCAAACCACCACAAATTTCGGTACACTTTATTGGGATTTCTGTGATTGACTAAGACTATATGAGGTATGTTTATAAAGTTTGTGGAAGGAACATGTATATGTGTTTATTTATATTTATGTTAAAAATGCCTATACATTTGCCACAAGAAATCTGAACTAAAGTCAGATTTCTTGTTTATGTGGCAAATCTGACTTGTAAATCTGATTCTTATTCTGGTGTCCTTTAACATTTCTGGTGGGTGGAGACTGGTGAATTCATAATAATGTAAAGGGCACCAAACTGGCTAAAGCCGGCATGCCGCTAATTGTCTTCAGAAATCACCAGTATGTAAGGTGCCAATTCAATGCTATGAAGCTTACCAGAAATTGCCTGCGATGTATGCAACCATGCTCTAATAAAAATTGCTGTTAATGTTAATTCAATATTTGG
Organism: Xiphophorus couchianus; assembly: GCF_001444195.1. Classification (NCBI taxonomy): domain Eukaryota; kingdom Metazoa; phylum Chordata; class Actinopteri; order Cyprinodontiformes; family Poeciliidae; genus Xiphophorus; species Xiphophorus couchianus. Next base: position 13,937,279 of record NC_040234.1, on the reverse strand, counting down.
AAGTGTGACCAACATGGACTGAACCACTTCATTCACTTCCTCTGATGCTATTGCTAAATGGCAGCAGAGACTACAATTCTAAAACAGTGCAGAAAATCAATGTCATTGTTCACAACTTCTCCTTCTGATCAGTAATTGGCCAGGTGGACGTTCCTACCGGAGGCAACCCAAGTAAACGGGAGAAAGCCCAGACTTTGCTGTAGAGATTTGAATCGAGCATAATAGCACAGACAGGCAATGGCCAGCCTGCCTGCAGCCCAAACTTACTGAACTTGTGTTATGTTGCAAAAAATTATTCACTTAGTATGCATACAAACATGAGCCAAACCATATATCTTTGTACTTTCACTTGAAAATTATGCACCACTTTTTGTCTGTTGCATAAATTCCCAATAACATACACTGAAGCTTGAAATTGTAAGATATAGCAAAAAGTTGAAAGGATATAACTACATTTGCTAGGCACTGAATAATAATTTTGCAGTTATTGTAAAGTTAACCTAATGCAGCAATTGGACATTTGAATTATCCACCAAAGGCTAGCTACAGAAAACTATTACACACCGGAGTACAAGCCTCATCTTCCTGCAAGAATGTGCAAACGCACGGTGGGATTACCTCCTAAAGCAGAAGTGTAATTATCCAGCATGATGGAAGATGATTAAATATTAGCCAGCACTCGGAAGGATACCCAGAAATGCACAGAAACACAATATGCAGCCTCACATACAGCGCAGGAATGATTAGATTTCAGCTGATTGAGTTTTCTCTTTGTCTCTTTCTGAAATGCAATAATGGCAAACACATGTTCAGCATGGCAGATCACCAGGGAAGTCCCCGTCTCTGGTACACAATCTAATATCATCTACTCATAACCCCAAACTACACCGGCATACACACACACAGCAAGATGCACATGAACGCCAGGAGACAAAAAAAATGCCCAAAACTAATTATGCAGAATCTTCTCTAATAGAAGCACCGTTTGGATTAATGATAATTTGGGGAGATCAATGAGGGTTTTTTTTTTTCTTTCATCTTCATTTGAGTGTGTGCAAATGCACGTCAGTGCGTGTGAGTCTGGCAAGGGGAGCGAGATATTAAGACAGTCTGGTTATTGGCTGAGTTAGAAAGATGATGGTTATAACTGGGGGGGAGGTGTCCCACTTTGAGTTTTTTTTTTTTGCCATCTCTTCTCTCGCACCTACTCTTTGCCGACTACCTTAACTCACTCAGTCAAACATCACGATGCCTTCTTTTTACTTCTCCTTTGAGTGACTCCTGCTTTGAGTTAGTCACATAATCCTCTCACCATCTTTTCCCAGATTCTCATATGCTTTTTCCCTGTTAATAAAGTGTGTCTTCCTATAATATCGTCTAGATGTGCTCTATTTTCATGCAACTGATGTAGCTACCACTTAGCATTTATTGATGGTGTTTACATCAAAGCAATAATTGGAGATTCCCGCTCATCAGGCCATGAATTTGAGCTGTCGATCTTCATTACGGCCTCATCTATTCCATCTTCACTCGCTACCACTCCGTGCTTTTTCCATATTTTGTCCTCACTCCCTCTGTAAGCTCCCTAATGTCTTCCTTCCCCTTCACTCCCACTCAGCTGCATGTTCCCCTCCTCACGCCCCCAGCCTCTTTCTCACTCCTGTGATTTTTCAATATTTTATAATTCCCTACTTTCCTCCACCTCCTCCCCTGCAACATTCTCTCTATTATATTTACATTTTCCTCAAATAGCTTTCATTATTGCGTGAATAATAAGTGTATTGCAGTCATACAGCTTTTTTTTCCCGGTGTTATTGTTCGTGGCGGAGTGGTAAATCTTTTCTCGTTTTTGGTTGCAGACGGATGTAGTTTGTTTGTCTTTATCATTCCTCTAAGTTCACCCGAGTGCACACACCACTTGACTGTTCTGCCGACAGTTTATACTTCGCATATTCAAATAATCAGAATGCACTCAGAGACCTGTCAGTCTTTTGCATGCACACAGGACCACAGAAGGTCATGGCGTGTGATAAATAGAGGCTTGGAGGGGGGTGCACTGAAACAGAAAATAATTTCATAAAAGGCTTTTGATTAATTATGTCTGTTTCAGGCATTCAAGGTCAGGTTCCTTCCTAGTCGTGTCTTCCTTGTCTCCAAAAACCCCCCTCACATTTCTCTGTTATGACCCTCACACAGGCACATTTTTCTGTCAAAGCTAATCCAATCTGGGCTTCATTTCCTTGTTCGGCCCAGTCTGCCAACACAATGAGATTCCCTGTGCCCCTCTATCTCTCTTAAGCACCTAAGTGTGCGCGTGTGCACGTTTTTGAGTCCTGCTGCTGCTGTAATTGAAGTCGTAACTCAGAGCCAGATACAGTACAGTTGCTCCCCATGTAAATCAGTGGCTAATGGTTGGAGCAAGCAGAGCTTCTTCCTGAGCGCACGCATACGTACACACACAGTGCTTGTCATTCTGCAGACTGCACTGACAAAAGAACCACTGTTCTGTGTGAATAATGAGTATTTTATGTTTTATGCTTATTGGCAGACCTCCTTCCAAAACACACAAAGTCATGCAGACAAGCTCAGTCTAATGTGTCTCTAATATGCTCCCCCTTCAAGCTCATACTTTAGGTCATGAGTCTCCCAGAGTTTCCCTGCAAAATTTCCTCTTGCCCACTCCTTCTAGATCTGCCGTCCAAGTTTATCCTAACAGTTAGACAGGCAGACAAAAAGAAAAAAAAGTGCATTTGTACTTCACCCCCTTTAGCAGTAATGTAGTTCATCTTTTAGGGTATCCATTTTGTCACCACCAACTCTGACCAGCTTCTCTAATCCTGCTGAAGAACAGCATCCCCTCATCTGCCACCTCTGTATCATGGTGGGAAGGATGTGTTGTTCATGTCAGTGTTGGATTTCCACCACAAAAAGAGTCAAATTTTGGTAATATCTGACCAGAGTTTCATCTCCTGTATGCTTGTTGTAACCTTTATGTAGCTTTTGGTACGCTGGAAACATGACTCAGTGTTGCTTTTTAGCTATGCCTTTTATCTTGGCACTCTTCCATAAAGGTCAGCTTTGCTGAATGCACCACTAATTGTCGACAGATGTTCCCATCTGATCAGAGCACCTCCACAGTTCTTCCGAAGACACTATAAGCCTCTTGGTTGCATTTTTGTGAATGCTTTCTGTGCCTGGACTTTCAGTTTAAGTGGATGGTCATTTCTTGGTAGTTTTGCAGTTGTTTCACACTTTTTCTATTTTCAGACAATGGCTTGAACAATACTCATTGAGACGTTCAACGCTTGGGTTAGTGTTTTGACCTAACTTTGTTTTAAACTTGCTGTTCTTCACATCTCTACTGTTATTTGGTTCGTTTGTTCACTGATGTTCTATATCAAACCTTTGAGGAGTTAACAAACAGCTGCACTTAAACTGAGGTTAAATTGTGTGCAAATGGACTCCATGTAAAAAGGGGTAATTTCTTAAGGCTTTTCTTTGCACTGAATTTTACTTCAGGGTATCAGATTGAAGGGGGATTAATACTAATGTACACCATGCTTTCCCAATTTTAATTGCAAAATGATTTGAGATTATTATATCTCTTTTTTCTAATGTGCATTAACAGACTACTACTTTAAAATCTTCCAAGGAGATGATCCCTTTTGCAAAATGCATAATTTGTTGGGGGGTGGGATATTGGGGAGATTTCTTAGGGCTATTTATACAGATTTTAGACTACACACAAGAAAAAGGCATTTTTCATTAAATTTGATCAAGTTTAACAGCTTTTTAGTTTGACTCAGACATCAGTAGATGTATTTATAAGGATTACTTCTTACATTTTATTTATCAAGTGGATTTATAACTTGTAAAGACAGATGGCAGCTTCTTCTTCATGTCTTTTCAACAAAGCTTTGTACAGGATTAAGATCCAATTACATACAGTCTAATAAATTTAAGTTATACTACAATAGCATCAAATTCAGCAGATCATATAAGTAAAAAGGCTGATTGGAAGTCGTTGAGATTTCAGCAATGACTCATTCTTATCAACAGTGTAGCAGGTGGCTTCGGAGATGAACCACCTCATTTTAACATGAAGGAACTTTATACACAACCAGGTTCAGTGTGAGCAACCATGTGTTATGGCCAGATGAAGAAGATAAGGTGAATTATTTTACAAATGATAAAAAGATGTGCTTGCATTTAAAGCGTTAAATATAGCCAATCACTTAAAGATTGTAGCACCAAATCGGTCCAGAATTATTCATTTAAAAACAGAATGACATGAAGATCTTTTCATGGTATGCATCTCCTATGGTTCTTTGTCTAAGCGAGCATCGAAACGGGACATGAGCAGCTTGATTGGTGGTCTGTGAATGACCAGAGGTGCCTCAAAACTGGGCTTTTTAGTGAAAAGGCCTATAGATATCCATATTTAACTCAGCCAGCGATGAGTCGTGGTAATATCCTTCTGACACAATGGGATCATAGATACATCACAGTCATTAGCATAGAAATTACACTTCAAGCTCTCCAAAGGAAGCCACTTTTCATTCAGAGGAAACTCTGAATGAAAAGTGGTTTTCATTACTTCCGACGTTCGTTCGGCCTGCCCTGCCCTATACTGCTCCTGTTTCAGAAGTTCAGTAAGGTCATTGTGTCGTTTTTTGTTTGTTTTTTATTGTGTGAAGTTGCTGCGGGTAGTGCCAAGCCAACGTGAGCTGTCCTCTTGGAGGATCAGGGTGCAACTGAAACCTTTGGTCTTGTCCCAATGCTGGACCCACTGCGAGGGCAGTGCTAAATGCTGAAAGCATCAGCGTCCTTAAAGGTGCAGCAGGCGAGACATCGTTCTCACTTTGTCTTTTACATCTCACTCCTGTTTTTTAGACAGTTTTTTTTTTTCATTTCTTTTGCACACATCTCTCTCGATGTCAATATCAGTTCTTTTTGATGATATTCACCCATAGCTTTTTGTTTATTTTTGCCTCTTTAGAAAAACTTATCAATTTTTTTTTTCTTTAATTCACGTCTTTGTTCTTCACATTATTTCATCTTTTAAATTTGAAACATGAAAGTAGATTTGTTGCCCGGTGGATGAATTTCAGCTCCGTGATGTTTCAGGACATATTAAACTAGAAGCGCTGAACCACATTTCTGATGTTCGCGCTTCATTTAGGCCTCGTTAATAGTCATGAACCCACAGGTTAGTCTGCTGAATATTTATGCAGGGCTGATTAGACAAGAGTGACAGACTGTGATGGGGGCAAAAGATGAGAGGCTTAAGTGAGAGCCACAGCCTGTCCTGTATTAAAAGATTTCAACGGCAGCGGCATCGCAGAACAGAAACATAAAATGAATCATGTTTTTTTTCTCCCTGGGAAACAGTAAAGGATAGCACAGCCTTTGATTTACCATTTCGGGCCACATCCTTCTCTGAACACTCAGCCAGGAAGTTTTACAGCTCCTTTGAAGTTAACCTAAAATTTTGTTACAAGTGTGAGTGAGAGAGTAAAAGCTGTGACTGGTGTGCTCTGAAGTGGCACAGTAGAACCCCCCTTCATCCCCAAGACTCTGACTTGTTTTCATCAACCGGGCTTCGTAAACAATAAGCCCGAGGTTTGGGTACAGTCGGACAGGATTGTTATTTATAGACTTTGTGCAAGTCCTCTGATAAAAGAAAAAGCTTTTACAGTGGCATTCAGGGAACTGTGTCTCTCAGTTTCAAAGAAACTATCTGGTTTTGTGCTGCAGTTGATGCTCCACCTTCCAGAGCAATTGTGCGAAATTTCACCAGCTACTTTTGAAGCAATCTTTCACACAGACAAACAAATGCAGATGATTGCTTACATCTGCCTAGGCTCTTTCCTCTCTAAGAGGAATACGGGTTGCTTTGTTTTCAACCATGCTGTTTTCTGCGGCCATTACACTAGACCAATTAGGCACACATAAAAACAGGGTGAAAACGAGTTTCAGAGAGCAATTAGAGGCTTTACTGATTGGGTTTGGGGAGTTTGTGGAACAAGCTCACAAAGCAACTGGAATGTTGTTGGATAATGGCATGTTCTGCATCTTAAATAATCTCATAATCAATCAAAGGAAGGTAATGTATTTTAAGTTTATGAATTAGGTAGTGGTGTAATGACACATCCAGCTCACAGGATGAAAGTACACAATCATTTGCTAAGATTGAAATTTTGTAAAAAAAAAAAAAAAGAACAAACAAAAAAAAGGGTTTCAAAAATCACAGTTTGTTTTAAAGAATCTATAATCAGTGTTGGGTGACTTAGTCCAGGTTTGACTAATCCATATATTGTGGTTTTTATGCTTGTCTAATTCAAAAGTTACAAAGGTTTCATAAATATTTAGGATTTAAATCATCTCTGTTCAGTGTAATTATCTGGTTCAGGTCTGACCAGTCCAGTGTTATTATTTTACATTTTTAATGAAAGATGATCAAAGGCACATCAGGCTCATTAAAAACTGTGAAATAGCCCTTTAGCTTAGCACAGATGGAAAATTCCTAGAGGCTAACTTTAGCTTCATTAGAGGGTAACAGATAACCAGCAGCACCATTTTCATATTATATATAAACTGTTTGGATCACTACTGCACTACTGATTAAATGCATCAAAACTAAGAACTTGTGTAAATGCATCATCATCTTTGACAAAAACTTGTTTATTTTAATACAAACATAATGAGATGGATGTTAAACACATGTACTTTAAAACATAAATGGTGATAATCTTGTAAAACCTTAATTTTCTGCTGGAACCTGCAGAAGATTTGTTTCTTACTAGTGTTGTGCTACAGTCTTTGGTAGAAAAAAAGGAATTGGGTGGAATTGCAAGCTTTAAACAAAACAAACTAATATCTGCCAGGAAACGAATATTTAAGTCTGTTTACATGCAAAACAGCTTCATTGCATGTTGAAAAAAAATTCTGAAAACAAAGAGAATTGTTAAATATTGATGTGATATGTACAAAACACTGCATGATTTAAAATGTAACTCACTTGAATGCAACGTTATTATTTAGCCCATATTTATCCTCTATTGTGAGTCTAATTTCAGTCATTAGAGACTTGAGACTTGTTCAAAACATACTTGTGAACAGCTTTGTGTAATATGAAAAGTGTATATATAATTGTTGTATGCTATATGAATCCTAACCGTGGGTAATTGTGCCTTCCCTCTCTATTGCTGGAGGAAGAAATCTGTGAGTTCCTCAAACTTACTTCACAATGGTGATCTAAGACTCACAGTTGCCCTGGAAACAGTAGGTGAACAATACTGAAGGCTCTGAACCATTATTCTCAAGGATAAAGTTTAGACAAAAATGTTTTCTTGAATGGCAGTCAAAGCTTGTACATTTCAAACAACTTATATGTCTAATTAAGCTTGACTTACACAGGAACTACCTTTTAGATGTAAAAGCAAGCACTGTTGATATTGGATTCATGTCACTTTGTGGATGGGCACTTCTTGCTACAGAAGCACAGTCATGAATGTATGTAATGGAACCCGAAACAGATATTGATTGCCATGATGACCTTCAAACACAGAGGTAATTTTGCTCTTTATTGAACATACATGAGGAGCATCTACATTATAACAAAGAATAGTCTTTACTTGGCTTTATACTCGCTTCAGATTGAGTTATTGCTGATTCTGTCAACAATTGCATTTTTGTAAGTGGCTGATGGGCTTTACTGTAGTTGATAGGAAAAACTTCATTCTCTGTGGAAAAGGACACATGTCATCGGATTTGACAGGCCGTTCTGTGAAGCTGCTTTCACAGCAGTGAGATTCAGCAGGGACATGAGACTCTGAAGTCCTTTTGGAGCATAAAACGGAGAGCATTCCTTCCCCTTTTATGTCTCCTCTGGCTTATTGGCTCATTGTTTCTCCATTCTGTTTGTCCCATCAGTCTGTGCTTGAGTGAGTCCTTGGTAATAATAACTTTTAATAGCTCATGATGCCACCTAATAGGGCTTAAGTAATTTGCTTATTTTAAATTAGAAAGGGAATTTCTTTTAAACACTCGTGCACGGCACCAGGCTTTCAGCCCCCAGTTTTTCTCCTGGCTGTGGATTCAAACTTCAAATGGGAACTGCAGAGCGTTGCTTTGTCTCGTGCCAATCCCATTCTGCATGCTTTCACTTCAGGAGGTTCAGAGGTAATTCTCCTGAAAAAAGAAGAGGAAAATGGTTGCCAGGATTCCACGGGGTGGTACATTTTCCAGATGGAGATGTTTTCAGCTTCTTGAATGTGGTGGGTAGAGAAGCAATGGTGATGATGAGTAATTTGAGATGCTAGCTTGAAATACTGCTGCACAACAGGGTGGTCTGGCAATGCCTCATAACCATGTGTCTTTTAAATGCACCCAAAATCATGCAATATTTATCACTATATATATATATATATATATATATATATGAAGCACTACAAACAGGAGTCAGTCGACCACGCTCACCAATCTGTGGATAAAGATGAGGTTTTCTCAGCAGATGGCTGTGACCGTAGGCAGTCGATCAGCCGGCCTGTTATAGCCAAAACCCTGCATGGACTACAGCAGAAGGAGCTGAGAAACTATTAGGTAGCAAATAAGCGACTTTCAAAAGTATTCAGACCTTTTGAACTTTTTCACATTTTGTCGCTGGGACTTTAATTAGACCAACACAAAGTAGTTTGTGACTGTGAAGTGAAGGAATGTTGATACAGAGTTTTCAAAGTAGCTTCCTATTTAGCTCCCTGAAACCTGATCCCCATTGCAGACCTTCATCACAAGTTGATCAGAAGTAATCTAATTATATACAACATACCAGTGTGAAATTTAGTTACACTATAAATACAGCTGTTTTGTGAATGCCTCAAAGGTTTGTTGGAGAACATTAAGCAACTGCATGAAGACCAAGCAACACAACTGAATGTTGAGTTTTATGGTTGTTGGAAGGTTTAAAATGAATGTAGTTTTAGTTTTTTAAAACATCATCCCCAGATCTGATCATCTTTGAGCACACTTCAGTCCATCATCTGAAATTGAAAGAGTTTGGAGAAGCAGCCAAGAGTCTCATAATACCACTGGAGATAGTACAGAGATATATATCACATATCATAAATCCAGCCTTTATGGAAGAGGGTCAAGGTAAAACCATTACTAAAAGAGGACTGTTAGTCATTGAACACGTGGCAAACATCTGAAACATGGCACACAGTATGAAATCTGTTCATGAAAAATGTTGTTTGGTGGAATGCTAACAGTGAACATAGCCTTCAACACTACATTTAAACAAGACTAGCAGCGTCACACTGTGGGAGTTTTTGTTCAGCAGGGACAGAGAAGCTGGTCAGAGTTAATGAAAATAATAGACAGAACCAGGGCAGTACCGGAAGAAAATATGTTGGCTGCAGCAAAAGAGTTTAGGCTGGGATGGAGGTTTACCTTCCATCAGGACAACAACCATAAACATACAGCCAGAGCTACAATGGAAGGATTTAGATCAAAGTATATTGATCTTACAAGATCTCTGGATCTTGTAAAGGTCCAGACAGAAACTCTGAATTGTTGTCAAGACCTGGAGATTGATGTTCACTTGTGCTGTCTACCTATTTTCACAGAGTTTTTTTAGACGAAAGTACAGAAACTCAGTTTTTATATCTGAACAGCTGGCATGGACATATCATAAAAAAAAAAACCTGCAGAAAAAGGTGGTTCTATAAAGTGTTGATTTGGTGGAAATGGATACAAACACTTCATCTTTCATTTGTATTTAAAAAAAATTAAAACCCCTTATTATTTTCCTTCCATTCGATATTATCCACTGCTTTATAGTAGTCTATCAAAAAAGTCCTAATAAAGTAGATCATTTAATTTATTTTACCGTTAAACCTCAAATTCATGTGTTACATGAACAAAAAAAAAATACCAAGCAGTCTTCCATTCTGGTGAATGTAAGACATTTACCCATTCCCACTTATGTTTATGCAAATAATGTGCTATTTCAGGGCTGTTTCAGTGGTTGTAGCAGAAATAATATTTCAGATCTAAAGATAGGTGTTCTTTTTCCTGCGTCTGTTTTGTGTCTGTGTGAGCTCTAAAATCTAGAAGTTCTTTTCTGACAGCAGATAACTTTTTCCTCAGCTGTCTGTTTTGACAAAAGTACTAAATTACAAAGCTTTCTGATGGCATTTTTGAAGTTATTCTGTATCAGTTCAAGGTCATCATATTTGTATTTTTTTTATTGATGTTCGCTTTACACAAAGTAAAGAGTAAAAAATATGTTAATCTTTTAACATTTAATTATATTCTCATATATTCTAATTATATTCTCAAGATATACATCTTTTTAAGGTAGTTTATATTTGGGTTATTACAATTATTCGATTCACTACTTAAATTAAGTTTCATGTTTTATTTTTGGTATGTGGCTTCATTACCATCTTCAGATTTTCAGGGTTAATTGGAATTATTTTTATGAAAGAAAGTGTTTTTAAGGTTGATAGAACATACATAGAACTTTAGAGTTGGACGTTTTGGGTAAATATCTGCACAATTTCAATGAAAATATCTAGAAAATATATAAACTGAATATTTTTAAAGATAACTAAAATAAATGTTTTTTGGGGGGGGTTTCCAACGTCTTCTCAAGAACCTTTTTAATTTCTCTCACAAAATGAAAAACTAAGCACAGCTGGAGAAAATAATTTTGCCTTAGAATCATAAGCTAGATATTGTTTCAAATTTCTCTTAATTTTCTTTTGCTTCTTTTGCCATGTCTTGTGTCAAGGATGTGTGTATATGTATGCATGTGTATGTGCGTGTGTGTACCTGTGTGAATGTATGTGTTGGTGCGCTTCTGTGTGTTCTGCACGTTTTCAACTAATCCTCTCCCCCCTGAGCGTTTGACAGTGGGGCTCTCATGGCGGTCACACCTGATGTACCTGCAGCTAATCCTATCCCGCAACCGATGTCAGTGTAACCAATCCTGTCACAGCACTCAGAAAAAATGCAGCTTCCTCCTGGCATTTTGGTCACACCTCTCTGTCGTCTCCCTCTCCTCTCGTACTGCTCTCTCTCCTGCTTGACTTTATAGATGCATTACTTCGTTTTCTTTCTGGCAGACTGACAGGACCTCCTGCTCTGATTTTGTCTTGTTTTCTACCTAATAATATCCTTCCCTACAATCTATCGCCCTTGTCTCTTTCTCTGGTCTGCATTTTCAACAGACTTCCCATCACCCTGACTTTGACTTGTTTGGCATTTCCCTCTTCTTTCACTTCACCTCTTCTTCTTGTCTGTCTTTATCTTTGTCAACTTTTGAACTCACCCACGCTTCGCCAGTCATTTTCTGCCCTCCTGCCACCAGAAATAAACCGCATTTTAAGTAATTTGTCACAAAACAGAAATTTCGATATGTACCTGTCACCACTGATCATATTCTTTATAACCAGAGAGCTGACTGTTGGCTTTTTCTTCTCCACCCCCCAACCCTGCTTTTTCTGTTTCCTTGCAGAGAGTAGGCTAAAGGTGCAAAAGAACAACCAGTCTTTGGTGTACCAGGAGGACAGCAGGGTCAGGATCAATTGCTCAATCACCTCCCAGACCAGCCAGGACTCCCAACATGCTGTGCTATGGTACATAAGACGGGCAGCGGGGTCAGAAACCGATGAACTCCTGCTGAGGATTGAACGTACAGGGGCCTTTGAGTACGGCGCCTACGCAGACGAAGAGAGACTGAGGCGGCGGGTCCAGGCAGAGAGGCTCTCACCTCGCCTCTATGCACTGACTCTGAACAGGGCAGAGAGCAGTGATTCTGGGACATATTACTGCTTGGTGGAGGAGTGGCTGAGTGACCCAGATGGAGCCTGGTATCGACTCTCCCGGGATACCTCAGGCTACACCAGGGTTCTTGTCAAACAACCAGGTGAGGCTAAAAGTGCTCCTCTTGTTCAAGGTCATTTCAATGAATGAATGAATGAGTGAAGCATGAGCTGACTCTTTAATCCTGGGAGCTGGGTCAGTGTTGCCATGGATAATATTTCTAAGGATCAAAAGATTCAAAGTTTGACGCCTGGTTGGCTCGCCATCATGTTTGTTCCAAGCCAACAAATAGCAGAGGTAGAATTAACAAAGACACAGATTACACATGACAGCATGCAGGGATTTAATATAGTACAGTATCAAAATTGTTGTGACAGGTCACCCTTTTTTAAGAATTTTGGTTAAAAGCAATAAAATCAAATAATTCATGTTCACAGTTTATTCCTAATCGTAGTTAAACCTAAGCGCTCTAAATTGAGTTCACAGTCAGACGATTAATTAGTCGTCATTCATCTATTAATCAATAAAATCTTTAATATTGTAAATCTATATGTATAAAATTCTTTACTTAGAACATCTATCAGTTTGCATATTCATTATTTGTCATCTCCTATCATTTGCATTCTGGACTTTGGTAGCTTATTTCCATCAATTTCATTTGCTCTTGTTCTTAAAAGTTGCTTTCATTTAGATTTATTGATGTTTTATTTTTTAGTATGCAGCTAGATCTTTGTCAAATTTTGATTGCAGCACCCCTGAAAAAATAACGAGGTGTATGTTTCTTTTCAATAAATAAATACATCAAATGTTAAAATTGCATCTCAAGTAATTTAAAGACAATATGTGTCTCTGCGGTCTTTAGAGATGTGCATTCAGCTGTGACTTCATTCTTCTGATTTTCTGTTTTTTTCCTGGGAAAACCTATTTTCTGCCCCATCAGGTGCAAAGGTGAAACAGTGTTGCAAAAGGAATACTTGCTCCCAATTATAAGTTGTAATGCAAACCCATGTTTCTGCTCCTCTGTAGTTTGACCCAATGAAATCTGATCATTCTCTATGGTCTAACAAATAAAGCTCATGTTTTTATGAACTACAAAGCATAACATTTATGCTAGAAATAATGGCACATTTTAGCTTGACACTCCTTCAGTGCGGTGTTGGCTTGATTCATCTCACCATATACTTTGTCTCGACATGATCACTTCACGTGTACAGTAAACAGCCTTGGACAGAAACGTTGAAAAGAACTGAATCTCAATCATCTCCTTAAGTGTTATAATTTGTCACTCAGGAAAAAAAAAAAAACACTGAAGAAAACTTTTCACAGCTTTGCAGATGGCGGCTGCCTGCAGCAGAAAGATGAAGGGGTCTTTTGCTCATCACCACTCATGGAAACAGAATCTCAGAAACTGCTTTCAAATCAAATCTATATGTAAACTGTGTAAATTGCCTCACTAATCAGCATAAACTGACATGTGCACATAGAGGCCAAGCTGATACTTTTAGTGGTAAATGCTGAACTTGTTTTCTGAATAAAGAAAAAGTGTCAAAGTTTGACTTAAAGCGTTTTAGCTTGCAGATTTTGTTTGCTACCAATAAGAGCACTGTGTAATGACACAGAGAGATCTTATTTCACATTAACTTCTTTCCTGATAAACGTTTCTGGCACATTTAGTATATTCAGTATTGTGCTACATTAATGACCTATTTAATGTTACAATTATTTCACTCATATTTTCAACCGACTCCCAACATGTTCTGCTCTGCACCTTAATGGTTCTAACCTAACATCTGCCCCAGTCAGAGCTCAGGAAGATTAAAAAATTGGAAAACTCCCAGGCACTGATGGACAAGCTAATCCACTTGTCCAGTACTGAAAAATAGTGATTTAAAGTGACGATGTATCTACTTCCACCCACACCGTGACATCCCACCTCATCAGAGTTATTTTGAGCATGATTCAGCTCGTATCTCTTAATCTCTCTGAGAGAGAGATCTCTATTTGGCCCATTGTTCCTGAATTTATCATGGAGTAATTTGGGTACCCCTTGGTGATGTTCAAAGAATTTCAAATATCTTCTGAAATAAGATGCATTACAGGAACACAAAATTGTTTATTGTAGATTTTAACTTTTGAAGGCAGAGATGGGTTTTAATTTATTGTTACAGCATCCTCTGAAGCTGCAGGAATTAGCAGTTTTTCCACCCCTGCTGTCTTTCTGCGCCTCATTTTGGTTTAACAAGAAGTCAGTTCCAAACATTGTGTGAGAAAAAGCCATTATAAGCCAAGTTTTTATTGCCCCATTTTTTCTAAATTGCTGGGGAAGTGGGTCATAGAACCACCCCTGAAGGGCTGTAGCACATCCATGCAGACAGACAAACTAGCCTTGAGGTTGGATCCAAACCTGCTGGGAAGCGGAAAGACTGGTGCTGGCTGCAGGCGGGATAGTGAGTCTGATTTAATTTTGTCTTTTGTTTCTCCATTTCCTGTAACACATGCAGAAATGACTATTTTATGATGTTAACATGTTTAAATTAGTTCATTTTAGGGCTGCAATTATTGTATCTCTTCATTATTTTGTAAGTAAATATTAAAAAATGTACGTTTTTCTTTTTATATATTCATCCACCTCAGAAAATCAGAAAACAATTGAAAAGTTAATTTATTTGAGTAATTCAGTTCAAAAGATTAAATTGCTTTATTATATAGATTAATTACACAATTGAGTTCAAGTGTTTGATTCTCTTCATTTTGATGATTATGGTTTACAGCTAATAAAATCCCAAAATGTAGTTTTTCAGAAAATTAGAACTTTACTTATAAATAAAAGTCTATGACATTACGATTACGGCAACCACAATAATGATGGAAACTGCTGACTTGACAGGTGTCCAGCAGACAGTTATTGACACATTTCACAAAATGTTATGTCACAAAAGGTCATTGCTGAAGAAGCTGGCTCTTCACAGACTGATGTGTCCAAGGTAATTAATAGAAAGTTGAGTAAAAGGAAAATGTGTGGTAAAATAAGGTGCAAAGGTTTTGGGGAGATTAATGAGGTGTGGCGTTAGTGTTTCAAGAACCACTCACAAACTTATCCAGGATATGGGCTACAGCTGTAGCTCCATGTATCAACCCTCACCTAAACCGGATAATGACATCAGAAGCCTCTTACCTGGGCTAAGACGAAAACAGGTTGTACTGTTGCTCAGTGGTCAAAAATCCACTTTTCTGATGGAAGTAAATGTTAAATTTAATATGAAATTCAAGTTCCCAGAGTGTGGAGAAAGAGTGGAAATTAATATAATCCTTGACTTCAAGCATGAAATCTGCTCCTGTGTGTCCACTGTGTTTTATCAACTCAATTGTCTGGTATATTATTTCCTCTGATTGCTTGGCCTTATGGAGATGCTGATTTTCTTTTCTATCAAAACCTGGCACCTATACTCATTGACAAATTGCCCAAACCTGGTATCGCTGTGCTCGATTGGTCAGTAGATATGGCACAGTCCTGTGATGAAGCAATCCATGCAAAATGATGCCATGCATATACCCTGCAGTGCACAGTCATTTATAAGAAATTTTATTTTTGGTTTTGATTAGCTCAAAGATCTGATCATCAATAACTCTGTAATTAAACTAAATAATATGAAGGTTTCCCTTTTGGGTTTAGTAACTGTAATAACTTAGCTGTGCAGTATAATTTAATGGGATCCACGTTTACAACACTTTTGAAAATGCCAAATTGACAACATTGCATAATTAGCCCAATAGTTGTGAATTAGTACACGTAAATCACCTTCCCTGTTTGAACTATATGTGCATTTATTAACATAAATTGTCTTCCTTTATTCCTTCTCTCTTGGGGAACTTCTGCAGAGCCTCAACTACGTGTTGATGAGCTTGAGAATAACGTGACAGTGGAGGCGTCCAACTCAATTCGACTGGGCTGCAATATTTTCAGCCAGTCGTCTCCCGACTCGCGCTTTTCTGTGTTCTGGTACGTGGATCGCTCTGATGACGAGGACATCGAGGACCAGCCAGGGGAAGACGACGATAAGCGGGACTGTGTGTTTTCCATCGGCCATGACGCCATCTTTGGAAATGGAAACTGCAGCCCCCCTGACGACAATGGGCCCAATTCCCGCTTTCAGTTTGAGAGGACTACTTCTGACCAGTACAGCCTGACCATTCACGGAGCCCGGCCAGCAGACGCTGGTCGTTACTATTGCCATGTGGAGGAGTGGCTTCTCAACCCTCGCAATGAATGGTATCGCCTTGCCACCAATAATTCTGGTGTCACCATTGTCAATGTACTGCAGCAAGGTGAGTCCTTGGTAACAAAATCCTCAGAGCCTCCGCGTGTGTCTGTGACACTGATCAAAGGAAAAACATGTAGGTAATTAATTCAGGGAAAGGGGTGAAGGAAAATTTATAAACAAGTAGTTCAAACAATGTAGTTAATTACACAATCTGTGTTATTCCTCTGAACAGCTAATCAAAAGCAGAGTTAACATTGAGGGCAAATCTCCTAATTACCTCAGATTTGATTTGAAAACAATCTAGTGAACAAATACCAGTCAGAGAGAAAACAAATTAGCTCTATCCAAATGCCATATTACACATAAATATTAATTTTTATCAACCAGTTGGATCTTTTACATAGCTGATACTTTCATGGGTTGTAAGTCTAATTTTTCCCAGCTTGATCAACTGCACCAGTGTTTGGATGATTGGAAGCTCAAAAATCTGACCTTATCCATTCAGGCAATGCACCATACCCATTAGGTCATAGTAACAACACTCAGACATGGAAGCTGATACTGAAGAAGATGCATAAATTTTACCCATGAATGGGATACACTTAAATATGTAGCAAAAAAGATGATGTTATGTTAAGTACAGGGATGTAAAAAGCCATTCACAAGGACATCGTAGAAACATCTTGATGGCTCATTCAGGCTGCAAGAGAGCAAGACTGTTCATTTAAAAAAAAAAAAGTTTTATTGGCTCTGGTGGCCTTTATTTGATAGTTAGTTAACAGGAAAGTGAGCAATGAGAAAAGGGGAAGACATGCGGCAAAGGTCACCAGGCCGGGAATCAAACCTGTGACAGCCGCACCGAGGACTAAGGCCTCCATATGTGGGTTGTGCTTAACCCCTGCACCACCACACCCAACTGTTCATTTTACCCTTTTGAGTTTCAACCGTTGTCACTGTTGTCAACCCTGTAGAAAAGATTTGAGGTGAGAGTTTTTGTTCTCCTGAACATATACAGATAGATTCTGAGAGGCCAAAAATTCTGCTCACCAATTTATTGGCTTCTGACCAACAAAAAGGTGAAACACATGTGACCCTGACTATTTGATGAGTAGACAAGCAGGTCTGAGTCAACTAAACCTCTATAATATTTATAACATTAATATGATTTTTCTAAAATGATGTTCTGTTTTTATCATTATTTCAACCCCCAGTGATGCCAACTTTTCAAACCTCAGATTCAGAGTGTGCACTAGCTGTCTCACTCCTCCATTTTGTATCTATAAAGTAGATTTGCTTTGTCACACCTGACTTTTCTAAATATAATATGGAGAAATCTGCCACAGGACATTTTGCTCTTTCTAAATGTCAATTCCTACCCACCATGTGGATGTCTCATATTGTCTTCAGAAACAGAGGATTCGCTGTAAGGACATGCTGTTAATTCTAATTAGACATAACATATTAACGGTAGGATGTCGCTTAGGGTTGATTTGGTTTAATCTGTCATTTTATAGTCAGTTGGCCAAGATTAGGTACTAATACCAAAATAAATACACACGTAAGAACAAAGAAAAACAAGCTATGTGGATTTCAGGTAATAAGTTATTTTATGGGTACAAAATGGAAGTATGAACACACCAAATGACATGGGGCCATGAAAAGGAGTACAAGACGACAAAAGACAAACTGAAAAAATTGAAGTTTTCAACTTTAATGCAAGCTTAGAAAATGCTTCACTGTGCTACTTTGTATATGCTAACCATTTTGAATTGTTTGTTCTTTGCCCCCAGTTTCCACCATACAGTCAGTGGTGTGCTCCAACGAGTCCCTCTTCTATTTCCTCTTCTTCTACCCTTTCCCCATCTTTGGCATCCTTCTCATCGCGTTGCTGGTCGTGCGCTACAAAGGTCGCAACAACAACAAGAGCCAGGAGGGCAAGAATGGCGCCCCCCTGCTGTGGATTAAGGAGCCTCACCTCAGCTATTCTCCCACCTGTCTGGACCCCCCAGCACTCAGCTTGCACCCCGGCTCGGTTGACTAAGCAAAGGAGTGTGTCGGACACACCCCGCCCTTTTTTCTGCCTCACGCACATTGCGGACTCAGCTGACACAATGCCAGGGAGCCTTTGTGGACTCCACCTTCAGACCTTACTGTTGTTCAATGCCGTGTTGAATTATAGTCAATGAGTTTTAAGATTTCTACTCTGGCGGCTGTTTGTTTTTATGTTGACGACTGTGTGTTTGTGTGTGTGGATGTGCTGACACGGATGGATGTACCATTTCAGCACAATTATTTGCGCGAGGGCAAACTCAAGGGCGAGAGAGTACCATGAACCTCTCCCAGTTTCTGTAAAGCCTAATCCCATAGTTGCGTTTTGATTTTTATTACAATAAATATTTATCTATTTTTCAATAGAGATGGAAGAAAAACTACAGATAAGATCGTTGGCCAGTCTCGGGAAGAATATTTAAGAGAGTGAACTCTACAGGCAACTCCAGCATTAAACGGTATGCAGAAAAGTCTTCAAACTGATCCAAGTGCAGCCACAGCCTAGCCTACTATGCTGGTTCCCATAGCAATGCTCTGCACCCACTGACTTCATAGCCGCTGGCTCCGTTGCCAGGCTGCAAGGAGACAAAGGCTAGGACACACAAGTCTGTGTCCTGAGCGAGGATGTGTGTTGGCCCACCTGCCTCCACAATGGATTCGCCTTGGCAGACTGAAACAAGTCCTGGTGTGCCACTTAAACACTGCCAGACACTCTGGCCCGAGTGAAAGACTGCCCCACTCGTCTTCTCCACCCTTCTCTCCGAAAAGAGACGGCAAGGGAAAGTAAAGGAGGCTGAAAATTATGGGGAATAAATGAAAAGGTCTCTTTTACTGAAGATGTGTGAACTTAAACGTAAGTGATTTTCTTTTTTTTCTTTCAGTGCCAAGTGCTCCTTTTCAATACTGTTGTCTGCAGCTAATGTTTGAAGTTTTAAAAGGCAGTGGGGAAGCTGATGGGTTCAGAGGCAGCCGATTAATATGTCTGCATACATCCCGCTGTGGATTTATGGGCCTTGCTGGCTGTTAGATCTTAAATAAGTTCAACTTTTTTTGATTAAATTAACTGAGTTACTGAATGAAATTTAATTTTTGCACCTTTTCCTTGGTTGCCCTGTATAACCACTCCTTTTATTTATTTATTTTTTAATACAAAGGCCACAATGAAGATTATTAATGTGTAGTGTGGTAGGTGTAATATAACACAAAAATGCTACCTGCACATGATTTGACAAGGATAAATGTTTAGTTTACAATATTTTGTATTTATTGTTCCATACTTTTTTTTTTGCATTGCTTTGTAAGACTTTCTCATTTTTGCCTCTTTATTTCTTAAAAATGTGTGCATTGAGCACATTATATCAATAGCCTGTGTGTTGAAAATGTGGTAGAAGTAGAAATGCTAGATCCGTCCTGCGCGTTGCAGTTTGTAGCATTTCATTACCAGGCTGTCAGGTTTGTTCAGTGTCAGAACACTGTATATCTATACATATAATATGCTGTGGCTTTATGTGTACAGTAGTTGAACAAATAAGTCACAAGAATTGATTCACTTATACGCTTTTTTTGCTTGTTTATTTAGTGAAATGTGATGTAACACCTATGTAGGATGTTTCAACTGAAACTTGAGATGTGTTTGGGTTTTTTTTTATTATTATTAGTCACGGAAGCTGGTTCCCACATAACCGTGATGTAAGGCAGGAGGGCTGGAAAAGCTGTGCCACCTTGTCAGCCCAGAGAGGTGAATCCCTCTGCGTAACCCGTACACTGCCAGACTGGACACGAGAACTCTTGAAAAAATCTGTCTCAGTTGTGTCAACATGTATATTGCATGACAATATTACAGGAGGAATTTCGATGTTTTGTAAAGTTTTGAACATTTTAAGACTTGTGTTTTTGTGACAGAGCTGACGACCTTCCCCTTGCTCTCCTTCCTCCCGAACTTCCTGAGCCAAGAGTTGACACAGTGTCCGGTGCCCCTGGTCATCTCCAATATTTGACTACTGGTCCAAGATGCCCTTTGAACCTGTTTAAATAGCTGATTTTAAGGATGGGTGTTGTGGAGACTGTGTTTGATATAATTGCTCATAACTGTCTTTTTAATGCTTTGCTTTTATGCAGCACTTCATTAAACAGATTTATGTGAAAAAGACCAAGTTGCGTTCCCAGCACTGATGCAATGGACATGATTTTAATTCATTTAAAGTTTCAAAATGTCTAAGTTTGAATGAAGCTATAAATGGGATTAATTTCTGTAGTAGTGTTAGAGATGGTCAAACATCGCAAACAGAACAGCCTCAATTCAGTTCAGTTTATCTACATTGCTCCAGTACATAACATGAAATCTTAAGGCAATTTAGAAGACATTCTTTCAAAACACTACAGGTATACTGACAAAATCAGACTTATTTGCATCCATTTTAATTCAATTTTAGTAATAAAATAATGCAGTGAAATTTGATTTATTACCATTATGTCAATTGGTAAAAGGTTTTCTGTCTTAAGGAACCCCAGAAACTGCATTGGGTCATTTTGAGTGAGACAGTTGGGACAGTGGATAGTTGAATGCAATCTTGTGCAACTGAAAGAAGGGTGTCCTGGAAACCTGCTTATAAGTCACATATCCTGTGAGGACACTAAGGTTCGTTACATTGTTTCTGAATGAGTCAGTTACTGACCAAGCAGTTTGTTTTTCAGATTATCTGGCTGGAAGATAAAAAACGTCTGTCTTCTCTGAAATCAAATAAGAAACTTATAATGTTTACAACAGTATGACTCAGAGAACTGGCCCAAACATTGAATTCTGTGGTACTCCATAACTTTCAGGCCTGATAAAAATGTATCATATTAACAAACTAGAATCTGTCAAATATCATCTGGACTAGTGCTGTTACTTTGATCCCTGGAACATGTTCAAGCTGTTTGTAAAAGAATATTGTGAATATTATGTAGAGGTCGGCCATAAATTCTCCGCAGTTTCTGTCTGCAAGCACATTGCATTTTGTATGTCCTCCCTCGTTCACCTTAGTTTAGATGAGTACCTTCTCAGCAGGCATCCTCTATATTAAACTATGTATTATCTTCCATACATCATATGAGGTTTTCCTTGTCTGCAAGAAAAAACTGAATAAAAATTGCATTGTAGTTCAAGTGAGAAATAAACACTTTCCTAGACCAAGAGGAATATTGGCAACTTGCCTGCCACCCATTATTATAGTTTATTAATAGATGATTTTTCCTTGATGGATAACCTTATAAGCTTCAAAATATTAATGGTTAATTTTGAGTTTTCTTTGATATAACAAGATGGTAATGCATACAATTAGGGTGACATTTAGAACACAATGGACGATAAAACACTTGTGACAGATGCCACCGCCCTTTAGCTGTGCATAGTGTCCTAAGATTCATAGTCTAATAAAGTATTCATTTGTAATTATAGGTCAAGCCAATATGGAGACAACTTAAATTACATATCAGACGCTTCTAAATCAGGCAGTTAGAAAGAGGGCAAGCCTTTGGCCATTTTCATGATGTGTTGCTGCATACAAAATTTATCAAATACAAAAGAAATAAAATAATATTTTCAAAAAGGTTTTGCAGAATTTAAAACAGGATTTGCAAATGATATTAAAGCCACTAATTTCAATGTAAAGTTACAAACAAGAAAAGAAAAGATGCAAATAATTTTTGAAACATCAGTGTTAATCTGTCTTATTTTATGGAACTCTTTTATTTTATCAACCCTCCAGAAAGCCCAGGCCTCCTGGACCTGGGCTATTGGCTTTCCCTGCTGTGTGAACTAAAACATATGAGGATTCTTGTATTTCATTATGTTGCTCTCCTTGAGAATGAACAACCCTAAGACCTGAGAATGAATGAAAACCACAATTAAAAGAAAATTAACTGTTTAAAAACTTTATTTAGAATTTGTCTATGTTGTTTTAGCAAAATTATTCTATTGCGCTATCTGGGTTTTAGTTTTGCTTGAATTTGAGTCAGAGTTAATCATCACATTGTCCTTAATCTTATTTCATTTTAAATTTTGGTCATACAGTACATACAGTGCATACATACATAAGTTCTACACATCTTTTTGATTTTGATTTTAGCTAAGGACTAAGAGTAAACTATATATATTTATTTTTTGCATTAATTTACCTAATTTACTGATAATTTAAATATATCCATAACTGTAATAGATTTTGTTCTTTGCTATAACTATTAAGATGCTTTTATTTGTCATTTTAATACTTTATTGTATTAACAGAGAACAAATTTGTGTGCATTTTTCATGTATGTTTTAATCTTTAGTTTTTCCTTATATGAAAAAGATAGAGTTTTTCCTCCTCACCAGATTTTCCCATCGTATTTGAAAATAGGTCTGTGTAAGAGAAAATAAAGGCATGCTGGGTGCTTGCGGCCCACATGGCCCTCCTGCAGGGCTCTTTATTATGAAAAGCCAATATGTTCATCCTTTGATATATGTGAAAGAATAATGGATCTTTAAGGCTGCACATCTTGAGTAATACACATTTTGACAAATGCACAATGACAGAAATTTTCTTACATCTATGATGTGTGCATTGACAAAATATGCATGTGTCTAATTTCAGTACCAGGTTATTCTGTTTGCCATATTCTTATTTTTATTCTGTCCATTCTACCATTATCTTAACTTCACAGATTAAATTACTCAGAAACAGTCAGTGCATTTTAAAGTCTCAGAGTCTCTGGGAACATTTGTTCAATTTGTTTTTACTGTTGTTTGACAGCTTTACAGAAGCGGTATTGACTTGCACTGGCAAGGAATGCTGAGTGAAAGCTGATGTGAAAAATAATTACATAAAACGTATTTGTTGGTTGACTAGCTGCCTTTCATAAATTTTAAACATTCCCAGAGATGCAGTTTGGTTAAACTGTGCCACAGTCAGAACAGCTGCTTCAGCTGCGCCTCTGAAATCCCTTAGAGTTCATGTAAAATTCATTTCATCTCCTCAGATTTGTGCCAGGAAGGAGAGAATGTGGCTGAGGTGTGATGTCACGATGTTACCACTGTCACTGGGTCTGTACAGAGTTTTTTTTTTTTTTTTTGTGGTAATGATATGAATACCATCCACAGCTGCCTCCTGAGATCCCTCCAGGCAGTGTTGTAGCCTTATTTTCATGGCTGAATAGCTTTAATATTTTGGTGTAAAATAGCATGACTTGATATGATCTGTTGGGTCTATTCAACAAAGATACATTCAGTTAACTAATTCAATGCATCTTTGTGTTTTATTTGGCTTTATTTTGAAAGAGATTATTAAAACAGTTGGTGCATGAAGTTTTCTCACAAAAGTTAATGAACCGCTACCACTATTCACTTTTCAATCCCCTAGCTCTGCTCAAACCATACATTCAATGGTTAATGGTGTGAAAACTGCACTCTACTGTTTTGCTTTTGTGGGATTTTCACCTGAAACAGCATTATCTACGTGTAACATTTACAGCAACTTTGAATTGATATTTACTTATACTAATATGTGTTTACAGTGGCTGTCACGTTTATAGGCACAGGTAAAAGTGTGGGAAGCATTAAAATAAATTCCTCTTTTATTGCACTGGCTGTCACTAAAAATGCTAGAAACATCCAATGTTTATAGAATAATGTGAGTATTATGTGGGGGCGGGGAGGGGGGGGGGATATTCATGTCATGCACTCTAACAAGGTTCAAGGAAAAAAGCAGCGCCACATGGTCACACATCTTCCACCATGCTTAATAGTGGGCATGAGGTGTTTTTCCACATAGTTAACCTTTGTTTTATGCCACACTCAGTTGGAGTGTTTATGGTGAAAAGCTATGTGTAACACGTCCATTATACGGCAATGTGTGTTTCAATGGAGTAGAGCAATATGCACCTTGGCTCTCAAGGCTGTTGAAACTTTTTCTGCTACACTTTGTGCTCCCTTTCAACTTGCAGCTAGTAAGCTTTTAAAATAGCACTCAGTGAATAACCTGCCATTTTATACCTCCATCATGCTGCTCCTTACCTGCCTTACATTTCAGTTGTGTTAGACACAACTACACTGCCTATGATTACATCCTCTCCCGCTCCCTCTTGCTATGCATTGGACAATACCTCATACAAAATTTAATTTCCATCTAAGCCATGCCAGAGGAGAGACAAAAGTTATGTAAGTCGTAGGTTAATGTAGCAATTACTCAATATTAACTTGATCTGAGGCTAAGGTTGTGCACACCAAGAGTCTGCATCGATAAGGAGATGTTAAAATGCCCAGCTGACCGATCTGTTTCCAAAGCAGCAGACCCAAAGCAAAATATGTTTTTTCTTCACAAAACACAAGAATTCCTGCAGGAGCAAACTGGTTTGTCAATTCTCCTTATGTCAGTCTGGATAGACCAAGATTTGACGTCAGTAAAAGGTATTATTGTCTGTGTCTTATTCTGATTTGCTGTTCAACTCTGAAGGTTTTTTTTGTCAGGATAAAATCTATCATGCCTGACCCGTGAATCTTTTTAATAACAAATTCCAACACTTTCTGGTTAATTCTATTAATAATCATTCGGAACATTAAACTTGAAGTCTCCGATGATAAGTTGATCCCTAAATATAGCATGAAAAAGCTTCTGACATCAGAGTAAAAGTAATGCATCCTGTCCTGAAGAAATAAAACACTAAATCCCCCCCCCCACCACCCACCCGTCACTTGTATTGTAAAACATATTGGTACAATAAAAGTGGCAAAGATGTTAAAGGTTATTTGATACTCCAGCATACATGAGAAGTTAGGAAACAGTCTAACAGTAGCTTTTATAACCTGGTAACCACAAGTTTCCATGATTTTACCACTGCTTTTACCTCACTCAGTATGTTGGCAGTAAAAACTGGTCTTCTTCCAGCCTTGTAGCCAGTGACTCCGAGGAATGTGCCTCTGTGTCCTACCATATTCATATTTCAGGGAAATAGAGTAATGAATCCCTAATTCCAAGAAACTCTGATAAATTTACTCTAAAAGGGATACATAAGAACATTTCTCCAGTGAAATTCATTTCTGCAGAAATGTATAAATAACTACAAACAAAATTTTCCCTACTGAAAAAAACGTAAATTGAAAGTTAGATTTTCTAAGTGTTTCAATGAGATTATACTACTGCAGTAAAAGTATGATTTAAGGTATTTTACAGTTCTTTGCCTGGGGTGCCGCTAAACATGGCCAGCACTGTAATTAGCATGGGTAAGACAATGAATCGCAGTGGGAAACCTCATTCACCGCAACTACCGCTCACCTTATGGCTCTTTTTCGGGTACTTTTATTCATTTAAGTTGAATTGAATGTGCTATAGCTTGGACTCATCATGCTCTCCAATCTCAAAGAAGTGTATACTCAGAAATAGCATCTGCTAATACGCTACAGATGGGGTTTTTTGAGACTAAGATGTCACATCCTCACAAAAATGCATGAGAGCTCTCTCTCCCTTTCACTTTCTGGCTGATCTTTTTTGCTTTGCCTCCATTTTTTTTTCAAGCCCACCCCCTCTGAAGAAAGAAGATTTGCATAAAAGTAAGCAATGCTCACAAATCCACAGTTCTTCTTGCTGAGGACGCAGTCACCAGAGGGCACACTCGCATAGACAGTGCTCAGCAATCCGAAACGGCAGTATGGCAGACAGGCAATGGGATCCTAATTTACTTCGAACGAGAGGGAATGTGGTGAAGGCATTTCGACGGGTGACTCCTCCTGCTTACTCTGTGTAGTGGACTGCCTATGATAAATGTAAAATTAATATCTTTTTGGGTTCCAAAACATGTTGACCCCCTCACATTGCACGTCAGCGAGACAGATGGGCTGCTTTGTTCTTAGAGATGCACGAGGCAGAGAATTATCAGCAAGTGAAGTGTGACTGCTGGTTGAGGCCTGTGTGCACAGCTTGTTGCACTACCCACAGTATGATACCACACCGCTTTGTGGGAGAGTGACTCACTGAGTGATGTAAGGCTGAGTCAAAACACAGAGAAACACTCCTGATAAATAAACCGTAATGTACACGTTTCAAGCAATACCCAAGGTTCTCTGGTGATGATTAAAGACAAACTGTTCTGCGAGAAATGGCCCTACAATTTGGCGAGGACGTAACAGCGGCAGGCAGTAATTTCTTTTGCCATGTCATCCTTATAGATTATGTTAGAAAATACAATCAACATAGTACTGTCAGGAAGCGGTGTGGTGAAAGGTGGTGAGGCAGATGCAGCGGACCCAGGTATGATGAATATGTTGATTTAATGAAGAAAACCGGTCAAAACAACGAACAGCAGGCACACGGAAACACTGATGACGAAGAAGCTAACATTGACGAGGACCCGACGAGGAACAAAGAACACAGGTGGAGTTAAATACACGGGACGGTAATCACAGAGACGAGACACACCTGGGAACAATCAAGGGGAGGACAGGACAACGAAGAGACTTACGGACACAGAAACTCTAAATAAACACAGAAAAACACAGATCCTGACAAGTACGTGTAGTGAAGGGTTTGTTAGTTAAAGATACTATCCTGTTATATATTTTATTAGAGGATATTAAGAATTGAGAATTTTCACTGCATAATTTCAAAAAATAAAAGGGTTTTAAACAGTGCACTGAAGGAAAAGGAAAATTGCTGCTGCTTTTCTGTGTGGATTTTCATTCAAAGCTAAGGAATTTGAGTTGGATTTGAGTTCAACTTTATGTGTTGGAGCCAAAGTTTGGCTCCGGTGTCTCCCAATGGGTAGTGCTATGCATGGTAAATCTGAAGCAAAATTGTGACGATTAACTGGAAGAAATCAGTTCATATTGCTATTTACCTTTTATCCATCTGTTTGGTTTTTGTGCCTTTTTTTCCAGACATAAAATAAGTCAATGTGGTTTTCTGCTTGCATTTCTAAAAATTCCATCTGTTTATTCTTGCAACTTAAAAAAGCAGCCCATACAGTATTCTCACATGTGACTCAGATGATTGGCTAAAGCTGTATGGAACACACATGCACCTATTTAAAGGGGGGATTTGTTTAAAAATATGCAAATAATGAAGAATGAACTAGAAAAATGTTATTCTACATATTTAAATAAATAAATAAATCTACAACCAGTTGCTACATGTGATGTCATTAGAGGCTTATACATGAGGAATATTGTCTTTGGAATTTTATATAGAATTAACAATTGACAAAAAAAAGTAAAGAATGAAGTTATCATGACATATTTGATAGGTGACAAGCTATATGCTGTATATCTGAGGTAAGTTGAATCGATTTTACAGAAAACTGGCTAGTTGCTTTAAAACTGAAATGACTTACCCTAACAAAAATAACAATACACAACAATAAAAATGCAGAGGGTCAGACATTCTTTGTGGTGAATTAAAAGTATGCAAAATTTTACAAACAAGCACAGTGAAATATTCTCAACCCATCCATATTTAATCAACATAATATTTTGTGTGTTTCCACTGGTTCTGCCTAACATGGAGTAAACTGATGCAAAGGTTTCCTCATGTTTCCTGCTGGGACGTCTGCATTTAGTCTCTCATTTCTCTGAGGGTCAGAAACAGCCTGGAGATTTGCTAATTGACGGTCGTAGGCATTTATTCTTTTATTTGTTTTGTCACATCTCCGCATTGGTGAAATCTCTTTGACACCAGTAGATTTTTTTTTTCTTCAAATTGCTTGTAGTTCGTCATCATGATTCAGTAAATTGAAAGCTGTATTTACGCTGTAATTTTATGTTTTTAGAACCACAGGACATTAATGTAATGAGTTTAAGAAAGAAATTTAAAAAATTTAAAATTTGCTATAGACTAAATTCTAGCTTTAATTTCAACCTTACTATGATAAACCCTTAAACAGCTATGATTAACCTTTTCCTTATTTCTTCGTGGAGTTTTCACTTTAGCCCTTGTTCCATCAACTAAGTTGTTCAGTTGTTTTGTTGAAAAAGAAGCAAAGAGAAAAAAATGTGTTAAAAGAATGGAAAGAAAGAAGTATTGTTTAAATTTTGCACAACCAAATAAATCATACACCAAACATGTGAAAGAGAATGCTATTTTTAGCATGCTTGTAAAATGCTTTGTGTGCAGACTATCCCCACAGTGAAACATGAGTGACAGCATCATGACATGGGGTTTAATTTGTTCAGCAGTGTCAAATAGCTGTCATTGGTAAAAATAAATAAATAAATATGTGAAGAAACATGTCTTGCTTTCTGCCTATAGAGATACATATCTTTGGTTGTAAAGTAACAGAATGTAAGAACAATCGACTGTGTGCTTGGGATGCACAGTGAGTTTGAACAAGATAGTTGTTAGGGTTTTTCTTTTTTAAAACATCCCATTTAAGTGTCGAAAAGTTTGAAAGATGTGTAGCTTTCTCAAAATGGGTTTAACATTTTTTTTCAAAGATGAAAGGAAATAAGAATCTGTGCTCATGTTCCCTTTTCTCATTAAGAAGTATTGCCTCGAGACTCGGAGCTAGTTTCCTAAAGGGATGGGATAATAGAGGAAAAACAATGTGACACAGATGCCAAGCGTGACTCTTTATTGTGTCATCTTCTCAGTTTTGAATGTCTGACTGCATCTTCGTCTTCATTTCCTACGCTCCATTGGGCCGTGGATAGACAAAGACAAGTCATTTACTGTCCCATGTTGTTTAAAGTAACTACTTAAGTATGTTGACCAGAGTTTGCTAGAAATGTTTGCTGTCTTTTGATCTTTTATA
Organism: Xiphophorus couchianus; assembly: GCF_001444195.1. Taxonomy (NCBI): domain Eukaryota; kingdom Metazoa; phylum Chordata; class Actinopteri; order Cyprinodontiformes; family Poeciliidae; genus Xiphophorus; species Xiphophorus couchianus. The sequence continues at coordinate 13,908,384 of NC_040234.1, read as the reverse complement.
AATGTGTGAGTATCATTCCTTTCAATAATAGCAATCCCATGTAGGAAAACAGGGTCTCTATTAAGGCATATGTAGATGATCAGTATCAGCATCCCTGACAAAATTAATCATGATGTCTTGTTTTGATGTGCTGTCAGAGATTATGACAGCTGTACATCCAGCAGACTGTACAGTTGTGTCTTATTTGGAAGGAGCTAAAACGAAATCACCGAATTTTATGACCATGAAACCAAAGCACTAAGATTAAAAAGCTTATAAGTTTTGTTCATACACAGTTTTGAACTGCACTGAGATATGTTATGTTGTGTATTGGGGTTAGTCACCTTGGTATTGTGAAAATGCTCCAGGAAAAGATTTTGTTTTGTTGAACAAAAAAGGATTTTATTTCAATCAGGTATCAAAAAGTGCAGATTTGTGCACTGGTCTTGGGGGACCTTAGAGTGAAATGCAGAATCCTCACTGATCTATTAACACAGCATGTTTACCTGTTTTGATGAAGGGATGCATCTAAAAGCGCCCAAGGTAAGGTCTTTTTTGGGTTTTGGGTACTCCTGGCTGTTTTTGATGCAAACACTCACCAGATTTGCACTTAAATCTTGTTAACACAAATTGCGAACCAGTCAATTTCATGGCAGAAGCTCAATAGATTTGAGAATCTAGAAGTGGTATAGAAAATTTGCTGAAGTTCAAACTGAGCATAAGAATGAAATGAAAGGTAACTTAAGTGATGGTGCATGGGCGTTGGTGCCACGGTTGTCTGTATCTCAAAAATGACTGATCTACTGGGATTTTCTCATCTGACTACCTCTCAGGTTTACAGATAATGGACCAAAAAAAGAAAAAGTATACAATGAGCGTTAGCTGTGTGACAAGCAGTGGTCAGAGGTAGATGACAAAAAAGGTAACATAAGTTTAAAGTCTAACCCCCAAGTGAAAGCATAACCACGCCCCTGGCACGTTTTGCAAAATTCCAGCAAAGTGGGCAGAGCCAAGAGACGTTGACACTTCTCCAAGACACATTTGCCAAAGTCACCGTTTGACCAAAGGCGGCCAGCAGTGAGACATTTTTAGGCCAAATAATGTAGAATTAAAGAAATTTATCCTAAAGTGTCAAAATTGGCACAGAAACATAGAGATAGAACCCTTATTCACCAGATCTCAATTCCATAGATAATGTTGGAGTCTAGCAGAACAGGAGACCTTCATCAGGGATGTTCCACCTACAAATTTGATGCAACAGTTTAAAAGCATCACATCAATGTGGACCGAAACATCTGAAATGTTTCTGTAGCCTTGTTGAATATATGCCACAAAGATTTAAGGCAGTTCTGAACCAAGGATCAAATGGAATATATCAAAAACAATTTGACATTGTCCTTAATGTCACTGCATGTAAGGTTCTAACCAGCATTATATATCTACATTTCCTAGAAAATGTTTGATGTGACTTGAATAAATGACAAACATGGTTCTATTTATAGCAGAAAAAAATCTGTAGTTAGAAAGTTAATCTTAGCCTTATTGGGCTACGTTGTAAAACGTCAATCAGCTTCTCTTTGTTTTGTCTTGGAGCTGGAGCAAAATGCAGGTTACCTTTCACTTTTCACTTTGTATTTATTCCCTGTTTTATTTTAAAACATCTTGGAACTTATGTGTGTAGCAGTGAGTTCATCTTATAAAATGCTAACCAGGCATCCACCAGAATCAGCCATTCTTAGGCCTAAAACGAATCCCCTGTGATCAACAAGGTTTCAAGTTTGACTAGTTTTTTGACTAGTTTTTGATACACTGTCTGTTTAAAAAAACTGTGCCCAATCTTTCATTTGCCTTAATCCACTGCAGCCCAGACTGTTTGCTGCTGCTATAATAACTTTAGTATAGGCAAACCCTCCAGAAATGACACAGTAAGCTCATAATATAAGCAGCTCAGTGTGCCTTTCAGCATTTCTTATTTAAATAAACAGAAACGGGAGGCAGCTCAGCTGATCAGGCTTCCTCTCACCCCCCCCCTCACTCCCAGTCCTGATACCCTCCTACCCTACAATGCGTCAACTACTGTTGCCCACAACATATACCATCTGTACTTTACTGCAGCCCATCTCACTTCGGGGCAAATGAAAAAGAGATTTTCTGTAATATTATCTTCTCAATTTATTTTTAATTGTTAATAAGACAATGAAAACTATCAGATGAGGCCTTCCTTCATAACAACAGTGAGTGTTTTGTTTTCCTAGGGGGCCCCACAGTAATTACCAATGAACAGGAACATGGAAAACAACTTCTCTTGTGTGCTTTTAGTGCTAAGAATGAGTACATAAGCGGAAAGATTTAATCCTGCTATATTACCATCCCAGAAAGGAGGAAAGGAAGCGTCACTGAGGCAAAGAGAATGCAGCGGGGAATAAACTCGACAAAATAAATGGCAGGAGAGAGTGAAGAAGAGAAGAGAGCGAGACAAAAACAATACACATTCCCCAGTGAGAGGCAGCTTCTTTTAAACATTTTGGGATCTGACAGCTTGTGTTACACAGCAAATGTTTGGGCATCCCAGGTTAAAATTCTAGCTTGAGTAGCAAAGCAATTCAAAGATGGCCTTGTTTCCAAATAGGTTCAATTGAAACATGTTACATAAATTTGTTTTAAAATATGACTGCAAAGACACACAAAAGGAGAACTACTTATGTTTTTATGAATACTACTTATGTCGGCTTTATGAATACAAATAAATACCATATGCTTACTAATTCCCTCTTTCCACTCTTACTTTATTACTGCTTATTTTACGAAATTATCTTTTTGTTTGTTTATGTATTTTTTTTACTTCTTTAAGGATCAAATTAGGAAAGAAAAATCTAAATCTACATATTCCAATGATGTTAGTTGCATTGTCTAACTGTTCTCTGTGAATAAAGCATCAAAGTAACATTGTTGTTCTGAAGCTGCACAATTTCAAATGTTTGCTGTCAAGCTTTTGATAGAAGATTTTGATGAGTCAGGCTAGCCTGAACACAAAACATACCATCTGTAGCTGCATCTCCATTGATTGGAACTTCATCAAAAAGTTTTTTGTCTGTAATTCACTTTAAAAAGTGCAAGTCACATTCTCTGTGCATTCACTGCACACAATGACACGGATGGATTTTAAGTGTTAATTTATGCTTTTAATTCATTTTGATGACTATCGATTGACAGGCAATGAAGACCCAAAATTCTAATTCACAAAAAATAGAATAATACATGAAAACAAGAGTCTGTGTGGCTGAGTGGGAAGAGTAGTCATCTTGTAATCGGAGGATTGAAGGTTTGATTCCAGCTTCCTCTAGTACCCAAATCAATCAAGGCACTTAATCCCCATTTGACTACTGATTTGCGTATTATCAGTATGTAAACATGTGCATGAGTGTGAATGTAGCTGTAAAGTGCTGTGAGTGGCCAGTATGACTGGAAAAGCACAATATAGGTTCAGTCCATTTACCGTCAGCATGTGGCTCTGTTAAAGTGTAACAGAAGCCCAGGTTGCTTTAATAATGATCTTCAGCTTGCATCGGTGGAGCTTTTGTCTCTCATTGTCCTTTTGACAATACTCCAAAGAGTTCAGGTCAGGCAAGAATCAAGCAAAGTGATACCATGATCATTGAACTATTAGAAGTTAGAATTCATCAAAGTTTGAAAATAGATGAGCCTTTCAAGTTCCTGGTAGACAGCTGCGCTAAGATTGGAAGTCAGAAAACACAGCGGACGGACACTAGCAGGTGACATTGCTCTCCAAGTCTGTGGAAACCTTTTTGTGACCTCTGACAACTTGGATTCTGTGATTCTCCAGACTCAGAAATCTATGTTAAAGGTGAAATTAAAAAAAACAACAACAAAAAAAAAACACTGATCAGGAGTCCAGTCATTTTTTCTCTTTGGCCCCTGCAAGTAATTTTTGATGTCTACAGTTCAGGAGAGGCTGAAGGAAAACAGGGTTTCCCATGTCCTGGATATACGTTTTGTAGCTCTGCAAGCCCTGATCCTGGCTGCAGTCCACACATTTTGAATATCCCCCCCCCCCCGACTCTTTAATGTGCTTTGCTTCACAATCCTCTCAAAGCTTATTTTATTCCTTCTGCTTTTGAGCTCATTTTCTAACACACCTTCTATTCTTAATATGCTTGTATACAGCTCTCTGTCAACAGTCAGCTTGTTTGGGAGTGGAGGGTGTTAAAGATTGTCTGCTGGACACGTATTAGCTCTTCCCAGGGATTGTGTTGGAGATGGTTTTATATAATATTTAGGTTTTCTGATAAATTAGCTTTCGGTTTTCATATTCTGTAAGCCTTAATCATCAGAAAAAAAGGGGGCGGGGGTTCTCTTTTTGAATGGACTTATTGAAGTGAAGTAACTTTTCAATTATAATCCAATTTACTGACATGCATCTTTTGAAAGATCTAATTATGTGCAAGATATGGATTCACTGTGGTGAAACTCCCCAGCAAATTGCACAGCTTCACCCTCATGGATAAACAAAAGTATCAGATGTTTTTTTGTTCATTTCTGCATAGCTATGAGAGATTCTCGAACCATCTAAAACGTACAACTTTTAAGATAATTGTCTACTGGTGGCAAATCATGTTTTGGTCAGAGGACCATTGCAAAATCTTCGTCCTGTGCATCTTGATTTTACAAACATCTTCTCTTATCAGTGTTCACTGATGATATTTAAATGAGTCTGTGTGTATTTGAATGTGTTCTTTGCTCACCAGTATAATGCGAGTAAGATAAGCTCAAACCAACTTGAGTTCTACCTTGTTGTGGAAAGTGTGTTTTAACTTTTATTTGGTCCTCAGGACTTGGTAGACTAGTTCAGGTGCGAACTCTCATTGACTATTCCAGGAAAGTTGCAGAAAAGGTCAAAATTTGACAGTGGAGCAGAATAACTCCATTGTGAGCTATACCTCCTAGAGGTGTTTTTGGACTCACACTTAAAATTTGCAAGCCATCAATTTTGTTTCTATGCAAGATTTACATTTTTTTTCTTCTTCTTTTTTTTTACTTGGTCTTCACTTTTACAGAAGAGGAAAAAACAGCACTGAAACACATGTTGTCTTTTTCCGGGCTAAAAGGTGTTAATTTTTGGGACAAATTTTAAAAATTCCCGTTGTGCATAAATCTTTAAAATAAATAGTGCTGGTCCCACTTGTTATCAGGTAATATTTACCTCAGTAAGACTTCCAAAGTTCATCTGCATGCCTCATCGTTATGAATTTGAAAACAAACTGTGGTTTCTTCATGCTTGAAGGCCTGGGGTAAAATTTCTTGATGTGCGTTTCATCTCTGATCAAACCAGGCATAAAGCAGCTCTCTGTCATGATGAGTCAACCATGCAGTCCATTAAGACTGGCTGTTCAGTGATCTGACCTGCGTCGCTGTGTGGTTGAATACCCTCTGGTACTGACTTTAAAAAACGGCACACACCTCCGTTTGAAACCGAGATGCTCCCTCACGGCAATTCTCTGAAATTCAAAAATACCGCATGATGGCTGTCTGAATTATTTTTTGTGCTTTTGTGTACACACATTTTCTAGCATGTTTACCTGTTTCACCTGTTTTGTTTTTAGCTATGTGCCGAGGAATATACTGCCTTGAAAAAGTATTTACACCTGATGACCTTCTCAGATTCCATCACATTATGAACACAAATTTCATTAGATTTATTTTTTGCAGACTGAAAGTAGTGCGTACTTGTGAAATAGAAGGAGAGTGATGGATGGCTTTCAGCTCTTTATAAAGAAAAATTTTACAGGTTTGTTAGGCATTTGTCAGCACCCTTTACTCTAACAGTCCTGAAAAACAAAAACTAAAGCACTTTTCAAACATCACCTGAAAATGGTCTGAGGGTAACACTAGTACAAACTTTCTTAAACTGCCAGCCATAGAAGGGGAGTATAATTTTAATTCCTGCAAGCTTTGATTTTAACTTTTACTAGTCTTGCCAGAACTAGTTAGAAACTATGACTTTTCTCTACTCACAGCTAAAGAGATAGTATGCATGATGATTTTTAACAAGCCATGGAAATGCCCCACTCTGTTACATTTATGAGTAATAAATGAACTGCAGATTGGAAATAATTTAAAATATCTGCAGGTTGTTTTAGATATCACATTGTCTTTTAAATGTCGCATTAAGATGTTTGTAGAAAGTGTAACACTTCATCTCCATAATTTCAGAAGTAGTACTAGAACATCCTTCACTGCAAACGATTCCTTGATGTTCTCACAGAATAATGAATGAGTGAGTCTTTCAGAAGTTCAGCCATACTAAATCCTGTTAGATAACTTTAAAAAAAACTTTACAAATACTACCACCCCCATTACCATTAAGATAAGAGTTTAGATTAAGAGCAACTGGTCATTTTATATCTATTGCAAGAGCAGGTGGCAGAGAAGTGCCTCTCAAAAACACACATTCAATAAAAAATCCACCATCTCTCAATCTGTGTCAAGACTTGGAAAGAAAAAAATGGATGATCATAGATACTCTCGTTCCAATGCGAGTTTTATTTTTTAAATTTGCAGCAAAAGATGGGTCAAAAACGTTGTGGGACTGTTTTTTCTTTAGCAAAGATGGAAAAAGCTGTTCAGAATTAAAGGGAAGATGAACACTGAGCAATTATGGAAGAAAACTGTTTAAAAATATACAGTACATTTACCGATTATCTCAATCCAATCTGACTGCAAAGTACCATCACTGCTGGTGGAGACATACCCCAAAAAGACTTGCAGCTTTTCTACACGTTTTTGCACACTTTCAGAGAACATCATTAAAATGTTGCATTACCTTGAGTTGGCCTATGAAATAAAACCTCAATGAAATGCATTAACTTGTGAGGGTGTACAAGAGAAATGAGAAAAGGCCCTATAAAACACACTTTTGCAAGGCAATTCACATGTAAGCAGTTTAAAAATCCAAGGAATGTTGTTTGATCTTTTGAGCACTCTGATCCACTGCCATTTCTTTCATTTTTGATAACACAGCATCTACATGCAGTTGTCATGACGCCAGAGGAGGAAGTGTTTTATGACCAAACTTTGATTCAACCAGTGCGTGGTCCAAATCAGCAAGTGAAAATAGCTCAAGACAATCTGGAGAGAAATAACACCTGTCACAAATAAGACTGCAACATGGGTTAAGTAGCCTGGAACATGTGTAAGTGCTGACAGCTACCCCCTGTACGGATTGTCTTCCTGTCTTTGCAAGGCAGCGATGACACTAGCATACAAAACGCTTGTCCTCATCTATTAGAGCAGAAATCTGTCACTGGAGATTCACACAACCTTCACAAATGCATGCATCAAACCCAAACTCTATTGTTGCACGCGCACATTCAATTTGAACTGGTACACATATAAAGTAAATGCACACATTCAAAGATCCAACGAGCAAGGAGGACAACATTATCTGCCATTAAGTGTGACTTTGAAATGAAAATACAGATTTTCGGCATCAATATTTCAGGGGGCCTGCGAATTGCCTCCAAGTCATGCGCTGAATTATTGAGAGAGCTGCTTGCGGTTGAAGCATGTAGTGGGTGATTTTCACTGACGGGAGGGATACTTCCAGAGACAAGAGAGACAATAGACATGTTTTATGTCTGTCTGTCTTCAAGTGGAGGGATTGTAGACAGACCATATACATACGTCTATGGTTTACATATACTTATGGTTTACATAAGTACATGTTAACCATTAAAAAACATACTGTCCAAAAAGTTGGATTGGATTCTGCTCAATATTCCACCCAACTAAAACGATGCATTGATTGAAAAAGTTAAAGTGGCAAATGTTTCTGAGAAAAGGGGTCAAACAGCACTTGAGCCGTGAGATAATTTTTTTTTTCTTTTTTTGCCATTTTCAGGACAGAGCCTTTCTGAGATTATTTTATGTCCAAGGACTCTGTTGAACTCTTAGTAATTATGTTTCTTCCAGAAAGTCTGAATGTATTATGCATCACAGAAACTTGGTTCCATTGCAAAACAAGTGTAAAGCATTTGCTCATATTCATAAATTTATAGCAAGCCCTCACAGTATAACCGTAATTCTTCACACAGGGATTTCTTCCATCAGTTTTTGTCCAAAGTTGCCATCTAGTGTATGAACAATGGAAAGCCATGAACACAGATTTGAAAAAAATAAATAAAAATAAAAAACTACTAAAACTATTCAGGTTTTTACATTAGCGATTAAGTCATAAGGGAATGGCTTTATTCGATGGTGGATCCTTAACTCTAGTTGTTGATACACTATTTAACTACATTTATATATTAAAAATCACATCTTCCTCATTCAATAAAATATATTATTTTTTTATCTGTCTCAAAGATCAATCAAGACTGTCTGGAGGGTAAAATTCTGTCAGGATGTCTGAACTACATACTACATATAAAAGACTGAGAAGAAAATCTTATGAGAATATATTATCAATTGAAATTGAATGACTTGACTGGATATGGTTTTATATCAAATTAATAGATATCTTATTAGATAATCACAATATATTTCAGTTACATAAATAATACACAAACATAAAATCTAACCACTGACAGGAAAATTAATAAGGGAAATGAGATAAAACATTCACAATATTTTTGACTAATTAATGATTAAAGACTTTTAATATCTCTTTGGATCTGAAAGCTAAACTCAAGATTCCCATGCATAATTTAGATTCTAAATATCTCTCTGCAAACTGAGAGAAGCTAAGGAAACATTTTTGGCAAAATTCAAAAAGAGGAAGCCTTTTGAGTTCAGCAGGACTCGATGTAAGAAATTAGCCTTGGATGAAGCAGGACAAGCGGACCTCTGGGTGAGTCAAACGCTGCTTCAGGTTCGTCAGCTCTCAGCCTTCGGGTTTAGCAAACATGGTTTCTCCAAGTGGGCACAGATTTTGATTCTGTTACCGAGTCAGTCCATTTTCTGTCATCTCTCTCCTTTTACTGACTCGGGACAGTAAAGTCTCTGCCCACATGGTGGTGTCATCAGCTTACCTTGTCTTTGGAACATTTTCATTCTCAACACCACACCGAATCTATTGTACTTCTATTTAAACCGTTTTCTTAGCATTGCTCAGAGAGAAGGTTTCACAAAAAATGTAAAACAAAACACTATAAATTATGTATTTAAATATCAGGATGAAGTATATACAAAGCCTGAGAGCTAAACCAAGATGAACAAGTTTTACTGAGTTATCACCCAGAAGTAAAATTTTACTTCAAAGCACAATATTTGACATTTATCTAAATGGAAAGTTTATCATGAAAGTTTCAAATCAAAAACTTTACTTTGACAATTTCAGGAGCAGTGCTTGGAATAAAGAGTTAACTAAATTTAGTGTCATGATAAAGACTTTTGGAGTGTTTAAGGTTATGTTATGTAGATTTCTTAACACTATAACCTCCTAAAGATTTTTTCTTAAACACTTCCTGTCTCTGAAAGCCTAACATTTTCCAGCTTATATATTTATTTTTTTCAGAAATCTGATTATGGTTTACCTTAGGAACAACACTGACAGAAGAAACTCTCGTTGAATTGGCTGAGAATTGTGTATTATTGTTCAGATCAGTTCGGTTATTGGACAATTTCCCTAATTTTGTCTCTTTTCATCATCACACAATATTGTCACTCAAGACGTAACCACAGGCTCATTTTTCAAGCTTTACTTATTCAGTTAATTAGGCTAAATTTCCCTGAATTGTCAGCCAGAAAGCCCTCTGTGGCATACGTCAAAAGGAATCCACTGGCAAGTTTAATAAACAACAGTTTCATCGTGTTCCTGGGAACACGATGCTTCAGCGGTCTAGGGAGCGCTTCTGGATCGCCTCGGCCACCACTGTGCGCACAAGCGCGATGACAGAGCTGAAAGCACATCTTCATTTTTAATGGAATATGTCCAATGCTCTCCTCTTTACATCATTGTGGCCAAACTTTAACCAATTAAAACTTTGCCTGGAGGCCTTTTCTACACATACATCGTTTTACTCTGGTCTTTCAGCTGTCTTGATGGTTTTCAGTAGTTTGCATATGGGAGGAGACCTTACATCATAAGAAACAGACATCTTGTGTACTTCTTTCAAGAGTGTTCCTCCTTCCTCTTCCTTTATTGTATCTTAGAAGGGAAGATTTCCTCATAATTCGCTGCAAACTTGAACTTATCAATTTATTATATATTAATAGAATGCTTTACAAGTGTGTTTCTAAATATGACTGTGGTGTTACGCATTTTTACTTTAGCAGATTTTTTTTAATCTTCTTACCAGATACATTGTTGCATTTTTTTTTTTTTTTTCCGAACACCCAGCCTTACACTGGCACAAGACTGGACTGGCACAAGTGATTAAAAGTAACACTTACATTGGTAAATTTGTAACAATTTACTATGAGTGTTTTTATATCAGTAAAACTAAGTAGCTGTGACTGTGTATTACTTAAATATATTACAGTAGGTCCATAAACTTTTGATAGTTTTAATCTGCAAAACAAATCTTCAGGATTACAGTTTTGTAGGATGCATTTTTCAGTAGTACATTCTGTACCTTGTGATTTCAACCAGGACAGTAAACGAACCTTTGTCCTTTATGGGAATCTTTAAAACATTATTTCAGTTGGAACAGACGCTTAAGGTGAAGGCATAATAAAACTGCTTCATGGGCCATTTTTGTTTAAGACGGAGCTCTGGAATGCTTACAGAGTTTATTGGCGTGAACTTTAGCTCCGGTCCTGGAGCAGTTCCTGCGCCGAGATGGGGCTGAGTTTGAGTTGACAGACTTCTGGCAGGAGAAGTTAAAACAGGTGCGACACAGTTTCAATCACATCACACCAATTGTGTGAAGGGTGTTGGCAAAAAAAAAAAAAAAAAAAAAAAAAAAAAAAAAGAAGCCCCTTTCTTTGACCGTGACCCCTCGACCTCCATTTCTCCCCACAAATGTCCAATGTTGAGTCATTTCCTGCAGCTGCTGCGGCTTGTTGGTGTTATGAGGGGCGGGTGGACCGTCCCTGCGGGTGGACTCCCAGGAACACGATGCTTCAGCGGTCTAGGGAGCGCTTCTGGATTGCCTCGGCCACCGCTGTGCGCAGGAGCGCGATGACAGAGCGAGGGTCGTCGCTGCCTATCACAGCGCTACCCGACACAATCATGTTAGCTCCAGCCTGAGGCAAAGGTGAAGAGGCCCAAATTACAAAAACTACAAATGTTCTAAGCTTCTAAATACATTCATAATGTTTGCATCCTTTACCTCTGCACATTTGTGAATAGTGTCAGGGCCGACGCCTCCGTCTACTTCAATGTCTAAGGAGGGAAACTGACTCCGCAGCCAGCTCACCTGCGTGACACACAGATGCAAAGCAAAGCTCAACTGATTGGATCAACTCCTCAGGAGTCCATCAAGTGCCACAGGTGCCTGTTAACCAAATATATGTTTAAATCAGGTGTGTGGCAGTGAGGGGAACACCTACTGTAAGTACATGCAAGACATGCAGGGCCCACTGTCTTGGGCCCTGCTCCACAGCAAAATCAAGGAGTTCTGAAGTGTGATGGAACATTTTAACCAGCAGTGTGGTTTAATACAATTTAAACCGGTTCCATTAAAACTGAAGCACTTGCATTAAGTGATTAATTTTTAAAATGTTGATTGCAGCAGATTTGACAAAATTATGCTACTTTAGTTTTAAGAGCCCTAATAGTTTCTTTTAAAACTTTCAGTCATTTCTGCAACACCATCTGGTCAGTAAGTGCTGGGCATCTGCAGCGTCTTCTGCTGTCACTGTTTGCAAGCCATAGCCACGCCTCTTCACAGGAGATTATTTCACCAAATCATTTTCTAGCAATCACAATTTACACCACATCAAAGCTTATATTCAGCTACAAATGTACAACTCTGAATATTCACACTTTGTACTGAAATGCATAGAGCTGAGGCCGTGGCTTCTTATTGATGTATACAAAAAGAAATGCAACTATTTTTAATCCAAATAATTTTCTAGGAGGTGTAGGAATGGACAACCTTTGATTTTTGAGTACATATACTGAAGCTTAAACATAACCAAATTCCATCAGTATCTTCAACTTCAATAACGTACTGTGGCCATGATCATCTAAGAAAATGAATATTTCTTCAGCTGTCAGAAGTTTTAGCATTCTAACTGTTCAGATTAAGTCTTTATTTACAAAATTTGACTAATCTTTATTTTTCTTTTTTACAGTGATAATGGTAATCTAGTGAACAAGGACCTGCACAGCAGGTTCTACTTATGTAATAATGTATCTTATATATTAAAATATCATTTTCCTCCAGGTGATTTTACAAATGTAAATTCATCAAACTTTTTCTCAGCAAGCTCATCATTAATAGCAGAACTGCCTAAGAGTCAATTTGACAACCCCAAAGGTTTTTAACTCTAACCGTCTTCCATTGAATACTTCTTTAATATTTCATGACCTTTCCTAAAATTGCTCTCTTTATAATTTCCACAATTGTGAGATATTGGAGTTTGGACCCTGCAAACCTAGAACCGCTGAGGGGAGAAACCATTAAAAAATGCTACGCCCTGAGTGGTCCTGCTGGCAGTTGAAGGTTGCTATGGTGACCACATTGTAAAGCACACAACTCAAGAAACCATAATAAATGTTTGCTGAGTTGGTTTATGACTGAATAATATATAATTAGAATAATTGACACGTCCTGTAAACCAGCCTGACAGAGAAACGCAAAAGACTATAATACAGCTATATATAGGCATGAACAAATTGCAATAGGTTATTAACTACAGGCTACAATTTGACTAATGCAGAGTCTATTATGAGTAAAAATGAAAGAAATAACATGAAATAAGTTTTGGCACGACTCCAAAACTACATGCAGGATTCAGATTAGGGGGAATTGGGCTGCTCTGTCAGGAGGAATTCAAAGCGAAGTCATTAATCAGTAACTATTGGATAAAAACAAGACTAAGATAAATATGATGAGAAATATTCCAGTGGGGCAGCAAAGAGATGAGTCCCCTTCTGCAACTTCCTGCACCTTTTATGACCCAAAAATAAATTCATCTCTGAGCTCTGCGGATAATTCCACCCTGAATACATCTTCAGCTCAACACAGAAAACTCCCAAGATGCGATAAGCAAATAAGAGAGACAAGACTGTGGAGCAAAACGACAGGGGAAATGAACATAAAAATCACAAAATGTAGAGCAGGGAGAGCTCCTCACTGTATGTTGTGAGCAATTTGAATATCCAACACTATCTTGGGCAATACCGAATGTTTTGTGGAGGTTATTTTTGTATCTACAAGAAAAGTCTGATCAAGGAAAAATACCTATAACCACCAAATTACAACTACTTAGTTTATTTATTGTAATTGGGGAGTTTTGGTCTACCCTGAATCAAATGAAACGTTGCATCTCCTTTACCTTGGGCATCATGTCTTCCATGAACTTCTGTCCTCCAAATCCAGGTTCTACTGTCATGACCAGAGCCATGTCGACCTGATTGGCCCAAGGTGCCAGCTCTTCCACCGTAGTACCAGGCTTTATGGCCAATCCCACCTTTAACAACATCAAACAAAACAATATAGATTTTTTCCTATTGTTAGAGGTGAAAAGGCCTTTATGATACATCACTTGATTAATAGCACCAACTAGTGGTGTGGCGAGAGCATTACACGTTTTCGATGTGTACCGTTACTGTGTAAACAAAGACTGTAATTAGAACGTCTTTATGTAAATGTAATAACAGAAACGGAACAAAAATTCCATTTTCATTGGATCATTGTCATGTAAACAGAACCTCAGTACCTACAAACAAGTATATATGTTTTATAATATATTTACCACCAATGGCAAAAAAACATTTTCACTTTTCTGAAAAATTCACCAACGGCACAATTCCTGTTAAGAAGTATAAGGTAAGTATTTCAAAAGAGAAGAAGAAATCTTTTGTTTTTTGAACAATAACAATATTTGCTGTTCAACTGTTGCTAAGAGATGAGCGCATTTTCTGGTAGAAAAGTGACACCTGGTTACCAGAAAGTAATTTACCACAAAGTAAGAACATCTGATTTTTACTTTTGCAAAATTTAGCATTTAGGCTAATATTAGCATTTTGGCTAAGTTTAGCTTAAACACTAATTTTAACAAACTTTATGGAGTAAGTCCATGTGACTCCACATGCTATTGAGTACATTGTAGCTTACTTTAGCATCAATGCTAATTTAGAGCATCAGAACGCTGGGTTCCATCCGACAGGCACACTTCGGTAGGCCTCGCTTGAAATTTCTTCAGAAATTTTCTAGTCACATCTTTCCATTTCTGTTGACACTAGTCCTCTTCAGCAATGTCATCTGTGTGTTTTAGAATGGCCAAATTCTCCAGAAATCTATAGTCTTGTCACATGGAGGTCAAATGTTTTGTTTTTCTGTCTGTTTGTTTTTTTTGAAGGAGGAATTTGACTTATAACAAGCAAATAACCATGGAAAAAAATACAATTTGATGCACTGAAAAAAGTCTGATGAACTATGTTATGCCTATCCACCTTATTCCTGGGAGGCTTACTGGGGAAACGATTATGGGTCTTACTTCCAGCGCCCACCGGAAGTAGCAGTATTTCACTGTAATTTATTGGGGTTTTTTTGTTAGTCTTTATTCATGATAGAAGTTACATCTCTCTTTTTGGTTATAATACAATATTTAGTAGAACTTGTTTACGGACATGTCGTCTGCCATCAGAGAGCTTCTTTATGTGTGCTCATTTCATTGTGTGGATAAAAAGCCAAGGAAGAAAACCCGCATCTGCATCCGAAGCAACTGAGTCAGTGAAGTAGCTAAATATGGTAGTGTGGGTTATTTGCAGCCATTTCTTCAAGTCACCATCCCTCTTCACAATAGCTGTAGGTAGCGGTAAAACAATATTGCCACATTTAAGATGTGATAGCTGGTATTCCCACATATTTTATAACCTAAAACCTCTGTGGAAAGCCGGTTTCTAACAAATAAAGAAATCTCGGTTAGCGGCGGAAGTCGCGCCCATAAATGGGGCGTGCAGGGGGTTAGCACGCCCCACATTTGGAGGCCTTAGACCCGCGGACATCGCGGGTTCGACTCCCGGTCCCGACGACCTTTGCCGCATGTCCTCCTTCAATAAAAATGGCGCCGGCTCAGCTGGCTGCCTGCAGACGCAGCTCCTGTTGTGTGCTGTAACTGCGAAATAATTTCCCTGCTGGGATGAATAAAGTAAAAATTATTATTATTATTAAATTACGGAAAGCCTCATGGGGGCTAGGAATAAGGTGGATACGAGTGTAAAGTTTTGTTTTTGAATTGTATCATTGATTTTAATTAAACTAGTTTAAAGAAAGTGTGAGCAGTTAACGACAATAAAATGTTACAAACCACAACTGAGGATATAATCCACTTGATAATTCAGTCTGTTTTTTACTATCATACTCACTTTCATGCCGCTCTCCCTTATCTCCTTGATGAGGTTTCCAGGGTTGGTGGTGGCCTCCACATGGAAGGTGTACTGGCTGGCTCCAGCTGCAGCCATGGGCTTCACCCATTGCTCCGGCCGGGACACCATCATGTGCATGTCTGCAAACGTCAATGGAATAATGAGCAAAGAGGTCATAGCAGACCTTGATTCAACTCATAAGTTAGAGCATGTGTTGTCGCATGTTTTGGGATGAATCCTTCCTCACCGAAAAAAGGATCCTGGCCTACAGTTTTCCTCAGACACTCCACCATGGGGTGGCCGAATGTGATGTTGGGGACAAAGTGCCTTTAAAGGTAAGCAATAACAGCTTGTTGAGTAATCTCCCAATGGTGCAAAGTTAAGCTGTTCCTGTAAAGGGAAATTTAACTCCTTAAGTCAGTATAGAAGATTTAAAACTTTTTAAAAAATCAACAAGATAATCTAAATGCTTTCGGTTAAATAATGAAAACTTGGCTTTCAGGACTTAACATTTGTTATTCTAACTTAGCTTCCTGATATTAGCCAACTTGTGCTCTCAGAGTTTGAGTTGAGCCTGTTAGCCGTTAGCAGGCTGGCTAATGCAGCCAGGGACAAACTGACCCGTCCATGACGTCCAGGTGCAGATAGTCTGCCCCGCACTCCATCATCCGGACGCACTCGCTGCCCAAACAGGACAGGTCGCTGCTCAGGATGGACGGACCTATCTTCGCACTGTATGCCATGCTGTGCCTGCTGTTGGTGGGATGCGCATGCAGCCGAGGCACGCTAGCTGCGAGTCTAGCTAAGCGTAACATGGTAGAGTTTCCGGTTGGGACCTTGAAAATAAGAGCAATTAATTAACGCGTCTAAAACGGGGAAATGTCTTGTCATTTTAAAAAAATATAATTAGCACTTAAATTGGGTTATTTGAGATGGAAGCTTTTTAAAAAAATGCAGAGACATTATATCTTCAACTTACAGTTGTTGTTGCTGTAGTTCAGTATAAAGTCTTTTTCTGCATAAGTCCTATAGAATTAGGCAACAAAAACCATGTTTAGTCATTTTTATTTTGAGATTTTAAGTGCATACAGAACGTTTGTAGTTACATGTTTAAAGACAAATGGACATTAATTAATTTTCTTTTTTTTTCATTTGTCTATTCACACCCTTTTACACTGGTCAATTATTTAAAAAACACTTGTCTCAATAAATTTAACTATATGAAACAAAACATTATTCGGTGAGAACCCCAAACAAGTTATGGCTTAGATATAGTTACAACAAAGATAGAAAAAAAAAAGCTCTGATGTGTTATATAGCTTTTAATAAGGATGAATTTATTCAGTATGATGCCTACCGGCGATATTTTGATATGTAGCCTAGTGGGAGAAGGTGAAAGCAAGTCTGATGTGTAGGTATCCTCTATTGAGAAGAGCACAGTTTGGGTGGTTCAGACAGACACACGGGGCCAATGTGGATTTGTGATGGAAAATAGTGGCGAGTGGTAATCACACCTGCTATGATGTATGGTCTAAAGACAGTGGCACAAACTAAGTAATGAATATATCAGGGAGACAGCTCAGATTTTGAAGCAAAGTTAGACAGGCAATACTGAAATAATTTGGATTTGGGGGAGAGATATAGTGGATACGTTGGACAAAGGATGTTGAAGATGGAGTTGCCTGGGAGGACAAAGAGAAGGCTTCAGAGAAGGTTTAACATGTGAGTATGCAAAGAATATGATGAGATGAAGACAGATAACCTTCTGTGGTGAATTAATGTATTTTTTAAAACATCAGTCATAATAGATTTTTCAGATGTTTTATTAACATTTTTCTACCCCAAACAAATATACTGACATATACTTCTTCAACATGTTTTACTTGTTTATAGGAGATTTAATAATTAACAAACTATCCATTTCCTCCAGCCCTTTCATTTCTTAAGACTTTTAATTTTCAAGTAAAACGGTAACTTCCGGTTGTACTTTGACCGTTAATGACTATTTGATCAATTTCTGTGTTCCCTCTGCGCCACACTCCTGCTTTAAAAATTATATAATACTATTCTTTTAACACTAGATGGCGCCTAAATAATGCACTCGTGCCTCTTTCAAATTTATTTAAGTGTGAATGAACCTGGCAGTAACAACAACATTTAAACGACAGCTACTGGTGAAAAAATAATCTGGAATAAAGAATAAAATATAATGACAACGTCTGCATACGATTTCTAGCTGATGTAACAATCAGAAAACTGCCAAATTTCTCAGTTTTGTCTCGGCTTCCGTTTTCTCTCTGGTTTGTTTTGTAATGCTTCTGTGCACTGCTAGAGTTTCCTCTTGGCTACAGCTGTTTATGTTGTTCTGTGAATGCCTCAGTGGTTTGTTAGAGAACATCAGTGAAGAAATAGTATCATGAAGACCAACAAACGCAGTCAACAGAGAATTTGTGTCAAACACAATATCTCAGATTCAAAATTCGGGTTCAGCGTTCTTTAAAATGTGAAAATGGAAAGAATATGGCACAACTGTTACCCGAACAAGACCTCACTTGGCCGTCAACCTGTACTGAAAGGCCGGGCAAGGAGAGCATTAATCAGAGAAGCAGCCAAGAGCATGTCGACTCTGGAAAAAGCTGCATAGATCCACAGCTCTAGTGAGAGAATGACATGAGAGCTACTAGTCATGGGCTTCACAGTTGTGGCCCTTGTGGAGCAGCAATAAAAAGAAAATCATTGCAGAAAGAACGTCATAATAGATCAGAGCAGAGGTGAAACTTCCAGCAGGACGAAAGCATTAAACCTACAGATATAAGGGAAAATGTGACAAGACTTGATAGCTGACATTCAAAGCTGCTCTATTTCCAATCTAACTGAACCTGTGCTGACCTTTACACAGAACACCATTAAACTCTGTGGCAACTTAACTCAAGGCTGAACCTGATATGGAACACTAGCAGTGAAAAACAAATGCGAAGGCATACAAATCAAGATACTAAAATCTTGATTGGAAAAATTCAAGCGGCATGAAAGTGTGGCACATTGACCACAGGCAATATTAATTAACATTGCCAATGTTAATTAATATTGTTTTGTGTTTTTTGTGTGTGCAATTTACTCGTGTCTCAATTTGACGTGGTTGCGGACGGAGACAGTATCGCTCCGCTGTTGCTAGGAGACAAAGGTTGTTAGAATGGATGGTTTGTTTTTCTAACGGCTGTGTAGCGATACTCCTAAAGGAGTTACTTTGTAACAGTTATTAAATTAAAATATTTTAGACTCAATCACAATATCTTGCTTGATTGTCACCGTTACAAAAGCTTTTTTTGAGAGTATGCATATTTCAAATGGTGCATTACTGCCAATTAACTGCATTCAGAGCACTTTAGGATCTTAGTATACGTAAGTATAAACAGCTCTGAGTTAATAAAATATGGGCAAGCTTTAATTAACTCCAGTCTTAAAATTGATGGTGTTTTAAGTTCTATAATTTCTTTATTCCTCCTCTTCATGGGATTTTCTTCTGTCCCCTTCCCAAGTCTCAGCTGCACCCCGGGTGTGGAAGTTGCATTGATTTAAGGAGCAGGGAGGTTAAGGTGTTAATAAACTTCTCTGCTGGGAGTCAATCCACAAAGAACACCACTGATTTACTCAGGCAGCTTGAACAGATTTGGACATTTATGGGTTTTTGCCTGCTTCTTGCATTACTACTGGGATGATGGAAGCAGTGGTAGCCTGGAGTGCGTTACCACGAGGGCAGACATGATGTATGTCGTCTTGAAGCGGAGCTGAGACAGAGTAGGATGGCGCCACACAGAATCTGGGCCTCATGGGATTCTAAGAAAGATAGTAAAACACTCTTTGGGCTTTGACAGACATATTGTGGTGTGTTGCTGTAGCTGCAGTTTTATAGAGCTGTGCTTACCAAGGGCCTTCAAAGTGGCTTTGATTGTGCAGAGACAAGGTCGAGGAGAGATGATTCGCTTCGGCTCATTAAGTGAATTTTAGCAAAATGAAAATTAAGGAGTGTTTGAATGATCTGGGTCACGCTCAAAGCTAATGCACTCCCCATTCTGACTGATTAGATTGCAGCTCGCATTTGCTTCAGAATATTTTTAGCGCTTTGTGCTTGATTCAGTCAATGACAAGCTTCTGTTTACCTCAGGTCACTATTAGCAACACCTTACTTCCCCTTTTTGGTTTATCAGATGGAGGCGGAACCGGTCAGGAATGCAACTCGTACTCATTTTTCGGATGTTTTTGTGCTGTTCTTTGTTCTCTGTTGACACGGACTAAAAACACTTTCCTGTCCAAATCAGTAGAAGTGATGTCATGTTTGAAGCATTTCCTTTTACTGATGACACACGGGAAGACATTTCCCACAAAGCACAAGAAAAAAACAATTAATGAGAAAAACCTTAAACATTTTCAGTTTAAAAAGGGTTTATTTAAGATTAAGCAAGAGATGTGGAGATATTTTATCATTAATAATGCAACGATTTTTTACATAAAAGTATAAATGAGGCCATTAGCAGTGCAAAGCCAATCCAGCATTTAATTATTCATTGTCGCTACAAAGGGTGGTTTATTTAGCTAAAAGCTGATTTAGGATCTTTGTGCATGATGAAAAGCCTGAAAATATGCACTTTTTCCATTGGAAATAAATCTGTTGCGGTCCTAATGAGCTTGTGGATCAAGAGTTTCACTCTGCATGCATTCCAGAGTCTCAGTCATCTGTGCTGACAGTTAAAAATGTCTCTTTAGCAGCACATCAGGACAAGTATGTGCTTATGGTGACAAAAGCTGAAGTGCAATCAATCCCACCCTCCTGCTTAAACTGAATTATCGTGTCTCTACTATTTGCAGCCAGTTCAAGGAATTTCCAGATATTGAACAGCTGCAGAAAATAACAGGCCTGTTTACTTTTCTGACACTTGTCTTTTTTAAAAATTAATACCTGTTTTCATTTCCTCCATTAAGATTTCAGCTCCTGCTTGTTGAGTTCAGTTTAATCCCAGGAGATTTAGATTTGTTTGTATTTTACATGTGACTAATGGCACTGGAGGAGATTTTCAGTGCCTTATTAACCATTTACATCACCCTCAACATTTATTGGCACTGGTGGTATAAAAGTGTAAAATGCCTTGAAATAGGTTTCTCTTTTGTTAAAGCAGCCCAATCTCTGTGTTAATTTTATTCAAGAAAAGTACAATATTTGATTTCAGTACTAAATTATTATTTTGTTTTTTACTAAATCTTTGGCGCTCCAAAGATTAGGACTCCTGTTGTTTTAACCCTGTTTTGTCAATAGGACAGTTTAACCTGGCCCTGAAAGATTTTACCGTGTTTGCAGAGATATTTGGCAATTCTTTCTATTGTTCTCTTCTGTTCAACTCACACCGCAGCTTTCTGATAGCTTTCCATTCTGGGAACTGAGATTGTAAAATCAGAATGTGACCTTGCTTGTGGTGAGCACTTTCTTTCATTATTTGTACAGTTTTGTTATTACGAACTTGTTGAAAGATCCAGCGATAATACCTTTTCAGTTTTCTGGCAGAGACCACGAGATTAGAATCTAGAATGTCCTAGTAAGTGAAAGATTCAAAGAGCCTTTGGAGGAAAAACTGGCCCACAGCCTACTGGCTACTACAACAGCCACCATGCTTACAGATGGCCATATGATTTGAAAAATTCGGACTTAAGACTGCCACATAGTGTGATGGATAAAATCTTGCTGGTAGCTCAGCTTACACTCTACGAAGGAAGATTACACTCTTGCACGACTTATTTCTATAGATATAGGAATCAACCTAGTTATGAATTATACAATAATTATACAAAGTTACTTGACAATCATCTTTTCATACAGATGGCTGAAGAGGTATAGTGGAGGAAAAGGGGAAGGAGACAGAGGTAGAAGAGGACAAAAAACATCTGTTTATTGCAGCAGCAGCAGTCCACATGCACCTGATTTAAACTCACAACCACAAGAGAAAGAAAATTGGTCTACAATGACTGGTCAATTTAAACCTGGACTAAATCCTTCCAACACCTCTGTCCTTTATTTTTCACGATTTAAACATAAATGCACCAAGAGCATTTATGTTTCATGTTTCACCAATGGTTATCTACATAAAAGTATGGCTCAAAGCATTAGGAGGAAATGCTTTCAACTTTTGGCTAGTAGCCTTCATTCGACCTTTGACCTGCACTTAAAAACACAGGAACAATAAAGACATGCACGCTGTTCTTCTTTAACTTTTTCCTGTGTAGAGACGGATAATTAAGATTTCAAAGGAAACCAGTCAATGTGTTTTCTTAATTCAAACCTTCTCCTTTCTGATCACCAGAAGTGCATTCTGCAGGCCTGAGAAAACAAATAGAGACTCTCGTGATGGTCAGATGGGAAGCATGTCTTTGTTGCCTCGCCCTGCCAAGATTTGACGTCACTTAGGTCAGGGTCCACGGCTGGAAAGGAAAGGGTGGGAGACGCCTCCCTGCCTTAGGTTAATTAGCAAGATTTTTGTTTGTTTGTCGCATGCTTTGTGTTGAACCTTTGGTATGAAGACACCTACAGGAACCCTGGTGGGTCACTTCTTAATGGAGGATATCCGTGATTAGAATCAAGATTAGCATGATTTTCTTTGCTTCCTTTAATTGCTAATTTTCCAGTGAAAAATAGGTAGATCCAATTATCATGTGGAAATGAACCAAGAAAAGAAGGAACTATATTATAATGTAAACATGCGCTTTTATAATTTTTTTGTGTGTGTGTGTTCAGATGGTTTAAAAATGTAAACATTTCCCCACATGTCATTGCTGATACAATTTCACTTCATGTAAAATGCCAAACTCTGCTCATCAAGCACAAGAGAATGCAGCAGCTGTAAAAAGTCATTAGGGTTTTCTATCATGTAATCATTAACAGAACCATTTGTCTCAGAACTGATGAGGTTGTCATTTTGTGCTCATGTTAGATTAAGTTTATTTGCCCATTCAGCAAAAGTATCCCTCATAATAGGATCTTCAGTAAATATTTGCAAAGCTGATAAAATCAAGCAAAAGAGTAATGATGAGAAGTCTGGGCTTTGTAGTGTATAGACCAAAAAGTAAAAAAAAAAACAGATTACAAAACATACAGATACAATTTCATCTAAACAGCACAATTTTAAACATAATATATTTTTATATAGTTTTTTTAAGCAAGCTTGTTTTTTAAAGGCTAAGCTCCCGCAGTTTCAAATCAAGTCCCAGGCAAATATTTGGGCACACTGCAAGACCATGCAATTTGCCAAGAATCACATCCTTAAATATTAGATGTTTGCTCAGGTTATTTCAGTTCAGACTCTGAACTCTGGTACTAATGCAACAGTCTTCTTATCCTGTGGCTTTCCTGGATCACCTTTTATGTACGGCTCTTTTCAGGTTTGTCGAAATGTAGAAAAAAAAATAGTACATGATTGTTTTGAAGTCGTAGAATTACTTGATGGACTCATTTTGTATTTTAATCTCAGTTTACTTATAGCTAGGTTCTGTAAACCTTCTTAGAGGTTTTAGGACAATAAACATATAACCAGAACTATAGTTATTTACAGTTGTTGCTACAGAAATATATTGTTTCACTACTCCAGTGTGCTTAATGCACCTGGAGCAAAGTCATTTTTCAAACAGGAAATTCATTTTATTTTCTTTCACTGCAGTAGGTAGTATCTATATATTTCCTGGACTTTCAGACCATAAGTTTAAAACAATAGTAATAAAAAGAAAAGAATGAATTCCTGCAGAAGTAAAACATGGGAGGCTGAATTATTACAGTTTGTCACCCAACCGCCCGACAAACCCCCCATTTGTTGATTTAAAATCCAAATGTTCGCCTGCAGATCTTGCTCGAAATAAACTTAACTATGTTTTTATATATATATATATTCCACATAGAATGAGCACAAAGCATGATGGATAGTTGCAGATATTTATCTGTTTTTCATGCAATAAAATTTAAGAAGAAGGCAAAAGCAATATGCTATGACCATCCATGAGAAACAAGGGTAAATGCTTTTGTGGTGATGTAATATGGAAGGTTTTTCTTATCTAATTCAATAACAAGATAAACTGTATGTTCTTCCTAAAGTTTGCTGTCTGCTGTTGTCATTTGTGTAAATCCTGTAGCTTTCTGTCAGTTATTTCAACAGCAATAATGATATTTTATGTCATGCTGCTTCCTCCTTGACGTGACCTTAACTTTTAAACCTTAACAGGAGCACTCCTTTGACCATGAGTGGCCAGTGTGTAACAGCCTTTGAAACTTTTCTCTGGGGAGAAATGAACCACTTTGCCCGTCGTTATTTACGACTGCACAGGGGACGGTTTTTCACTTCAAAGGGCCAGAAACGGGAGTACAAGGTGAGAAATGTAATGACATTTCTGAATAATGAATGAGAACTATAAAAGAAGAAGGACCGATTTATTGTTACAGCTACCATGTACCGTACAAATTCATAAAACAGCCCACTCTTTCAAATTTGAACTTTAGCATAGAGGAAGTAGTGAAACACAAAAGAAAAAGTATGCTGGCAGGTTTTTCGTTTTTTCAATATGAGTTCACAGTGGGTAGAAGTTTGGTTTATGAAACCTCAAAATCCAATTTTGATAAGAGTTGTCTGAGATCAAATAGTTTTCTTTTCCAAACAATTTTTTATGTGGTGCCTTGAAAATATGAGCTTTAAATTAACTTGTAATCTTTCTTATATTCCAACTCACAAACAATAAATCTGACAACAAATCTGGGAGCAGAGAAGCTTTTCATCCTCTCTGAACATTGTTATAGTAATTTCGCACAACATAAACTCTTTTTTTTGCATTTCTTTACGTTACAACTAAAGTCTTCAATGGATTTTTGTGGAGAGGTTTTATTTGAAAGGCAACACAAACGTGTGCATAATTGTAAAGTAATTGAAAAACGATAAACGTTTTTCAAAACTGCACTTAAAACTGGGGTTTGTACTGAGCCTCCCAGACTCTATTCTTTGTAGAATCCCATTTAGAAGGAATTAAAGCTGCAAGTCTTTGGGGGAATGTCTCTACCAAGGTATTAATAGACGGAAATAGTTGATTATTCATGTATGCATAACAACCCAAGTTCAGTCCCAAGCCTTTGCAACCCTTCAAATGTTTTCTTCCAGGTTTGTCTTGTTGCAACTCCATCCATCATCCCAGCTACAGAAAGGTATTTCTGAATCATGTTCCATCCACCACTATGTTTTACCGTAGGGTCAGTCTGCTCAGAGCGATGTGCACTATCAGTTTTCTGCCACGCAGCATTTTGTAAGAATGCGTGAACGTTTATTACTGGTCTGAACCAGACTGGGGAACCTGTGTTTGCATTTACATTAGCTAAGTCCCATTTAGCTCCTGTAAATGGGACTTCTTCCAGTGTTTTGTTTCAACAATATCTTTCTTTTTTTATTCTTTCCACCTTCCAAAAAGGAATTGCTGTCACTTTTGCTTCCTGTGCCATGTCGTTACAAGATTGCAGTTGTTTTAGACAGTTTCTACATTTGAATTATACAGAAAAAAATGCTCGCTGTGATGTTTAATTAAAGTTGGAATCATTTTTAATAAGCTAACTCTGATGTATTTTGCACACTTTATTCCTGACCTTTTTGAATGTCTTCCTTCACCTTTATGATGCTGTTTGTTCTCAAACAAACATCTGAGGCCTTCACAGAACAGCTGTTCCTGTTTATTTTATGTGTTTCCTTCTGAGTAAGAGCATCTGAGCTGTAAAATGCACATTCCATTTTATTACTTTGAAAGACTTTTTTAAATTCTGTATCCTTTTCTTTTCCCAAACATGCACTTTTTTACGATGTATTTTGTTGTTAAAGGATCTCTCTTTTAACTCTCGTGAGCTTTATTCGGTAGTGAAGCAACAGAAAAGCAGGTTGTAAGAGAGCGGGGAAAGACATGCGATAAATGTCAACAGACCGAGACTCAAACCTGTGACGACAGCATTGATAATTGAGGGCTCTGTACATGAATTGCGCGCTTTACCCAGGCACCACCCCCGTGCCAATTCTTCATGTTGTCTTAAAATAAATAAAATGTCAATAAAGGACAAGTAAGAATGTGGCTCCTTTATGACAGCATGTGAAAAACTTTGAGGCAGTGCAGGGCTCTTTATGTCATGGTTTATTTTTTTATCTGTCTGCTGAAAGAAATTAAATTCTTGAAGTGCTAAGAATAAAACAAGATCACCAGCTGCTGAGCATTTCCCAGCAATAATGTGGGAAACTTGTTGGCACTGAGTGTGCATCTCCTTTGGAGAAGATAAATTTGTTGTGAATAAAAGCTATAAACTATCACTATCACTTGATCCCAGTGGGAGTACGGAGCTTGACCTCATCTGGTGTTTCCAGCAGCTGCTGGGCCTACTGTGGAGAGTGTTAAAGAGTCAGAGACAGTTTCAACAAATACTTCAAAATCCTCAGCATGGAGCCTTTCTGGGGCTTCAGCTGCAGCAACATGAAAGGTGAGTAAGTGGGAAATCAATGGATACAGTTACATGCATATAAACTGATACATATGTACTACTTGAACGTGCACAAGCTGGCTCTTTGTTACACAAGTACTCACTAGTGGAAATACAACACTGTGAATGCTAGTGATGCGTCTGTCAGTTTTACAAAAGCGGAAAACTGACATAGATGTATATACTGTATGTTTATCAAAAAAATATATATATTACATTTCTTACTCAATTGCTGTGATAATGTTTATTATTAATCCTTAATATTATAAGTATTTTACATATCAGTTAATTTTGATGTGCAGAGAAAAAAAATAGTGTGTTAAAGCTCTGCTTCTGACATGAATTTAGTTCAGTTAAAGATATATTTTAAATAAGTTTTAAATATGAATCCACTTCAAATGTTGAGATTAAATTTGAATTTACTTTCATTTAAAATGCCATGCATCCTACCAGAGACATATTTAAAAGACACCTTGGGTTGAATAAATACCTTTGATAAGCATATTTATAAAAACATATTTCAAATCTTTGTATAGAAATAGGTTCACCTTTAAAGGGCTCATATATTATATTCCTTCTGCATAAAAGTATTGGTTTGTTCATACAGTCAGTTTTGTCTTGTATTAATGAGGGATAAAGGTAATAATAGTTTTGTCCCTCCAGTTATCTTACGCAGCTGACGGGCAGCTTGCAGCATATGGTCAGGAATGTGGGGAGCACTGTTGTCTGTTCCAGAGAAAACACTGACAAAACTGCCCTGCCTTTCAATTCTCATTAGGAGGAATTTCAGCCTAAAGACCTTAAAATTAACTGTAGCAGTTTGAAACTGAACCCGGGAACCAGGTCCTGTCTGCTTCAGATACCACCAAATTTCAGACAGCGAAGAAACAGATGAAGAAAGAAAATAGTCAAAAACTACAACAGGAAAACATAAAGCAATATTTAATAAAGCAAGAAATGATTTTTTTTTATATCTGAGCCTTCAAAAATGTTTTAGTGAAATTTGCCCTTCTACAAATTGTTGTATAATTTGTTTTCCTGTTGTTTAAAGCTTGTGCTTTATATAATGTTGATGTTGTGTGCATTGCTCAGTATGTTCCATTTTACTATCAAACAATGTAATATTGATTTATTTTCTGATTTTGGATTAGTTGCTACATAATATCACTATGGCTTTTATTTATTATTCAATCATAGAACCACAGATAAAATTGAGTGGACTATTAATATTAAAATGAAAGTGTAAAGTGTAAAGTCTATTAATATTATTTGGAAATCCTTATTCCACTGTGCAAACAACAATTTGTAAAGAAAACAGCTCCCTAACTGCTTATGTCGATAAAAAAAAAAAGAAGAAAAAAAGAACTTAAAGTAACATTGCCTTAAAAATTGTTTGAAGTAAAGTAAGTATGATAGGGCATGGCCTGGAAATCACCACTAATCTACCATTGCTGCCAATGTGGATTCCAGCTGAAAATTACCATCATTAATATCTTATACAAGCAGACCACATCATTATTAGAAAAGTATTAAATATCCATAAACAAGAAAGTTTGACTTGTGGAGATTCATTGGCACTGCAACAAATAAAGAAAACTAGTGGGAAAGTCCCAACGACTCAGCCGTATAAGAAGATGATATTATATATATATATATATGTTTATTATCTGAGCACATTTTTAACCAAACCACAGATAATGCTATTTCATATCCAAGCAATCTAAAGCTGTTGAGTTTGAATCATCATTAATAAATGTTTGGTTTTCATAATAAAAGAGTGGTGGCGTTCTCCTTGCATGACGTTTAAGATGTATTTTGCACTAGAGTTCGTGGCTTAGCAGTCATACAGGATGGATTTGAGCAAAGATCAGGCACATGCCTCTTCAAATCCCCGAGTATTTATATTTCATGTCTCAACTGAAGCATGAGACGTCATGACAGACCAAGACTTGCAGTGTTTAAAGTAAAAAATGATACTTCCAGCTACACAAATCTCCACACTGGAGAGGAAGAGTCCAAATGTGTTGTATGTAGGAGCAGGGAGGCTTGGGTTTCAGTTCAACTCTACATGGCAGTGAACCATGTGAGCGCCATTATCAGGGGAAATCTCTTGTTTTATTTGGAAAAGGGCTGTGTGCGTGAGTGACAATAAAGAATTTTGCACACATCCTGACAACGTGTTGTCCTGCTATCCAATTAAGCTCATACAGAGAACGGATGGAAGTGAGCAAAGGCGTGTGCTGGGTTACAGCCCCCTAAGGATTTGCAGAGTTGTATGAAGCCTTTAGGAATATTCTTACAACCCCAGAGTTTTCATTCAGTCTGTAGACATCCTCTCAGGTATTTTCCCTCTTTTTATTCATATTCTCTTGCTTCATTTTGTCAGCATGAAAGAATAATATTGACTTTACTGATATGTTTTTTGTTAAGCATGAGAATGCTAAGGCAATGGCTGATTTTAATCTGGTTCAGTGGCTAACCAGGAAGGCAGCTAATAATGAACTGTACTGTACTGCTCTTTCTCATGAGATAAAAAAAATATGTTGAATATGTTTGGAAAAATTATATCAGATTTACATAAAACTGTTTAAAACTAAGGACCAAAAGTTTCATAATTCAATACATCTATGAGAAATTAAGTACTAATATACTGTATGTGATAGTGTAATTTAGACTGGAAATATTGTAGAGTTATTGAACTAATGTAAATTATATGGAGATATAACACTCCCAATATCAGTCAGAAAATCAGTCTGATCAGTCAGTTTTTCGTTGCTCAGCTCTCACTCTCAGAGGCTCCGCCCTCCTCACAGCTGAGTTTTATCTTCACTGGCCAACATTCACAACAGCATCCAATTGAGATTTCATTTCTCAATGGGAAGTTAAACAAACACTTTCCTTTTGCATCATACTTCAAAAGTCTATCACTTTAGTCAAATTAAATGTCTAATGATGGAGGCCATTTTTACATTCAAAAATGCAAAAAAAAGGTTTGCAGTTAATTACATAAGATGTCAATTTCAAGGTTTGACATTAACATAAATGAATACTAGAGTTTAATTAGCTATGAGTCATTTCAAATCTCTGAAATACTAAGTGAAACCAAATCAGATTGTAAGCATCAATGAAATTTCCTTTTAGTCCGATTTATGACAAACCTTGATTTTTCTGAGTCACAGCACAGCATGACTTTACTTTAACTGTCAGTCTCAACTTTAAAAGCTAGAGGGTGGAGTTAATATGACCATGAACAAAAGGACTGATGTGCAGCTCAGTTGCTGAGGTTAGCCAGTCAGATTGAGGTCTTTTGAAGTGGCTTTTAGTGATGACGTAAATAACGCATGATGGACTGCAGCACAGATGAAATGATATGATTGCTTAACAATTCACTTTTATTTAAATTCTAGGGTTTTTTAAAACTTTTTTTAAACACATTTCTCATTTACTAGATGTGGTATATTAGCCCTTGATATTTTAATGTTTTTAAAACTGTTTAATAGCATAACATAGCTTTCAACTTGGGCCCTGCCTTGTTTCCTTAAGGTCTACTCTAAGAGGAAATATCGCATGAGAATAGCTTTATAGAGGAATAGACTTCAATTTTCCTTTTGAAAACAGACAAGAAAAACAGTGTGGCACTAAGAGAGAAAAAATAGTGCTAAGAAAAACAAATCACCACTGAGGATGAAGGATCAGTGGGCACTTTGCCAGAACATGAGCTTATCCGTCAAGAGAAACATGAAGTCTAGCAAGGGTGTTCCGTAGATCAGCCGAAGCTTTCACAAATATTTTCCTCCTGTAGATTAAATAGAAACATTAGTAGTTAAGGAGGAGATCAACACAGCAGTGAACTTAAGCACATGAACAAATCAATGTTGTTTTTCGTTGCCGATGAAAGGGTGTTCCTCCTTTGGGTTACATAACCCTTACTAATAGAAAATGAAAGCTGTTCATTAGCTGTTTCTGGGTGGATTTTCCTATTGGGATTAACAGCTCATCCTGTGATAACTGAGTAAGTAACAATGTCCCTGTCACTTTTACATTTTTAACAATGTTCTTAAGCTTAGCAAAAGCATTGTAAAACACATCATTTTAAATACTTTATTTTAGGTAGGACAATTATTATCTGAAGCCATTAAGTCAAAAACGCTTGATCTAAACCTGGATTGGAATTATAGAGAAAATGCGCTATCTCCCATTTCCCAATGTGTAGAATGCTAAGGATATTACAGCATGCTGTTCAAAATTGCTAAGTAATCTTACTTACACAAAACTATCCCTACTGCCCTCTGTCTTAGGGGTCAAACTAATTAAACTTATGCTACAAAAGACAAAAATACAGTTTTCTAGAACAAATGTCCTGTCCCCAAATCCACATCCCCTCTTTCTAGTTTCTTATTTAACCTTTTTCAGTTGTTGGCAATGCATAACATTTTGCATACTCATCAATTCTTCACACAATTTTTATGCAATGTAAAGGAAGTCTTATGATCTGGTAATAGGAAGGTGTTGACATATGCTGAGTCCATATGTAAGACTTGGCTTAATGAGAGGAAACAGTTTTCCTGGTGTTAAAGAAAAACACCACTGTGACCATTTTATGCAGTGCATGCAACATTTATTGACACCCTGGGTAAGGATATGTAAAAAAAAAAAAAAGAAAAAAAAAATCGTGTTAAAAGCCTACATCTTTTATTACAGTCTTTTTACA
Source organism: Xiphophorus couchianus (assembly GCF_001444195.1). Taxonomy (NCBI): domain Eukaryota; kingdom Metazoa; phylum Chordata; class Actinopteri; order Cyprinodontiformes; family Poeciliidae; genus Xiphophorus; species Xiphophorus couchianus. The sequence goes on along the minus strand of NC_040234.1, from coordinate 13,877,667 downwards.
ATAAAAGCATATTGCAGTGGCATAATCTCACACTGTACAGAAACAATCCAATATGTGTCTGATGAGACACATGTTTTAATTGCTGATCCATATCTTCCTGTTTAGCCAGGATGAAATGGTTTGATACAGAGGCTCATATTACAAAGCCACTGAAAAAGTTGAAAACAGCTGAAACTGAGCTGCAACTCTGGACTAGGGCCCAGGTTTATGTTGTCACAATTTACTTTGAGGAGGGATGTTATAGCGAGAAAGAGCCACATGTACATAACAAGTAACTTGTTGTTTGGGAGCCTTTTGTCTTGTAATATCATAAATGTGCTAAATGCTAAACTCTCGCTGGACTTTAACGGGAACACTTGGTTTTGATCCAGAGGGTTGGCTGGCTCTGTTGGTAGAGCATGCTCACCATGTGCAGACCTCAATGCACTTGTCCTGGGTTTGATTCCCAATCTTGGGTCATTTTCTTTCTCCTTGTTTTCTGCCTATGTACTACACAATGAATCAACTAGAACTTGAAAAGAATTTTTTTCTTTTAAAAAACTGTCCATATAGTCAGCCAATGAGGCTAAGCTTGAGCTTTTTTGGCAACAAAAACTCCATGTTAGTCTGGTCAAATAAAGAAGATGAATATGTGTAAATGCTCGCTGTGCTTCTGTGATGCTACAGGCAAGTAGTTTCTCAGAAGGCTCTTCATTGTGATATTATGCTTCTGCAAAAGAACTCCATTTGTTTTGTTTATTTTAAATGCTTATGCTTATTTTAGTTTCTGAAATGGAATAAAGTACACTGACACAGCTAAAATATATAGATCTCCCGCAGTTATTGTCTTTTTCATTCCACTTCCTCCTTGGGCTTCTCCCATCAGACAAATTTTAGCCTGCGTAAAGGCTTATATTTACACTTTATACATTGTAGTATAAGGGGACCTCAATCTCAATTTACTCTCTGCAGTTTGAGAACTGACTGTTTTTCCCACCTCCATATATACATCAACTGCAGGAATCTTTTTCTATACCAGCATAGCAGATATAGTATGTTTCAAATGATACCTGAGACTGACTAGTTCTCCCAGCATGAGTTCCACTATTTTGTAGGCCTGAACACAGAACCTGGAAGACATGATGAGGTTTAATGTTCTTTGAAACATTGAAACAGATAGATTATAGTTTTTTGTTAAATGAAGCAAATATTTAATTCCACCCCAACTTTAGCCTGTGAAAAATACAAAATGTATTTTGCATGACAGAAAGAAGCCAAATAATTGCACCCTTTTTTTATTTTACGTATGAGGGAGTTTAAGGATGGTTGTTAACTCCAGACATGCCTTTGGGCAGATTTTTAAAGCATGGTAAATCTTTGGTGGCAGATCTGCCCTTTAATTACATGAAATAGGGTAAATATGTTGTAAAATTTTAAGCATTCCACTAGTCTAATAAAAAATGTCTTTAAGTTATGCTAATAACAAGCCCACTACCTGTTACTTTAACTTGCTGAATTCAATATAGAATTAGGGAATATTTTATTTGTAAATTACTTGTGTAAAAACTCACAAACTTCGTGACTGTGGATAGTGACAGTTATTCTATTTGTCGAGAACAAACAGTAACAAAACTTACAGCCGCATAACTTTCGGGGACAACCTGTGTTGTTCTCTCTCTTTGTTTCTGTAGCTGTCATGACAGTTGAGTAAATTCCAGTTGTGCATTCCTGTGGTATTAAGACACTCACGGATTCCTGGCAGGAATTTCCCACTCAATCCTCTGTTTTGTTTTTTCTGCCGTGTCCCTGTCCTGCGTCTAGAGGTGATGGAAAGTTCAGCTGTTGAAAATGCGGGGTCTGTGAGTATTGTTATATTTCACTCTCATCGTCTTTCTCTGCACCTTTGTGGTTGACTAAAACACTGAAAATAACTCAAGTTTTGTCACATGCATCTCATATATTCCTGTTTGTGCACTGAGAGGGTGCGTTTCACAGCATGTTGAACGTTAGTAAATAACTGTGCCATGATGATAACAAAATTATTTGGCACAAATTATAAGAAACCTGATAGGTTAGCACAAGAAAAATGTTACATATATAACAAAAAAATGTTTTTTGCCATCAGCTCAGTAAATCATCACTCTGCATAAAACTGTCTTACTTTCTCAGGTCTCCCGGGATAATTTATGACAAAACGTGAACTTTAATCCATATCAGCTTAGCTCTGCAAATTAATGTAAAGTTTTTTTTAAAAGCTTTTGACATATTTACTGATAGCAGAGATAAGGGGAATAAAGACAGGATGATAGGGTGGAACCTGGTTTTCTTTCTGCATCATTCTAGAGATAGAGCGGTGGATATCAGATCCAGATGTTGGACACTACAGTCTACCACACCTTTCCTGGTATTTGACCTGTACATGATATCACAATCTGATAACTGTCTTTACAAAGAATTGATAAAATATATATTTTTGAAAGTATATATAAGCCATAGTTTTAAATTATGATCCGATTAAAAATCATTGACCCACAACACAGTTTTATTTCAGCTGGAAAAGTAGTCTTTCTGATCCTAAACCAATATGAAAGACAAAACTTTAAAATGATTACAAGCATTAACTGCTTGAACCAACATACATTAGACACAGTTTGAATAATTTGCAGACCTAAAGAACTTATACAATTTAAAAAATTTTCTTTTCCAACAATGTTTAGGCTTGTATCTCACAATTGTTTGATTATTTTTTATATTTTATGTTGAGAAATGTGTGAAAAAGATAGAAAAACTGACACTGAGGCCGAGGCAGAAGGTTGTTGAAGAGTGATGGCAGTATGAATTGAATAGTCATCATGAGTACAATTATATTTTGATAACCAAGCTCAGTTGGTTATCAAACACAATTGTTGTGTGTATACCAGCATAGCAGATATGCTATCACCACCTAAAGAGGTGATAACAATAATTTTTATGGTATTTTATGCAGTCAATAGGAAGAAATTAGAAGAAATGTTCTCTGTGAGCTTTAATCTGGACATCTAACAAACCGGCATCCTGCAAGAAAATTCAAAACCACTCTGTTTCAAATACATATGACCCAAATTATCCATAAATAATCTGTCATGTGGGGCTTAGCTGCAAACAGCAATGTAGTTGTTAAAGCACAGTAAGATGACACAATCTTTTACACAGCTTAGTTTTCTTACATTAATGAGGTGTTTCGATCCTAAAATGTTTATCCATGCTGTTACTGCTCATGTAATGTTTCTGCAAATATACAATTGGTCATTGCTGCTAGTTACTATTGTGAGCCATGTATGAGAAGGATTTGGATGGGTGGTAATACAATTTACAGATGTTAACAAATATTTTGTACTGACCTAAAATCTATGGCAAAAAGCACATTGTGTTCTAAAGGGTAGTTCTGTTTCAGAAAATGCATTTTAAAATTACTTATCTGCTTTGTGTTGATTGTTGCTCTAAAATATGATATACACACATAAAGAGATAATTTTGGTATTTTTGTAGTTGTTATCAGCATGTACTATCTACCTGCTCTGGAACTGACTGGTCATTAGGTCAACCCTCAGGTCTTCAAGAATATTTGTTTCTCCAAACTAAAGTTGTTCAGGGAGTTGTCTACTGCTCGTAAGATACTGACTGATGTCTTTGTGCAACAACAACTCTACAGAGCAACACTGGGGAAAAAAACCAAACTATCCCTTTATGAGCCAAAAGTGAAGAAGGATCCCTCCCAAGGTGGTGAAAACAAAAAACACTTGCTGGGCGTTTTTCTTATGCACCAGAGGCAACTCTAGTTTTCGACAGAACATAAATTGAGGGAAACCGCAAAAAGCCACAGAAGCTGTTGAAGATAAAGACACAGTCAATTTTCTTGACTTTTTCAGGACAAAACCCAAAGTTTTAAAAATGTGTGAACAACTGATACAAGCAAGTTGTTTTCTCTCTCCACTAAACTTGCTTGTCTCTAATTTAGTGCCGCAGGATCATAACACTCAAAGGAATGTTCTGTAATTACTCAATCAGAAAAAAAGCACACCCAGGAAAATTCCAGCAGAGCAAAACGCAAGACAGCTGTGATCATATTTATCTAAAATGTGTTATTTATTTATTTTTTTCAAAGGTTGACTAAAGCAGAGGTATTTTCATTAAAAACAACAAAATTCTCACTATATTGGAGATCTTTACATCAGATCCCAGTCACCCTGGCTAGTGTTTCTACACAGCATACCAGAGATTTCAAGCAAACTCAAAAAACATTTTTTTTTTGGTTTGGAAACCAAAAAAAATTCCTTCTATTGAGAAATTCCACCCAGTCAGATCCAAATCAAAATCTCAAAAATATTACTGTCAGTGTGGTCAACTGTTGATGTGGAGAGTGGGGTTCACAGATGAGAGCTCAAATGGTACAAAAACAAATGTTTCATCCAAAACTGACAGCTCACAAGAAAAACAATCATCAACTTCAGAGTCAAATCAAAACAAAATCCAGGATTACTATAGGATATTAGAAGGTTTATGATATTCGCATGAACTGTAGGCTCTTTTATTCTTCTATTCACAAATACAGCGTCAGCTCAGGCTCATTCACATCTTGTCACAATAAAGCCTGATTTTGAAGTAAAAAGAAAATGACAAAGAATTTTTTTTTTGTGCATGGCAATCTGAAATGTGTGGCAGGCATCCACACTTAGCTTCCTTTACTTTGATAAACCTAAATAAAATCCAGCATAACCAAAAGCCTTCAAAAAGCACCCCGATATGAAACAATGTGTGGAATTTGTTCTTCGTATAAATTTGGCTTTTCAGCAGCAGATTTAAGTCATTGAGGATTACAAAAATTATGTCTACTTTGCTAGATATCAGAATAAATAAAACTTGACTTTTCTCTTTGGAATTCTCAAATTTACATATATTTATTTAACACTTGGTGATATTGTCTTTTAACCTGTAGAAACTGTGGTTTCTCACAATAATTTGCTCCATTTCTCATGACAGAATTAGCCTAGCCTAGTTTAGCAGCCATACCTCTTTAGGTGTGCCCGCTAATCTTCTGTAAGACTCAGATGAAGCAATATGGTCAGCTGTGATCATATTTATGGTCACGGCAAAATATTTAACTGAAATATTTTGTTCTTCTATCAGAAGCTAGCAAATCCTCGCATCATCTGGTGTTTAAAGTCACATCAATATTGGTGTTCGACAACTTTTGGGTTTAAAGAAAGTACTCTAAAAATGTTGGCATTTATCCATTATTCCAGTAATCCTAAGTGACTTAAAACCTGGACTGTTTAGTCTGATGTAATGCTACTCAGGGAAAAGGTTAAATGTATTCTTGTACGTCTGGTTTCAACTTTCCATTTGTAGTCCATGACTTCAAACAAGAGACTTTTCTGATTGTGTTGATCTGTTTGTGTTTGTTTATGTCACCTCAGCATCTAAAATCTGCACAGCATCCGCTCAGCCTGAGGAAGATGAGGTGAAGTCCACCAAACTGAGCTCATGTGTCAAAATCCAGAAGGATTAAAATTCTTGCCTCAAACATAAATTGTAATTTGAGTCTAAGCAGAATAAGAACTTTCTTAATTTCCTTTCATTCCTTTACAATACCGCTGATTAATTGGTATATCAGTATTATTTTGTGCAAAGTGTAATAAATATTTTGGCCGATATTTTGAACATTTGTTTCTAAGTTTGTAATTCTGCAGTCTTCCACTTTAACCAAGCCAAGTTTTCCATCTGGAATAATGATATAACTAAACTGAGCAAAATCTAGTGGCTATCTCAGGAGTGTTCTGTGGTAACATCTTGCTTAGATTCTCACCATGTCGACTGAATCGCTGCCCCCAAGTGGCTAAGAAAAACCCACACGCAAAATTCTCTGTGGGGCCTGCGTGTGGAAGCGATGTTATGACTTTCTGTGAACTACAGTGGTGTATTTTAAATGTTGACATTATCCTTCTCCACGGCCTGGTCTGGGTCATTTGAGCACTTCTGCTTTCAGTTTACGGCTCAGTTGTGTATTCCGGCAGACCCACCACAATGTCCCAACACCCTCACCACCACAGCACTCAGATCTCTGATTCTTAAATCCTGGCTTAATTTCTGGGCTTTCCCGAAAGCAGACCAGCTAAATCGCCTACAAAAAAAATGACCAGGTAAAAAGCGCTGCAAATGGTGACATTTACAATGTCTTTCAACCAGACATTCTAAGCTTTTTTCCATTCCGTGCTGTTACAATTGCAAACTTCCATTTTATTTGGTTTTTATATCATGTACCAACACAAAAGAGTGCATAAAAGTGAGGCAAGAGGAAAAAATGATGGGGTTTTTTTGTTTGTTTGTTTGTTTTTCAAATTTCTTTACAAATTAAAATCTGAATTTACATTTAGCCTTAATCCATTGAATCTCTGGCTGTACTAAAAGTCATGTGGAGTGTTAGTTTTCCTCTACATTCACCATTTTGATTGTGGGATAAAAAGTTACATTTTGGTCTCCCCTGTGACAAAAACACATTTTCCACACATTTGCTGTGTTTCCTTCAGGGCTAGAAGGGAAATGCAAATAGGACGCATTGTTGCTTTCTCTTAACAATGGCTTAGTTCTTGCTATTCTTCCATAAAAGAGAGATTTTTGAGTGTCTTCTTGATGGGTTTTCCCATAAGAACACTGAATCTCTGCAGTTCCTTCAGAGTTACTTCAGGCCTCCTGGCTGCTTCTCTGATTAACAATCTCAACAATCAGCCTGTCAGTTTAGGCGGCCGTATCATGGCACGTCTGTAGTTGTGCCAATCTTTTTTTTCTATTTTCAGATGATTTATTGAATTGTCCTTTGAAAGATGTTCAGAGCTTTGGGTGTTGTTTTACAATTCGCCCTTTAAAAATCACCACAGCTTTACTGCTGAGCAGACTGGCGCGCTCATTTGGTTTTCATTAATCTAACAAAGCCCTGAGGTCTTCAAACAGCAGTTTTATGTTGACTGGCATTAAACTACACATATTATTTACCAACAAGTTGACTTCTGATGGCAAATGACTGCACTGTATTCTACTTCAGGGTAAAACAGCAAAGGGAGTTGGATATAAATGCACGCCACACTTTTCAGATTTTGTTTATTATGTTATTATGTTAAACAATTAAAATAAAAAACAATCATTTATTGGTCTTTCCAAAAATGGGTCTGAATAATTTTGGAAAATGAAGGTAAACTTTATTTATAAACACAGAATTATAAACAACAAAAGTTGATTGAATTGCTACACAAATAAGTAGAGCAAACTAGAATGGTGATAAAAAAAATGAGACAATGTAACTATTATAATTCGGACAAAATCCAATGAATCTATGAAGGCTTTATGGTTTATTTGGATTAAAACTTTAAGAACGTTGAATCTGAAGCCACAAGTAATTCGTGTCAACATCTCTGGAGTCTTGAGAGGTGTCAGTGTTGGAGCTTCGGATTTGTTGCATTTTCTTAAGCCAAACATCAAAATCCTTCATCACACTAATATCTCAAGAGAGACATCAATCATTTTCTGCCAAATATTAGTCTTTCACCATCCTTGAAAGTAAGATATTGGAGAGAACTGTAGCAAAATCTGGCTTTCATATTGCCAGACCGCACCCCTGCCTTGGGAAAACGTAAAGCCTAAGGAAAAATACATAAGCATTCTGGGAAAACAGAGCCCAGCTTAGTAGCCACCCTAGAGTAATCCTTCTAGGATTGTCTAATGAAGAGTGACACGTTCAAAATGTTGTTCCAGAAAAGCACTAAAAGTTAAGCACATATATATAATATTTCACCAGATTCCAGTTTTCAGAAAAACAATGAGAAAAGACTCTGCTTTTTCAGGAGAGACACATCTCAAGACTGGGATCTGCAAAGACGGGAAAAATATGAAGGAAAAGTCTTAGAATATAAATAGATGATATTGTTCAGATATTTTTTCATTAGCAAGCCTATTCTCATTTTTTTTGTAGGCTTGTAAAATAAAAGACAAAAAGTTTCATAGACGTTTAAAAGCTTGTGCTTTTCATATAAAAGTCTTTAATCCAACTTACAACTTTTACTGTGACTTTTTGTCTGTGAAAAAATTTAAACCGATCTGCCATATGTTCTCACCTGCTGCATGACACGCACACACATTTCCAGACAGACACGCATGGGTGCCCCCACCACACATTTACCACCTCAGAAATGCAGACACGCATGTGCTCAGACACATCTGTGAAACAGACAAGTCCTGATTAATGTGCAGAGCAACTGAAAGTAGAAGGCTGAGCCTTTGATTTTCATATATGTGTGCATTTCCATTAAAAGGCCACCTACTCAGAGCTATTTATACAGTGTACTGCAAACATAATCCGCATAGCAGGAGAGGTAAGAGGTGGGACAAGATTCTGGTAAGAATGGGTGGAAAAATGCACAAGGGTTTAATTAAGAATGGGGATTAAAGCCTGAAAATAATTACACAGTGTGAGAACCCAGAGGAGAAGTAAGCGGCTTTCAGCGTTTGCGCACAAGGGGCACCTGTGTGTTCCCTGTAAGTGACCTGTGTTTTACACGTGTTTGTGTTTGTCCAGCCCCAGATGTGTTTGTGTGTCCAGTCTGTGACCTGGTGCTGATCACGTCAGTTGCTTGCATATCTCATTCACAGAAAAAAATCCACTGATGGACCGAGGTGATGGATGATGCCTGGAAGCTCTACAACTGCGTGTGCTTTCTGAATAGCTACCAGATAGTTTATAAGCGATGGGTTATTTGAGTTTGACTGCACAAGTATAGACGTTTGGGTGTAAAAAGAAGGCAACAGGTTACCGATGGTGTTTCAGGCGCTATTCTAACACTACTGGTTACAAGGTGACAGGCATGTGAAAGGGAGTTATTTAATACTGTAGCAGAATGTGGTAAACCACAGCCTTGCCCATCCTCCTCCCTGAAACTCATGTTTGTTCAAACCCCCTCTGCTCCTATAGAATTACAAACCATATACCCATTGTAAGACCAGAGTGGAAAGGCCAGTTTAGGTTGCAGTCTTTAGTTTAGGCATTTCTGCCCCAATGAAAATATTCATCCGTCAAGATTAAGGTCTGACAGGATTGAGATAAACAACCTGACAAAAACATTCTTTAGAATCGGCACTTTAGATGAAATGCATAAAAGTTTGAGGTCTAAGATGTGAGTACGGTCAATCCATGTCCATTCAGAAGAAATGTGCATAAAGCTACAATGTGCAAGTCTTGCCCTCATCATTTTTACTGACAGGCCTGAGTAGCTCACTTTGTGTTTCCTTAGTCATTGTAGGGAGTAGTCAGATCAATCTTCAAGTGTTAACGCAGTTTTAAAGCTATGTAGCCCATTTGCTCAGTAGGGTCCTAAATTTAAAAGACCTTCAAGCACTTTATAGTACTGTTGTAATTTCTATATTTCAAGGCCCCAGTAGACACAATACTTCATGACCCCACAGCTCCTCGTACATCTCTTTTGTGTCAAGGTGGGCTTACATCAGCATTACTGAAAAAAAACGGTTGTGTATGTAGTCTTTGTATATAGTATAACTTAACCATAAAGCTGTGGTTCTCAAACTGTGATACAACTTCTGCTGGTGATACATGAGCTGCCTTTGGTGGTAGTCAGCAGAAATATCAGTGCTAATTACTTATATGGTCAAAATAAATGAATTACCCAGTACAAAAGAACATTATGTCTATTTTGCCCTGACAAACAATTGAAAGTCCTGTAGAATGAGCAGGGGGATGTTCCTGAGAGGGGAGATGCATACTGTTTTGTTTTCTAGATTTTTTTTAGATATCCTTTAGTGTTTGAAATCACAATGGTTCTTGAAACACTGAAAGTTGCATTGCGGTCATGCACATGAATTATATGAACCAATGAGAGTTGCATTTGTAACGGAGGTAATGAACCAGTTTTAGAACTAAATTTCCAGGCTGAGCAGACCTATAAGAGCCAGAAACAAATCAAAGAACCTTGAACTTTAACTTGACTCAAATTAATTGCTGTAATTTTCTTCCTTTTATGTTTTTCAATATTGTTCTTCAAACGGACTCAATTTTTATCAAGGGGTTTTCCAATAAAATCTGACAAAAAAGGCTTTGTGTTGCTCATTCCCTATCTGTCCTGTCATCATTCTGACATATTTAGCCCAAATGCTCAAATTACATCTGTTTGATGCTTTATGTTACTACAGTGACTTGGCAGAAAAATATCAAAATCATGTACACTGAGTCCATCCATCCATCCATCCATCTTCTTCCGCTTATCCGAGGTCGGGTCGCGGGGGTAGCAGCTTCAGAAGGGAGGCCCAGACTTCCCTCTCCCCGGCCACTTCTTCCAGCTCTTCCGGGGGAATCCCGAGGCGTTCCCAGGCCAGCCGAGAGACATAGTCCCTCCAGCGTGTCCTGGGTCTTCCCCGGGGCCTCCTCCCGGTGGGACGTGCCCGGAACACCTCACCAGGGAGGCGTCCAGGAGGCATCCTGACCAGATGCCCAAGCCACCTCAACTGGCTCCTCTCGATGTGAAGGAGCAGCGGCTCTACTCTGAGTCCCTCCCGGATGACTGAGCTTCTCACCCTATCTCTAAGGGAGAGCCCAGCCACCCTACGGAGAAAACCCATTTCGGCCGCTTGTATCCGCGATCTCGTTCTTTCGGTCATGACCCAAAGCTCATGACCATAGATGAGGGTGGGAACGTAGATCGACCGGTAAATCGAGAGCTTCGCTTTTTGGCTCAGCTCTCTCTTCACCACGACGGACCGGTACAGCGCCCGCTTGACAGCAGACGCTGCGCCAATCCGCCTGTCGATCTCCCGCTCCCTTCTTCCCCCATTCGTGAACAAGATCCCGAGATACTTAAACTCCTCCACTTGGGGCAGGACACCCCCCCTGACCCGGAGAAGGCACTCTACCCTTTTCCGGCTCAAGACCATGGCCTCGGATTTGGAGGCACTGATCCCCATCCCGGCCGCTTCACACTCGGCTGCGAACCGATCCAGCGAGAGCTGCAGATCACGATCTGATGAAGCCAAAAGGACCACATCGTCTGCGAAAAGCAGAGATGAGATCCTGAGGCCACCAAATCGGATCCCCTCAACACCTTGGCTGCGCCTAGAAATTCTGTCCATGAAAGTGATGAACAGAATCGGTGACAAAGGGCAGCCCTGGCGGAGTCCAACTCTCACCGGAAACGAGCCCGACTTACTGCCGGCAATGCGGACCAGACTCTGACACCGGTCATACAGGGACCTGACAGCCCGTATCAAAGGGCCCGGTACCCCATACTCCCGGAGAACCCCCCACAGGGCTCCCCGAGGGACACGGTCGAACGCCTTCTCCAAGTCCACAAAACACATGTAGACTGGTTGGGCGAACTCCCATGCACCCTCCAGGACCCTGCTGAGGGTGTAGAGCTGGTCCAGTGTTCCACGACCAGGACGAAAACCACACTGCTCTTCCTGAATCCGAGGTTCGACTATCCGACGGACCCTCCTCTCCAGGACCCCTGAATAGACCTTGCCAGGGAGGCTTAAGAGTGTGACCCCTCTATAATTGGAGCACACCCTCCGGTCCCCCTTTTTGAACAGGGGGACCACCACCCCAGTCTGCCAATCCAGGGGAACTGCCCCCGATGTCCATGCGATATTGCAGAGTCGCGTCAACCAACACAACCCTACAACATCCAGAGCCTTAAGGAACTCCGGGCGGATCTCATCCACCCCCGGGGCCTTGCCACCGCGGAGCTTTTTAACCACCTCGGCGACCTCGCCCCCAGAGATTGGAGAGCCCAACCCAGAGTCCCCAGGCTCCGCTTCCTCAGTGGAAGGCATGTTGGTGGGATTGAGGAGGTCTTCGAAGTACTCTGCCCACCGGCCCACAACGTCCCGAGTAGAGGTCAGCAGCACACCATCCCCACTATAAACAGTGTTGGTGCTGCACCGCTTCCCCCCCCTGAGACGCCGGATGGTGGACCAGAATCGCCTCGAAGCCGTGCGGAAGTCTTTCTCCATGGCCTCTCCAAACTCCTCCCACACCCGAGTTTTTGCCTCAGCAACCGCCCGAGCCGCATGCCGCTTCGCCCGCCGGTACCCATCAGCTGCTTCCGGAGTCCCACAGGCCAAAAAGGCTCGATAGGACTCCTTCTTCAGCCTGACGGCATCCCTCACCGAAGGTGTCCACCAACGGGTTCGAGGGTTGCCGCCGCGACAGGCACCGACAACCTTGCGGCCACAGCTCCGATCGGCCGCCTCGACAATGGAGGCACGGAACACGGTCCACTCAGACTCCATGTCCCCCACCTCCCCCGGGACGTGTTCGAAGTTTTGCCGGAGATGGGAGTTAAAGCTCCGTCTCACAGGGGATTCCGCCAGACGTTCCCAGCAGACCCTCACAACACGTTTGGGCCTGCCAGGTCTGACCGGCTTTCGCCCCCGCCACCGGAGCCAACTCACCACCAGGTAGTGGTCAGTGGACAGCTCCGCACCTCTCTTCACCCGAGTGTCCAAGACATACGGCCGCAGATCCGATGAAACGATGACAAAGTCGATCATCGAACTGCGGCCTAGGGTGTCCTGGTGCCAAGTGCACATATGGACACCCTTATGCTTGAACATGGTGTTCGTTATGGACAATCCATGGCGAGCACAGAAGTCCAGCAACAGAACACCACTCGAGTTCAGGTCGGGTGGGCCGTTCCTCCCAACCACGCCCCTCCAGGTCTCACTGTCGTTGCCCACGTGAGCGTTGAAGTCCCCCAGCAGAACAAGGGAGTCCCCAGGAGGAGCACTCTCCAGTACCCCCTCTAAGGACTCCAAAAAGGGTGGGTAATTTGAACTGTCGTTCGGCCCGTAAGCACAAACGACAGTCAGAACCCGTCCCCCCACCCGTAGGCGGAGGGATCCTACCCTCTCGTTCACCGGGGTAAACCCCAACGTACAGGCGCCGAGATGGGGAGCAACAAGTATGCCCACTCCTGCCCGACGTCTCTCTCCCTGGGCAACTCCAGAGTGGAAGTATGTCCAGCCCCTCTCAAGGAGACTGGTTCCAGAACCAGAGCCATGCGTCGAGGTGAGACCGACTATTTCTAGCCGGAACCTCTCGACCTCACGCACTAGCTCCGGCTCCTTCCCCACCAGAGAGGTGACATTCCACGTCCCAAGAGCCAGTTTCTGCAACCGAGGATCGGACCGCCAGGGTCCCCTCCCTTGGCCGCCACCCATCACACAGTGCACCCGACCCCTTTGGCCCCTCCCACGGGTGGTGGGCCCATGGGAGGGGGGGCCCATGTTTCCTCTTCGGGCTGAGCCCGGCCGGGCTCCATGGGTAAAAGCCCGGCCACCAGACGCTCGCCATCGTGCCCCCCCTCCAGGCCTGGCTCCAGAGTGGGGCCCCGGTGACCCGCGTCCGGGCGAGGGAACACCAAGTCCAAGGTTTTCCTTCATCATTGGGGTCTTCGGGCTGCACTTTGTCTGGTCCCTCACCTAGGACCTGTCTGCCTTGGGTGACCCTACCAGGGGCATGAAGCCCCAGACAGCATAGCTCCTAGGATCATTGGGGCACTCAAACCCCTCCACCACGATAAGGTGGCAGCCCATGGAGGAGATGTACACTGAGTCAGACACGAAATGCTAATATCTGAATGTTGTTTTATCAAGTAAATCAGTACAGTACAATTCTGAAAGTAACTTGCACAATACATTTGTTGCAGCAAACTATTTTAATAATGATGCATAACTTTGTGTGTTCTAGTAAGTCAGACTTACTCAAATTCCTCTGTTAAGGCTCTGAAAGTTAGACTTACTAGAACAAAAGTATGGAGATTAAAGTGCTGCACATAGAAAACACACATTTAATAAAAACAATCAGTAAAAAATGCCCAGAATCTCAAATGTACAGAGAAATAACAGTTTACAATATAATTATTGTAAACTGCAACATGCTTTTCATTAAGTCCACATATCTGTATCCAGAAATACTCCAATTTTATTTGTCTGAGGGGATATGATGATCTTAAATGTCATGTTTGAATTAAGTGTAAGTGGAAAATCATCATAAAAATGAGAAATAAAGGCTTGAACACATCTGTAAACTATAGGTTATACATAGATGTGTTCACTTAGTGAACTGAGTTACTAAAATATTTTTTTCTGTAATATTTTACTTTATTGAATATGAGTGTATGTATTATGCAAAATTTGAGAGAACCTATAATTTGGGTTTTCATTATCTGTAGCCTAAAATAATTGGAATAAACAGCACGGAACACTTGAAATAGATCACTCTATATAGATGTTTACATTATCTCATTGAATTATTTAATCAATCTGTTGCCATTTAATTTTACACTAACTTTCATTATTTTAATTATTATAGTATTTATTCCAAGATGATGTTTAAAGATTCTCCTGAAGCTCTTTGTCTCTCTTTAAGCAAACGATGGCAGCAAAAGGAAGAGGAGAAATCCTCTGTTAAGGCTCTGAAAACATTATCTTTACAACAGAATGCCGGAGAGGAAAATACAATCCATTACATATTTTCATTCAGTCAGTTGTGAGAATAGGACTTGGTGTCAGACTGGGTGTGGAAACTGTGATTTGGCACACCCTTCACTGCCCTGACACCCACCCGGAAACAACCATTTCCTCCCCTATCCATCTCACTCCTCCTGTTTTGTTTCTCATGGGTTCTCTCACAAATTCATTTGTGAAGCCAAGCAAAGGTTTATCAAAGCTTTTGAAACTAATCCAAGGAAAGCAAATATAATTCTTCTTTTCATACATATTTAAAATGACAGAGAAAGCAGTCTGTTGAAAGTGAGAAATTTCAGTCTTTGAGACATTTTTTTTTAAAGTCTGGTTTCTGCTTTTGTGGGTGTGTATTGGGTTGCTCATTATTTCTTTTTTCGCAGGAACATGCATAGCATAAATCACAGTTTCTTTTAAGCCCGAGGAAGCCTGTAACTAAAACAACGTTTTGCAGGCTGGGTAGAGTGAGTCAGGAGCTACATTGGAGCTCGTCTCCGGCAGCAGCCAGTAACTGCAGTGTGATGGAAGATAACGAGCAGCCAAGGTTTAGTCAAGTCTCTCTCGAAGGTGGTGGTTGAATGACGTGGAGACATTCATTTTTACCTCAGGGTGTGAATTTTCTTTGTGTGTCAGTGATGACTTGAGAAACTCCCTGTAAAGTGATATCACACACAGTGTTTCTGCGTAATACTCCAACAAGACACCTGGAGGAGAAATAGATGAAAAGACTAAAATGTTGTTTTTTTTCTCCCCGTTGGTCCTAGACAGATTTAAACACGTAATCAGAGCTAATCACTGTTGAATTGGTGTG
This sequence comes from Xiphophorus couchianus, assembly GCF_001444195.1. Taxonomy (NCBI): domain Eukaryota; kingdom Metazoa; phylum Chordata; class Actinopteri; order Cyprinodontiformes; family Poeciliidae; genus Xiphophorus; species Xiphophorus couchianus. The sequence continues at coordinate 13,862,318 of NC_040234.1, read as the reverse complement.
CTTTTTCGAAAAGTGTAATGACTTTCTATAGAACATAAACCAGCCAGGTTCTGCTATGAATAACATGACTAATCAATCTAATTGGCTCATACATTTCTGAGCCACAGTTGGCAAGAGGCTTGAATCTTCAACATTGTTTTTTTTTATGTCAGCAGACATAAAAAAAGCATTTTCAAAGCATTTTACAGGTCTTGGATTTTCTCTCAAAACGTCCACGTGATTGAAAAAGCTGGTATTGAATATACTTTTCATTCGCAGCCAATTATAGTCAATAATTTCTCCCATCATCTTCTTTTTTTTTTTCACTCTAATTAAGCAGCATGGGAATATTGCTTTACATTTGAAGTGTACAAGCCTTCAGGTGTAATCGTTCCCAGACACCAGTAAAATAAGCTGAACGACATCTTTGACAATGCGCACAACACACGTTGAGTGGTTTTTGTGGTACGTGACAGGGCATTGACACATGTTTAAACAATACATATCTTCAGTGGTTGGAATGTTATAATGAGAATATCAGAATGCAGACAAATTGCTGCACTGTGTGGAGGGAAAAGCTGGAAGGAATAGTGTTGGGGGAATTTCCATGTTTTTCCTTTTGATCTGAAACATTATGTTCAGACAGCTCTATATATTGTGGCCCAAGGGAGCACATATGTACACATGCAAAAGTTAATATTTAAACAATTAAAAAAAAAAAGTGTTTATGAAAACTTAGCAACATGTCAGGAATCATAGCTCCGATTTATACAGGAATGTGTATAAAAGCTGTGAGAGAAAAAACAAGTTGATGTTCTCTGCTTTCTTGGACTTTTTATTGTAGCAGTTGAAAGATTACTCGTTAATTGTTATGAGATCCAAAACAAAAGTCTAACGTCATGAAGTAAGACAAAAAAAACAAAAAACATTCTGTAATTTCTGTCCACACTCTAACTGCACTAAAATATGTAATGGACCAAACTTATCAGCAGGACATATCTAAACAGTGAGGAAACATGCTATCATTTGTCTGGCACTTCAAAAAACTGCTCTTGATAAAACAATAACAACAGAATCATCAGGAGCCAGAACAAGATTTAACTTATGCTACATTAGGGTTTCCTGGTCAGACATATAAAAATAATTCCCTTTGAGGAAGATACTCTGGGAGCAAAGCATGTTCCTCTAGTGTTTAGAGCCAGGACTGTATGAAATACAGTCATCAGCTTGAATTGTATTTTCAAGGTACAAATAAAAAACTAATTCTAATTTGTTTCTTTGTGTGCCTTGATACTTTGCTATTTATCATTAGCAATGAAACCAAATAAAAACACTCCCCAATTCTGTTTTATACAACAAAAAATCCCTTTTGATAAAGAGGGACATTTTGTGCTATATAAGGGGTAAAAAACTGCCCTTTGCATAGCTTAAAGAAATATAAATTGTCATACAAATAGAGATTTATTTTTTTACTTTTAATAAGTCTTAAATGTGCATCCATGTTGAACCTAAGCTCGTGGTTGGCCAGTCGGACTCCAGCTTTTCAAAACTTGGAAATCAGTGTGAGAGCGATTCAATTTTTCAAACTTCAATAGTTTTTGACTTCCTTTTAGAAATAGAATTTATTATTGAATTGAATTTAGTTTATTATTGAAGTCTGATTTCCAATATAAGGCCACCCTTTAGACGCTCCTGCTGAGGAAAAAGATTTATCTCTGTCAAAAGACAAACTAAACATGGAAGCTGCAGAGTCTGGAACACCAGTGATGAGTGAGTTATATGGGACACAATCACAACCCAAAGGTAGTAATGTGTTTTATTTTGTGAATGTACAGAAATTGAGCCTCTACTGCAATTGTTTTTCCCATGGGTATTTTATGAAGGCTGTATTATTTCAGCCTTGATAATCAAAATACATCACAGCTGTAGTAAAACGATGTAGTCTTTCATTGTAAAGGACCACCTCAAGGTAGATATGTGAGCTTCTTTCCATAAATAAAATGGAAAAATCTTACATCAGACAGTTTATGTCTTACAAATTGAATGTTTCACATCTATCCACTGACTGTGCCATGACTTAATAAGTAGACAGAACAAGGAGGCAGCTGCATGTTTATGAGCCTTATTAAAATTGCTCTGGGGCTGTAATGTCATGTTGACTTCACTGTGAAGCATGGTCTTGTCTGAAAAAACAAGGAGTGTTTACGTAGCAGAATGCCACAGTCTGACCCCAGACAGGAACCAAAGGAGGACATTTGGCTGCTCAAACATCGCCACAGACAAAACATCTCATGCAGCAAAAGGCTTGCTGTGTTTTTTTGTCACTTCACATAAATCCTGCTTTCAAACATGAGCGTGTCTGTTAACACACAGTGACAGCTGTGATAAAGGTAGGTCAGCACCTTTATTCATTCCCAGGAATCAAAATAAGCTCATTATCTGGACTTGGTCTCAAAGGACTGTTGGGAAGTAATTTATTACCCATCTAGGAAAAATGGGAGGTTTTAACAGGAAACTACAGTAAACATGACCAAATGTGTTCTAGAAGTTAATTTTTAACCGTAATGCTGCTCTCTATAAATGATACACTGATAGAAAAACAAGATTTGTCAATTAGACATGGGTTAATATCAGTAACTTAATATTTTAGATATTACCTCATAATCAGTCTAGTAGTTACTCCAAATTCATCACTGATTCCTTGTAAAATGCCTGATTGATACGACTTTAATAAATCAGAAAAGTGGTTTGCTTGGACTTGTGTGCATCCCAAAGCTTTTTTTGCAGCTGTCTTCTTTTCCCCAGAACTTCTCTGAAGATTTGATATTGGTTCTGACATGAGTGTCCCATTTGAATGATTGAGTGGAGACTGAACCTGAGGCTGAGCATCGGGCTGAACTCTTGAAACCATCAGGATGGTGAATGAATTAGGTGACTTCTAAACACTGGAAACAACGCTTGGGCACGACTTGTGGTATAAATCAACCCCCAATATGGTGCCTGAGTAGTAATGTGTCTCATCCTTGAACCATTACATTTGTGGATCTTGCAATGATTAGAGGTTTTCAAAAGAAATGGTTGAAAGACCACCATGGAGCAGTAAGCGATGAAGAGGACTTCCCATAACTCAGAGTGCATGTGAAACTTATTTTAAAAACAGTGTCTAAACACAGCTTTATCTGTAAATCATGTTTAGAAATTTAGTCAAGCATTCTCTCCATGTAGAGCTAGAGCAACCACTGAGCTACTGTAGTTCTTTGTTTCTTTGAGTCTGCATATTTATACATTTATTGGGGTAAAATCAAGCAGCATAGTGGTGTGGTTATTGCTAAAACCTCATGACAACAAGGCCTAAGGATTAAATATCAGTTTGGCAGGCTTTTGCAGGGTTTCTATGTCCCCCCTGCTTGGTTTTACTTGGGCTACTTAGGTTTCCTCCCACAATCCAGAAATATGCATGTTGGGTGAATTAGGGGTTCTCAGTTGACTTTGTGAGTGTGTGGATGCATGGATGTTTGTCTTTGTGTTACCCTGCTGATGGATTGGCAAAGTGTCCAGGGTGAAGCCTGCCTCTAACCCAATGTCATCCCTCAACAATGAACTGGACAGACTGAGGTTTGTGGAAAAAAAGCAGAGCATTAGTATTTACTTTTTGTTCATTGAGTAAAATGAATTGATTATTCAAGCCATTTGTTGACATTTATTTATTATAGTCATTTTTATTTATTTTCTTGTAATAATATTGTTTATTATGTGTGCTTGTATTTTTATAATCTTGATGAACAGACACACATACAGAATGAACAACATTAAGTTTGTTGACAGTTGTAATTCTTTAAAGTAGCACCACTGAACCATGAAAAATCAGGTGACCGTTTAAAAATAGGGGTCAGCACACTTGCTGTACATATATTTACATATACATATCTGCATTTTTTTTTTTGAATCTTTGCAAGGACTGCTCTTAAGTTGCTTTTTATATTAACAGCATTTCATATTTTTACAATTTATAGACAACTACTACTCAGTGGTAGTTGTTATTGTGTCTTGTCTCTATGCTGTAACTGTGAAGTAATTTCCCTGCTGGGATGAATAAAGTACTTCTATTCTATTCTATTCTATTCTATTCTATTCTATTCTATTTAGCAGAAGTACACAATAGCTTAAAGCCTCAACAAAAATCTACCAAATTTGCATCATGGATGTGCAGCTAACAAATCAGAGCCATAATTCAATCAATTATAATTCCATCATTTAAATAGGAACCAAAATCTTTGAGAAACATTTCCAACACCTTGTTGAATCTACACCATGTCTAGTTAAGCAGTTCTACAGGCAAAAGAGGCTAAAGTGGAGTATAGTGTTTAAATTATTCAGCAAAAAGGACTTATCCAGCAATACTTTCTGTTCTTAAGGTTTTCAAACATTATTAGTTAAACTTTATTGTTTCCACAAGATAATGGTATAATACATAGCGACTGACAGCCCTTGGTCACAACAAAGCCAGATATTAGACTTAGACTTAGACTGACTTTATTGTCATTTTGCATGCACAGGGTGTATACAGAACGAAATTTCGTTGCATACGGCTCAGGACAATGTTTTGAGCTTTCAATGTTGTGAGGTTACTCCAGAATAAAATAAAATACAGTATAAAATATGAATATAAAATATAAAGTGCAGGACTGACAGTAAAATGGAAGTTACTTAGCTATGTATATGTACAAGGTATGAAGTGGAGACCAGTTTTTGAGTGCAGTCCAGTTAAGAGTTCAGCAGTCTGATGGCAAGTGGGAAAAAGCTGTTTCGGAACCTGGTGGACCTGCACCGGATGCTGCGGAACCTCTTTCCAGAGGGCAGCAGGGAGAACAGTCCATGGTGGGAGTGTGAGGGGTCACTGACGATGTTTCGGCCTCGGGACACGCAGCGCTGGGATGAGATGTCCTGAATGGAGGGAAGGGGGGCCCCGATGATCCTCTCTACTGTCCGCACCACTCTCCTCACGTTCTTCCAGTCGGAGGCGCTGCAGCCTCCCACCACACAGAGAGGCAGCTGGTCAGAATGCTCTCTATGGTGCTTCTGCATGTCATATGTTTAAGAGAGAACCTAAAGAGGTGACAGAAAACTACTAAAGAAAGCAACTAGACTCAGTTGCTTCCTTATGTGCTTCATTTTGTTTGTTCTGAATTTATGCTTAATTGCAGATAGGTTTTTGTTTATTTGACTGTGATTTCAGACCAACGTCATCATGCCTGTTTATAGCCTCACACAACAAACAAATAAAAATAATCATCTTAACAGACTCATCCACTGGGTTCACTGCGTACACAATAAACTTTAATTATCTGTCACTGATTGTTTAGCTGTTAGTTGCAGCTGGATGAGATATCCTAAACCTTGGGAAAATAAATCCTTTGGTGTTGTTTATGAAATGACCAAAGCTCAGTCTTTCTGAGAGTTGTGGTCTTGTTGCATGAAACAGAAACTTTTCTTAAAGACATATCGTCAAAGTGGCGATATTTACCAGCTCACTTAAAGACTCTGCCTTCGTTACAATTAAATTAGGATATACTAAATGACGCAAGTCTTTGTAAATTTCTGCGTTGTTTCATCGCTTCATCAAAAATCCAGTTCAGTTGTCTTTAAACCTTTTTTTCTTCTTCTTTTCTTTTAGACTAAACATCTGTCCTACATCTGGCCACAGGGGCTGTCCTTTCCTGCTGACAGTAGTGTAGCGCTAAACTAACCCAGATCATGAGGTTTTCTTCATATGCCCACTAAAAACTCCCTCTGACAACAAACAGCTCCTGATTTCTTATTCTACTTCATTAAATATTTAAAGCCTTTTTATGTCACCCTGTTCAGTCCTTTACTACATGGAGCAAAGCAAGCGCAAACTATATTAGGAATCAACATTCATCCCTGGAAACAGTCCAGAAACAATATTACAGTTTCTTTGACCACACAGGAATGTTTGCCTTAAAATCATCGGATAACTGTGCGTAAAATTTCAAAGCGTGCACCTCCTGGAGAAAACGGGAAAGAATTCATGTGCTATGAATTACTCTGCCGCAGCACCGTGTTTCTATTTCATAATTCATTCATGTTATCTTGTCTCAGTGAAAGATAGAGGCCATTATGGGAAGCAAAAGAACCTCACTGCATTAACAGAATTTATGCTCCATTACGTCCGCTTATTAAATCAAACCAAAGCAGATAGTCGGCCATTAAGTAACTGCTGTTAAATCAGAGAAGATCTGATTTAAGAAAAATGAGAACTGAATTTCCAGTTCCCAGACTTGATGCTTGAGGCAGTTTAGATTCTGATATTTTTCACTCAACGCGTTTCCTTTGTTTTGAGGAGATTGCGCGCTGTCTAAGCACCAGGAGAACATAAAGCTAACATTAAAGGCAAGGTGATAAAAGAGGAAACTTGTAACTTTCTCCTCTGAGGCTGGTTCAGCATTTTATCTGCACCGCATTAGAGTTTGGTCAGAAAAGGTTCTCAGTGATAGGTCTGATAATTCTGCATGTGAAACATTAAAGCAGAATAATCTAATTAGAGCTGGCAAACTGTGACAAAGCACAGCAGTTCATAACATAAATGCATTCCTGGGGAAATATAAGCCATTTAACTGGAGTGAAGCCTCACTTTTCACCCTGAGAAACCCAGTCTCCCAGGAATGGCAATTAAAAAAATAATCTGTAGCAACAGCACATTTACAGAAATGAAATTTTTTGTCAGATTAACTTCATCGTAATTCAAACAGTGGTCACAAATGCAACAGTAGAAGTTAAACAACAAACAACCATAGCTTACATGTTCCACTTCAAGCATTTTTGGTCAATTTTGATGGTTTACTGAAGCCTGAAAACACTGTTTCTTAGAATGACATATTGAATATTTTTTTTCTATGCATTATTGCACCTAAGTATAAAACTGGAACGTTAAGTGGAAAGAAAACATTTGAAAGAGTTAGGTGTACAAGAAGCCTTGAGATGATTTTGAAGCAACGCTCATGCAAATAACTTAAAGAGACTCAGAAGGTGTTGACAGTGGCTGGCAGCAGATAAACATATCCAGGACACTGGACACAATGCATTCACTGTGTTGAGCCACTCCTAAACCAGACACATAAATGTCTTACCTGGGCGGAAATGGAACTTCGGAAAATGTTGCTGAGTGTTTTAAAGTTTTCTTTTCAGGTGAAAGTAATTTAGCATCCTGTTTGAAATCCCAGAGTTTAGGGAGAGCATCCCGGTTGTTTGAGGTGCCATGTGAAGTTTCCACAGTCAGTGATGGTTTGAGGAGCAATGTCATCTGCTGCTGCTGGTCCACTGCGATTTATCAAGTTTAGAGCATTTCATGTTTCCATCGGTTGACAAACTTTATGAAAGTGATGATTTCCTTTTCTAACATGAGCTAGCGCCTCTTCACACTGCCAATAGTACCAATATCTGATTTAATAACCACAGTAAATCAGATATTGATGAACCAGCAAACTGGCCTGACATAATTTAGCAAATAATCTTTGAAGTATTGTCAAGACAAACCAGAGTCACAGATCAATCATTTTCATTCCAGCAATGATGCAGCAATTCATTCAAAAGGAAACCCATCCAGCTATTGAGTATATACAGCGTGCAGTATGTGGGCAAACTTTTCAGTAGGTTGAAATTTCTGTGTAAAATACACTTTTAATTGGTGTAATGTAAGTGACAAATTTATTTTTCTGGTCCAGTAATCAAAGTTAACAGAAAATCTGCATTTTTAAATTACATTTTTAAATTAATTTTCGACAAAACTATCATTACTGGGATCCAACTGTACTCTAGACTTATTTTTCAATTTTCCTTAACAAACATAAAAAAATAACATTGCATACAAATGTCTTCTTGTTCCTCATGCATTTATGAACATATATTATCATGTAATATTTTTAAGTAACTTGTTACAGTCGATGGTTCTCATAGGGACTTTCCCATTTTGTAGTGGAAACTTTTATCCTCTATATCTTGCACCTATAAACCAATGAGCCTTTAGACTTATACAGTCTAGATACAAATAATTCTTCACTGAATCTATGTGTGGGCCACTGAGATAATAACTTTGCTCATCATTATGCCTCTATAAAGTGATATCTTAATATTCCTCTGGCCCCAACACAGAGGATTTTTAGCTTCAATGATGAAGGGAAAACACTGTGTAGATCAGCCCTGTAGAGGAGTTCTGTCTCTACTTTTATAGCATTTTAATTATACAGTATTTCAAATACAGAGTCTTTGTATACTCCAAAGCATGTTTGCTTTTAATCAAACTAATCAAACTGAAACACACAGCAGATGGGTTTAATTAGTACCCATAACTCTTTCTTTAAAATCCACTTGCATGGTGATCACTTTCAAGAGCAAAGCCTTTCCTACCTTACTACAAAGCATTGTGTATTCATTGTAGAAGAGTTAGTAAGTGGAGAATCGCTGAGCTGTAAAAAAGTCTTTGGAAGGTATTGACGGGGTCAGATGAGAAGGTCTCACATAGGGAAAATAATTCAGAACAAGAAAGGAGAGGGAGGCCTGTGCACTGTAGGAGTGCTGCAAGATCAAGGTTGTGTCTGGGAAAGAAAGGAAACTGGAGGGGTATCATTAGCAGGTCACTCGCTTAGTTTAACCTTTGAAATTCCCCGCACAGCTTCCTTATCAGACTGACCTGAAACAGAGCGGCAGGACTGTGCCAACAATTCTGCAAGCAGCACGTGCTTCCCTGGTTTCACCAGTGCAAACCTTTGGCACAGCTTTTAAATGAAATATACTGTCTCAAAGGTATCAGAAATGGGACTAAATGCTTTGGAAAAGAATGAAAATATGTTGCTAAAGACAAGCAATAAAAAAGGATAGCAGTTTTTATTGCTCATGCTTTTTAAAAGAATTTTCCTGAGATTTCACCACATCCATTCTCTGCCACATTTTCTTTAAAGGAAGATGAGACTCAGTAAGAACTCATATGAGACATGTGATTTTCATTGATTGTTGCATGGAAATCCTGCAACAAAGCAGGATAGTTGCATAAAAGTCCTTTTCATGAAACAAATGAAAATGATTTGTTGCATGAAAACAAACGCAACAAATGAAATTGTATTTTTCAACAAATGATTAAATTAGTGGTTTTCTCTTTATTAAACTTATTTTCGTTCCCTACACACACTCATATTCAGACCTAAGTACAATCTAATGAGATTTGACTAGTCTCTAGTGAGACTTATCAAACATGTTTTCGAACTGTGGGAAAAAGCGAGAGTACCCAGAAAAAACCTAGGACTGAACCCAGGAACGTCTTGCTTCAAGGCAACAGAACCAACAGCAGCTTAGACATGACAAATCACAAACTAAAGTGCTCCAAACTAACAATGTCTTTCTTTGTAAGTGGAAACTCAAAAGAAATTTGCATTGTTGTTTTGAAAAGAGGAGAACGGCATGTTTCTACTCTTTTGCTGTAATGTGCGTCAGTAACTGGATAATGTGTCTTTTCCTCTAAGTTTCAGCAACTGAACCATGACCAGACTAAAGTTTAGTGTACATTTCACAGGACAGCTGGAATAAACCACAGAAAGTGATACTTATTTACCTTTTTTTCCTGCAGAGGCTTGATGCCTTTTGTGTTTATTTTGAACTTAATAACTCAGACTCAGTGGGAAATGTTTTTCAAAACCACATTCCATCAACATTAACCCCTTATGATGTTACATGACTCATAATAAGTAAACACATTAGCCATATTAAAATTAGAAGTCAGAAAGATATTAATGCACTTTTTGAACAAAAAAACATTGATGCAAAAATTTTTTTTTCTGTTTTTATTACATAACAAAATACATGCTATACATTACAATGCAAAGGGAATGCTTGTTGTCTTACAAAAACATGTTTGTGTCTCTGCTCTTTTCGTATCCTACATAAAATCTTTGCAAAAGGCATACAAGTGTAACACAAACCCACTATGGCAGCATATCAAAATAACAGTGAACAAAGTGTATCTCTCAATACTTAGAACACATAAACATTATCCCTTGGTGTCAAGCTTTTGGTTCATGTACTGATAAACAATCAAATCTGAATTAGTACTTTGATATTTATGCAATTTGATCTCAAACAGGAATATTGTAAAGCTGTTCACTGCAGCTGCAGCCTCCATTACAGGATGCGAGCTACTTATTAATGTTATTAGGTCATGAACTGTGTCTGTGGCCTGTGTGCAGACAAAGAAGGATTATTAACACATGGACATGTGTAACTGCCACAACTTACAATAATATAATTTACTGACATAACAAAACAGACAGTATTATGTAATAAAGGAGTATTCAGTAACATCTGGAGCTTTTTAATTCTTGCTTTATAATATCAGTAGTCTCAGCAGAAGCCTACAGATAAAAGTGGAGAAGATTTATGTCCAAAAAAGCAGAAAAAAATAAAATAGTTAACATTTTTTGAACAAAGGTTTTGTTAAGGGCTTATAAGGAGTTAATATATGAACTGATGTTTTCATTTGGTATAAATCCAGATTGATGAGTTTCAGAAAATGGATCAAGAATGGGAGAGACCAAAGCCACAGAGCATTTTCACCATCTTAAAATATCTTCAATATAAACATTGTTGTCATTGTTGTTTATAAGTAGAAAATGCAATTTTACAAACATTTAAACTATTTTTGCGTTAATGTTGAGCTTTATGTGCAAAGACAGAGAATAATAACCAAAATAAAATACCACACGTTCAAGCTAGATTGACAAGTGAAGGTATGGTAACCTAACTTTAGCTAAGCTAGCAAGCTAACCTAAAGCTAATGCTTCATAACCTCTGATGCTTCAGAGATGAAGCTTCATAATCAAATTGCAGACAAAAGAGGGCTATAAATACTTAAGCAACAGCTACAAAAAAATTATTGAAAAAGTAAAAACATGTCTTTTGGATTTTAAAAAAGAAAATCCTTTTTCTGAAGGCTTCAGCTGGCTAAAATGAGGTTGTAATTCACAATGTGGCAGCAGGACAAAAGCAATGGAGCCAGATAGCGGCTCAGCTGCAAATGATGAGGAAATGTTTTACAATATGAGAAATTGTGCGAAGAGTTTGCATTATGACAGAAAAAAGACAAACAGTGTAAATGTACATAAATACACAAAAGTAGATAGACTACAAAGATATTATTCTGCTGATAATATACATCACTCACACTACACACGCATTATCCACAGAGCATACACACATAATAAAAAAACAATGATTTCATACAATTTACACTCAATTTTGGCTTTTCATCTACAATGATTTGTAAATCAGCTGCTATTATAAACTGCTTTAAGTGCTTTTTGATTCAAGTCTTTCTAGGTTTAAAGCAGATGTCTGTGAAAACGATGCTCGATTGGTTTAGAGCAGATAAATCAAGCGGAGCACAAGTTCATATGCTGCTCACTGAGATCAGATCAGTGGTGGGTTTTCTACAGCTGAGTATTCAGTCTCTGACATGTTATTAGTCTCAATAAGACGTGCCAAGCCCGTTCGAGTTGAGTATTTGAAAATGAAGGCCTTCATGAGGTCGTAGCGGTAGTTTCGATTGATAAAGTTGTAGAGAATGGGGTTGAAACAGCAGTGGAGCAGGGACAGGCACTGGGTGAGGTGCAAGGCCACATAGAGCATGTTCTCCAGGCCACAAGTCAGTGGCACCAGACCCAGTTGTGACAGTGCGTCAACCAGCAGAGCAGCATGATAGGGCCCCCAGCAGGCCAGGAAAATCACAATGTAGGCCAGAATTACCCTGCGGCTCACACGGCGCTCCTGCTCCAAATGGGAAGATGATGAAGATGAGGAAGAAGAGCGACTGAAAGCTCTGGCTAGTAGGGCATAAAACACTGCAATGACAGGAAAGGGAAGAACAAAGCCCAGCAGGATGAAGCTGAGCTGCACTCCCACCATCCACTCCCTGTGGTTTTCCTCTGGATACTCCGGCCTGCACATCATAGTGTCTCCGTGCACCGACTTCACAGCACGCAGGAAGTAGGTTTCAGGAGAAGACGCCACCAAAGCCAGAAGCCACACCCCAAAACATGCAGCTCGACGGATCAACTTCCTGCGAGCGCCTCCCTCCTCTCTGTGCTGCGTCACGCTTAGGTAGCGGTCCACGCTCATGCAGGCCAGGAAGAAGATGCTGCCAAAGAGGTTCACAGAGAATAGCAGGTGCGTGAGCTTGCATGCCACTTCGCCAAATGGCCAGTGGCCATGTTGGGCCAGGGAGCTCACCCACACAGGTAGAGTGATGCACACGCATAAATCTGCAACCGCTAGGTGAGCAATGTACATATGCGTCTCATGGCGAGGCGTGGAGTCTCTTTGGGCACGGATGTTCACCCAGAGGACCAGACCATTGGCAGCCAGTCCGATAATGAAGATAAAAGAGTAGAGGACGCACATGGAGTACAGCAGAGCAGTGCGGTTAAAAGCTGTGGTGCACACCATCACATCCACTCTTGATATGTTGCTGAAGCTGTCAGAGACATTCAGCTCTCCAAAGGACTCCCACAACTCCTCCAGCTCAGTGGCACTAAGGCTCATTTTGTGACACTGGGGGAAGACCACAGGATACTGGGAGGTAATGCACTCCAGAAGTCCTACAGGGATGGATCCTGTGAAGACATAAAAACAACTTAATAAGTTTTCATAAGCAGTTAGATGTCAGGAGAAACATCAAAACATTGTCTGGTGACTGGGACCTGCAAGCTAAAACTGATCGGTAAGGGCCAATCAAGTGAATGCTCCAACCAGGTCAGCCTTTGGTGTGAACAAGACAGGCAAATTATGTGAACAGAATACAAGTTATACAATATAAATACAATATACAATACAAATACAAATACAATATACAAATACAATACAAATTATATGAACAATCATTAGGGACAAAGATTGAAAGTTATTGATTCAAAGAATGTATTCTCTATGTATTCTCTCTTGTGTCTGGAGTTCATTTAGATTGCAGAAGTGTCAGAGAACAACACTTGGCAGATAACAGGAATGTGGTATGTAGTACAGCAAAGTTGCGCATGTTTTCCTTTTGAGCTTTCAACTTTTGCCTATTTTAGAACATGATAAATTTGGAAATATTGTTTTTTGAAGATTTCAGTGTTAAGGAAAGCAAAGGCAATACACACAAAACATATATATATATATATATATATATATATATATATATATATTTGATGCCTCCTCTTTAAGTACAATTCTTTAACGAGAAATATGAATTTTACAAAACCTTGACCTGACAAAATTCTGATTGGTGGATTTGTACTTGAAATTATTCATCTGTAGAAACCATGTTGTATTTTACAAGAGGTCTCACTGAGCTAGTAAAATATAAGATGGTGAAGAATCAAACCTTAATGTGGTTAAGTTGTTAAAACAGTGCTTTCATGAGTTCCTAACACATCTCTGTTATCCTCTCATAAATGGCAGGGTGTTTCAGTGATGGATGAGCACTCTGGGGGCAGCACAATAAATGTTTATATTAGCTCCACTGACAGAGGGAGCAGAGTGGACATAAGGAAGCGGTACCGAGAAATCCAAACATTGTGTATTTCCGGAGCATTCTGGGCATTCCAAGATAAAGCACTGGTGAGGGTGGGAAATCCGATGCCTCTTTAAAGAGTTTTTTTTTTTCCTTAGCATGCTTGTTTTTGTAAAACACATTGAATCCCATGTCTTTTCTCCACTCATGAGGCAGGAAAAGAGAGGGCGAGAGATCAGCTGTCACCACCCAGTTGATCAAAGAAAAAGTTGCACATGGCTCCGAATACGTCATCTTGCAACATCTGATTCTAATAAAGCAGGAACACAACATAAGATTTCAAACCTGGAGTGAATGTAAGCAAACGAAACAGTCGCGCGGATAAAAGAAGTTGGCGTCTCCAGCCCTTTGGACACTGAGAGCCTCACCCCCGCGTGGCCCGCATTGGCAGCTTTTTTTTCTGCAATGTCTCTCTCTGCTAACTGTCAGCCCACCACAGTGTGAGGGATCAGAGGTCAGGGGTGATGGATCAAAACCAGAACATGAGTGGCTTAACCCTGCCGTTTGCCCCTCGCTGACTCGTACGCCCACAGAGTGAATTGTGTGCAAAGATCAGCAGGGGGGCCTGACGGCTGCAAAATGCTTTGGCCGAGGTTAAAAAGAGGGTCACCGACCACTGGTTTGGGCACAGCACGCTACAGAGCAGTGAAATGTGACCATGTCAGACATCTGTCTGTGGGGAGAGACTAATGCTGCACACGTGATAATTGGCACAGAGACTCACAGGCTGAGGAATGACGAAGTGTATGAAAAGAAGTTGAAAAAGGACACCTGGAACCTATAGAAAAGCAGTTGTTTGGGGATGGTCTGCCAACTTGTATTCACTCACTTTAGAAAATATGTACCTTTTCAGTATTTATCAGATTACATACACATGAAGCAAATCAGAAGAAACACGTTTGGTTTTACCAGAGATGAGTTTGAAATCATCAGGGGGTATTAATACCAAACATAGGGTTGTATTAACTGACTTCTACTACCTCCCTTCCTCCCAATCTTCTGTGTCTGACATTTTCCATCTTTTCAACTGTACAATAGACTGTTGCGAATTCATGTAAAAGCTTTTTTTCATATGCTTGAAAAGAAATTCATGCCCAGTCATTTTTGTTTCACATTTTGTCATATACTGTATTTCGTCAACTATAAACTTCAGTATATTTTATTGGGATTTTATCTAATAGACCTCCACAAAGTACTCCATAAGTGTGAAAAAAGTTACATGGCTTAAACAGTTTTGTATGAATGAAAGTCTGAAAAGTGTGGCACCCATTTATATTCAGCAGCCCTGAGGTAAAATGCTCACTCCTCTTTTGGAATGGGTTTCTACCGTTCCTGCACATTTGTTTTTTTATTTTTTTTTTGTTTTGTTTTGGGTTTTTTTGCATAATAGCGCTTAGCTACATCCATGTCTGGGGTGTTTTTGGGGTGATGAGCACTGCTGTGAGATATGATAAAAGCTTGAGTTATTGTTTCGCTACCTAAATCTGCTTAATACCTTTCCACAACTTCACCCCTGGCCTGTCAGCTCTGTTACTCGGTCTTTAAGATAGTGTTGTTCGCTAAAGCTCTCCAACAAAAATTCTGAGGCCTTCGCAGATTAACTGTGTTTACACTGAGAGTGATTTACACACAGGAGGACTCTATTTACTAAATAGGTGGCTGCTGAAGGCAATTGACTGCACAGGATTTCCTTTAGGGGAATTAGAGAAAATAGGTGCTGAATACAAATGTATACCACATTTTTTTAAAGATTTGTTTGAAAAAGAAAACACAGAAAAAGAAAATCATGTGCCATTTGGCTACTACTTCACAAGTCATAAGTCTATCAAACAAAATCTTAATAAAATACACTGAAGAGAAAATGTAAATATATATATATATAATAAATCCAAGCTCTTAACTCTGCAATTGTGTTATTATAGCAGTTATCTGGGTAGGTTTCTGTATTTGCGGCATATAACGCAGGTAAATACATAAATCTGCCCGTGTCAACAGAAGTTCTTACTGATTGCAAGACTTTTAACTTATTCCTTTGAGATAACTCTGATTGAACACATATCTGATGCCCGTCTCTTAAATCATCTTGATAAGACGGGAGATATTCGCTTAAATTGCGAGCGTTTGAGCTGCGATAATCCCACGCAATTCGAACTCCTCTACATTATATGGAAAATACCTGAAGGTGCCAGGTCGCCTCCCGGGCTTCAAGCGAATTAACCTCCTGACACCCGCAACATCAGATAAGAAACAGACTGCACATAAAGTCTCCCTCTTTCCCACTGTATGTTTGCCTCTCATTTTTAACCCACTACGCGGTTACAAAGAAGGGCCAAACGTCGTTTGTTTCACAACACACCAATTCGTTTCATGTGCAAATGCTGGTCGACGTGAATAGCGCAGGTGCAGCGTGTTCGTCAGACGCCGCTCCCGTCAGTCCCGATCGACAGGCTCCCGGATAAAATCTCTGGCCTCTTCGCACGGGACCCGGTGTTTCCGCGTAGATAACCAGTGAGGTGTCACTGGGTGCGTTATTACGCATGAACTCCTAATGGAACGAGCGATCCCAGCCTGCTGCTGCTCACAGCGGATGCATACAATGTCACTGTAGTCACTGTTGATTTGGATCAGGCTGTCAACAAATCCTTATCAGATTTGAAGCCACAATCTCACTCAAGACCCGAGGCAAACAAGTGGCGCAAACACACAAGCGAGCGACAAAACTTGCAGCTAACACTGTTTTGTCGCATCAGGTTTCAGCAGAAAGGTGTTAGAAAAGTTGCCGTGATTCCTCGAAAGAGCGAAGTATTTATAGAAAAGCAAGCAGAGGGAAGTCGCAGCATCACCGTTAAAAAGTTTCGCTTCTTCTTCCCGAACGCTTACCTGATTTATTTATTTATTTATTTTTCTTCTTCTCCTTTTTAATCGCAGTCTCTCGTCTGTGGGTCAGATTTATTTGAGATTACTTCGGGTGTTTCAAAGAAACCTCCACTCTGCAGCGAGAGAAAAAAAAACCTTCCCGTGTGCCTCACTCCTTCTGCAGTAAATGTGATCCACTCCCTCGACCTGCACTTGCTGATAAAAAGAGCTACGCCTCCTAAGGCTGGTCCCAGCAGTGCTGCGTATTGATATGGCATCACCTCCGGCATGCAAAACATCACGCAGCCCAGCCAGTTTCGGCCAAGTGAGGAAAACAAAAAACAGAGAGAAATGAACATTTCTGCCTCTGATTCCCTGGAGTCCTTTAGTGAAATAGTACAGAGTGTAAAACTATTTCAGTATTAAAATGTAATCGAAAGTAAATTTATTTCAGTCATTCAAATCAAAAAGTGAAAATTGCACGAATTCATTGCATGCAGAGCGTTATATTTACATTTTATTGATGTTATTTTTTATTACAGTGGCTTTAAAAAAAACTGTTATTCGGTGCATTGATTTGATAGTTGTCCTGGTCACTGCTATAGCAAAAGAAATGCCGGTTTAATTTTCCAGCTGGACTTGGCTCATGCCTTGTCAAAAGAACCGATAACTGTGTGAGTAACCATGACAAAGATAAATATGAGACTGCAGAACTAACACTGCAGATGAGCTGGAGAACGCAATTAAATAACTTAAGGCTGCTTAAATGGGGCATCTAAGCAGAGTCAGAGTCTGATCTTCACATTGGTGCAGTTCATTTAAATTCACAGGATTTCTGCCTGTTTTCTGTCCAATAGCTTCAGGCAAATAATGTCTCAAAACCTTCAAAAAACTTTTTTTTCCCCCCTTGTTCTACAGTAATAAAAACCTGGACCCCACATTCAACACTGTGTTTCAGCAGTTGTGCTAAGAAAGCTAACATTAATTACAGCCTTCAGCTTGTCTGTATTGCATAGTCAGGGTAAGAAGCTTTCAAGGTCCCTGGTTCAGGAATGGCTTAACACAAGGAATGCGACAGTTGTAGCCCATATCCTGGACAAGTAGCCCAAGTCAATGTGTGGATTGCAATTCTTGAAGCACTGCAATCCGTGTTTTCACTAAACTTTTGAATGGGGTTTAATCGTCCCTGTGCATCTTACTCTACTCCAGTTTTTTCATCCACTTAACTTTCCCATAAACAGTTCAGATAAAGCACTCTTCAACAACCAGCTCTTTTTACAACAATCCTTTTATTGTTCACCCTCCTTGTGGGTGGTGTCGACGATGACAACAAGTTTTATTAACTTAAAAAAAGCCCACAAACAACAACGTATGTTCCTTGGGACAAATACACGCAATACACTTTTCCACAATGACTAGACGGGCAGTGATTTCTGCCCCACCCCAATTTGCCTAGATATGAAACCGAAGTTTCAGACGTTCAGTGAACGCCTGAAACTTCTGACCACAACGATTGCCTTCTGCATCCACCCAAAACCAACAAATGGGTTTAACCCAACACCCACTTCCACAGAGGTAACTGACAACACAGAGAGAGAATATTAACCCGCCTTGTAGAAAATATTACTCTGCCATTTTTAAACCTTTTTAACATCAAGATTACATTTCAGAGTCACATCTATTTTTTTTTAACCGATGCAGTTTAGCATTTAAAACTAGCAGCCATAATCCTATCTGCAGACTTATTTGGTCTCACTTTAGGGAATTTCCTTGGAGGCTGCTCAAAGCTGTGCAGGAGGCTCATGTGCACAAAGAATCTCTGAGAACTCACCTGCAGCTCCAGAGGCCTCGCAGCTGCTTCCGGCTGGGCAATTAACCCCAAGTTCAATACAAAGAACGGATCACAAAAGGAAGCGGAGCTGTGGAATTCCAGTTCACATTGCGGCAAGAGACGGTGTTTGTTTGGCCTTGTAATGATAACACACTTTGATCAAGCTCTGAAAAATAAATGATATCACTTTCAAAGGGGAATTATTGAAATAACAAAGGCTCAGCATGTCCAGCTTTTTTTTTCTTATAAAAAGACAAGCGGCTTGCCCAAGTCAGACAGCTTATGAAGTTTATTATGACTGTCGATCTTGTATTCATTGATTCAAATGCACCCAGTAGGCTACTCTGACCTCATTAAAAGAGCAAAGCAGTGAAGTCAGTTTCAATGAGGCTTTAAAGAAAGCTCCCACTACGCACGCATATCCATTGTCTTCCATATCAGAATCATCAGGGGGGATTTGTAAGCCCCTCTGATAGGCTTCCGTAGTCCCGCAGACTTCTGCCAACCTCTGCTCTGAAGTCCTCATTCACAGGGAGGCCGGAGTGGGAACAGCAGGGTTGTGTATGTGTGTTTTGAGAAAAGACAGTACTGGCGCTCAGAAAAAAGTGACTGTATTGGTTTTGAAACAATCTGAAAGATTCAAAAACAAGGACTTTGTTTTTTTAAAGATTAACCTAGAAATTGACTAAATCAATTGTTTGCTTACTAAAAATTTCCTTTATTTATAGTATTTTATGATAATGTGTGTCTGTTCATACTCTCAAAACGCAGCCAGTAAAAAATTAAGAATAAACATAAACTTGAGTATTTATTTTGTTTATCATCTGCTCCGCCTACAAATTTCTTCATAACATTTCCCCTGTGTAATATAGATAGGACACATTTGAAGCCTCAGCCTCTGCATTATAACATGAAAACTTGAGCTCCACCCATCAAAACTATCAGATTAAAACTGATAGAAATATGACCAGAGAAGATCCCTTTATGTTCTGTTAGACTCATTTTTCTGCCCTGAGCGTCACACAGAAAGGCAAGGATAGCTGAAAAAGCAGCACTTAAAATACGAGAGAAGACTTTGTCATTGATGTGCTTCAACTCAATCGTGTTTCAATTAAAAAGAAATATTACAGTATACTAGCTGCTTAATGGAAAAAGCTACAAGCAGTCCGGAAGTCTGAGGATTCATTCAAAATGTGCAGCGAGTTTGTGCTTCCCTTATTCTCCAAGAATTTGGAGAATAACGATTCCAGACAAGAAATGTAAAACATGACAAAGGACTGGTTCATATTTCAGATTGGTTAAGAATATTGAGTTGATAAACTATGAACATAAATGAATTACTCTTTACTGGAGTGATCTGACTTTCAAAGTAATTCTTATTAAGCATGAAATAGCACCACATTTTTAGTGAGAGGTGAATTCCAGTGTAATTGAAATGCAAAAAAAAACATTGTTTTTTAAAATACAAATTCATATAAAGTTTAGAGTACATACACTTCTTATGCTGCTGTCCTTCTTGTTTTATGTATATTTTTTAAATATACAAACATCAGCTGTACATCCAGTGATCTCTTTACCACCAAAAAAATATTCTTTCCATTTTCAGTAATACAAATGAAGACTAACAATATGTTGGGAGTTACTGATGAAATAGTCAAAGTGTTGCGCTTATATTATTTCTGTTAACCTCAGCTGGTAAAGTATCTATTACCTCCAGCTTGATAATGGCTATTCCATATTTCAATACAATACTACTCCCACTGGAACAGACCATTTTACAACCTGGAAGTCTGCCAGATCTAGAATGTGCACTACTGATCTGGTTTCTTAACTTTCATTCCTTATCTAATGTTTTCTCGTTCTGTAGAACAACTGATTCAGTCAAAAATGTGATTAATGTTTCTATGGGCTGACAAAATAATATTTTCTATAAGGTAGTAGATGATTCACAAATATACAATGCTACTATTTTCTTTTCGACAGGGTCAGGTAGATTAAAACTGGGTTCAAAATAAGCAGACAGGGAAACTGAAAAGAATTGGCAGCTACATGAACGACAAAAACAATGAGCGAGAAAGGAGGTCATGTGCAAGAAAAAAAGGGAGAAAAATAAGGAAGTAAAATTAAGAAAGTTTATTTAAATAGCTGCAGTTTCCATTGTAATCCAGCTCCATACATCATGCTGGTGGGTCTGACAGACATGTTCCATTTTCGTGCAAATGTCCATTCAGAGGGTCCCTCTCAAACTCTTCCTCCACCACATTGTTACAGATCAGCCTCCCCTTCTGCCTTGAGGCCCCCTCCAGCATTTTTCTACACCCTCACATTCCTCTGTGCCCCCCTCTCAAAAATCACTCATTTTTCACTTAATTGCTTATTCATTTATGATCTGTCAAACAGAGTGGGTGAAGCTGAATCTTTTGTGTTCAGAGTGTATGAAGCTTCTTAAGGAGTCTGTAAACATAAAGAAAACCACTGGACCTTTAAAACAGTCTAAGGAACAAAACATTTGGCAGCAATTGGGATCACTGTAGATATTTTTAGTCCTCGCGGTAGGATGAAGGATCTTTTTTATTTTGTGCAGGTGCATGGTCGGCAGAGAGTGTGTCCCTGTTGAGAAATATAACAAAGGAAGGCAATTCTCACAGACATAGCATCCCTTACACCAAACTGTGAATGTGTGGGAAACCTGAGAACTTCTCAGATTTCCAAAGTAACAAAAGTAACAAAAGGCTTTGTGTCAAGCTGGTCTGTGAAAAGATTTTTAAGTTCATACAAGGCATTTTATGACTACGTTGGCTCACAGAAAAAAAGCCTTTTTTAAAACAAAAAACTCTTAATTTTAAAATGAAATCGATAACTTACCAAATATCCAATCAAATGGCATCTTCAGTTGACATTTTTATAGTTTGTCATAATTTGCATTGCTGACCACCGGGTGAGTATTTTCCCTTATTAATTTGCTGAGTAAGGAATCCCCGAAAATACATTTCAGGCCCCACTCAGCGTACTACTGCCCATGTTCGGCTGTATCTGTTTTCTAATACAAAAAAGTACTTGTTTCAGAAAACTTTGGGTTTCTGTTTTGTTGCTAGCTTTAATTATTCAGGGATTTTATGATGCAACGGGATCATATCCTAAGGTCCATTGGGTTGGACAAGAGAAAGAGTTGCTTGGTGAAAATCTCCAGTTTGGTCCACATTCAAAAGATGCACAACTAGATAGAAACTGGAATAAATAACTTCAACTGCTGAATGTCTTCGGACAAGTTTTAAAAAATTAATATGCAGTTCCAACGCGCCCTGAGGAGGGAACAATGCTAAAAACAGTTCAGTGCTCACCAGGCGCTTGCCAAAAAAAACAGGTATGCAAAGAGAGTTCACAAACTCTGACCAAGCATGTGCCAAATATAATCTCATCGCTTGGTAATTTAAAATATGTATATATCTATATATATATATATATATATATATATATATATATATATATATATATATATATATAGATATAGATATATATAGATATAGATATAGATATAGATATAGATATATCTATATCTATATCTATATATATATTGGCTTCTTGTCACGTTTCCTAGACAACTGATGTGGGTAGATTTACAGTAAACCTGCCTCAGTCTATTTTATTTAATGACACAAGAATGCAAGGAAACATTTTCATGTGGAGATACCACACAATGTGAATTTCAAAATAAGGTCATTTCAATCATCGGGATAGTAGAAATACTTTATCATTGTATTTTATTCTATCATATGAAAATCTCAAATGCAAAGTAATCAAATTGTCAGGATTCTTCAGGATCTAAAAAGTTTTAAATTGAATGTAAATGGGAAAAGTCTTAAGCATGCCTAGGACTTCCCAGGCTGTCTTTCAAATAACAACCACAGTTTATCCTAAATTCATATGTTTAATTATTCAATACTTCTTCAGGTAACAAATTCTTACATGTTCTTGCTTTTGTTTGGTGTTTATAATTTTTTTTTTTTTTTTAAAGAAATGCTGCACTCCTGCTTTTTGTATGTGGGTCTGGCTGCGGAAAATTGTGTTTTTACACTTTTCAAAACAAATTAAATCAATGAAAGTGACAGCAAAAGGCCATTAGAAGTAATTTAAAGTCCGACACTGAGCCCTGAAAAACTTCTAATACTGAAATGGTCCAGTTTTGAGGACCTTAAAATCAAAACACTCTTGATGGTTATCCTCTTCAAAGTTCTTTGTCATGAAAAAGTGTAGATGTGGAAAGATTTTGGTTGAAAATAAGATTGCAGTAGTTGTTGAGACCTGTTGCCAAAAACTATTATGAACCTTACAGTATACTCTGTTTGTAGGCAGGAACTTAGATAATTCAAAGGAACAAAGTTAGTTAGTGAAGTTAGAGACCAGATCTGAAACATTCCATCCTATAAAGTTATCTTTATCTGTCTTATTTTATGAAGTCTGTAAAATATCATGCTCACTATGTTATTAGGTCTTACATTTAAATAACAATAGACTTTCAGAAATCTTGAAGTCTTCAATAAAATTTCCTGAAACTTGCCAACACCACGATATAAATTACTTTGTGTCAACTTTTCTATTTTTTTACCTTCTTTTCAGCAGAACATGACAATTGTTTTTTTTGGGGGAGGGGTTGTCCAGACACTTAATAAATCATCAAAATAATTGATAGAATACTCAATTACTTAAATAATCGTAAGCTGCAGCCCTTCCACATACTTCATTCTGACTTCTAAAAATCTTCCCTGTGGAAGGAGCTGCTTTCAGTGAGCTGGACAATTGTTTGCACATGGACCAAAAGTACATTTCTCTAACAGGGCTGCAGAAAAAGAACAATAATTTAAGTGTTGAAAAAGCTAGTGAGTAATACCTTGAGCTGTTTACGAAAGTTTACTCTTGGCTCTCCATTTCGACTTTCTCTTACGTCCATGAATCTGTCAATGCTTAGCATTTGGCCAAAACGTCTGTTGCTCATACAGTCCATTGACTTTGTCTATCCTCTCTGCACATAATGTTAACTCAAACAAAAAGTTATGCTCTCCTCAGGCCTCACTACTCACCCCCTCAAACATGTAACCATTTTTCCAGCCTTGTGGACAGACGCGAAGGAACAGCAAGGTCATTGAAAACATACAGAAGACTTGTGATATCTGAAGAAAAAGTCTCGCCCAAGGGGACACTGCAGCTATCCTGTATGGATTAGTGAATGAGAGAATCTTTCAGCAAGCTCACAAGAAAATGTCAATCTCTTTGCAGATTCTGCAGTGTGCGGGTGTAATCTCGTAATCCTACCCTGACAAGCCCAGTGTGAGCATTACAATGAACCTGTCCTCGTTAAATGCATGACAGTAAGTTCACAAATATGCTAGGTAACTTTCACCCCATTGTCCTGTCAGCTCAATGAATAATGAACCCTCAGAGCTGCTGGAAGGCCGTTGTGCTTTTGAGAGGCCTGCAGCAAAACAGAAGCTTAACCAGTGGCATTGCCTGTCAACGTTTTTCTATCCAGTGGCTGGAAATGACAGTCTGTCAGTTAAGGTGTCACTGGGATCAAGTTTACAGTTTGGGTTAAATGGCCAAAGTTATTTTTAGAGCCATGGAACATAAATGTATTACAATCAAACCTTATGCTTTATTGTCAAGGTAGACAAAAGAGTGAACACGATGAAACTGCCATCTAGGAATGATGATGTAGCAGCACTTACATTTTTATTAATGATAATCAGGCTTACTTTCAACTTATTTTCCTCTGATTCTGAGCCAGATATGGAAGAGAACATCTAACAGCAGATGGAAAGTATTTTATGTTCCTTACACCAACTATATTGCATTAGTTTGAAGTGACCTATTAGGGGCAAATAACTAAATTAACTGTGAAGAATTCAATGGTTGACAGAGGTCAAAAGTGGTCTGGTAATAGTTGTTTCACATTAAAACATGTGCAACACTGGGTCACAGAATCCACTCACATTCCAGTTGAATTGTGTCTGTACCAACCAGCAATGCTCTTGCATTTTTACATGCTGCTCAACTGCAGACTTGGAAAATAATACCACTATCGTGCACTGCAAGCCCAAACATAACAACATATGTCCTTTAAATTTTAAAATATCTCATCAAATCGTCTTTGACCTTCTGACATTTCGCTGGCTTTTAAAGCGCATGGGCTTCAGGAGGAAACTAAACACTGTAAATTTTACTTGGTAAACACAACTCCAAACCACTCAAACAGGATGGCTGGATAAATATTGTGGATAAACAGGACAGAGAAATGAAGTCCAACTCAGTTCGAAGTGAGAATACATTGTAAATATGATGTTATTTTTAAACTTCCCCTGCTGTACTAAATATTAATTTAAATAAATAAGGGAACATGAAATGGAAAATAACCTCAAGCTCTTTTTCTTTAACCCAGGTGGTTCTTATTCAACTTTTTTTGCAAACTCATAAGCGAATGCAGTACTGCAGGGGGGTTTACAGTCAGGATGTAGCATCACAGGCAGCATCTGGAGCTGGGCTATGAATGCCTGGAGCTTAGAGTAAGGGGTTCTGCCACTCCTATTCTTTTTCAACCGTTTTTCGTACCTCATCTGTACTCCTGATTTTAGCTGGAGCCACTGCACAGAAAAAAACACATGAGACCATTTGTTGTCTTTGGTTGTTTATACTGATGTGTGACAGTTGGTAGACGCATGAAACGAGAGACAGACAGTAAACAGAAACAGAAAACTTAACGTCAGGGGGAGTCTGCTGTGTTCTTGTCTATGCCTTTTATTCCTGTTGCATCCTGTGGCGGAGATAGCAAAGATCTGTTTTTCATTACAGTATGCAAAAAGATTTAAAGAGGAGGGTAATGGCTGACTGGAGTCTTAACCCCGTCACTTTGACACCCCAAACCACCAGAAACCTCCCAACCACACTCAACCTTGCAAATAGGAAACAGCTTTGGTGCCTCACGTCAGGCTCTCAGTACCAGGCTGTTCCATACATCAGAGCTTTAGTTGGAATCCAATAGCGTGATCTCCTT
The DNA here is from genome assembly GCF_001444195.1 of Xiphophorus couchianus. Lineage (NCBI taxonomy): Eukaryota > Metazoa > Chordata > Actinopteri > Cyprinodontiformes > Poeciliidae > Xiphophorus > Xiphophorus couchianus. Next base: position 13,836,995 of record NC_040234.1, on the reverse strand, counting down.
CTATTCATCAAAGCAATGACGGCAGGCCTTACGTGCAAGAGCCACAGACTTTGTAAATTGCAGGCTCGCTTCTGCCCAATCACAGCCAGCTTAGCTGAGTAAAGTGTTTGTCAGGAGTAATTTGTGAACGTGTATATGCGTGGTTAAACTAAAGTCCAATCCCATGAGACATGCATCTTCAATGAGCATTCAAATCCCCGTAGTGCAAAAGACATGTGAGAAGTTTCATTGTGGTAAAAGTTTCCTGTGAATTTTCACATCGGTGAGCACAGATGACAAACACAAAAGAAGGACGGAGATGAGGATAAACCGAACAAGAGATGAAGGACATGTCCTGGAGAAGTGCATAAAAAGAGGAAGGAGGTGGTCTTTGTTATTATTTGTTCACCCGTGTTTTCCCTCCTTTTCTGGACCTCACTCAGGCCTCTTTGGCTCTGTTTGTGGTCTTGTTCCTCCACAGCTGTCGTAGTCAACAACTTTTTATAATTCTTCTAAACAGCTGTTCAAGCTGCGACCTTAAGCAGAAGGTTGTGAGGGCTGAGAGGACACACACACATTCATGCAAGGGATATAAACCTTGGAGTTATGAGGGGCCTTGCAAATTTGGATTTTGTCACATTATGACCACAAACTTTTACAAAGTATATAGGGTGGTACATGATTTAAAGAGAGATATACAAGCAATGTTTCGTGGCTTTAAAAAAATAGCAATTAAATATTTGAAAAAGTGTGTTTAGAGCCAGTATTCAACAACATTGATATGCCTCAATGACTTTCAGTGCAATTAAATTGGAGTTCATATGTTTGTAATTTGGTGTTATTGGGGTTTTTTTTGTTTTTGTTTGTTTGTTTGTTTGTTCTTTCAGAAAATACCAGTGAACAAACTACATTAAAAGATAAAGAACAAACATATCAGGGTAAAGCTATGGACAGGTTTAAAGCAGAATTAGACTACATTTCAATATGCTAAACTCTTGAATTTCCATTAAGGGTTGTTCAATTCATCATCCACCATTAGACAGCTAACGGGACAACCGCAAACCTACCAAAAGATGTCAGTCCTGAAAATCTGACAGGCCAATCCGGAAGAGTTTTAATCAGAGAAACAGTAACAAGCCTCATGGTAACCCTGGAGGAGCTGCACAGATTCACAATTCAGATGGGAGAATCTGTTGACAAGACAACTATTTGGTATCTTTCAATATGGAATAGTGTGGAGTTATGGAATAACATCGAGAAAAAAGCAATTTTTTTTTGTTTTTTTTTAATTGTTTGAAGTTTGCCACAAGTGATTTGGAAGATATTGTAAATATGTCCAAGAGTTTGCTTTGATCAGATGAGACTAAGATGTAACTACATGCAAAACACTAAATATGGTGGAAAACTAATGCTGTGCATAGTGGTGGCAGCATCATGCTCTGTAGACGAGACGTCTGTCTTTAGTAGTGTCAGGGAAGCTAGTCATAGTTATTGGGAAGATGAATAGAGTTAATTACAGGGGAAACCTGGAACAAAACCTTGCTAATCTGTAATTTCTTCAAAATTTGGGTTTGAAAAATGTGCAATTAGAAAGAATAGAATAGAAAACCCAAATTTACATACAGCTCATCTATCAGTTCAATAAATAAATGTCAATAAATGTTGTTCCCCAAAACATTCTGGAAAATCACCATTTTGCAAGTAAAAAGCTCATTTTAAGAGGCTGCTGTGAGAGGTGAGAATAATCATGCTCAAATGTCAGAGTGAATTCCCTGTGCGCTGTGATGATGGGGGAACACACAATGGACACTCTGTGATGCAAAGGTAAAGGACGCAGTTGGAAACCATGAAAGTTAACGCTGGCAGTTCCTCATTACAAGTCTTTCCTGCTGCCAATCTTAATATACCTTAGAGGAGCCGGGCTCAAGCTCCTCACATTAATGCAAACATGCATTCACTCAATCATGCACTAAGGCAAAGTTCAACAGGCTGCATTTGTTGTGAAGGTATGACTGATTGGATTTTAATGTAACCTTTGAAAGAGCGAGAGAATGAATCATATAAATAATGTACCTAATTTCTCAGGTTGACCCCTTTCCCTCCCCAGCTGCCTGTTGGGGGTCATTGTGGTAAATAACCCAGGTTATTAACCCGATGACATTTGCCGCAAACGCAGGCACAAATTTATTGCTGGGTAAAAACACCCATGAATCAATTATGAATAATGTTTTACAGAGTTTAAAATTAAATAGGTTAGATTAGTTGATATTTTTCTTTAATGCTTGAAGAGTGTTTATGTTTGACAATTTATTGTACAACCTGGACAAATAAAGTCCTCACCGTACATAAGGAGTTTTATCTACATCAACCCAATAAATATGCATTTGAGCCTCCATTGAACCAAATCTGCTTTTCCGGAGACTTTTTCCATCATGCAAGACGGTACTCACTTCCTTCCACAGAGCCAGACAAAAATGGCCTTCCATGCAGTCACTGTGGGAAAACTTTGATGGACAATGAGAGAACAGGAAGAACTCCAAATCTGATTCCATGGTGTAAACCTTACACCCAAACTCTATTCTACTACCTTGCAATCTATATAAAATAAAAAATTCCCGTGTGTTTGTGTAGATTTATTGCATATTTTACATTTTCTAGTTATTTAATATCTTCCAGGTAAATACTAAATTGAAGGGCAGGATCGGAAAAGTGACTTTGTGCGACCTTTAAAGCAGCACGAGATCCAATTCCCTTCTGTCACAAGCTGTAGTCTGGACATAAGTGTGCAAGGCCACTTCCTTAAGTGTGCCTCACCCCTCCCCTGTCTCATTTCCTTCTTACCCAAACAAAAGCTGCTTCTATGGGAAAAGGGTTCAGCCACTTCTTTGCAAGCCCCAAGTAATCAAATACATTTGATTTTGCTCAACTGAAGGAGCGATGAAGAATCAGAAACCACCAAGAAGGACAACTGTCTGCGTATAGTATTCAAGTCAGAATTGCAATGCAATGGCAAGTTTCCATCATAAAAAATTTCAACCAGCAGTGCACATTAGGGGAAAACATTTATAATAGTTTCAGCTTTAAGGGCCAAGCAACCACAGAGCCTGAACACAACAATTCAGAATAAACCAGCTTTTATTGATCATACAATGGCAACATCTCAGCATCCAGCCTTCATCTGGCTGTGAGGTGGCAGTGGTTTGTTCAGGTGGACGCCCACAGTCAGACCAAACTCTTTGCTGGTATGTTTCTCATGGACATCAGGCTTCAACTGGAAAGTCTTCTCATCAAAACAGACCAAGGCAGTGAAGGACAGGGGCTTCTCCTCAAGCAGGCCTTGCAGTCATGTGCGCCAGCTCTCCAGCATCAACAAGAGCCGGAGCCCAGAAGATCTGAGGGGCCAGAACCTGGAAGCCACAGTAGTTCAGGATGCCATTCTGCAGAGAAAGAATTGCTTTGAGGTTTCCACTTTGTGTTTTTTAATCACACTCATTTAAGATAAGTTACCTGCAGTGGCCACAGTGTGACGTTCATGTCTCCATTAATACCAGTTGGACTGAACATGGATTCTAGAGACCCAGTGGTGAAGGACAGCATGGCTTTCTTGTCCTAGAAGAAAACAGGTTGAACACAGCACGTTTGGATTTCTGCAAACCCTTCATTGGACTCTCACCTTGAAGGTTTCCAGGCTGTAGGGTTTCTCTTGTGAAAAGGCAAAGCCATTGGTGAGCACCCGATCAAACCAGCCCTTCAGGATGCCAGGAACACTGAACCAGTACATGGGGAATTGAAAGAGGGACTACAGTAAGTAGGTTGTGATGTCTTGCCACAATGCACTGCTGTTAGGAATGCTTTACCTGAAAGATGACCAAATCTGCCTCAGCTAGTTTAGCTTGCTCCTTTGTGATGTCATCTGAAAGTTTTCCTTGCTCCCATGCAAGTTTGGATTCATCAAGATAACAGACGTTATCAGCATTCTTCAAGTCTCCTGTGCATGAAAGGTTCTTCTGGCATTACTAAAGCACAACATTTGAGAAATCTGCATTGAATCATACCTTTGATGTCCTCAGCTGTAGCAGTGGCTTTAAAACTCATGGCACACAGGTCAGAGACTTCCACTGTGCAGCCCTGAGCAGTCAGAACCTCCACAGCAGCATTTTTAGCTGCAGCATTGAATGATCCAGAGCTCTGGTGAGCATACACAATCAGCACCTTCTTTGCTGCTATATGGAGAAAAGAACAATTGGATTTAATTATTTCAATAACTTAAATATAACAGAAGACAGAAATGTTCTTAATGTTGTACAGAGTAGAAACAAGAAATAAAACCTTTCACATGCAGGCACACAAAAACAAGCTTACCCATTCTAAAGCTGGTTTCCAAATAAATAGCTAGTTAAGAAAAGAGAAAGAGGTGCTTGATATTCACAGCTCAAAATGCAGGTTTTATATATCTTTTCCACATTAGGCTCTCTCAGTTTGTAATCAGGGTCACCAATCAGTCAGATGGGAGGATCATTCCCCTACCTAAAGATTTGTTTCCAGTTTAAAGAAAAAAATAAAAACAATTTTGATTTACTATTGAATTTCAGCAATGATTTATCTATATTCTCACAAGGTGTAATCTTACATCAACCCCTTTACTCATTTTCTCCTTTTTACAGTGTTTGTTTTTCTTCTTCTTTGGGCCTAGCAGTAAAGCAGCAGAGCCAGACATGTGTACTTGTGGATCCAGGATATTTGATAGCATGCAGGTCTGTATTTGTCCCTCTGTCTACAAGATGTTTAAAATTTACATGCCAGTCTCGCTATCTTTCACCCACATGAAGCTAGAGTGGCCTGGTAATCCTCTCACTGTACAGCTTTTGGTTTTCTTTTACAGTACTTTCCTTTGCAGAAACAGTTGCCTGTGGTCAAGCCCACTCATGATTGTTGCCCCGTTAAAGACAAACAGATTCAGCATCTGGCTTCAAAGGCATAGAGCTGGGACACATGTCGCATCAAATGCACTGATGTTAGATTCTTTCTGTTCAGAGGAAGGGTTCAATTAACAACCGCTACATTTTCCCAAACTGAAGTACTACAAATCCTTGGCTTTGTAGAAAGATTTAAGTAAGACAGAAATGGTGTGTCGCCTCAATGTAATTTTTATCCCATTACATCAGAAGTATGTTGGTTTATGTAATGTTATATTTAGGCTGTGTTTGTACTCACTTTGTTTTGACATGAAAGGATGACGTGAAATGACTTGGGGGAAGGGAGGGCATGTTTTCATGCTCTCCACACACCAAGCTGCAGATTCTTAAATATTTTGGCACAACATTGTGCGTTGCTCTCCTACATTTCACATAATTTCCGGTTAAATAAAATAAAGACAAACATAACACTAACATCTGCACTCCAACTTTGCTTTGGCTGTGTCCTCATAGTGTGCGTCAGAAGCAAAAAGAATTGCACACACTTTTCATGCTGGTCTTTTCCTTATAGCAAAACGTGGCTTACAGTGCCATTGTGTGGCCAAACTGAGTGTGTAGCTTTAATGCATGGACATAAAACTCAAACCTGTGAGTTTCTGTTTTTGGTGTATTTGGATAACCAAACGCACCTAAAACAGAAACCTAAATCAACAGAACCTAAATCAAAGTTTAGTCTGATATGTCAAAATGTGATTAAAAATATATATATAGGTGTATCTATCTGGGTTCAACCTTCAAAATAAAACTCAACATAATTCTGGCTTATGTTTATTTGGTGAAATGCTTTAACTGTTTTTTTTTTTTTTCCGGGGGCGGGGGGGTTCCAAAGAGTGTTTTTTAAAACTGTACCAGCTTCCTCCAATTGAACCAACAAAAATGGCTTTTTGTGCAGAACTGGTGAGAGGACTACGGCGAAAGGCATGAAAGCAGTATAAATAAAGATAAGAAACTTGGTTTAACACTCTGATAAACAATTTGTGTTTACTGACATATCAGACTCTCACAGAGCCAAAAGCGATTTTTAGGAATCAAATGACATCATTGGTTGTTTTTATACTATTGTTGATAAAATCGATGTGAACTTTACAGTGCAGGCACTGAAGAAATGTTCCTTAGCTTATTTTGATGTCTGTCCAAGAATTTGGCCCATATCTCAATATTCTTTCTATTATACTTCAGTATTTTATATTATGCTGAATACAATTTAATTTGTTTTAAGTTGACTGTTTTTGGTATGAAGTAAATGTCCTGTTTATTTTATCTAGCTTTGAGATAACATGTTTGAATTCTGATGCAACCGTCAATTCAGATTTGGCTGGGCGGTAGGGTGGGACAGGAAGATTTTTTTATTTGTTGCTTTCTTTAGTTTGTCTCGCCTCTACTTTCCATTGCGCACAATGTAAATAACATTGGCACATTGTTCACTGTTATATAAAATTTGTATACAAATGAAGTCTGACTGATTTCTTCACTGATAATAGTTTCTAAAGGAAAGCCTAACTACACAGGAAGTCCTTCACTGGTGCTTGTGAGGTGGTCAAGTTTAAGACTGTCTTTATTTAGCTAGGAATGTTCTATTGAAATAGTTTTTTCCAGGAAGAACTAAACAAAACAGCGAACTCAAAAACAAACTCAAAACATATTCAAGTAAAAAAGAATTGTCAAGCAATCTCAAAAGACAGTACAAAAAAGACAAAAAATACACAAATATAAAAGAATTTGCTTAAAAGCCAATGGAAAATTTAGGAGAAAAAAAATCCTTTCTACCCAATTTAAAGGCCTTTCAAAATATGGACTAAAATATAATTCTTAGCCTTTCAACTGGTGCCTTACTTGCTGAGTTCTTGTGTGTGAGAGAGTGTTGTGGAAGTCTGTAATCATCTCAATGCAAGAACACCACAAGAAGATTGAATATTGAGAAACATGTCAACATTTTTTGATATTTGTCTCTGGTACTGAAACTTAATACGCATATGGTAAATATTTCTCACAATTTGGATGATTATGACTTAAAGATAAACCCAAAATGCAGTGTCTCAGAAAAATAGAGTATCACATATCAATTAAAAAAGTTATTTTATACAAGGATTACTATACATTTAATATGTCAGGTCTCCTTTCCATGCATTGTTGCATCAACGTCTGTGGCAATGCTGAGATGTAATGGAAGCCCAGGTTGCAGTGACAGCAGCCTTCAGGTCATTTGCATTATTGGGTCTGGTGACTCTTCATAATACCTCAGAGTCTTTATGGGTTCAGGTCAGATTGATTTGCTGGTAAATCAAGCATAGTGATACCATGGTCATTGGACCAGCTTTTGGCAGTGTGAAAAGGAGAAATGTCTTACTGGAAAATACAATCAGCATCTCCATATAGCTTGTTATGGAAATAGGTTATGATTGCTGTAAAACTTCCTGGTAGATGGCTAGAGTGACTGGACTTCAGTAACCCAATACCAAGGCTATCATAACTGAAAATTTCACTCTGGACTTTAAGCAATGTGGATTATCCTCCAGTCTCTGGAACCTCAAGTTTCATCTTCCCCTTCATTGGACTCTCACCTTGAAGGTTTCCAGGCTGTAGGGTTTCTCTTGTGAAAAGGCAAAGCCATTGGTGAGCACCCGATCAAGCCAGCCCTTCAGGATGCCAGGAACACTGAACCAGTACATGGGGAATTGAAAGAGGGACTACAGTAAGTAGGTTGTGATGTCTTGCCACAATGCACTGCTGTTAGGAATGCTTTACCTGAAAGATGACCAAATCTGCCTCAGCTAGTTTAGCTTGTTCCTTTGTGATGTCATCTGAAAGTTTTCCTTGCTCCCATGCAAGTTTGGATTCATCAAGATAACAGAAGTTCTCAGCATTCTTCAAGTCTCCTGTGCATGAAAGGTTCTTCTGGCATTAATAAAGCACAACATTTGAGAATCCTGTGTTTATTCATACCTTTGATGTCCTCAGCTGTAGCAGTGGCTTTAAAACTCATGGCACACAGGTCAGAGACTTCCACTGTGCAGCCCTGAGCAGTCAGAACCTCCACAGCAGCATTTGTAGCTGCAGCATTGAATGATCCAGAGCTCTGGTGAGCATACGCAATCAGTGCTTTGTTTGCTGGGAAAAAAAAACAACTATACATTTAACCATCATCTTAGAAACATTATATTTACAACAAATACGTTCAACAATCACAAGGAAACTATTACCCATTTTTGACCCAAAAGCCTGGTTGTTTTTGCCACAACCAAATCAACGGAAATAAATCACCCCCTACCTGCTAGACTCGCTCAGCTGTTTTTATATCTGGCTGTGCTCAAACACACTCAGGAGAAGATAATTAACAATTGTCTTCATGATTCGGGTAACAGCATCAGAGAGTAATTTCAGATTTCCACACATTTCCACTAAAATCTGAAGTTGAATAAGTTCTGTCCGTGAACAATAGTGCAGTATTTTACTTCCAACTTATACTGCTGCAGACTTAATGTTAACTTAGTGTTGCTTCTGCTTTTTCATCATTTTTCAATGAGCTGTGCATTGTCTGCACAACTATGTGCACAGATTAAATCACTGTGCAGAGACATTTGGCAAATTCTGATAGCAACCATGTAATGTAGTTTGTATGGCAGCAAAAAGCTTTTTAAATAGGGAGCAACAGCACCATCATGTGGCCACAAGGGAAATTCATTATTGCAAAGTTCTGTTCTACATCTGCATCGTCTTGGTTTGAAGAGTAGTTCTTAAACTGGGTTGTGTGGTGCTTGTCTGGTTCTGATCGTAGCAGCTGACATTGAACAATGATCAATTGCTGGTGACTCTTTAAGATATAATCCAGTTACAACAGAATTTGAAATTTGAATCTGGAAATGACATCACACCCAACAAAGGTGCATTTGTGAGCTTTAGTACCAGTAAGATTTGAGAGTTGGTTGGTTTTGCTCGACACATAACAGCTGTTAGCAATAAAAAGCTATTCCCAATTTTTTTCCCCTCTGCTATTGAGGTTGTTATTACAAATCCTCACAAGTGCAATCATTTAGGAATTATTAATTTGTTTTTTTAATCTTTATTTTCTAAATTTCATCTTCTTGGGACCTTAGTGTAGCTAAATGTTTCCATTATAGAGGTTTTAAATGTCAGTTTCTGAGAAACAGTTGAACTCACAGTTAAACTCCAACCAAACATCTGAAACATACAGGATCGTAGGAGTCCACAACTTACATAAATAGCGTTCAAATATAAATTTAAGCAATGCCATTTTACCATGACAACTTTTACTTTGACTTTTTATGCAGACAATTGTATGTGAAAGTTTTTATTAAGAAAATTACACAAACATAATTCAAGCAGAAAATATAGTCGTCCTGTTTTCATTTTTAACCAGTAGATGGCGAAAGTGCACATACACTTTTAATGCCAAGGTCTGACTTTAATGCTGTTTATGACCTAATCACTGTTTACATCCAAATAACAGCCAGCCAATAGTCATGGCCAGCCACAGTGAGTTATAGCCATCCAGATGTTGAGTCGTTAATTCTAGCTGTATCCTGACGGAAAATAATCACTGCAGAGATGCAAATAGCAACCTTTAAAAGATTAATGTAGCTGATCTAATCACCAGGATGACCGTTAAGTAAACAGAGCTGCAGGATTTACTGTGAGACTATTGGCTGGCTGTCAGAAGGGCCGCCTGGCAACAGTACAAACTGGCAGGTGCTGGGCTGCTCAGGAAAAGACTCAAGATGGACTAAAATAAATTTGTCTATTTGTTGTTCAGTCGTCATAGCTCTTTCATTCGGCTGTCCAGCTGTAACTGAACCTCACTCTTATTTTCACCTTAATCACTTAAAAAGTGCGTAAGCTTTCATCTTCATCTTTACCTCTATAAAATGATACAATTTCCATTTAGAGAGACAATGACTAAAGGGATAAGCAAACTCTAGTAACATACATCCCACACATTTTGTTTACAAAGACTATTTGATCTATTGCCCATGTCAGCTGGCCAACTAAACTCTGTAATTTGGTCAAAACGAACCCATAGTTTAGCCCTTACAGCAGTTTTCTCTAAAAAATAATGTATGTATTTTCCTCACCTACACAATAAACTATTTCGCGTATATAAAAAAAAAATATTCTTGTAGTTGAAGTCATAGTAAAGTCCAAATTTGATAATATGTTTTTGTTTGTTGGTAATATTTCTCTGTTTTTTGGTAATATTTTTCTGTTGCATAAAGGCTGTGCAGTGTTTAGACAGATCATTTTAACAAGTTACACACACTTGCTGTAATTCAGATCGATTTACTTCTTTCCAAAGATATATTTAAATGCACTTCAGTTTCATTTGAACTGATGTAGAGATTAACAAATAAAGCTGCTTTTCTATTAACTTTTTGTCCTTTCTAACTTTAAAATTTGTCAATGATCTTTTGAAGCATTGGTTTTCAGTGTGGGATTACCATCTTCTTGCCGCATAACTGCTCTGTTCTCCTCAGAATGATGATTTGCTCAGTGTGAAGACGTCTTTCCTGAGTCCAAACCCCTGCAGGATGCAGGCAACATGATGAAGAGACGTTCACTGAACTGTGACAGTGGCTAACATTGAGACACTGATTTGCATTGTTAACAGACCAGGGGACTGAGAAACCTTCTGCATACTTATTTGATGTCACAGCAAAGGAATGCACAGATAAGAGCATCTGAACATTTACATGCATGTCTCTTCTTTTGTTATCGCCTCTGGCTCAGAAGGTGTTCTCCATAATCCCCAGATCCCTTGGAGGTACTTACTGCAGATCTGCCTTACAACTCATTAGCATAAAAAGATACGGGGAAAAAAAAAAAAAAACATTCCAGCATCTCCTTTCTCAGATACTGTGGCTCTTCAGCTAAGTCACAATGCCACCAAACATTTTGGACTTGTCAAATAAATCTAGCATCACAACTCAGAGACTCCCTAACTACCACACAGATGTGGTACCATTTGACTTGTGTTTTTAAGCAGAGACACTTTCTTCTCTGCAGACTTTGTGCAAGAGAAGCACAAAGTCTTCTCTTGCACAAAGAGAAGACTTTTAATTATGTTTACTGTGGTAATATGTTCGTAGTTTTCTATGTTACCTTTTGGTTCAGGGGTTTGAGTCTGCGTTGGATTAAACACTGATTGTGGATAGTGTAGTTTTCTGTTTTTAGTGCTTCTCTGTGTTGTCTCTGCTTAGCCATCTTCAGTTTAATCTCGGCTCTTTCCCGTAGCCTGTTAACAATCTGCCACCTGCTTCTATTTCACTAATCACCTCCTCAAAATATTTGACTCAGTTCAGTTAGTAATTTGTCAGATCCTTCCTTTGTCCCACCATGTCAGGTCTTGCCAGGAAGATAACTCGTTCATGTTTAAAGCAATGTAAGTTTGTAATATAACAACTGCTTAAACTCCCTCATGGTGGTGCTGCTACTGCTTTACCGCTCTCCCACCTGGCTATAATTACCATATGAAGCTTAAAACACTATTGTCTCTTGCACAACAGCAATCTCAGTCCAATAGCAACAAAAAACAAGAACACTTAAAACACTGTTTTCAGGGGAGAAAGGGCTGGGGGGGGGTTGTTGTTTTTTTTTTAACTTACAATAAATGTTTCATGAATCTCAAATTATTTTTTAAAAAAATACTTTATTTAGGTTCATTAAACTTAGGTTTGACCAGTTTACCTCAAATGTTTTCACCAGCTGCTGCCATAGTGACAAGAGCTGATCGACCCCCAAAAATTGTACAGCAGCTGTTATCTAGAGAGACATGACTGATAGAGGGGTTGAGAAATTAAAGGTTTATTAGTCACAAAATGTTGTAGCAGAGGATTGAAACTAAATTAACAAGAACATATTCAGTCAACATAGAGATGTTCAAAGAAACTTAATGATTAAGTTTTTATGTATATGCACATGAACTAAAAAGGAGATGAAAATGTGAGGCTCTGTCCTTTCAACCAGATGGTGTCTAGACTGAAACAGATGACGAATTAAATCCAAGACATCCCAGTGGGAAAAGAGCAGGGAAATGCAAGAGAGAAAATATGCAGTCTCCAAACAATACACACTGCTCAGGTTGTGAAAATAAGCTTTATTAATAAGTGCAATATCAGAACAAACAGCCTTTTATTTTCACAAATCAGTCAGAGAGGTGAAAAGAATAAGGATTTTACCAACATTCACACATCTTATATTTTTTTAAAAGCTGTAAGCAACTTACAACCTGTTTGTTGTTTCGGTTGACAAACACACAAACAGGTGGCTTGGAGAGAATGATGGTGGCCATATGCCGAAGCTCCGTCAGTGACTGCATACGGTGGAGTCATTTCTCACAGAGCCTGTTGCAGCGTCTGAGGACATATTTTCCACCGGCAGCGATCTTATTCAGAGCGATCATTAATTTAATGATTAACTCTGACAATTTAGAAAATAGCAGGAGCCAAAAGACCAACGTAAGGTTTCATATTTTACTTTAAAAACGTTTGTGACATTTATTTGATCCAATTCAGGGAATCGCAACAGGAATGTTTTTCCTTATAAAATGCTCCAATAAGAATAAAAAAAAACTTTCATTAACTGTGAGATTATAAAGATTTCTTGTCATCTTAACCATTCAGGCCAATACATTTGCATTAGCTTTAATTGCCCACATCTTACCTGCAACCTTTTTGAATTCCTCTGTCCATGTAGCTCCAGAAGAGAGGTGGGTGTGTCTCAATGAGGACAGAAAGAGAGGCTGCAGAAAAAAGCAGACGACTGTCAGAGGAGATGGAACAAGATGAGGAGGTTTGCTTCCCAGGTCCTCAATTACATCTTAATCCTAACATTTTCTCTTTAACTTCAAGCATCATGCAAAACATGGGAATGTGGTTTGGTGTTTCTGACTAAACTTCTTTTTTTTCTTTTTTTTACTTTTCTCCAGCCATTTAGAACTGGACTCTTGAATGTATCAGGTGAGTTTGTTTTCATTTTAATTTAAGACCCTTAAGTAGATAAGTACATCTGAATAATTATCTTAAGATCCTAACTTTTGAATTGATCTCTTAGTCATCTTTGGCAAGAAAACAAATATTTGTTTGTTGTTGTTGTTGTTGTTGTGCTTTGGCTCAGTTGGAATTTTTCCTCACAAAGTTGGCATTATCTCCCCCAGTGTGGTTCTCTCCAGGTACTCTGGCTTCCTCTTGCAGCCCCTCTTCCCCCACAAAAAAATATGACAGTTAGGCTAATTGATTACTTTAAGCCATACCGTCATTGTGCGTCAATGTGATTATGTTTCTCTGTATTGCCCTGCTAGCGCGACCTGTCCAGGGTCTACCCCACCTTTCTCCCCATAATCGCTGAATAGATGCATAGCCTCTCACGATCCTACCGAAAATACACAATACCTTATAAGTAAATGAATACAATTTCAAATTACAGTACTGGATAGTTTTTTGTTCGTTTGTTTTTGTTTTTATAGTTGTTCAGTCTCTCTCGGTATCCCTTCAGCACCTCGGACAGCGGCGGTCTCTCCAACCAGGATCAACGCTGAGGGGCGATGGTGGAGTTATTTTTAGACTCTTTGCGAAATCATTCATAATTTTAAAGAAAATGCCTGCGGCACATCGTTATGACAATTCCGAACCAAAGAGAGCATTTTCATATGTTATATCTTGCATTAAGAAAGTTATGCCTCTTTTCTTTATAATAAAAAAAACTTTCTTGCTCCATAGAAAATGACCTGATCCTTATTTCTGACCAACAGCAAAGTGACTATACCAGGGGACCAAAGGACTCGGAGAGCCTCCGCGAGGGTAAATGCCGGTGGACAGAGGGGACCGTGCGCTCTCCAGAGAGGAGAGGAGACGCAGGAGACGCGCAACCGCCAAATATCGGTCTGCGCATGCGTCCAGGGAGCGTGTTCGAGTAGTAGCCTTTAATGTGGCTTTTGCGGAGCTCAGGAAACTTCTACCGACCCTCCCACCGGATAAAAAGCTGTCCAAAATTGAAATCCTGCGACTCGCAGTTTGTTACATCTCCTACCTGAACCATGTCCTGGATGTTTGACGGGAAATGGCAGAAAGGATCAAATCACCATGTCTGAGGATCACGGTTCTTAACCGCTACTGAGGAGCACATTTACTGAGTGTTTTGTTGTTGTTATTGTTGTTGTTTTGTTTTGTTTTGTTTTTTATCACATAAGGAGTTGCATGACCGTTTCAGAAAAATTCTGTAGGATTGTGGCTTAAAGAAATTTTCTGAATATTGTTTGTAAGCAAAGTGTACTTAATGAATATTCTTAGAGTTAGTAAAGATGGAGGTCCAAAAGTGCCATAAATAAATAAATGGCACAACTAATGGTGTCATTGATATTACTCAGTAAAAGGATGAACATTCCTTTACATGCGTAATTAAATAAATGTCTCATTAATATATATTTTATTTGCAAATTTCATGACAATTTTTTTTACAATTTATTTCAACAAAATGGTTATGCTTCACATAATGAATTTATTTTCCTTTTGAGCCAATTACTGCAAATTCAGTGGGTGGGGTTAAGACCCAGCTGATCTCGCTTGTGTCCATTAACCAATCAGATATTAGAGTTAAATTCTTTCTTTTTGGCACTGCATCAGAACTATTTGTTGAATTAATTTTACACACATGTTAATTCCAATTTTAACTACTTCAATGGAGGAATACGTTTTTAAAATTAAATTAGTAAATTAATTGATTTAATTTAATGTTTTAATATTTTAATTAAGAAATGTATAAACCATTAGGTAGTGATTGATTGGGGAATTTCTGACCGTCCATACTTGCCTTTACTGTACTCTTATTTTGAACAACAATAAAAATAATTATTTCACTGGTGTTCTGTGGATAAGGTCATTTTGTAGGATTTTGCAGTAGAGCTGTTTATTGAAATACAATTTAATCAATTTATGGTTGATAAATTGCAGTATATGTCTGCATACAAATGACAGCAAAAATAAAAAATACCAAAAAATATATTTTCAGTAACTAATAAAGTACTTAATCAACTTAAAAGCATCGCAAAAGTGCAGCCATTTCTTTTTACGTCTAGTAGAGAGATATTAGTTCACACTTGTGTAACTTGTAGAATAGTTTACTATAATAATCTGCATAAAGGTGTTCTTTAAAATGACTGTATCTCCACTACAGCTGCTTCAGATATCAGCTGCAAAAAACGTATGAAGACCAGAAAGAAAGCTCATATATCATTCATTTAAAGTTTATATTTTCTACCTTTCCAATATAAAATTGATTTTAAGTTGTTTTATTGGTATTTTAGACTTGTAATGGTCGTCTGTTGTTGTAGAGTGGACATTGAAATACACTATAAAGCAAATGTAAATTATTTTGGGCTTCTTTGGCATCTCCACAGGATGATGCTGCCATCGCTATATTTTACTATCAGGATTTTGTTTTTATGATGATGTGCAGTGTTAATATTTCTTCATTTATAGCCTTTAGTATAAAGGCTATAAAAGTTGCATACTTTGCTTATTTAAAGTTTAATAAAATTCAAAGTTCAACTAAAACACTGGAAAAATTAAGCCTTTCAAAGAAACTCACTAGTCATGGCTATTTACATATTTAGTCTCATATAAAGATACTTAATTTATTAAATCTAACAAAACTCCCCTATCTAAGATTGCAACCTTTCAACAACTAGAAAAGCTGTAAATGTGAGTCCTTTCTCATTCTTTTCCTAATTAAAATGAGATCTTCTGCAGCACACATTTCAAATGGCCAGGAGGTCTGTAAATACTATAAAGCAGATTAATGAGTGTAGTATGATATATTAAAAATTAATTAGACAAAAATTTTATTTGATACATTCAGTAATTGAAAAAAACAACAACTCAAGGACTGTTTTATTTTAACTGATTTAATTTTAATATGATTAAATGTAGCTATATTTTACATAAAATTAGGTTATGTTGAATGTTATTCTGAAGAATTCGAGAGTATAAATACAATAGTACCCAACCTGTGCAGGGTTTTTCTTTTTTTTTAATACTCCCTGAACCCCAGGTATTTTTCTAGATAACAACACCGCCCTCTCCCGGAGTTGAGTAAAATTACAAGATGGCGCCATTATACTCTTAAATGTTTTTGTTCATTCATTATTTTTTAAAATCCTTGTTTTAAATAGCTACAACTGTTTTAGTCCTAGCATTAAGACACTCTTGAACCAGAGACACGGTCAGAAGCATCCTCAGAAGCAGGAAAAAAATGATTGGATTGTTGCTCACAAAGTCAATTTTCTGACAAAGTAAATCATTATCATTTAATTTGGAAATTAAGTTTCCAGAGTTTTGAAGAAATATTTTGAGAGGCGTAGAATATAATTTGCTCAAAGTTCAGTGTGACATTTTCACAGCCAGTGATGATTTTAGGAACAATGTCATGTCATCTGCTGTTGGCGAGTTCTGGTTTATCAAGACCAAAGTCATGCATGCAGGTGTCTACCAGGGCATTATGCAGCACTTTATTCTTAAGATGACAGACACCAGACCTAAGAACGCAGAGGAATTGCAAGCCACTAATAAAGGATTTTGGCTTCAATAAGTACATGCCACTCTGTAAAAATGCAGTAATTTATGCAAAAAGGAGACCCAACACGGTGCTGAGAGCACACACTCTGCAGCACATTGACATGTAGGATGACATTCCTGTCTCAAAAATATATTTTTTAAATCAGTCTTATGGAGCATTACACATTTTTTAAAAAACAAATTTTGTTTTTCATAGTTGTGAAGCCATAATGAAAAATAACAGAATTAAAATTTGAAATTCACCTGTATTATCTATATAATATGTATCTTGACTTTTGAAACGAATACATTTTATAAATTAACTTTTAGACAATATTTTAATTTGGGGACATCTACAATTTTTTAATTCTATAAAAGTAGAAATCTGATCCATTTAATTATGAATTTGGGTTTTTATTTATATGTATTTTCAGATTTTTGATGCCGCAAAATGTCTTTAAGTCGAGCAAACAGAATTTCTCCATTGACCGTTAATGTGAAATAACGTGGAAAAAAATAATTAATAAATAGTAATATATTTGTGTTGTAAGTTTTCTTGTTTCGTGGAGGGTCGTCAAGTCACACAAAGGACGACCCCTTGTGGTCTGGAGTGAAATCTCGTTGTGGCTCTTTTGAGAGCATTGCACATCCACTCCGCCTGCCTCTCTGGTCCTGCTCACTACAATAGCCAGGCTCTTGTGAAGGAGCTGCCTCTCTCGGCTCAGACAGACGCGCCTCAGAGCAGCAGCCGCACATCCACTGACTGGCATCCAGACGCGCATTCCGGAATACGAGGCCATTCTGAGTCGAAGGTAGGTAAATTAAGCTTTATCGAAGTGCTGTGTTTATGGCACTGGGACGGGGTGGAGGCTGTCTTTGCTCAAAAAAAAAAAAAAAAAGCCGAAGACACACGACCTCATAGGAATTAAGTTCACTGCTGTGGTAGCGGCGAGGATGATTATTTAAAAATAAAGCTTTTCTTCTTAGCAAACAGATGCTGCGTCCTAATCTGTTTTCTGTTTTTAATTTTTTCACTTTACGCGTGCCCTGTTTTGTATTTTATTAAAACACGGCTCTCATAAAACGCATAAAAACCGAGTGGCTAATCTGAGGTGATTGCACATCACACAGGCCACTGAATGGGGGTGAATGGGGGTTCAGGTGGGGACTGATGCTGCAGCTGTGAAGCAGATCAGTAACACCCTTCTCTCTGCCAGCCCCTGTGAAACACAGGCTGTTCGGAGACGAGGCAGCCTCCGCAGGGCATCGCCATCCTCAGCAGCTGTCTGCGGGGCTGCACAGCTGGATGAAGTGCTACTGGATCTGAAACAGCTTCTCTGGCGCTGTCTTGATGCTGTGCAAAGAGAGCTACAGTTATTTATTATTGAGCAGTGCTGTTAGGAGAGGCTGGGGAACTCCTGATCAGATGAGTCATATCAGCTCCTGCAAGGAGAGATCAAAAGAAAAGGGGTTGCTTTGCCTTTTGTTCTCTTTAAAGCCATGGTTTCTGACTGGCTGGACAGGATGTAAGAGGAAACAGCACTACCTTTAGGCTAAAGTTTGGATGGCGTGCTGCAAGATTCTTTACACCAGGCCTATAGAAAGATGTAAAAGCACTTACAGCAGAGCTGGCTGGACGGAGGGGCATCTCTTCCTCAGCAATGGCTCCTTCCTCCTACTGTACTTTTACTTAGTTCCACTTGAACGCATCAGAAGGGCCTGAAGTTTGCATTCCTGAGAAATGTGTCAGATCTTAACTTTCTCCTTTTACTCTGTGGGCGTGTTTGTGAAGGTGGGGGGTGAGAGAACAAAGTGAGGTAAGCCAGGAGTCAATCGCAGGTCAAGGACTTGCTTTTTTTTTTGCACATATCCAAGAAATATTTCTGGAGCATGCCAGAGTTAAAATGTGCAGCACTATAGCATACGACTCAAAGTTAGGCCTACGGAAGAAAAAAAAAGGGTTGTTTGTTTATGACTTTTGCCATTTTTAGTGCCTTAAAATTCATAGTGGGAATGTTGTCACATTAAAACCACCAATTTTTGTGTATTTTTTGAGGGGGCTGGAGGTATTTTATGACAGACCAACACACAGTGTTGCATAGATGTGGAAGCGAAATTATATAAATGCATTTGTGTTTAGCATCCTTTTCTCTAAAACTCTCAAACACAATACTCTGGGACTAATTACCTTCAGAAGTTGCCTAATTGGTAAATTAAGTCCACCTGTGAACAATTTTCTCTCAGTTAAAATCCAACTGTTCTATGAAGGCAACAAAGGTTTATTATAGAACATTGGAGGTTAAAGACAAACAGTTAAAGACTTATTTCTAGTTGAGATACAATATATCATTAATACTTTCCATTTAATCTGTTTGTGCTCAAGCTAGTTTAAAAACAATAGTCAAACATATCGTTTTCTATCTATACAAGGCTCATAGGGCTCAATAAAAAAACATGCCACATTTAGATTTTTATTTATGAAAGAAATTTAAAAACCGTCTATCGTTTTCCTTTGCCTTTAAAATGATCATCTGCTTTATGTCTGTCAATAACATAAAATAACAATGAAAAACGCAGAGGTTTGTGGCTGTAAAGTCACAAAATGTGAAAATGTATGTGTTTGAATTCCAGTGGGACTAAAATCTGTTAACGAACAGGTGTTTCTCTGGGTTAGCTGAAGTCCACAGAGGGATTGGAGACTGTATTCACAATAAATACCACTGGCACACCCCAGCACGTACACACACAGAGAGTGTGTCAGCCTGCATCTGATTTATTTGATTTAACAAGCTCAGCGGAATGTCTTTCTTCTGTGTTTTTGCTGCAATTTTTTGTTCTCTTCAAAACAACATTAAAACGGTAACAAAAATCCAACAGACTCGGCAGAGGTTGTAGTGCACTACAGTAGGAATTGTGCCGTTTGTAGATTGGGGGTTTTGTAATTTGTTGACTGCTTTGGATTTGTGAAACAGTCAGCTGCTGCATCAGGCAGATTATGGCATAGTAATACCACCAGAGCATGGTGTGCATGGAGGAAGGAAGGGAGGCACAATGGCTAATGGGTGTGAGAGGGAGGGCACAGATGCTATGGTAACCAGGCTTCGGCATGAGCTCTGCAGAAGCTCCGAGGCAGATTTGAGCCATTTAGGGTGCCAGGACCGCACTGGATACTTTGATGAAATCATTTTCTCTTTCACAGATCATCGTTGCAAGATGCAGTCTTACATTTGGAGGCTTAAAACCAATTCTAATGATGCAGCTCTCCTTTTGAAAGGACATTGACGCATGACGAGCAAAGTGTGTTTTTGATGTCCCTAGGATAAAAGGCGAAACAATGCCGGTAGCGTCCAATCTGCCTGCACGTGTTATTATATTAGCTCCTACTGTGCAGCAGGCTCCTTCCATTAAACAAACACATTAATGAATGTTTGTTTTACATTAGTGTCAGTTTCTGCCCTTGTGACTCCCTCAGTGCAGCCAAGCAGAACGATGTGCGTTGATGCAGCTACATTTAACTGCAGAATATATTTTCTCAACAGGATGTCATCAGGATGTTTAAATATTTATTGCATTTAATAGGGTCAGTTAGAAAAAATATGCTTATAGGCAAGTTTCTCTCTCTCTCTCTTACATGTTTCATAGTTATTCTTGTTTGGTAATTGATAGTTTTTCTTAGCCTGTGGCTTCGATTCTTCCACATGGCCTGGTTCACATGCCTCCTCATGATCGTGTCGTGCATCAGTGGGCTTTGCACCGGTATTCTCCTGGCCCACATACGACAGCCACGCGCTCCGACTTCAGCACTCAGGGGGTTAACAGCTTTGATTCAGGCTTATTCATTTAACCATATGGGTTCTAGATGGGTTGAAAGGCTATTGTTTGCTGTTTGGGTCCTATTCCTTTGCTCCCCCCACCCCCTTTAATGCACACCCCCACACACGCCCACCCCCACACACACACATAGATATCACATAAATTTCCTCTCGGCAGGGGAGATTGATTGTTGGCCTTAGATGCAGCCTTCAGACTTGTGCGTTGGCAAGGCAACAGTGGACGCCGCAGATGTCAGGAGGAAATTTGATTTGAGATTTTGTGTTAAAAAATTTGCAGCTGCTTCATAAGGTTTCGTCTTCATAATTGACATTTTAAAGCACATGACGCCCTCCCTGCTTTTAACTTCAACATTAACACAAAGGAAGATCTTCTGTACGGCGGCAGGATCGAAATGATTTGAAAAATTAGTAGTGTGAGATTATTTGGCCGGTATGAGAATCCTTAAATGCAAATTTTGACTAAACAGAGAGTTTAGTCCAAATTATATTTAACCGCAAAGCACACAGTGATCAGCAGTAACCGATTTCTCTTTGCCACAATGATCTCATCCTGTTGTGTTGCGTGTGCTAATTTAGATAAAGCATCCATCATTGACTCGAGAGACAACAAATTGCCTGTAAATGATGTGCAGAATAATTCCAGTTATTAGGAGGTGATACTGGGGATGGGTACTGGCGGCTGGTTGTCAGGACAACAGCTGAGAGACAGACAGGGCGTAGATTGCGGTCCAAATGAATGGTCATGCCTGGTGAGACAGTAAGGCAGCCTCCTGGATATATCACACTGCACCCATTAAGGGCACGGAGTGGGCCAGATGCAGTCCCAGTTTTTAAACAAATTTGTATGCATGTTGAGTAAAAAAAAAAAAGGCTTTAATATTTAATTTAGTACAGAATATTCTATAATTAATTTGGCTTGGGAGGTACAAGAGTATGTGCTTTCTTGTAAAAAAATGTTTTAACAACCAGAAGAGAATTTAATAATACATTTAGACAGGGCAGATATATTTGTGTTATTACTAGCCGTTTAAGTTTCAATGTTGTAAAAGCCTGCCTAATATTTCATAATGAACAGCTAAATGCACATCTGATAGTTTCCTAGATATCCAAAATCTAAAACCGTGGAAAAGACAATTGGATGATAAATGGAATGAATGAAAGATACTTTTATTTTAGTTTTAACTACGACTGTCTAAACAAAAGACATTGTTAATAATATGCAAAAGTTTATAACATTTCATAAGTTATTATGTTGATTAAATTAATTAGATTATTCAGACAAGTAACCAAGATGCCTTTGGTAACTGCGTAGAAGTTACAGAGATCTACATCTCAGAGGAAAGAATGTTAATAAGGCAACTATAAAAAATAGACTCTATAAATCTGGTCCAGATTAAGAAATGGTAACACGAACACATTTTTGGAAAGAAAGCAATAGAAGTCTTGATTATACAGTTCACCACAAGTAATGAAAGGGGAACATTTTATAGAGGAAATCTAACCAAACATATCTCTAAAATAAAACCTGGAAATGGCACCATTATGCCTGGAGGAAAACTTTTTAGAGGCTTCCAGCAGGACAACAAACCAAACCATACAGACAGCGCTGTTATAAAACGGTGTAGGCCAAAGAATTTTCACTCATTTGAATGAGCCGGTCAATATCCAACAAAGAATCTGTAGCAAGTGTTGAAAGTTGAGCAATTAATTATTTCTGTAGATGTGCAAAGCTGATGTAGACATACCCTGAAAGACTTTAAGCCGTAATCTATAAAACTGTGTATAAATTATGTTTCTCCCTCTACACCACAGGTCTCAAACTCCAGTCCTCAAGGGCCGCTGTCCTGCAGTTTTTAGATGTGCCACAGGTACAAAACACTGGAATGAAATGGCTTAATTACCTCCTCCTTGTGTAGATCAGTTCTCCAGAGTCTTAATGACCTAATTATTCTATTCAGGTGTGGTGCAGCAGAGGCACATCTAAAAGTTGCAGGACAGCGGCCCTTGAGGACTGGAGTTTGACACCCCTGCTCTACACAAACATGCACAACTTGGTGTTGATCGATCTAATAAAATCCTAATAAAATACATTTAAATGTAGAGTTGTAACATGACAGCAAACCGAAAAACCTGAAGGGATGTAAATACTTTTGCAAGGCATTTGTTTAAGAAGATTTCAGAGGTGCTTTTCTTGTTTGTCATTTTCAGAAAAACTCTTTGCCAAGAAGAACATATGTACTTTTTTTTTTTTTAAAGAAATGAGCCTCAAAAAGACATCTTGCCGGCTTACAACTATGACTGCTGTGGAGTGTGTGTTTTTGGATCTGCCTCTTAATAAGTCTTTCCACATAAAGTTGGTCTCGTAAATTATTCTGAGCTGAGCGTGCAAAGTGAAAGGAACAAAGTCCCACCATTTTGTCTACAATATACACATAACATATCAAAAAAGCAATAAGGTTTTGCAGGAGTAAAGAGATGTCTTCATAAACTGTTTTATGGCAAAGTGTTGCACAGTTACTAATAATTTACCTTAAAATAAAATTGTATGGCAATCGTTACTGTATTTGTTGAATGCTGAAGGGAGGTTTTGATGCCTCCCCCTGATTTCTCTCTGTTTGTCTCTCAGGTTCATGTGGCGTTTGAAGCAGCTCTCTGGGGTCGCTGTCAGTCACTGTGGATTCCTGTCTCTAGAAGAGCCCATACCCCCATCTTCCTCCTCGGCCCTCCTTCCAGCTCACGATCTCTGTCACACGACAAGTCACTCCTCGTCCTCCTGCCCAATTTCCAGCTGCGAACTCTGCTGAGATGGACACCGAGTCGACCCACTCCGGCTACTCCAGTCGCTCGGGGAGATCAAACCGCCACGGGTACGCTTCCCGTCTGTAGGCCTCATCATCTGCCCATCAGCTTCTCTGCTGGAACTCTTTCAGCCATCTAGCATGAGTTTGCTTTGCGTGTTCACACACCAGCCTGAGCTGCTGCATTTTTGCTAGTTTTTTTTTTGTTTTTTGTTTTTGTTTCACTCATCACCCGGTAAATGAGGTGAGAGACAAAGATAGCAGGGGATTGATATGGAGGATTAGGGTCACATTTATCATGGGCATAGCAATCAGTGTTTTGTGGCTCATGATGTTCTCGTATCTATTTTAGCTTTGTCAATTTTATCCAGAGTAACTGGAATCAACAAGAAAGTATTGCATCCAAACCTTCCTGTCTAAACTTATTTTTTATAGTAGAAATGGGAAATGAACTGTTGGTATAAATGTCAAGTTTTTTTGTCTAAAGCAGAAAAAGTTACATAGATTATCAGTAAAATACAAATTATTACACTTTTATTAATGGCATATATAACATGTATTTGTTATTTTTTATTTTAACAGACTGATTCAGTACCTCTGAATGATTATCTTCTAAATTTAGTTTAGTTTTTAACTTCCTCTCTGCGCCAATGTCTCTTTTTCCATTCTGCTGTGTAATGCAAGTATTTAAATATTTGCTTTATTTGCTTCAGTCGCCTGCCTGATTTCAGCCTTACCGGCAAGGTGCTTCTAGCTTAATGACAGAATTGCATTAACTAGAGTGACGGGTGGCACTCTGTTAGTTTCTACATCATGACTTTTTTGCAGTTTTCTTGAACAGAAATATTTCAAAATAACCAAATTTAAAATTGAACACAAGGTATTAAACCATGAAAATAATGTCCACGCAATTCCTTAACCCTTACATTGTTATTCTAGTGGCTCTCTTTGTGATTATTACATAGAATTAGTCATTGTGTCTGTTATTTTTGTTAATTTCCCTGTTTTTAGGGAACGTAGCCGCGACAGACACAAAGGCGGCAGCAGCAAAGACAGCAGTCGCTCCGAGAGATCTGTTGTGATCAACCCACCCGACACGCCGTCCCAGGACTCCCCCGTTCACAACGAAGAGCCGCTTCCCGGAGAGCCGTCAGCAGCAGCGGATCCTGGAGATGAAACCCAGGTAGTTGTTCATGTTCCGCTTCCTTCAGTGCGTACCCTGCAGTAAACTGAAACTAAAGACAAATACCCGAAAATCGAGAATAGCAAATGAGTGGCAGTTAGATCAGTGTTTTCCAGACGTTCACTCTGAAATTGTCTCTGTGGCAATCACATTATTTTTAGAACAAATCCGGTAATCCTCGTATGAACTTTGTATGCTGACCTTATAAACTCATGCTCCCAACACAGCTGGCTTTCCACCGCCTTATATAAAGTAACAATGGTCACTCAAGATCAAATAGGTCAGCGGATTAGCATCGCTCTTTGAGGCGTGGATGGATTCAGTGCCGAGTTACACTGCACATGCTGGTCATGCTGTGTGGGATCGTTATGAACAGGAAATAATAAAAAACACTAGAAGTAATTCAGTGAGGCTAGAACAGTTTAAGGAAATTAGCTTTTACTTTTAAATACATAAAGCAATCCCCTAAACAGCCTCTTGGAAGAAAAGCTTGCAGATGCTTTAAATATGAAGGTCGTGGTGCGAAGAAACTGTTCAATATTTTTTGGCTGAGCTTTAGATAAGAGGATTAATGTGGCTTCTTTGTAGCATGCAGTGAGAACAAAAACTGGAAACAGCCTATCTCTGTTTGTACATAATGACTTCCTTTGGCTTTATTGTCACTGTGACGCCCCCCGCTGTAAGATTGTGGTTTGCTGTTTTTAAATTTTAAGCTACAAGTGTTTCCCAAAATGCCTGACTTTTGTGCACCAAAGCTAAAGACGGTGCAGAAAGAGGAAAAATACGTGGGAAAAGAGAAGCAGAGTCTCTTCTTGTAAAGGACTTTGCCTGGGGTGGCCTACACCGTGTCTCTGATCTAGTTGGAATGAGTTTAAATCAGAAAAGCGTCTTCTTATTTTTTACTCCTCTGTATATCAGGGAGCTGCTTAATTCACACGCAAGCAACTGCACTTTCTCAAAGTTTCTCTTCAGTCATATATTTCGATGTTTCTTTAGACCTATTCCACCGTCTCTCTGCTCTGTGTGCCCTTCTGGCGGCAAAGTGACATTCCACACATTCCCCATTGGCATGTGATTGTCCGCTTGCGGCTCATATGCTTTGTCGGTGGTGTAAGGTGATCCGCTATTGTGCTGCGTCTTGCCCACCAAAAAAATGTGTCCAGCAGCAACAGCAGCACTTTCGTTACTATCTCCACCCCCCCATCACAATCACCCACGTTCGCTCTGTTCTGGGCTTTCTGGAGCGGCAAACATCGACTGGCGGAGCTGATGGAATATGAACTGGTCTCCAGTGGAGAGAGAGAGCGTGATTAGCCTGAGTTTCCTGCCAAACGCCACTTTGGGGAAAACTGATATGAATAATCCTCCGTGTTTATTACATGCACAACATAGCAATATACTCTTAGAGTGGAGTGTGTGTGCATCTGTGTGTGTGCGGGTGTGTGTGTGTGTGTGTGTGTGTGTGTGTGTGTGTGCGTGTGTGAGTCACAGAGAGTCTGCTGCTGAGCCTGTCCATGCTGCTTTGTGAGAGACATTGTGCCAGGAGGAAGCAGCTTCAGTTTCCTCGCACTGTTAACTCAAGCAACACCAAAGCATATGTTAGTCTTGTAGTGTGTGACTACTTGTCTCTTTAGCTTTTTGCCTGAGCGGATGTCCAGATAACTACTCACGGCCTCGAGACATGAACAGCTTGCAATTTGATGTAAAAAAAAGAACAAAAAAAAACACACCCACACAATAAAAGGAAAGCAGTAATTTAAAGAAAAACAGTTAGACTATGTGGCATTGAACCATATCCAACATAAACAACCAACATGTAGCGCGTCATCCGGAGTAGCGCAGGTCTGGGCCATTGTGCTTTGCAGCTGGCAGAGTATTTGTCCTCTGTCGTTGTGATTTGTTAGTGGTGGATGTGGGCTGATCATCCATACTTACCCTCTGCCAGATCGCAGAACCTTGCCAAGAAGCAACTTGTAGATGTTGTATTCTCTCACCGCTTACTTTGTTTTCTACACTTTGCCTGGTGAATCAACTTTTTTCTCTTTGTTTTGTACCAGAGACATCAAAACTCTGTTTTATATGCTGGCCCAGCACAGAGTTGTGCATAATTGCTAAGTAGAAGAAAACGTATGCATGTTTTTCCACATTTTGGGAGTATGGTCTGCTCCAAATGAGTCATTTTGTAGAGCTATCTTTGCTGTAATTACAGCTGCAAGTCTAAATAGGAATGTTTCCGTCAGCTTTCCATCTCTAGAGATTTAAATGATTATGCATTCTTGTTTGCAAAATGCCTCAAGCTCATTCAGATTGGATGCAGAATGCCCTGCCAAGGATTGTTATTTTAATTCTTATTTAGGTTTGAAATTTGGCTGAGCCATTCTAACACCTGAACAGGGCGCTTTGACCTAAACCATTCAGTAACTCTAGCTGTGGGTGTTGGCTCATCTTCCTGTTGAACGGTGAACATCCATGCCAACTGATGTTTACTTTCCATTGGTCTTTTGTAGCCTCTAACAGGATTTTTTTTCCGGACTACCCTATACCTAATTTCATCCCTCTTCCCATCAGCTCACATCACTTTGTCTGTCACTACTAAAGAAAACATACCCACAATACTGCCATCACTATGTTTCACTGTAGGGATTGGTTCTTAGCAGGAAGATCAACAATTTCTAAATGCTTGAATGACTTATGGTAAACTTTAAATGGGACTTTGTTTGGCTATTTTCAACGACTGTTGAATTCTTGCCCTTCTTCCATAAAGACCAAAGCGGTGAAGTTCACAGCAGATTCTCCCACTTAAGCTGCGGATCTCTACAAATCAATCAATCATTCAATCAAATTCTTGGTTGCTTGTTTGATTCTTGCCTTCCGTGCTAGTTTTATTGGATAACCATGTCTTGGATTAAACAGTCCTCATTGAGTCATTCCAAGCTTGACTTACAGATTTGTAACCTTACTCTGCTTTGAACTTCTCCACAACTTAATCTCTGACTTCCCTGTTGTTGTCCTTCATCTTCATTCTGCTGTGTGTTCACTGATGTTCTTAAATAGAGTCCTTCACAGAACAGCTGTAATTAGTCTGGGGTGAAAATGTGAAATAGCTCAAGGGATATCAATACTTTTGCAATTCCCAATAAGGATCAGATTTTAATAAGATCAGGCTCTTACACATAGTTAACTGGTGCATTTATTTTACCAGCTAAATGAGGTAAAAACTATATTTCAAGACTTAACACTGCAGTCAGTTTGCTGAATTGTTGCTGATTGTTTTGCTCAATGATCCAAAGTTTGAGTTTGCATAAAAAACAACGGCTTCTAGTTCACTGAAAGGTTCATTTGTTGTACAATTTATTTTAAAGAATATTGTACATTTTGGGGGAAAAACATTGATGTTTTCAGATTTATTGAAATAGAATGACTACTCTATATCAATTTATCCAGCTTACATCCTTTTATTTTGGCTTCCTCATACAGAATAATTTCACTCACTTATGACCATTTATGCTAATATGAAAGTAGGGTCCCACCAAAAAAAGGGGTTGATTTGAGAAAAACTGAAGAAATAAATCGCTTGACAGAAACTAAAGTGAACCTTAATGGAACCAGGAGTGTTTGGCTGGAAGCTTTTTTCATTCATTAGCCTTGCAGACACATACAGGATTAACTACATCTGCACCACACTCCGCTCCAACCTTCCCTTTTCTCTGCTTCTCTGCTCTTGAATTGCACCTTACCCACTTCCATCCCCCTATCCAACTTCCCTTTCCTCTGCTTCTTCTTTTTTCTCATGCTCATTTATCATGTGGCTCCCGTTGGCATCCCCTCCTCCAACGAGGCTGAGTTAATTGGCTGTTAACTGCAGCGAAGTACTGAGTCCTTGCTCATTTGGTGTCTTTTTTGCAACTGTAATTTGAAACCTTGGTTTATGAAACAAAAACAATAACAATGCTTTCATAATCTGTAACTGTTCATTTAAACCACCCAATGGACTGAAATGACCCAGTATGCAGTGAGATAAATACTCTCCAGACAGATGAGCGTTACTGTGACCGTCTGTTGTCTGGTTTTCCAGCATTTCCGCTGCATTCTCTG
Source organism: Xiphophorus couchianus (assembly GCF_001444195.1). Classification (NCBI taxonomy): domain Eukaryota; kingdom Metazoa; phylum Chordata; class Actinopteri; order Cyprinodontiformes; family Poeciliidae; genus Xiphophorus; species Xiphophorus couchianus. The sequence continues at coordinate 13,808,570 of NC_040234.1, read as the reverse complement.
GCTCTGTGTGCTGCTTGATGTGCTTCGGTGTATGTCTGAATGCACACGTGTGTGATGATATGAAGGCTCTTCTGCTCAGCTTGTCATTTTCCCCAGCTCTCATCCATCCGTGTCTCTGCAGCTGCTGCTCTTGTGAACGGTTGTAGCTGGCACAACACAGCAGCACTCTTGGGGACAATAATTAGGTGCCAGATTTAATGACACGCAAACAAAAAAACTCCACTTCCTACACATTCATTATGCCTGTCTGCGTGCTTTTGTCGGAAATGTTTATGTTTAAAAGAGCCACAACGGTTCAGATACGAAAAAGACACTGCCCTGTAATGAGTTACAACTGAAGCTGCAGTGGTTGTTGTTGCGATTCTCAGTCTGTGTTTGTGTATGTAGGCGTGTAGGTGTGTGTGTGTGTGTGTGTGGACGGGCTTTCTGAGTTATGCTGCTGTGCGAATCTTCCTTCACATCCCATTCTGTCACATTGAATTACTACAACTAGATTTCTAAAGCCTAAAAATGATGAGCTAAAGCAAAAAAAAAAAAAACTTCTCATAGCACAGAGCATGTGCTATTTAAATAAATATGAAAAGGTCCCATGTTATGAGCTATTTGCATAATGCATAAAATCTATTGTGTAAGCCTGTAAGTAAATTTTTTATGTTTGTTTCTCATAGATTATTCTGAGGAATGTTCTAAATCTTTCTAAAACTATCTGAAACATAGCTGGTGCTCTGTTGTCAGCCCAGTACTAATTAATGTTTTAAGGTTGCATAAAGCACAATGAAAACTCCTGTGTGAATTACAAGAGGGATCATACCACTGAACAAAAAGGAAAAAATCTAAGTTGTTTGTAATGAGAGTTTTTCTACAATAACCTTCACTTTATATTTCTTTCAGTTCCAGTTGTAAGTGGGATTAGTTGATTGTTGTGCTCAGTGACCAGGGTAACAAATGTCATTTTGCTTTCTTATCTATCTATTGTTTCCATCATTTTATACATACACATTGCTATTTTGTCCCTTCTTACCTCTGTTTTGTAGTCCCTCACGGGATTGAGCTGCACTTTTTGAAATATGTATTGTGAGGGGGCACACAACAGCATGAGTCGTATTACTACTACTACGCTACTCTTGAGTTTTAGTCATTTTTTGCTGATTTTATGAATCTGTTTCTCACAATCGGATGTGTGAGAAACAAATCTGATTGTATTTAAAAGTTAAATTGAATGAAATCATTGTTGTGCTGTTTCAAAGTTTAATTACAACTGATACGAGTATAAAATATTTTTATTAGAATTTTTATCTGTAGCACAAAAATATGTACATATTTTAAAGCCACTAACACCCAGGCCTAAACTCAACAAACAGCAGGATTTGCAGATCTTTAGAGTCAGAAACCAGGCTTAAAGTAATTAGCAATACAAGCATACAACAACATTTTTCTCAGCATTTTGCTGTGAGAATCCATCGAGCAGGCTGAATATCTTATTTGCATGTAATATGTGTATTCATGATTTTTTGACTATATTGCATGCAAACAAGCTCTTGCGATTTTAATACAGAAGACATTAATAATGTGATGACAATATTTGCGATGAATTGTGCAGCCCTGCATGGCAGCTATGTTGATTTTGACTTAAACAACGATTCTCCATAATTTGCATGCGTAATTTGGACAATTTTGGAGTTCCAGTGGGGAGCAGTAGCATTTGTCTATAAGTGCACCAGACGCTTTTACTTCATTTTAATAATTACAAACTCAAAGTGTTGGGAGGGTTGTTATTTAAAACATTATAGAAGAGTCTGATCGCAGGTGTGCAAAGCTTTAGTCCTTAAATCTTGGCAGAGCGCTTAGGCACAGTGCTGGCTGGTGAAATGGTTGTGTCACATCACATATATTATTCTGTCATTCCCACACGTATGTTCTCCTGTCAGAATGAATAACTCAATTTTATTCAGTTTGGCCCTATTTCAGAGCTGTCAGAAATTAGCATTTCATCAGTATTCCTCTATAGAAAGATTTGTCCATAAACTGAATATAATAATACCCATTTCCTCTGAACACAACAAGTATATGCTTAAGAGTAGGTTTTATATGCTGGAAAATAGAACATAATGACTGCAAATCACCTGCAAGAGGATATGTTTTAAACAGCAGTAGCCACCAAGAGAAGACATACTGTATGTCACCCATAATGTTGTGTGCATTGCAATATTTTGAGCAAAACTGGGCTCTTACCCTGCTAATTGGACCTTCACACTCTGCTCTTATTGGTTCAATGTGCAATTAATGAAGATTGGCCACCAGGCTGGTCCAATTTAGCCATGAAACCTCCCACACTAAAATGAGAGGTGTTTCAGTTTCATTGTCCAACCCCTGTACATATCATCTGAAAGAATAAATAAAGGCTGCACTTTTATCATATACATATATATGTAAAATAGTGTTTCCTAGTTGCATTGTAAAGGAGGCTGTCAGCAATTTAGAGATTGAATGCAAATCTAAAGTGTTACTGTTATCTGGTTCAGAGATCAGAGCATTTCCAATCTGGAACCAGGTCTAGCAGAAAGAGTCTTCCTTTGAAAATGTCTCATGGAAATGTCCACTCAGCTGGATTTGCAGCTAAAGATAATACGGCAGCACGGCAAAAGTGTTTGACTTCTGACAATTTTTTTATGGCTTTGCTTTTTTTTCCAAGCTGAAGTGTTTCAGACTATCAACCAAATTTAAAATGAGGAAATATCTGACCACAGTAAATATGAAAAGCTGTTTTCAAATGAGCAATACTAACCAATGCAATGTAGCACAATCTTAACATTTGGTTAAACTACTGTGGCAAAAGTATGCTACATGCAAACAGGAATGTGATGTAATTCCTATGTAAAACTCTCACTGCCATGCAAGGTTGGCAAAAAGTTATCAGATTTATTAATGTTCAGCTGAATTTGAGGAGCTGAAAAAATTAAGTGTAATGAAAAGCAAAAACAGCTAAAATCTGTAAGGGATGTAATACTTTTCATGTTCATGTAACTTTAAAATTCAACATATCAAAGGTTTCCAATGAGGGTAAACTCTCCCGCCATTGACAAAACTGGTACATCCAAACAGCAGGTGCCTTTAAAGATCGTTTCCTCTTTCTTTTGTCTCTACTTTTCTTTCAGGATGATAACTGGGGAGAGACCACAACAGCTGTTACAGGAACATCTGAGCTCAGCATCTCCCAAGAGGAAGTGGTTGGCCTTGGAAAAGAGATACAGGATCGAACACAGGGCTTCCGGCGATATCTCCCCCTGGCTGTGGGCTCCTGTGTGGGTCTGCTGGTGCTGGCCACACCCTTGGTCTTCCTGCTTCTCCCAGTCGTAGTGTGGCCAGACAGACTGCAGGCTTGCGGTGCAGCTTGCGAGGGCCTCTTCCTCTCTATCTCTTTCAAAATCCTCATCCTCCTGGTTGCTGTTTGGGCCTTGTTCCTGAGGCCGAGCCGGGCCTGCCTGCCCAGAGTGTGTGTGTATCGGGCATTTCTCACCACTCTCACTTTGCTGCTCACCATGTCCTACTGGCTTTTCTACGGGGTCCGGATCCTAGATGCACAGGTAGGCTTCACATAATGCCGTTATTGTGGTTAAATACCATGTTTTATGGCATTCACAGCCAACCAACTTATTTTTTCACCCTTCAAACAGCAAAGGAGTTTCAGTATATCAGTTATATTGAAGACCACTATTACTCTTGCATACATCTATCATACGGGAGTACAATGTATTCTGATCCTTATTGTTTTTATAATAGAGAACTGGCTGAGGATTTCAGATTTGAAATGGCAGATTACTCCCTGTAGCTTCAGAAATGGAAAGTTAAACAGGTTGGGTATTTGACGCAGAGAAAAAAATGTCTTCAATCCCCAGTGCTTTCTGGTTTGGGGTTTATAATTATACAGTACTCCTGCTGCCATGGTAGCCTGCCAGGACCTCCTGGGGAGCGAGGAGTGTAGTAGCTGAGTGTAGTAGAGACAGAGTAAACACGGATGGCGGTTGCCAGCTACTAGCAGGCAGAACTGTTGGCTCAGAAACATTAGCATATTCAAAGATAATATTTATTGTGTAAAGAAAAACAGAAGACACTATCTGCAACTTTGTAGGGATAAGAGAGTTCTCACTTTGAAAATTAAAATGACTAATTATAGTAATAGTGACTGTCACAGCTGGACTCGACCATGACTTATTGCAGATAGCGTCTTAATAAGCTCATATTGGTGTAACTCTCATTCGCAAAAATGTTTTACAATAAAACAGTGAACATTGCTCAACAATTGTTTTTCCTACTGATATTATTCCTCAATAAATACAGATTATTTTCTCTTGCTTCTTTCTGTCACAACTAAATATTTCAAGTCAACAAATAAATGTTAATATAAGACAATGATTATGGCAGATTTAGCCAACTCTGGAGAGGTTTGAGGGTGTTTAAGTTCATCGCACAGCATCACAATTTAATTTAAGCCGTGTTTTTTTTTCTCTCTCATCATTTAGAGGTCCACTTGTTTGTCAGGATTTATGTTATTGCTTAGCCCGTGTGTGCAGAAGCTTGAAGTTGGGAACTGATGTTGAATGTATTTCAATTCAGTTCGGTTTATTAATATAGCACAAATATACAACACATGTCATGTCAATGCACTTTATAATAACAGGAAATAAGAAAATTAATTAAATCATGCATACATTGTTGGGAACGTTTGTTGTTGAGTTGTTTTGGTTTGATTCTGGTTTCATTATCATTTTATTTTGGTTAGATCTTACTGTTTCTAGTTATGTTTATTTCTTGTATATAGTTAGTCTAGTTATTCTTTAGTGTTAGATTTATTTCATGTTTCTCTGGGTACTCTCCCTTAAAGAACTATAAAACCACAAATGGCTCAAGTTCACAGCATCATTATTCATATATTACTGACAAATAGTTGAAGCGCTCAATGTCAAAGCAATATTGTACCTCATACTGAATTCGGAATTACAATAATTCAGAGATGGCATATATCCCATACCTGTACACACTGGTATAGAATTTATGCATGTGAATATCTCAAGCTTCACTATGCAGACACTCTGTTTGCACTCATGAATATTCACTTACTTCGGCATGCTGAATGCATGAAGTGATTCCTATTGGCAGCAGTCTGACCTGCTTCCTGAAAGATGGATGTTTCACTTCCTGAGATGAGATGAGTTAAGAATCCTGAAGTAAATTATTCTGATGTCTTCAGCTACGTCATGCCTAAGCTCCATATTGTGTTTTCAGTTAATGAGCTTCAGATGCATACATTGCATACATGTATGCAATGTATGCATTCAAGTGTTTGATTTTTATTTTTACTTTTCCTTGCTTTATAATCTGTGCCCCAGAGAAAAATCTCCATTCAGTTTGTTGGAAATTCTTGTGTGATTTAATCAGGATGAAGATTACCATGGTATCGTCCAGTTTGCCGTGTCTCTGGTGGACTCCCAGCTGTTCGTCCACTACCTGGCAGTCGTACTGCTGGAGCTCCGTCACCTCCGACCCTGCTACAGCGTGTGCGTCATCCGTTCCACAGACGGAGAGACGCGCCACTACAACATTGGACAGCTGAGGTACACACACACACAAGGCCGTTGTTATAATCATAAAAATGACCTACAGTGACTCTGAAGACAAATTCTTTAGCCTGATTTCTTCTGTGAATACGGCCTCACTGCAGTCCACACTGAGACACATGCTGGCTAGTTGCTACACACTTCTTGCTGAAGTATGACTGTAATCGGAGGCTCGTGTCTGCAGGGAAGACTGGCATAGGCTGTAATCAAGTTACTCAAGAGTCTTGTTAGTGTGAGTCAAGGAGTTTGGGGGAAGAATAACAGCGGAGGACACGGTGCTCATAATGTCTTATTCTGGCGAGAAGAATTGTATTAATGCAAGGTTAACCATTTATAATAAGTCTAAGAGGCTCCAAATGGGATTTTCATGAATGCTATTGAGGGCCTGAGCAGCTTGGTATGCCCTCATGCCTTACTTTGTTAGAACTTGTGTTAACTGGCAGAAAAATGTGGCATTCACTGTACACACAAAGTTCACTGAGTAGTTTTAGGAAGTAAAACTGAAGTGAATTGAATTTGCAAGTTATATGTACAAGTCCTTCAGTTTGCATTTTGTCACAAGACTGTTCACGCTCCTTGAACTTTTCTTTATTTCGTCACGGTACAACCACAAACCCAAAGTTGCTCTGTAGGGATTTTAAATTATGAACCAACACCAAATAGTGTTGAATCATTATAATTCTGATTGCACTTTTAAAGTGAAATGAGAATGTTTAAAGATTTTCAAAATCTTTAATTGCTACAAAAAAATTGGAAAGTACTACATGTACCTTAGTAAATATTGACTATTTTTAAATAGTTTAAGTTAATTCAGACCCTAATCTCTAATTATTTTCTTGTTGAGAGTCTCCCTCACCTGAGCTGTGGATCTCGGCTGCTTCTCTGACCAGTGCTCACCTTACCTAACCTTTTACTTTTATCTACTTATCATTTTAAATTGTAGAACACAGAAAAAAATAATTTACATCAAGATGCTGTAAATATTTTGTTATACATTGTGATGGGTTATTTGTCAGATTCAGGTAAAAAAAATAAATCTTTAATTCATTTACTGTAACAATACAAAGCCACATTATAAACAAAGGTTATGTTACTGAATTTCAGGCCAAGATTAACAAATCAGATCAAATTCAAACTTGTGTTTATATTTCCTCATTCTTGTGTCACACAGCATTCAACGAGCTGCTTTGACCATCCTGGAATATTATTACAGAGACTTTCCATTGAACAATCCTGCCCTGCTCTCTGCCTCTAAACACAGAACTGCCAAACACCTAGCTGGGCTAAAGGTCTACAACTTGGATGGTAGGTCACCTCAAATGTGACAGAAACATTCCTGTCCAGTAATGGCAGTGAATTTTGTGTCACCCATTATCTCTTAATAGACCATTTGGAGGATTACATACACAGACTGTATTTGTGGGTCGAGATAATACTTACATGAAATACATTAAAAGTGAAATCTACAAATGGTGTTGCCCTGTGATTGACTGGTGACCATTCTATGGATGAATAAATGAATGCTTCACTGCAGCATTAAATTGTTTTCTTGGGACCAAATGTTAGTGAAAACATTGTAATATAAAAAACTAAGCTAATAGTCTTTATCCTTTAAATTTGGGAGCCATTTTAAACTTCAGTATTAGCTAGTTTTGTTGAAAAAATAAATTATCAGTTGCAACAGTAAAATGAGAGAAAAGTTGCTAAAGTTTAAAGATAAAGAAGACCAGTTCCAACAAGTTCAACAAAGAGTAAAAGATGATTTAAGACTTTTACATCACATTTTATTTCATAGTTTAGCTGCTTCATCTTTGCCACCTCAGTATAACGATCATAGTGCATTGCCTACTCACTCACACTGCAGCACCTTGTTGCACTTTAACATATTGCTCCCCATAACTACGTGTGCCCGTTCTCTAGTGTCACATATTGTACTCTCTCCTGCATTTAAAAGGATCTTCCACTCACTGCCCATTAATCCTCAACCCACTGCAGCGCTCTGGATTTCTTGATCCTTGGCGGCGATATAGTGTGGAATACAGTGTCCTCGTAGTAATCTTCCCCCATCCCTATCGGAGCATAACGAAAAGCCCTCTAGGGGGCCATGGAGTTTCATGCCTTAAATAATTCATCAGAGAAATGCTCGTTTCTCACATTCTCCTACATCTCTCCTTCCTCCGCTCACCCTGTCTCCAGCTCTGCCTGTTCTGTCCCTTTTTTCCTTTCCTGTCAACCCCCACGCATGGCTTATTCTTCCATGCTCCATTCACTCACAGTCACTATTCTTATTTCAATACACATAAGTAGGCCAGGAGGTAAAGAGGGTGATGTTTTTTCTGTAGAAAATGCACAACAAATATGATGATTCACCTATTTAAAGATACATTTGGTATCTTTTTCTGAACCGCGGATGCGTCAACACTCACGAATGCAGATCAGATTATTAATGATTTATATCCTCACCTGACCTGTAGTATTAACTCCACCACCTCCCTCTAACTTTACTGATCCGCATGCTTGTAAAAACCAAATGCGCCCACATTAAAAGCTGATGAGCTTCAGTTCCACTACAAGTTTCATTACACAAACCATTAAATGCAGTAAATTCATCAGACATGGACATTAACCTTTGATTTTCACATTATGTCACAATTTACTTTAAGCCACGCCCAATGAGATGCTTTCTGTAACAACTTAAATGAAAGTTATTTTTATATTTTGCTATTAACACAACAATCTGCAAATTAAACTGGAAGGATGTCCCAAAGATTAACATACAGAGTCCTGAAACCCTGTTTTCAAAATAAAATTAGACTTAGATGGGCATAATCATGACCAGAAAAATTAATACTCATTCATTAGTTGTCCACCTTCTATGATTACATCTGATTTCTCTGTTGTTTTCTGAGTTGTTTTCTCGATGCCCATTCATCACTGGTGTGAGGTCCACCACCAGTGTTGACGGGTCAGGAAGCTGCTTCCCTTATGTCACACTGATATAATCAGTTTACCTCTGTTCTCTCCTGGCTTTAGCCCCAGGGAGTACGGCTGCAGCTCAGCCCAGCAATGGAAATCAGTCACGGCCCATGGTTACACCTACCACCAAACGCAAAGACAACGCTCACAGTGAGCTATACTATGAGGAGGCAGACTATGAGAGGAGAGTCCGCAAGCGAAGAGCCAGGTAAGTCACGACAACAAACCAACATAAGTTTATAATACATTTTCAGCAGACCAGGCCTTTGGAGCAAAACTCTGGTCAAAAATGTTCCTAGTTAGAGCCCTGGAAACCAAAACGCCTCATGACATTGTCCCAGTGGTGGCACAGATTCTCTAATAGCCGCTTCCAAATCCAGTGTTACAGATCCACTGAGACCGGGTTGCTCTTCCAGCCAAATGTAACAGGGTTTGTGTTTCGTGGGTTTGGGGAAAAGGGATAAGTCAGAATCCTTTTTCTAATGAGGTCACAGAATATAACACAGACAGAAATAGTGACAGAGTCTATTGTGGACAATGTTTGTGGAGAACCTTAAGTTAAGTTAGAACAATCAAAGCTACAGTTTCTTAAAAAAGATACTCACAGCTACTATTTATGCACATTATCATCAAAATGGAAAGTGGATAAATGAGCTGTATGATTAATGTTAACATTCTCATAATACACCAGAAGATAAATATTTGGTCTATCATACTTCTGTGTTACTCTCTACCATATCACAGGTGTCTCAGGTCAAGATCATTGTTTTAATAATTACACAAATGGTTGTATGTAAAAGTATTTCCTATATCTGTGGGTTTATCAGGCTGGTGGTTGCCGTTGAGGAGGCCTTCACACATGTTCGGCGCATGAAGAAAGAAGATGAGAACGCAGCACCGTCCGACATCATGGATGTTCGTGAAGCCGCTCTGGCCGTATTTCCCTCGATGGCTCGTTCCCTGCAGAAATACCTCCGCACCACCAGGAGGCAGCACTGCCACAGCATGGAGAGTATCCAGAAGCACCTGGCTTTTTGCCTAGTGAATAACATGAGTCCTAAGGTCAGTCTGGTTTATGTTTGTTTTCATGTTGGACAGGATTATTGAAACTTCGAATGAAACACAGCCTGTTTAACTAACACTTTCACTTTCTATCAAGCTGTTGATTTATATTACACTAAGTAATTTTATACCATATTGAGTATGGCTGTAACTTTTTTTCCCCTTGTGTCCAGGCCTTCCTTGAGGCATACCTCGCTCCCGGTCCGACCCTGCTGTACGGCCCTGAGCGCTGGATGGCCGATCAGTGGACTTTGATCAGCGAAGCTTCAGTCACCAGCGGCATTAAGGAGGGAACAGAGTTCCTGTTGAAGTGTCTTGATTTTAGTTTAGCAGTCACAGTCAAAGGCATCCCTTACATCCGTTTGACTGAAGAGTACATTGACCCCAAATCTCATAAGTTTATACTGCTGCTCCAATCAGAAACATCTGTTTAGTAGTGATGCATTGCAGCGGTGCTGCTGCTCTGTAAAATGCAGAACTTTTGCAGTTGTCCAGCTGGATTTTTCCGAGACAAACATTTTGTACCGTTTTTGTACTTATGCGTGTTGTTTTTCAAATTGATATGTTGTAGTCATCGTGACGGACTGGAATGAGGATGAAGCGTTGAAAAGCATTTCTTTCTGAAAACATTTGCAAGGCTCACTTTAGTTATACCTCCATGCACTACAGATGACATCTGCAGTGCCTCTGAAAAGCATTACTGTTGAACTTTTTAACATTTTGTAATATTTTAACCACAAATTCCAGTTTATTTCATAGGGATGTCATGCAGCAGGTAAAATATTGCACAATTATCATATGAAATGAAAAGAATACATGGCTTTCAATTTTAGCTAAATGCATTTGAAGTCATAACTGCTCAGTAAATAGGCTATTTTGTCCAACCATCTTCTGTTGAATATAAAAATACTAATATTTTGCAGTGTCTTCACAGCTCGGCACATTTGGGAAATTCTTACTTCTTCAAACTAGCACAAGTTCAGTCAGACTGGATGGAGAGCATCTGACAAAAGCAATTTTCATATCTTAACACAAACTTACATTTTAGATTTAAGTCTGGAATTTGACTGGGCTATTCAAAGCATACAGGAATATATTTCAGAACAACTAAATTCCAACAAAACATCTTACATTTTGTGGTAATACCATGATGAACTGTGAAAAAGTTCAAGGAATGAACATATTTTCATGCCTCTCTGTTTTCCCTTGGTTTGCATATGTCAGTGTGCACCGATGTGCTGTAGGAAAGTTTCAGAATTAGGACAAAAGAGGGATTACAGCATGTTCACAGCTTTTTCATAGAGGTTCACATTGGAGTCTGTCTTAAGCAATTCAATATAAAGTTAATTCTTTTTACCAGAACCTTATCACTGTCAAAAGATCTTAAGTCATCTCTCATTAGAAGCCGCACTACTTGTAATCTTTTAATGTGTTTGTGATAAATTCTTGCATAGGGTTTTGAAGGCTTTTCAATGTTCTAGCTGTTTTTCAAAGTCCAAAGGAAGGTTTTGAAGGAACATCTGAGAAGTATTTATCAAGGCAACCTTAAAAGATCACCCCATACTGAACAGGAAAATGTAAAAAAAAAAAAAAGTGTGGTTGTTTGATACTTTTGCACAGTGCTTTACTCCTTTTTAACAGTAGCAGTTATTATTTATAATCACCCTGTATTACAGATGTATGTACAGTATTTATATGTAAATATGCTTTATCCCATTTAACTTTTTATACAAAATTGTGCATTGATTGCTTGATAACTTTTTTATTTTGTGATTTTTTTTTTTACCAGTTTGTTTATGTATGCATTATTTGATGAGACACAAGGACCACAACTAATTAAAGACATGCAAGTATTAGATAAATGATAGGAGTCTAATGAACAGAAAGCAAAGCACAGTCCAGCTGAATACTAATGTTGTAGTCAGTAGATTATGGAAAGACACACTTGGCTACTCTGGTTGAGTGAATGGATTAAAAAGAGGACATCCACGATATTAGAAGACATATACAGCCTCAATGAAAGTTGGTAAACGTAAGATCTATTTAGCAGTTTGTTCAGTGAGGAAAAGGGAATCATGGGAGAAATAACTTGAAGTTCTGACCAGCATTATCATTCTGATGTCAGTACTGCCATTTCTCTCACTGTAGCTATGTCACACACATGCCCTACTTCATGTTCTCAAACTGTGCCATCATTTTGTAAACTAACAAATGGAAGCAGCTGAAAGTCATACCTTTCCATGCATTCTTAATTCATGTTTTACTCTGGGTGGTTTAGCTGCACTACAATAATCTAACTTTCAACCCCTTATTTCATAGAAACTGTAAGGACTTGAACTGTGTGGTTTGTAAAAGTGTGGATTGTTTTTTAAAATTTTTCCAAGTTTGGAAAAGCATGGCAAAATGAGAATTCAGATTACAGAAAGCTTACATTTCTAGACTTTTAATTATACAAATCTTAATATCTGTTAAATAAAGGGTCCTTTCAGTTTTGTCTGGCACATCTTAACTTGAGTTTTTGTCCAACTCATTGGTAATTTTGGTCATGGACCATAATGGTCTGGCTGCTAATTGTTAAAGAGCTAACTCTGTTAGCTTTATTATGAAGTGTATTTTGTTCTTGTCCTTTGACCTTCAGTTGCTAATTTTCTTGAAACTAAGATGTTTATTGTTTTGTTATTTTGGACAACAAGTTGTTTACAACAAAGACATTGTTTTGGGATGAGAACACTTACTCTTCTTCTGCATGGTTGAATTTTTGAAGAAAGTAAGAGTGCTCCCTCCATTATTTTCTGTAGCAAATAAGCAACCACAAAACTATTCAACATATCTATTCATGTTAAAATCATAATTTTTTTTGTCAAGACATTTTGTGTATGTTCTCTCTCTACAACACCAACCTGCCACAGAGGTTCCAGAGGACATGTCCATATATGGTAGTTAATTTCCTGTTTAACATTCAAAACATTCCTTAAAATATTTTTGAAATGGACCATTTGTATTCTTAAACTGCCAATTGTTAAAGCAATTATTGAAGATGAATATTTGAGTTTGAAATTGACTGAGCAATGTCAGAATTGCTTTTGTGGTTCATTTGATACATTACTGCCACCTATCTACCAAGATTGGAAGAGCATTCTGAGGATCTAACTTGACTTTTAACGTGTGAGGATAGTTGATCTGTTTTTTTTTTTTTTTTTGTTTTTTTTTATTTATGAGGTTGGTGATGTTGTAATATCTCGAAGTGTTGCTGTGTTCAGAGAAAGTGTAGAGTTGTTTAGGAGCGTTACACACGTGCCTCGGTTATATACTGCATTTTTAGAACCTGTGCGAGTGTGTGTTTATGTTAACTTGGACAAAACCTGAGTAAGGAGACTGATTTCCCATATTTATGCAACTACATGTCATGAGCTCCAGTTTCCCTGTCCTGTTTTATACAACAAACATGTAAAACACAGCCATTCTGGCAAAGTTTGTAAAATAAATAAATAAATAAAATAAATATTTGTACTGATCTCTTAACTTCTTTAATCCTCTTCCTATCTTGCGTAATTTTGTTTAATTTTTCCTTGACAAAAGGAAGCAGTGTGTTTGCGTTCTGGCTTACAATACACCTATCTGTATTATTCACAATTAGATCCCCATTAAAGACAGAGGTTGTGAATTTGGAGGCTTATAAAGTCATAATGTCATTTTGGCCTTTCCAAACCATCTATCATTTGAGAAAAACAAATCACGTTAGTGATTCTATTTTACTCCAAACAGGAAAAGATTCATTTGATTTATTGTCAGACAGTAACAACAGATTATGTGTGGTTTTATACAGTGTATTTTAACTTCTGGTTAAAACTGTATATAATTCTGATCTGAACACCTTTTTAACATTTATAGGGACTCGCTTGAACCAATCATCTTTTGTGGATCAGCTGCATTAAAAAAGTTGTATGGTTTTTCAGAAACATTAGATTACTACTTGCAATAGGTGAGAAAAAAGTCTTGATTTGTCCACCTGCTGTAAAGATGAATTCATAAGCCTGAATGACAACAGCAAAAGTACCGACTACAAGGATAAATTTGCAATGATTGATTAAGACTTCAGTTTACAATAGGAGAAACTGACATCAACACCATTTATTATGAAGAGTCAAATCCATATCCATTAAACATGTCCCTCATGAACATGTTGACATATATCTATATTCAACCCCAATCAAAGAGGTATTTACATGTTCAAAAATTGTGTTGATGAATATTAAAGGTTAAAATAAGTTAAAAAGATCAGCAGGCACCGATTCAGATGATATACAGTCATTTTTGAGTCCAAAGTTGTACAGCAGGACTGATGGAGGAAGAGCCAGCTTCAAGGCAGTTAGTTATTCTTCATCATCGTCATCGTCGTTGTCGTCATCGTTGTCATCATCTTCATCATCCTCATCGTCTTCATCCTCTTCCTCATCATCTTCATTGTCTTCGTCCTCATCATCATCGTCGCCGTCGTCGTCGTCATCTTCAGTGTTTACTTTGCCAGAAAGAACGTCTTCGATCCAGTCCTCCAGCTGCGTAGCCGTGGGCAGGTCCTCCTCATCCTCCATTTCCAACCACACACTGTCTGCCTGCGCTCACATTAAAAGGTTAAACTGTGACAGAAAATGTTGTTTTGGTCTGAACATCAGGTTTCGGGATCTTACATCTGTAACATTGACGACGCCGATCTGTGGTCTGAACAGATCCACCTTAAAGGTCTTCTCCCAGTAAGGAATCAGCTGGAAGGAGTCAGAAAGAGAACGTATAATTGTTTTGCCTTTGCACTCACAGTTACTCTGATGTAGGAGGCATGAGGCTCACCAGGGGGAAGTCATCAGGGTCGATCCAGATGATGCTGAGGTCAGGAAGGTGAGTGTTATCTCTGGCAACCTCCTTCAGGATCTCTAAGAACTCATAACCATCTGGAAAACAGGAATTTTGTTGTTACTGTTTAGCTTCTTTAAAAATATATATTGCGATTTATAAATATATTTTAATATACAAGCTTAAGTCACTATTCTTTTATATAAGTTCAGGCCTGTTTTTATTGTTTATGTTCTTAAAGATGCAGATCTCTAAACTATTCAGCTTATATCATACAAACCAGCCTGTTCCACAATGTTATGTAACCTTACCTGGGTCCTCTTCCTCTGCAAAAGCCACAATGTGGATGCCCTCAATGTCATCCTCCTGAAAAAAAAGAAGAAAGGTTTAACGCTAGTTGCTAAAAACAAATGTGAGAAAAACATAAAGCAAAATTATTAATATTGCTGCTCTCTGACCCAGGTCTCAAACATATCTTCTGCACGCAGCTTTCTCAGAGTTGGTCTGGTGGCACAGAAAATACAATATCACACATTGCATCATATCACAATGCAGAATTGTGGTTGCAAATAATTTAAAATATGAAATAAATCGAGGTAAGTCCACAGTTTACCGCCTGTGCTCTGTTATGAAGTCCACCAGCTCCTTCTCAGAGTGTGGCCTTCCTGGGACGGTGACGGGCTCCTCCATGAAGGGCTCATAGAAGTCCACCTCGTTCAGCTTCAGGGTCAGTTCTTTGGCCACCTGGACCAACAGAGGTAGATCAGCCAACAATAGCAGATTTCTGATGACAACCTTTCACACTCTGTTTGACACTTACAGATTTTTCAAATGTGGCGAAGAATTTAATGTAGGGCTGGAAGTGCTCTGCAGCCTCTTTAAATGCTTCATAATCTAAAAACAAAAACAACAGATAAAGTATGCGCAGCTCAGAGCTGAAGTATTATAGTAAATACATGTTTATTGTTGTATCCTTTTCTTTAGTCACAGATCGGCTTGTCCTTTGCACATCAGGGAGCGGAAATAGCTCATCTTTGACCTCAGTGCGGTTCTCCCACAGATGGCCAGATGGGATAAAGCTCCAGCACAGCTCTGATTGTATACTAGACTCAGTTTCTACTGTTTTGGCCAAATAACACTTTGTAGAAAAAAATTATATTTCTCTTAAATTGTGGTGGTCTTAGAAGAGGCAAGTTTCTTACATCTCAGAAAAGCTTTTGACCAGTAATATAGTTACTACATAAGTGTAGTTTTGATTTTCTTAACTGGGTGGGGTCCTGTTTGTCAATTCAATGTATGAATGCAAAACTATGAATAATCCCTGGAGATGAGAGGATTAAAATCTATTTTTACTTCAATCAAAATCAAAGAAATTCCTCTGAAATTCCTCTAAACAAGCAAGATGATCAGGCAGCAGAAAATTGTGCATTTTACAAACTAAAGCACTCACGTTCAGAGTCTTCACTCTTGAAGTAGCCAACAATGCGAATGTCCTCCTCCATTCTATCAAAGGCTTTTAGCTCCAGAGCGTTCTCTATGACCTCCACAGGCTCCTCCAAAAGCTAAAGAGAGAAGCCAAAGCAAAAAGCTTGGAGAGTGACCTGTGTGGACTCATAACTACGACCAGCACCGATTTAGACTCAAAGCTGGAAATATGCTCTGAAACAAATCTACTCACATCCAGCAAGAACTCCACCAGAATGTTTGCAGACAGCAAACCATCAAACTCAATTACTCTGTCATCTTTAAAAACATACACACTTCCCTCCTCCTCCAAGCCTGCAATTAAAAGAAAAACAATTTCAGCAAAAGGAAAGCTAAATATCTTCGATAATATTCATCTTGCATCTTGCATTCATTTTCTTCCATAAAGAAAAAAATGATTGAAGTCAAGCTTCTGTTCTCACCTAGTTTCTTTGCAACTTTTGCATCTTTGACTGAGTCAACCATCCCAAACCCAATGCTCTTCTCCTCCATGACCTGAGCAACAAGCTGAAAGTCAAGGAAGAAATATTAGGAAGAGTTAAAGTGAAAGAAAAGATCCACAGTTTCTGTATGAAGACAAACAAATCCGAACAAAGCTCCAAGATCACAGAAGATGGTTGGCAGCATGACAGGTGCTGCAGGCTAGAGGCAGAAAGATATAGTTACATAATCACTCAGTCTGCCTAGTTCTAAATATAACCACAGCCAGAGCATACAGCATATTATTGTTCTGGTATTTGTCATGTATAGTACAGGAGCTTTTTTGGTGTTTGACCTCCCCATGCAACAGAGAGAGGAACATACTGGTAAAGTGCTGCTGGGAGGACTTGCAAAATGGTGGATTTCAAGTTGGGTCAATACATACATGTATACACACACGTAACTCCAATTTGCAATGGCTTGAACGGTTCTTAACCAAATATTAGTAGTTTCTACAAACTCATCAGATGTTTCTTAATTTGACTTTTGTTACATCTTTTCTTGCAACATTTGGAAATTAAATCACCAAACGCAAAATTACCAAACATGGTAAAAAAAAAATCTTTTGGCTTAATTTAGTTTCCATGTAAACTGTACTGTGGTGCCTGAAAGAAATATCAGAAAAACAAAGCAAAAGAAAAACAGAATAGGTAGCAAAAAATAGAAAAATCAATTTTGCTATAAATTCAGGTGCCTGAAGTGGTGAAGCTAACTATTGTGTTAGACTCAAAGCTGGAAATATGCTCTGAAATCTGATATTGTGTCCAATTGTTTGGACAAAATATCTTTTTGTCAAGAAAATTAATATATTGCAGTATCTGAAACAACAATGCTAAGTCGGTCAGATAATTGTTGAGCATTCAAAATACTTATGTAGATATTGTGACACTGATAAAATGGTTTTCAAGCATTTGCAGAGAGATGTTTTTACTTGAACACTGAACTTGAACTATTTTCTTCTAAAAGGACAATACAATTTTTTATTGGGATATTACCATTGATTATCGTATTTTTCTATTTAAATGTTAGTTTTCTGTTTTATTGATTTCTTATTTATATTAAAAAAAAGCTCTTACAATCTATCCCCTTTTCTGCTGCAATAGTGCACATTTTCCTGCTAATGGAAACATAAAAGACTGTTGTATTCTAGTCATTAAATTTGTGTTGTCTTAGATTACTGTTTGAACACTACACTTGCAGTCACTATGGACACCTCATACCAGTTAGACAAATTCCTTAGATGAGATTTAATGGCTGCCTGATAATAGCTGATCTGCCCACCTGTGCAGGGAAGCTATTAGCAGGAGTTCAAATTACCTCTAACAGGTCAAAGAGGAGCCCCACTTTAGCTTTGTGCTGTGAGACAAGGCCGTTTGGTGCTAAACTTTAAGAACCATTTAATCTGGAAATCAGTTTGTGACTGAGGCCATAATATTAGATTTGGGTTTTTTTTATGTATTGTATTGCAGACAAGAATGTTGTGACCTTTAGCTGTTAAATACTGCAGATCTCTGGTTCTGAGCAGAGCAGCGCCACAGGGTGAAAAGAGCTCATATACTTCTATGGGATGGAGACGCTGTGAATTAGGGTGAAACAACCTCAAGTGACAGCAATGCATCTTATTGGATAACTGGGCATTCATAGAGTACAGACTGACCTTCAGGAGTATTCCTCTTATAGATAGATAAAACCCACAGATAATCATCTCCTATCTGTGGGTTTCCAGCTTACTGGAGCACAAACATGGACCTTTATATGTCACATATCATTTAATTCTGTACCACATCCACTCGCCTCTCTCTCTTTTATCAATTTGTCAATGTTTACCCTCCTTGTCATGCTTTACCTCCAGCACCAGCTCAGTCATCTGGTGTTGTTTCTGCAGCTCTTTATTGTCCGGCACTTTCTCGTGGTAGAACAAACAGAGCATGCTGTGCTTCTTCAAGGCCTTCTTGTAATTCTTGTCATTGATGTCGAGAACCCGGTCCTTCCCGTCATACTGAGGGAATTCCAGGCCCTTCTCAGCCGACGTCACACTCACAAAGCTCAGGCAAGGGAGCAGGAACAACCACAGGGAAAACATGGTCCACAGCTAACCATCCACCCGCACAGAGCGTGACTTGGTTTCAGAAGATGAAGCTGCACAACTGGAGAAGTCAGACAACCGAACTGGGAAAGGATGGAAGAAAGTGAGAAATCTCTGCAGAGGGATTTAGGAGGCAAACAAAAGTCTGTCAGCTGAAGTTTTTAGCATGCCGAGAGAAATCTCAAAACTTCTTAAGAAACTCTTTCCCCCGCTGCGTGATTCCTCCCTCACGGCTTCCTGTGGACACAAAGAAGAGAGGAGCGCACTCAGGCCTGCAATGTACTGTGGGTGGATACCATACATAGTCGAGCTTCTCTTCCCCTACTGGAGCAGGACAGGCCCATTTTTAGGAGACCAGTTGTTTGAAAGATAAAAATAGAACAGCAAGTGAGAAAGGGAAACACCAAAGGATGACAGTGGGGGGGAGTATTAAAAAAAGTATTCACTCTCTCTGATTTTTCATTTACAGACTTGATGTTGAATAGGCTGACCCCCCTCCTCCCCAGTTACAAGGAGGTTCAGAAGAAGCGGTTAGAGTTTTTTTTGGTGCAGTTGAAGGAAATGTTAGTGTATCTGAAGTGGCAGCTCACAGGACAGTCTGCTAACAGGTGTGTAACTAACAGTTCAAACGACTAACCCCTAGCTAACCTTTCTTTATAGTGATCTTTTCTATTGTTATTGCATGCTGTGATGCTTCAATGGCTTTTCAAAACTGGGCTTTACAATTAGTCTCTCTCTTAGTCCAAATGTACACAAAAAAGTTACTTTAAAAAAAAAAGTCCATCCAAAAATATTTATTTAGTTGATACCCTTGTTCTCAGCTAGTGGCAGCACCTGGATACCCGTACTCAATAGGTACTGCTGGACATTTGTTCCTGTTGAAACCAAGTGTGAAGACTCCCATAAAGTCTACAACTCACAACAGCTTTTTATCTACTGGGATTATATCATTAGATCATCTTAATTGTACAGTATACTGAGTGACACTTTGAACTAAATGAGTTTAGTTGGGCTGCACAGTGTCACAGGTAGTTGTGCCGTTACTCTACAGCAAGAAGATCCTGGTTTCCGATGAAGTTTACATGTCCTTTCCATGTCTGAAAGGGGTTCTCACTGGGGACTCTTGACTTCATCCCACTGTACAAAAACATTCATGCTAATTTTCTCTCTAAATTGCCCTTAGGAATGAGTATGTGTCTCTGTGTCTGGACTGAATCAACTTTCTGTATAGACAAACTGCCCAATTAAGTCTTCTTCACAATAGTCATATTCTCAAATATGAAAGCTTTCCAGGTGCTGACGTTTGAACTTCTGCTGCCCTCTGCAGGATAAAATACACGTAACTTGCTATAAATCCATACATAATTCGACATACGACTTTCACACTGTATAATATCTGAATATCTCTTACATTGAATTGAATAGAATAGCCAAATTCAAGAGTGTCAACTGTAAAGGGACAGGCAAATGGAAGAACACAGATAAACTTAGAAATAAGCAACTATAATTGAAAAGAAAACTTATGTAGTGTAGACCAAGGTTAGATTGTGTGCTTACTTTAGTTTTAAGTAGGTAGGGGCAGAACGAGAACAGCAATTGTTCTGCCCAGATTAAAAGACTGACTGATTTTGACTGGTTATGATTAACATTATGAAGATGAGGATACATCGACAGAAATATTTAGCTTTTCTTCTACATTTTGTCAAGCTTTTGAGGACAACATCCCGAAATTAATTACATAAAGATTTTTAAGCAAAGGAAAAGGTGAGCAGATCTTCACTGGTAATGCTTTTACTTTGAATTAATTTACTTATGATGTTGAAAGAGAGCAAAGTCTGTTTACTGTTTCAATCTTTATTTAACTTAAATTAGGTTTTAGGTTTTTGTGTGACTTTTTTTAAATAAAAGGGCAAACATCAGCTTGCTGTTAAACATCAAGCTGATGTTTGACAGCAGCTACTAAAGACGATATACTAGCAGTGGAAAAAAATATTCAATCTCACTGTAATTAAGAAAGACAGCATTGAATGAATGAATGAATGAATGAATGAATGAATGAATGAATGAATGAATGAATTGTCTGACAACCGTCATGGTTTGAGTCTTCTGTGTGTTTATTTTTGAGTTTCTTTGTCTCTATGGTCATGAGCTTTGGGTCATGACCGAAAGAACGAGATCGCGGATACAAGCGGCTGAAATGGGTTTTCTCCGTAGGGTGGCTGGGCTCTCCCTTAGAGATAGGGTGAGAAGCTCAGTCATCCGGGAGGGACTCAGAGTAGAGCCGCTGCTCCTTCACATCGAGAGGAGCCAGTTGAGGTGGCTCGGGCATCTGGTCAGGATGGCTCCTGGACGCCTCCCTGGTGAGGTGTTCCGGGCACGTCCCACCGGGAGGAGGCCCCGGGGAAGACCCAGGACACGCTGGAGAGACTATGTCTCTCGGCTGGCCTGGGAACGCCTCGGGATTCCCCCGGAGGAGCTAGAAGAAGTGGCTGGGGAGAGGGAAGTCTGGGCCTCCCTTCTGAAGCTGCTACCCCCGCGACCCGACCTCGGATAAGCGGAAGAAGATGGATGGATGGATGGATGGATGTCTCTGAGCCTCCGTGTTGTCCTGTCTCCCCTTGATTATTCCCAGTTGTGTCTCGTTCCCTGATTACCTCTTGTGTATTTAGTGTCACCTGTGTCTCTCTGTGTCTTTGTCGGATCCTTGTCGTGTTTGTCCAGTTCCCTGTTACGTTTTGAGAGCTTTTGCATCCGCTCTTTGTGTTGTCTGGACTTTTGTGGATTACTTGTCATCATTAAATTCATCATCATCATTCATCCTACCTGGGTCTCAGCGTCTGCCTCCACCACCACTTACCACAACTCATGACACTGACTGCATAGAGAAAGCACAATTTAGAGGGAGAAGCGTCCGCTCATTTCCTTTGAAACCGCTAGATGGCAGTATAACATAAGCCACTTTCCTTGGTGAAGATTTATGATTCCTCACTATCAAGTTAACGTTGCACGTCTTCCGGTTCTGTTAAAAAAAAAAGGGGGGGCGGGGGGCAAAATATATGTGTAAACCATTTCATTATGTTTCATTCTGATTTTTGGCTGAAGAAGGATGAAACAAACCACAAAGCCAAAAGACAGACTGAATTAAAATAGAGGTGCTAAATGGAGATCAGTCAGTTTTAATCTGTCAACACATTAGAAGTTATGTACAATGTTGTCTACATTGTACATGCTGTGCTGTCTTGACACAAATGTTACAAGCTTTTATTATCCAGCAGATGGGAACTTTCCTGTTCCAGTGAGATAAAATATTCACACTGTGCACCGAACTTCAGAATGACCTCGGGATTTTTCCTCTGCTTCTCTTCATCCCTGGTCAGTTTTCAGCAGACGCTGTGGGACAAAAACTCATTGCAACATTGTATGTGTTGTAACAAACTGCAAGTGGAGACCAAGTCATCCCTTTTTTTGTATGAATGTTTTACTTTCCTCTGTAAATGACACTATCAAACCTAAATACTACCAGTATATTTCCTGCTTTACAGATGAAAACTCTCATTAGAGAGATATTTGGTAAATCTTAATATGATTTGGAATTTCTTTCTTTTCAATCCCGGAACGAAGCTTGTTGGAGGCTCCAAACGACATTTGCAAAGCTTCCTTTAATCACTTTCTCTGAATGACAGCTTTTTTCTTGACACTCTTCTTTAAAGATTTGATTTGTGGAGATTTTCTCAGCTGAATTGTGAATCATTGCATCTCGTCCAGATTTAGAACATCCTCTTGGCTTCTTGGTTAATGATTTCTCTTATTTATGCTTTCCCTGCCCCCCCCCCCCAAAAAAAAGAAACACACATCCACAGCTGTTGCTCAGTGGGGATGTTTGTTCTTTTTTGTTTGTCTGTTTGTTTCTGTTTTCTCAGCACATAAAGTTTTTAATATTGGACTCATTTGACATGAGCACCTTTTTCTACTTGATAGTTGTTTTCCCAAAAAGATCTTTGGTTGACAATCAGTCTCCCAGAAAGTAAGATTTGTGGAGTGCAAAACTAATTATTGTCTTATGATTGCTGCAGCTCCACATGAGTCGCCACAGTCACCATCAGCAAATATTTTTGAAACTTTTCTTACATTTCTCTGTATTACAGTTTCTAAATCAGCAAATATCAATATAGGTATGTTGAATCTTTACAAAACTAGAGGCCTGTGAAATCCCTAATTACATGTATTGTTTGTGAAATTAGGGATGTGTAATGCAAAAATATTAAAGTATTGTTTTCATTACTTAAGTGATGCACAAATATAAGTAAATTTAAAGTCTTGCAGCAAAGTTGTGAAGTCTTTCTCAATATAGCCATAAAAAGCTACGGACAGCAAAAGCAAAGACTGCTATGACCAGAAGCTCTCTGACTTCATCCCAAGCTTCGCTGGATTAAACATCAGGGGTCAGCCAACCAATCCCTACAGTGAATGTGACATATGTAAACGATCCTCAAGAGCCAGTGAACCGTAAAACCCAAGCTGAGCTTAAATGTTACATAAGCTCCAAAATGCAGACTTGCACACACGCTCATCGACACGTTTTTACTGCTGCTTCCTCATTTTTTCACATGCACTCACATATATCCTCATTTATTTCTGTCTGAAATTCATTGCTGATTTCAGTGACACTGATTACTTCAGAATCAGAAATACTTTATTGAGTTGAGCCCTTTGGGGAAATTGCTTATTTGTGGGCAATGACTCCCATTCAAAATGTTGAATATTAGAAAATATAAAAATATGATAAAAGATCATACATAAATGTCAGATTTTAAACAATTTGCCTAATCATAAATGTAAACATCCTGACAGTGTTGTTTTTTAGTTGGCTTGGGAAGCAATTATCTGGTCTCAAATTCACAAAAAAAGAATGACTAATCCTCATCTTGCAAGTTATTTGTCCAACTGTTTAATCGATCAAACATTCTCCTTCTATAACTTGCTCATGTTATGAGTTACTCTCTATTTTCTTTCTCTCGTTTGTCCTTGAGTGAGCTACAACAGTATTTTTCCAGACGTGGTCATGAGATTTTCTTATTTAGTCACCACTCCCTCTTCTTGCCACAGACCAGAATCCCTCCTTTAATCTCACTGCCCTGCTGCAGTGAAAACTACACCTGACTCCAAACACTGTAACAAATTAACCTGAACCGTCTCTTTGACCCATTATTTATTGTTTTCAAAGTCAGCCTATCCAGTAGACGTCATGGAAATGTTTTTCAGTCCTTCTGAAGAAAATAACCTTGTGATTAAAATGTAACTCGCCTGAATCCTCTTAAATAACTCCTGTATAAGTAACTTATATTGTCATCCCCCCTCCCCCCCCCTCCCCCTTTGTAATAAATAATTGTTTTTCATAATGATGCAGGAACAACAATTCATACCCCTTGAATTTGATCTTATTACAATCACAAACCTTTGAGTATTATTGTTGTATATGCACCTCTTTGTATATGCACCAATACAAAGAGGTGCATATTTGTTGAAGGAAGAAAATCCATCCATCTATTTTCTTACACCCTTGTCCCATTGGGGTTTCCAGTGATCAACGGGCAAGAAGCGGGGTACACCCTGGACAGGTCGCCGGTTCATCACAGGGCAACACAGACAGACAGGACAAGCAATCATGCGCACACACATAAGGAGAATTTAGAGACCAATTAATCTGACAGCCATGTTTTTGGACTGTAGGAGGAAGGCGGAGTACTCACCCATGCACAGGGAGAACACGCATACTCCACACAAGACCCCAGGCCAGGAATTGAGCCCAGAACCTTCTAGGTGCAAGGCAACGGCGCTACCACCTGTGGCACTGACGCCAAAAACAAAACCATCCCAGTCAAAACCAGATAAATCCGTAGTATAAATATAATGTGGCATGCATTTGTATTGATCTCCATTTAAAGTAATACTCCTAAATATCACTATTGCAATAAATGTACCTTATGTGATATCAGCGTAGAATTTGTTCTGAACCAATTGCTTGGTGACGCTTTATTACTTTTTTACAAAGTATATTTTTTGCTAGTACAAAAAAAAAGGTTAGCTGGTGTAACAAAAACAAACCTTATCTCGGTGTGAACAAAATGAAGGTGTTTGTGAGAGAGTCAAATGCTTTCAACTGGCCTTGAGCTGAGTACAGCACTCAGATACAATCAAACTGAGTTTTTTGTGGGAGTGGCATGCTGATGCAAAGTTTTGGAACAAATGTCTGCTGTGAGACTGACTTAGACAAAATTAAATTAATCAATCCATCCATTGTCTATGCTTGCTTCTCCTTGCAGTGTCAGGACTCTGGCTGGGCCAATGATGTTGTAGTATTCTAACTTTTAATTTAAACTTGGTAACAGAAACATATTAAATGGTCTGTACTTATATAGCACTTTATCAAGTCCAATGGACAGTGTTGCACTTCAAACACACACTGATGGTGGCAAGCTGGACTGCAGCCACAGCTGCCCTGGGACACAATGACAGAGGTGAGGCTGCCAGGACAACCACCACCTGCAGGTAATGAGGAGACAATGACACAGGCAGACAGCATGGGAATAAAACCGGCAACCCAGCAATTTAGGGACGAACTCCTACCACAGTTGCCACCATCGCCCTCATTGTCTTATGAAAGACATTTCCAATCTCTTAAACCTTAAAATAATTAAATAATTTTAACTCTTGTTGAAAGAGTTAAAATGTTAAAATAAAAAAAACCCCTCTACATTCAGTTGTTAAAAAACTCTACATTCAGTGCCTGCAATGCTGGGGGTGGAAACCCCTTCGTTTTTATATTACAACACTCGTCTGGTGAAATTCCTCTCCCTAGAAAGTGTAAAACATATGAGAAGACATAAGATTCGGCTCCGTATAGGGGATGTGGAAGAGAAAAAAGAAATGACTGAAGTATCACACAGTCAAATATTTAGATTCACCCTCACACTGTTTTGTGTAAGCAGTGGAAATGAGGTAACAATACTGTAAATCGTAAGATTGATAGGGGCATTGTTTTACCTCACTCATTATGACATACAAGGATAAAATAAGGTTTGTTTCGTCATAACTGAGTCACCTTATTCTAGACTTTACATCATGTCAGTAACTCTCTGTTTACATATATCAGCCAGCTCTTTGACAGGGTTTGCACTGTGTCACTGTTAATCTGTCTTTACATCATGACCTTGAAAGAAAAAGGCCTCACTGGTGTTTGCTTCATTGACTCATCCTTATTATGTTGTGATCCCAGACTCTATTCTTCCTGATGTTATTTCTGCAGGAGGTAAATATTTCCTTTTGCCAGGGAAGCCCTATTCAGTGGATTAACGGCAGAATCCCAGGCATGCCGCCATAGTTTAGTCGGGACTATGCACGGGGAACGCCAGGAATGCATTGACTATGTGTTCACCGTATATTTGAAGGGTCTCACTGCATTCTCTACATGGCTGCTTCCGCTGTTACCCTAGGAATGAACAACAGCGACATTTTTAAACCTTTGCATGTCTGGTTAGTTGTGATAACAGAACAAAAGCTGTGGCATGTTTTTTGTCAGGGTAAACATGCTGTCTAGTAACAATAATGCCCAAGGTCTTTATATATATATATATATATATATATATATAAACGATCTCCGTGGAACATTTATTTTTACTGTTTCATGTGCAAAATGTTGTTTTCCATCCTTTGCAAGGATAAGTGTTTTGCTCAGTTCACTGGAAACTTTTGTCAATGTTGTTTTTAAATAGTTCTGGGTTTTACTGACTTTCTGTTAATTCAGAATCAATCCACTGAAAAAATCTAATTAAATAAGTTAAACTGAGACACAAAAATCAAGTATTAAAAATGACTGTTTAAGGCTAAGATGGCTAAAATGCACTCAAATCTGAAGAAAAACACGCAACTTGTAAAGTTTGTGAAGTTGATACAAAAAATCCCTGAGGGACACTTGAACATTATTTAACATTTTCATCTATTTTTTCCCACGATTATCATCAATCTCATTACACCATGTATATAAACAGCTTTTCTCAAAGGTGATTAAAAAAATGTTTATCCTTGTATCTGGCTTCATGTAAAGCAGAGACAAAAAAAAAGAAAAAACTCCCTTCCAGCTGGATAATTTCCTAAAACCACAGAAGCATTTTGTATCAGAGAATTAAAGCCATAAATAACCTTATTTTAACCTTGAAATCCTCCCTGTGGAAGTAGGGACCATTTTAGTTTTCCTTATCAACATGATGTCATGGTTGGTTGTCAGGAGTGTCTTTTTTTATTGCTCTTTCAAACACAATCATGATAAACAAATGTGTACACCCTAATTTGGCCACAGTCACATGTATTTATGATCAAGCACACACCATGTGGGGTTAAGTCAGTACATCAGTATGTGAACTACATTAGGAATCATCATTTTATTCTGAATTTCTTTTTTCTTTTTTTGTATGCGCTTTGCCCTTGGCACATCTCTACAGAGTCATGCACACTTAAAGCTTGGGACTGTGGGAAGAAGTCGCAAACCCCACATATGCAAAGACTCTCAGCCAGCATTCAAACAAGACCTCTATACTGCAAAGGAACAATCCAAACATAATCTTTCTTGCTTGCCATTACTCGATACTCGATTACTCGAAAGCTTTACCATTAACTCGATAAAGCCTGAGGCAAGCTGCAGAAGCAATGTGACAAAAACTAAACACACCCTATGATTCAACAGCTTATGGTTACTTGATGCAGTCCAGTCTTCTGACTGGTTCAGTGTCTCAGATCAAAGGTGAAGTTTAACCTGTTTTTATTCACAACAAAACATCTTTTCCTGGAGACATAGCTTTGCCAAGAAGTTACCTCGGGGTTAACTGCATCTACTGTGTGTTAAATATACTGTAGTTATGTAAGCACTGTGAAAGATCCTGTCAAGGATTCAAACTTATGATATTAACACATATTTACACAGGAGGCTTTATGCAATTTAATATTTTTATTGTTTGCAGCTGTCTCCATTTTTGCATCCATTATAGAGAATCTTAAAAAAGTACTAAACTTCTCATGTTTTCTCACATTAGATCCACTGATTTCATTATACTGGGGTTTTACTTCAGAAACAAAATAGGTAGAGTTTGAATGAGAAAGCTTAATTGATAAATTGTGTTTTTAAAAAACTGAGAAGTGCGAAGTGCATTTGCATTTTTCTGACTTTACTCTAATACATCTAAATAAAATCCTTCAGTAGCTACCACTTAGTTCATCTATGAGTATATATAGTATGTTCTGTGAAGGCCTCAGAGGTTTGCTAAAACACAGCGAACAAACTGCATCATGAAGACAAGGGAGCACAGTAGACGGGTCATAGATATAGTTGTGAGTAAGCAGAGTTAAGTTATAAAACTATACATAAAGCTTTGTTTGTCTTATGAAGCACCGTTTCAAACCTACTATGACTAAACTGAGAGCGTGAAAAAGGAGAGCTTTACTTGGAGAGCAGCAAAGAGTCCCCCAGTCTCTCTGGAGAAGCAGCAGATATCCACCTCAGGTAAGGCAATGTTCAGGGTTGATGGGTTTTTGGTTGAAGTAAATCTAACAGCTCTGAGAAGGAGAACTGTAATGTTAGACAAGGATATGTCTAACATTGCAGTTAGACTCCAGTGGGGAATCTGTGGCAAGACTTTTAAAATTGCAAGAGAAGTTTGAAGATTTTGACACGTACAAAGACTCGAAAAACATCTATTATTTTCCTTAAGTTTCACAAAGATGCACTATTGTGTTGTTGTTTCAAATAAAACTCTAATAAAACACATTGACAATGTCAAAATGTGAAGTGTAAAGCTTCAAGTTAACACATTTGGAAGGCACTCTATCTGCAGGAACTCTGCCATGACTGTAGAGACTCATTCAATGAGTAACACTGAAACAAATGGAAAGATAAAGACAGAAAAGGTCATGACAACCTCGTAGTGCTTGATAAAAAAAAAAAGCACTGTAGATTTCTGTCACTTATAATTTTATTTTATAATATATCTTGCTTACCTACTTCTATCTAAGTATTTGTCTCAGGCTGCTTTTTCTCTGTCTGAAATAGACAATGAACAAAGCATGGCCCAAATGCCAGTACTTTTCCACAAGGACAATATCATTAGTTTCCTCTTGGGCAAGAGGCTGGGAATGAGGCTAGCGGGGGTTAGTGGAGGAGTAAGCAAAATGCATCCGAAATGATGATGATTTGGATATCACTGATAGAATTAGAATTAGAATTTGCAAACAATAGCTTTGTTGGAAAATCGCCCAAAACGTTGTCCACATCTACAGGACGTTAGTTTGATGTTCAGTCTGTCTGTGCCATTAAGAACCATTAGAGATGGCACAAACCTTTATCAGAGTTCAAGTGTTTTTTTGTACATTAGTGGGAAGTGGAAGAAAAATTTATACATTTACAGCTGGAAGTCTTTTTTGTTATGTCTCTGCCATCTTTGTACATAAAGACAGCCATTTTTGTCCATCCTGCAATCATCTCTTATCATCCCAACATGTTTTGACATGGAAAAGGTTCTGTCATAATGGAAATAGAGCTTTTGAAAGCATCGGTTTTCCCAGATTATCAGCTGATTATCACTGGTCCTGAAGCATTGGAGCACCCCTGGATTATCACTCCACCAGCACCAAATGTGGCTGTGTTAGTTTAAAGCCAGGTTTAATGGGAATGCCCTCTAAAACATTCAACTTTTGTCTCATTTGTCCACAGAATATTTTCTCACATATCTTGGGAACCATTAAGTTTTAATTTGGCAAATGTGAAACAGCCTTTGTGTTGCGTTTAGTCAGTTGTGGTTTCACCTTTGAATTCTTTCATGGATACCGTTTTTGCCCAATCTATTTCTTATTTTTGAATCACAAACACTGACTTAACTGAGGTTAATGAGGTCTGCAGAACATATTTTGGGTTTTTTTGTGTGTATGACATGATGAGTTGTCAATGAGCTTCTGTAAGCCAATCACTCTTGCGAAGGTTCACCACTGTTCCATGTTTTCTCCATATGTGGATAGCAGCTTTTTCCCAGGTTCACTGGATTCCCAAAGCCTTATAAATACATTTTAACCTCAGTGTAAAAGATGTTAAAAATGACTCTGGTCCTGTTTGTTCTGTGAGTTCTATAGATCTGGAAACAATGTGTTGCTTTTTAAGATCAGCTTGCCTACTTCCTGCTGTCAGACAGGTTCTATTAACGTGACTTCTTGATAAACAGTAGAAACTGAACTGAGATCTCCAGAAAAGGTGGTCAATCACAATTATGTCATGTAACCTCTAGGGGTCACAAAAGGTGAGGTTGGCCTAGATCAGCTTTTGATGCAAAAAAAAAATTTCACATATAAAAACAGTTTTTATTTTCTCAGTCTACCTTTGACAGACATTAAATTTGTCTGATAAATGAATAACTATGCCTATGTAAATATTGTGATTACTTAAAAATTATATTTTTATGCCATTGTTTGTCCTTTATCCTGCAATTACTTATTTGTTTCACTGCCTGCCAGGTACACAGTCCTGTACACAGAGGCAAGTTAAGGTCATTCTTGAACATGTTTAGCTAATCATTGGCAATGTTGCATTATTTCTCTAAATAATAAACAGATTTTGTTGTATTTTCAATGACAAGAGAAATATTTTTATTCATTTTATCAATTATAAGCGTGACACCTGCTCCTAATCAACCAGAATGTGGTTTTGTCTGCACCCCCTCGCATCATGATACATTTCACTTGATACTATGGTAAGTCGCAGCATATCAGTGATGAGTCACAGACTAAACAGGCACTCAGATCATTGGCCTCCAAATGTCACCCTCTGAATCAAAGGAGGATCAACAGTGGGGATCAGATCTCTTTGTATAATATAGTGCCTTAGTCAACATAATACCCAACAATCTTTATTGGATTGCTTTATTTAGGATTCAGTGTCATAGTTTTAATCCAAGTCAAACAGAAAATTGACAACAGATGAACTATTTCTATGTTGTATTTCTAATTTAAATCCAGATGGAAAGTTACACTCATGTGAGATTTGGTCAGTAAAGGAAAACTGCAGAATGTGAAGCCTCATCACTACTGATGTTGGGATTTTGATTAGTTGAATCTTTGGTAAAGAAGCTTGGGATAACCGAGTCCTCATCAGATTCAAGGCGGATTAATTGCTCTTTGCTGGGGTTTATCTAATCCTAGTCAATAAGACAGCAGAGCTCTTTGCATAGGATGTACAGAAAGGAGTGATATAATGACTGATGATTTAGTTACAGTCTTAAATCTTTACATCATACCTTCTCTACAAGAGGATGGTTATGGTTTTGATATCTAACTAATGTAGTTATGATGTGATGGTAAATAATTTAAGATGAAATGCAATAAGGACAGAAGACGGAAGTAATCTGATCTGAATTTAAACAGCTTAATTTTTTTAATTCTTGTTTTTTTTAATGTGTGATTATTATTAATATTAATACACATGCAAACAAACACTAATGAGTTACATTGACATTTTAAAAGTAAAAGATTTATCACAGGTAATATGTATTTGTATTTGTAATTCCCAGTTACTACTGCTAGTATTATTAAACTGCAATAGTATATGAGGTGCAAATTATCCGTAAAGTTGTGCTTATGTTTATGAATGCCATTTGAAAGAACAAAATTATCCAAGGATGCTTAATATAATTCAAGTGCCCAATGCAACAATGTAAACTACTTTGGGTTGTTTCACATTATGAATATAATAAACAGAAAACCTCAATTTCTGTTATCTGTTCAAACAACTTTTACTCGGGTAATGTACTTATTTCAGAAAATAAAGAATGAAACCGCACCTTCCTTCTGGTCTCCACAGAAACTTTATTTAGTCTCTAGAATAAAAATAATGTATATTCTCTCAAAAAGGAAAGAAAAAACTTTTAAAGCTTTTTCCTGTACAGCAATCGTCTCTCATCATCCCAACATGTCTCAACTTGAAAAAGGGTTTGCCTGTCCCATTCACTGACATTGTGCACCCAGGGTTGGGCAAAACTTGATTCAAATCTTCCTTTAAATTTTCATATTTTTGCAGTTGTGACTCAAACAATTACCACAATCCAGAAGATCAGCAGATTGAAAAAAGAAATTTTAATGATGACATCAGAAATAAGCTGTGCCAACAAAATGCTAACCCTGACACAAACGTTATTTAAGTTTTGCAGCATCAGTCTAAATTTATGCCACCAAAAAAAACAAAACAAAAAAACCCCACTGCATTAAAAAGCTGGTTGAGTCAAGACTTTAAAAATACTTTTTATTTCTTTGTTCTTTGTAAATTTTCTTCTTTTTTTTCCCCCACTTATGCATTGCACAATAAGACACATTTGGTAGGAGATTCATAAAAAATAACCTTAAATAGACAATATTTAAAAACAGACAGTGGACACACAATAAACAGTTTAGTATGGAAGCAATTTGAACAAAATGAGCCCTAAAAGATTTGCAAAAGACTTTAGTTTTCTAATGTGAAACACAACAAGACATCAAATAAGAACTGACTGGTGCTTTCTGTTACAATAAAATAGCCACAAAAAAAAAATCAAACATAATGTAGTGTAAAACACAATGTGTATAAAGTAGTAGAAAGAGCAATAATGCTCCAAATGCAACTGAAATTTGGTCAAAAGTGACTAAATTAATTATACCATGTCTATTTTTGACTACAACAAAAAAGAAAAATAATTTAAGTTATGCTTCTCTTTCTGACACCAATCAGCAGAAAAACATGGATACATTTCTTATTACAACTCCATAAAGTGGTTCTAAATGCAACACATTAAGTAAGTCAAATCAATTGTTTCAATTATCACTATTAAAAATATATTTTAAAACATAAACGGCATTTGCAACATTCTTCAAGTACCCAGCAATTCTTCTTGATGTTTTCTCTTGCACCCCTTCTAAAGAGGTCATAAATATTTCAACTCATCCTCAAATGCAACAAAAACATATATAGTAAGGCAAATATTAGATTCACTTATAGAACAACTCTGAAAGTCCCAGTCAACATTTTAAATGCAAGATTAACAATAGGATTCAAAGTCACATAGAAGTACGATGTGTTTTGCTTTTCTTTTTCACGTGGAGAAGCTTTACTCATTTAAAAATGATAACAAGCTTAGATCCCTGTTAATGAGATACAAAAAATAACTGTAAATATTACAGACAAAATGTATAACCCGTGAAAAATTTTTTTACTGCTGTAACAGCCCAAAAAAACCTTGCACTTATCTTACATATTCAAAAGAAGTACTCTAAACAGTTCTGTACGGGGTCCAACTACAGTGAGAAGTACACAAACATGAATATGCCCACAGAGCAGACCACAAATAGGGCCAGGTTGAGAAGGAGTTTAACTCTGGGGGATTCGTACAGCATCGCTGCAATCACCCGCTCATCTTCCTGCGAGATTTTCTGCGAAGCACCATGTGGTTCTTCTTTGTACCCACAGAAACAGTCAATAAAGCGCATGCACAGGCCTTTTTCTCCTGGCTCGGTTCTGGTCATATCCATCTGGTTGAAAGCAGGCTGCTCAGCAGGGGTGGAGGCAGGGGACGTTTCCGTGCTGGGAGTAGCTGGATCATGGTCTGTGGACGGGACCAGAAGCTTGATCTCAGCTCCATCTAGACACCTATCCATTTTGACATCTACAGGAATGTCTTTATAGTAGACTTCGCTGCTGTTGCACGGGTTCTTCTCTGTGAGACCGTACTTTACAGCTCTGTCCTTCGGGGGAACCTTTTCCAGCTTGCGGAGCCCCCAGACTGTGGCGGTACGCACCTGTTCATCATCCGGTGCAGAGGTACAAAGACTGACCACCACAGCAACCAACCCTGAAATCCAGAAGAGTCCAGCTGCAAAGTACATGTAATGAATGTGGACGATGAAGAAGGGTCTGTTGTCTGGCTGGTCACAGCGAGGCTGGCGGTAAAAGAAGGCGAGGATCAGCCGTACGGCACCGAGCACGAAACCCGTCATCCCTCCCCAGAAGGCGCCCGTCTCGTTACACCTCTTCCAGAACACACCGAGCAGGAAAAGGGCAGCTATTGGTGGGGTGAGATAGCCAGCAACTTCCTGGATGTACATGTATGTCTGTCCACCTTGCATCTCAATGATTACAGGGACCCAAGCGATGCTGATTACCACCATGACCACAACAAACATACGGCCTACAATCAGCAGCTCGCGTTGCGTAGCTGTTTTCCGGACAGTCTGGTAGATGTCCAGAGTGAAGATAGTACTTGCGCTGTTGAAGATTGAGTCAAGGTCACTCATCAAAGCAGCAATCATGACCGCCATCATAAGACCCCTGAGACCCACCGGCATCACCGCCATCACCAGGCGTGGGTAAGCGATGTTCGAGCACCCAGCCTGGGAACCGCACACAGCCATGCAGTGCTCCGGCCCGATGCAGGCAATCTCATCTGCGAATAAGATGCGGGAGATCATTCCTGGAATGACTATCACAAACATGGGCAGGATCTTGAGAAGTCCAGCCATGAGTGTTGAGCACTTAGCATGAGCAATGTTCTTAGCAGCTAATACTCTCTGCACAATGACCTGGTCTGCACACCAGTACCAAATGGATGCAGGGGTTTGCCCCAGAATGAAACCTGGCCAAGGAATATCCTCATCTAGAGGGCCGCGAAGGATGTGTAGTGAGTTTGGCTTTGGTTCACTGCGACAAGATGGTGAATATGTGTAGTTTCCAGCAGCCATTATTGCAGTGACATTAGGAATGGCTTGCATATACTTAGTTCTGACCCCTTCTAGTCCACCAACTTTGATTAGGCTCATGATGGTTAAGGTCAGGGCTCCACCAATCATCAGCACTGCCTGAAGAGCATCTGTGTAGAGCACTGCAACCAATCCACCAGTGATGGTGAGAAGAGCAGTCATACTGATGAGCAGAAGAATTGAAAGATAAAGGTTCCACCCCAAGGACTCCTGAATAAAGAGAGCACCAGCATACAGATCCACGGAGAGCTTGGTGAAGACGTAGAGCAGCACAGATAGGCAGGCGAAGTAAACCTTCAGCCTGTGCCCACCAAAACGTTTTGACAGGTACGCTGGCATAGTGTAAACTCCAGAGTAGATGTAGACGGGGACAAACACCCAGCCGAGCAGCTGCAGAAGGAGGAGTGCATTGAATTCCCAGGCTCCTACAGCAAAGCCGCTTGCTGCACCCGACCCAGCCAGACCTATGAAGTGTTCGCTGCCAATGTTGCTGACGAAGAGGGACGCCCCTATCACTACCCAGTTCATGGAGCGTCCAGCGAGGAAGTAGCCACTCACGGTGCTGCGATTGGCTTTCCACATGGCCAAAAGCCCGATGGCCAGCACCAGGACAAAATACAGTGCGACCACTGCAATGTCCGCTGCTTCCATCCTGGCATGCATTTTTACAAATTAATTCCTTTAAAGCTTAAAAAGAAGCAAATGTACAAGTGTTCTTAGTGTGATTCATTTAAAAAAAATAGAAATATTTTTAAAATTTTGCTGCTTTAGTTTTCAGTCAAAGCAAAGGCTGGTTAATGATCCACTGCCAGGTCGAAAAAGCTTAACGAGGTAGTATGTTGGCTCTGGGTTTGTTGGAGGCTGAGGAGGGCGTTGTAGGACACCAGTTTAGAAAAGCTAAGATTAAATATTCCTGTAAAACAGAAAAAGAGAAACACATCATTAGTAT
The DNA here is from genome assembly GCF_001444195.1 of Xiphophorus couchianus. Taxonomy (NCBI): domain Eukaryota; kingdom Metazoa; phylum Chordata; class Actinopteri; order Cyprinodontiformes; family Poeciliidae; genus Xiphophorus; species Xiphophorus couchianus. Next base: position 13,773,256 of record NC_040234.1, on the reverse strand, counting down.
TATGACTTTTACTTGGAAAAAAACACTGAACACAAACATGTTAGAACTCACAACAGGAGAGACATTGAGTAATGTGTACTGACACCAAATTCAAGGTCACACAACAAAACGTATGACAAAAATGATTAGGAAAATAAATAGTGAAATGTCAAACATAAAAAATAAAAAAAAAAACAAGATTTGCACCTTCAGTGAACTGGGATTTGCTTCGGTTGTATTTTTCCAGTGCCACCCAGACTAAAAAGGGATTTACCTTTCCTGAGATTTTCTTCCTAATCTGTTCAAATACAACTAACGTCGCAACATGCTAGAGCTGAAATATTATGTAAGGTGAGTCAAGAAAGCACAAAATGCCGCTGGCAACAGCTACACAGTTCCTACACGGCCTATTATGAGGCCATGTTGGTGTCCTCTAGAGTGTCATGCAACTCCTTTTTGGATTAAGAACATGCCTACACTTAGAAAATCCCACAAAGATACACACACACACAAAAACATGATTTTAATTAGCCCTAGAACATCCTGTGTGCCTTTATTGGACAGTTCCTCAAAATGCCTCTTTTTAAATAATCATCATTAGACTTCACTGAAATAAAGATCACTATGAGACTCAGTATCAAAAATTATCTTTTACAGATATATTCAAATTACCATCAGCAAATGTTACTAATATCACCTACAGTTACAGAAATTGAATCATCTGGTTTATTATATGAATTTCAATTAAATTGTTTTCTTTGTCTTAGCTGTCAAGAGATAACCACCCCCCATTGGGATGTACCATTAAAAGAATCAGGGGTGCACATTCTTGTGGTTGTGGTGAGTGTTTACCAGTGCAGCGTTTTCTACAACACTGTGACTGAAACTGGGAACAACTTTCTGCACATTTTTGAAGAAACTCCTGCACACTTAAGTTAGCTCCCTACAAGCATTCTCACAACATTTTTCAGAGCATCTCAGTGTCAATGTGTTACCTCAGCTGCAATATAGCAAACAACAATCCCCGGGAATATGGTGACGGGATCTAAAAACGGTTGCTGAACCGCTATTAGTATCATGCATTATTGAGTATAATTGGATTTATAGGGAAATGTTGCAATGGATTTGTTTTTCTTATGTTGATTTGTTTTTTGAAATCATGACGCAATGCTTCGTGAGATCTTACAGCCTACTGCATGTTGTCAGGCAGGTTCTATTTAAGAGTTTTCTGCCCCATGTGTGACCAATTAAATGATTGTGCTTTATAGGTTTTCCATACGTTTGTGTTCATACTAATGTATTAAAAGAATTAGCATCTCAAATTGTAGTATAGTATCTGTTTTATGATTATAGTGAATGTTGTTTAGATATCAAGAGATGTGCAGCTCGATGCTCAGATTCTGCAAAAGGTGAGTTATCTTACCCCAGGTCTTTATCTCTTCACTCTCCAGTAGGACTTAAAATGTTGTATAAATAGTACTTTGACATATAAATCTCAAACTTATTTGCTTCATACAGGACAAAAATTTATCCAAAGGCGATTTTTGTGGAGGATTTCCATAAATGACTGCAGCCAATGCTCTTAAACTGACCATCCACTCAACAGAGGTGCCAGATCTAAGTTTCTCCTGTAGGGTGAATATTTGGTGAACAATACATATTCAGATAGACAATCAGATGGATTAAATAAAAATCCAGAGTCAGCAAAAAGGAATACATTTGGGAGAAGTTTGAGCACATCTGTTTTTTGTTGGGGGTTTTTTCGCCCCCCATCATCACAAACACTTAAATGTTTGGCCTCTCCTGAGGTTTCACCCTGCCATACATAGCAGAAAATAACCCCCACGCCTTCTTTTTCACAACCATGCTCTATGCAAAAGCATCTCTCTCAATAAAAGAAGTCTTTGTTTTCAGCTTTATTAAGTCATCAACAAGGCCCATTTCTCCATGTGGTTGCCATAAACTGCCTAAGAGACCCTGGCTCAGAAACACTGGGAGATTTCTCAGTAAATAAATTTTTTATTTTTGATTTGCAAAGTTACATAATACGGGATTAAAACATAATCACTATTTTTCCCCAATGTTGCCAGGACCGACTTACTCAGCCCCAGTGCCAGAATAACAGTGCTGTGCATTCTACATGTGGTAGCTCACATTTTATTGAAACCGTTCTTGTTGAATTATTTTGATAATAAAATAGTTAGCCTGGATAGAGAAAGAATCAAGCTTTTATCTTAATTTAGTATAATGCAGGGGTGCCGAAAGTCGTTCCTCGAGGGCCGGCATCCTGCATGTTTTAGTTCTTTCCGTGCTGGTAATAACAACCTTTTCAGCATGTCAGTGTTCTTCTTAGGCCTTCTAATGAACCATCATTTGATCCAGGTGCGTTAAACCAGGGAGAGAACTAAAACATGCAGGGTGCCGGCCCTCGAGGACTGACTTTGGGAACTACTGGTATAATGAGCTGGTCCAGAAGACTGAAGATAACCACTAGTGTAAGAGGAGTCAAGTCTAAAAATAACTCCAAATACACAAAACACCATTGTAGTTTATCCAAACGCTATTTTATTCATATTTAAATGGTTGTCATGTTTGGTTTAGGTGGTTATTTCTAAAGAAGCAGATTATTGTTTACACAGAAAATGAAGGTAGGAGGCAGTCTGCCACCAATGATCTTCCTTTGTGCAACATGTGCACAGAATAAAACATGTAAAGAGTTTTCAGTCGGAATTACTAACAGATATGTAAGGCAGCATAAAGAGAAATTAAAAAAAAATGTTTATTTCACAAATGTAATAAATCATTTTACACTGATATTGGACAATTACTCTGTTCAGAAACCCTTTATCTTCCATTCTAAATATGTTTCACAAAAAAAAGATAATTGATGGCCTTCTTCCCAAATGAATTTATTCTGTTTGGAATATAGGACAAGTCTTTGCAAGCCAGCCTACCTATGATGGTGCCAAAAAATATATCTGGCCTCCCAGACCCATGCTACCTCGAAAAAGGTTTAAAAAAAAAAAAGAACACACCCATACGACGGAAAGGTGCACAGGCACACAATTTTAAAAAATCGTCATTAAACTCCACAGAGTTAATCCAAAATGGAAAAGAGTTTTATTTGCAGTTACATAAAATAACTCCACTGGTATTATGCGATGCGTTTCAAGGTCCCCAACTTAGCTTGAGAGATGGCATGGACACTGTCAGGTGACACAGCGACACGACAAGGCTGCGTCATAAAACAGGTATAACAACAAACCGCAGGTGTAACTCTTCTGCTCTTCCTCCTCCTGTCAGTTTAAATCCCAGGCTAACAATTACCTTCCAGCTGTGGCTGAATTTCTGTCTTCAAAAGCAAAACGCAGCAGAACACCAGACGGTTAAATTGCACTAAACCTTATCAATACAACCTAAATCATTTGGTATCAGCCCCGCAGTACAAAGAGAGGAAGGTGATACAAATTAATCCCATTGAAACAGCTTATGGAGGACATGAAACGGGGTGTGTTGTTGTTGTTTGTTTAGTCACAGGTGAGGCTCTATAACTCCACTTGAGCTTTGGAGCAACATAAAACGCGACGCAAGAGTATCGCTACGGAACAATGGGGCTTCAATTGGCGTCCAGATGCGGATGACAGCCGCAGACTGCCCCGAGAATACAAAGAGGAGGCGACACCAGCGCACGAGCAGACACGGACCAACCTATCAGGTGGCAAGAAAATTCTAGAACAGCCGCTCATTCATTCGCGTGAAAATGCCGCGACATTACACGTCTCATTCATAACCACTCCGGTATGTCTGGGACATTTGCCTGCGCTCGCAAAGCCGAATTGTGGCGTTAAGCGGGTCTTTTCTTTAAGATAACGACTGTTTTCGTACACTGACGTCAGCATTCTGATGTTGTCAGACGAGGTTTACTAAAACAATCGCTGATATATATATATAGAGAGAGCGTGTCTTTTATTGGAAACACACCCCGAGCGGGTTAATAGTGATATTCAGTCGGTATATTTTAAATGGGATCAACTTAAAGACGTGGATTACACTCACCGGTTGCACTGGAAAAAAATGTAACTCAATAGACGCGCTTCAACACGCCACTCCACGCCCCTTGAAGTCGATGAACAGGAAGAAGAATATACTCAGTCCGCCCAGGAAGAGACACTACACACTTGTTTTCTCGCAGTGTGTAGATATGACCAGGATAAGTCGGCTTCCCCAGCTGAAGGAGAGTTTCGCTTCAACTGTGATGCTCTGTCGGACAACGATAATCTATCAGCCTCGTACTCCTTATAGGAACCAATACAAATCCACGCCCCACACGTGGACCCGTGACGTATTAAAGGGACGCACCAAATGCGCCTAGAAGTTGTTCCGGCTAATTACCCGCATTAACCCCCATGCTTAAATCGAGAGACCCAGGCCAGGTGCGTTTTAGTTGGGTCTTATCCCGTATCTGGTCTCGTATGTCTTTAAAATAAACTTCACTTGCATTTGCTGTCTTGTGGAAATATTCTAGAATTTCTTGTCAATGCACAACTTTTTATTGGTCTTCAAGCAAACTGTAGCGTACATAAACCTACTAAATCATTTTCAAAACATGCAGCCCTATATTTAGACACAAAGGTCCCTGCTTATCTTAGAACAATACATTAATAATAGTAAATCTCTGAGCTGCTTGGAGTTAGAGAAACTACCAGAAGGGCCTGCTCTTTCTGGCTACGGAAGTCTGACACTTAATCTAATTTGGGTTTAGATTTGAATCCTGGAAAAATCTAGGTAATTAGTGCATGTTTTATTAGATTAATACAGCAGCTCCACATTCCCGTTTGGATTTTTTGAGGGTTTTGTCAGATAATAATAATGTTGCCCATACCAATCAGAAAATATACTTTTTAAGGAATATCTGTTTTTTGGGGGGGGTTTTTACAAAGCAGTCTTCCAATCCCGCTTGTGATCCAAATTAAGTATACCTGTCATTGTAAAAAGCTATCACTCATGTCCTTTAAGGGCATAATTTATGATAAGCAATGTGTATTTGGTGTTTTGTAAAATAACTACTTTCAAACTTGAATGTTAGAAATGCTTGTTCTTGAAAAGCAAAATAATCCTATTTTGTGTTCTAATGTGAACATTTTGAATATATGTTATATATATTCAATATATGTTATATATATGCAATAACAATATGTTACATATTGTTATTGCATTAGTGAGAAATACATCAGGCGTTTTTGCTGCTTGGATATTTAAAAGTATGCCAGTAGGGCTGCCAATAAATTGAATGAAAGTCAATCAAACTACTCTAGGTCTTCTGATTGGCCTCCTTGCCCTGCTACCACAGGTGTTACAACTACAATTCATTCTGATGTGGTTATTATAACCAATTACGCTCATAATGTAAACACAAGAAACATTGCTGCTATATCTATTTTCTCGTAATATTAATATTATCAAATTTTCTCAATTGACAAATAAAATTATAGTAAAATATGGTGACTTTCTCTGAAAAAGCCTGCAAAGGAAGGCATGGTTCTCCATATAAAAGGAGCAAGAGGACAGGGTAAATTTCCACTCACTACTCTAAACGGGTATCTTGAAAAATTCCATCTCCCGCGAAACATCATCTCCCAGCATGCCTTGCGGGACAGAGGTTATTGTGTAAGAAGGGGAAAAGATCATGTTGTGAGTATCAGGAAGTGAATTCATTCATTCATTGGATTTTCTGTTTGCTTTGACATATCCTTAGAGCTTTAGACTTATTTCACTGTGGATTTCAGTCCATTGTATTTTGACTTGTTTACATTTTTAAACTGAATAGTAATTCTCTTGTAGGTTTGCTACACAAATAAACTTAGTTGTGGATAAAAATTAAAGTTCTTTATTTGCATCATAAGTGTAATTAAGTGCATTTAGTAAATTTCTTTTACTCTTGTGTATCCAGAAGTTTGTGTGTTGCAGAAGAACTGTGAGAAGCAGGCAAAGATTTCTTTGGCTCAGTCTATCTTTTGCTAAATGAGGAAATAGTTACATTGAGTTTCTTTTTCTAATTATCACGTTTTCTAGGTTAAAAGCATTTAAAATACATTTTACTAACCCAAACTGGGGTAGAAGAAAGATAATAGATCCGGACCTGGATTGATAGCATATTAAACCAAGAATAAAATATATTTAGACAGATATTTACAGTTTCTCTGTTCTGTTCACCAAACAATGATTATTTGGTTGAAATAAAGTTCCAAACATTTAGCATCATCCATAATGTCGGTTATTATGAGCATACAAACCCGCTCTTCATAATATCTAGAATTCTCAAATTTGAGGAGCTTGTAGAATTTAAAATGGCTCAATTTATGTTCAAAGTATCTAAAAAGTTGTTACCTGAGTACATACAGAGCACGTTTTCTGAAAGAGAAGGGGGGTATAACTTAAGGGGTCACTCAAACTTCAAGATCCGCAATTTTAGAACAACAAGAAAGAGCTTCTGTATTTCAATTAAAGGTGTAAAGTTATGGAACAAGTTACATGAAGATTTAAAACAAAGCAATAGCTTAATACAATTCAAAAGAAAGTACAAGGAGGTAATTTTCAATAGATACACATATGGGTGACAGAAAGCAATAAGGTGTGTATTGCAGATAACAACTTGGTGTAAGGGTTTAGAAAGACAAACCAGCAAAAAATAGGAAAATGTATGGGTAAATATTAGTAACTGTTACTTCTGACTGCCATTTTGATTTTGATTTTGATTTTTTTAATGACAGTAGGACTCTAAAGTTTCAAGTGTTTAGGGGGTAGGAGTTTATAAGTTCTCACTTCTTCCTACCCCATTTTGAGCATGATATGTTAACTGAAACAAAAAATCTGTATTTCCTCTTCTTTTTTATGCACTTCTTGTTACTGTGCACTATTTTATTTTTATATTTGTATCATGTTCGAATAAATTTCATTTCATTTCATTTCATTTCATTAGCGACATCAGTAATTACTGGGGAATTAAACTGAGACTTACGTAATGCTGCTGTTGATTAAAAATATAAACATTAATCAGACATAACAGGTGATAGCTAAACTACCACCTGTTATGTGGTTAACACTTTATCACACTTTGGGAGTTATTAGCATGAGATAACCTCAAAACTATTTTATCATCTCGTGTGGCAAGATTATTGCTGTGTTTGTCAGCATGATCACAGTAAATGTCTCGCGTTTTTCAGTTCGTCTTTCGGGGAGGAAACTTCTCTATTAACAGACTGAGATGGAAAAGTACAGACAAAATTTCCTTGAAGAAATGTCCTGACTTTGGATGTTCCTTACTGATTGCATTTTATGTTTTTAAACACAAAAAACTAAGCTCTTCTGTTAATTTTTTATTGTGTTCCAACAAATATAAATAGCTGTTGGTTCTCCTGCTTGATTTAGAGCACTTGACAAAACCAGATAGTAGTGTGTGCTTTGCTTATTATCCCAAGTCTATATTACGCATACGAAATGCCTTGTTTTGTATGAACAAGACATTGTATAAATTTTGTGTCTGTGTTAAGTTGTAAAGCATTTTGCTTAATCTTGTAAAGTTAATTGCCCAATTAGTATATTGCTTTCAGTGTTTATAATCGTCTTTATAGCTACTGAGTGGGTTTACAGGTAAAAGGTCACAGAGGTACAGCTGCAATCAAACACAAATGGCACAAACAGGTGAGAAATTAGTTCAGGGTCAGCAGGTTGTATTAATTTCACAACCAAGGCAGATCTTAATGCATTATCTAGTCTTATCCTTGGGACTTTAAGTTTCACTAGTCACTTTGGTTTTCAGTTTTACATTATTTTGCATTTTAAATTTTCAGCTATTTACATTTCTAGTTACTTTGTGTTTTGTCATCTTCTGTTTGTGTCTTTTTCACTTATATCTATTTTTTTCTGTGTTAATCATTTTCAGTTATACAGTATTCACACTGTGGCTTTGCAGAGGCCTCTCCAATTCAAGCTCTTCTCCAATTCAAGCTCCTTTCACAGCTGTTCCACAATTAGTCATCAGACTTGCCTGTTCCTTGTCCCTGTATGAACCTCTTCTCAAAATTTATTGTCCTAGTAATTACGACAACTTTTTATCCCTCTGCTGCCGTCAAAGTCTTTTTAGGGTTCTTCCCTGTTGGTTTGTATCACCTCTTGTTTTATTTTTGTAATTTCATCTTTAAATTTACCTCAATAGATCAATTTAATTTAATGAGCTTCCAGAATGATTGTGCACAAATCATCTAATCCACAGTATTTTATTTTTGGCAAAAGTTAATCACCGCAATGCAGATGGAGGTTCAGATATATGGTAATCCCCACCACCAGATGATTTATTCACTCATGTATTAAGCCTGAAGCCCTTCTAAGCAGAAACAATGTTTGTTGTTGAAATTCAAAATGGAGATGTTGGCAGGTTTTCTCTTAACGCGTCCATGTCAATTACAGTAAACAGAGCGGTTTTTGCATCTTTATTTAGTTTGAAGGGTTGGAGTCACAACTAGTAGCTTGGAAATCCATGCGTGATAGTACAGACCAGTCAGACAACTTATTTTAAACTGATACTATGCAAAGGTATCAGGTAAAAGTATTGTGCGAAGGTGAATAAATATGTGTGTTCCAGGATCCGGTTTGACAATTGCACCTTATGCAATCAACTGTGTCAAAGATGCAGTCTAAATTAAAAAGAAAAAAGAAAAAAAAAAGATAACAGCCATAAAACAAGATGTCGTCAGTCTTATGTTACTTAGAACTGAGGCTACTTAGATTTATTAACCAGGAGAGGTCCCATTTAAGTTTCAAGATTTATATATCTATATAAATATATATATTTATATATATATAGTTATATATGTATATATATATATATAAACAAGAATTTAGATTGAGTTAAAGAAAAATAAATATCAAAATGTAATTTTGAGAATTTAAAGAAAAGTTGTCTGTGACATCATAACAACATGAACCTTGAAGCTACTTACGGACAAAGCTTGAAATAATGAGGGCCACTCATACCAGAACATGTATGTCTGTTCTTGTGACACAAATTGTCATATAGTCAGATCACACAAAATAGTTTAAAAAGTTCAAGAAAAACCCAGACACCTTCAAGGCAGAAGCTAGTGTTAACCTGGATGCTTATGGGACGTCAGTGTCACTTTCCACAGTAAAGTGAATTGTAGCCTGCAAAGCCATTTGTAAGGATTTTGGATTCGGGGAAAGCCTCTTTCCACAGATGGCGGAAACATGAACCTGTCGGGAACCTTCCAGGAATAGGCGAGCCTTGCAAAATGACTCCAAGAACACATCAACACTTCCTCTAGAAGGTCACAAACAAACCCAGAGCAACATCTGTAGTAAGACAGCTACCTCAGTCAGTGTTCAAGAATCAACATTTAGAAAGAGACTGGGGCAAAATCACATCCACAGGGGAGTTCAAAAGTAAAAACCACTGCAGACTGAAAAGTGTAATCTTACACTTCCAAAAAATCTTTTTAATATTTTACTTTTGAGAAACTATTCTCTGTAGTGATGAAACAAAATCTAAACTTAACTTAATAAATCGGAGTATGTTGTAAATACTTAATTCCCAAAGCTTAATTTTTTAACAAGAAACTACTGTGAATAAGAACATTCAACTCACTCATGGTGCAGTTTGATGTATGCAAATATAAATGCCAAAAATGAGCTAACAATAGCTCATCTATATATATAAGATAGCAAAGACATCATAACATTATAAATTATATGCAAATAAGCTATAATTTATAATTAAAAATCAGATTTACAGATTTTTCCATGGTCACCAATGGTCTTAACCTGATCTGAAGTGTCATTCTGAGCAAATTTCTTTTTTCTACCTACAACACGAATAGCAGCATTATTTTTGTTAACCTACTTAAGTTAAAGAAACTTGGTGTCATCAGAGCACATTTTTTCACACAAAAATCAGTTGAAAAAAGTTTAAAACTTTCTCTTCGGTTTGCAGACAATCGAGTAATGTCTTGTCGTGTAACAAACATTAAGCATTGAGCCTTTTACAATCTAAATTCCTCACCACTTTCAACTTTTTTGCATGGATTCAACTTATACAAGTTAATATATTACTTTTTTTTAAGATGGGTTTAAAAAAAAGTTTAATACTTTCTTTGTTTTATCTTCTTAGATGAGTATATTTATCCTGTGTATTTTCTTTTTTAATCTACGTATTATTTAATCACTGACTACATCCTCACATTCTAAGTTCATTCTTTGTGAGCCCAGACATTTTCGACAAAAACAAGTACAGAATGTTTTTTGAACTGCAGTGGCCCCATCTACAGGCTTAAACCTGAACATGCAGATTATTTTCTGTGCAAGGATGTACTGTCAATCTATTATATAACTAGATAAGTCTTCCATCAAGTCTTAATATGTAAGACGTAATGCATCATGTTCAGCAAATTTTGGTTTAAATAATGAAAAGGGATTTTGCCATCCGTTCGCAGAAAAGACTCACAGTCATATAAAATTCTAAACAACAGAAGCTGTAATGAAGCAATAATAGCCAGTGAGACAATTGTATTCTAAGTTGTTGTTTTCTCAATTTAGGTTCCATTGCTCTTTCTAGATCAAATTAAATCTCACATTTTCTCAACATGTGCCAGGATGATAGTTTTGAAAAGTAAAAAACTGGACAGCTTGGATGAACAATCATTAGACTTTTTGCGTGTTAAATAATAGAACAATATCATATATGCTTATTGAAACTAAGAATTGATCATTAATATCTACATCTAACAAACTCTAATACTGTCAGCAGTTTTCTTTTTCTTTTTTTTTTTAAGTTCCGGGTCTGAGTCTGATTTAATTTAAAGAAGGACTAGAAACAAGAATATATTTGTTTTTCCATCTATCCAATTTTCTCCTCTGATTAGAAAACCTTTTGACACTATCCAGCTCCACAACAGGTATTTCAATAACATGTCAGTGGCAAGTGCCTATGTAGAACCGAGAGGAAAAATCCACAAAGTAGGCAGATGTCTTAAACCACCTCAGCAGACTCTTTTGATGCAGTGGAGCAGTAGCTCAAATTTGACCTTACACATCTTCTCACCTGATTTCTAGGAAGGAACTAAGCACCCTATGAAGACCGTTGACTTCTGCTACTTCTTCAAATTAAATATATTTAGTGGAAGAGGGGGCAGCAATGGGTTTTCTGAAAAGAAATCCCTAGACACAATCAACAACAAAATCAAACATAAAACGTATAAAATAAGTAGAAACTGAAAAATCAATACCTTTTAGTTCTCTGGAACTAAAAGGTATTGATTCACTGACTGTTAATAAGTTAATGTTGGAGGTGATTAATTTATAATTCCAGGAAAAATATGGATTTTTGTTTCTAGTTGCTTGCATATGACACAGATTTAACAGTTACACCCAATATAACCGTAATATGTATTTAATAGTTAAGGTATTACTGTTTATGGGACTATAGTAATTCATTTACAAATTCCAGATTAGTTTTTTTTTTTTCAAATTGCTTATATCCAATACAAAGTTATTAGTTATTTTTACATAGTTTTGCTTAGTTGACATACTATGTCTTTTAAGCATTGTTTGCAGGTCAACATATCAAACACTGTATAAAATCGCAAACAAACAATGAGATTCAATTAGCTAATGCATGCATGAGCATTCCTATTTGATTAATAAATAATATGCACACTGATGAAAGGAGGTATCATGAAACTGGTCAGAGCTGCTAAGAATCTATAATTTGTTTTTATTAGCTATTTATTATGGACTGCATAGTGGCGCAGTTGGTAGCATGGTTGTCTTGAAGCGATATAATCCTTGGTTCCAATCCTGGCCTGAGTTCTTTCTGCATTGAGTTTGCATGTTCTCCCTGTGCATGTATGGGTCCTCTCCGGTTTGTCTGGCTTCTTCCCACAGTCCATAAACATGCCTTTAGGTTAAATGTTCTTTCTAAATTGCATGTGTGTGGTTGCGTCTCTGTGTTGCTCTGTGATTAATTGGTGACTGTACCCCATAAGGATAAGCAGATGCACTGTGTGGATTATAATACCTCTCATTTGTAAACTAAAATCATTGCTATAAGTATCAGTCAATCAACAATTGGTAATTAGTAACACAGCATCCTTTAGACACAAGATCAACAGAAAGCACTTTGCATCAAAATGTATTTTATCTCAAGTAGAAGTAAAAAGTAAAAAAAACAACAACTATATATATATAGATATATATATATATAGAGAGAGAGAGAGAGAGAGAGCGAGAGAGAGAGAGTCTTTCTGATTATATATATAATATATGTAATTTTCTGTTTATTCTTCGAAATAAGCATTGTTTGCAGGTCAACAAACAATATATATACAGCTTCTAGAAAATTCTGGTATTTCAAAGAATAAAAATAGAAAATTGAATGAATGAATGAATGAATGAATGAATGAATGAAAAATAACAAATCCAGAAAAGCAATGTACACATGTTTTCAAGTCAAATTTTTTCACAACATAAAGCTACTGGTATTAATAAGCTGCCATACACATTAGAACGGTGTAAAGTTCTGCCAGTGGCAATATATTAATTTGACAGTCTAAGTGACATTACAGGCTCAAAACACAATATTAGAACAATAAATAAAGTTTGGGGAAAAAAATAAGTCTCACTTTACCATAAATTGTGTAGTTGTATGCTGGTTAGTCATTTTATGTTTGTTTAAAGATCCTTGTTTTACATTCAGCAAAGTACCTATACAAGTGTTTTAGAGTCACCAAAAAATGTACTCAAGAGTGGGACTTAAAATTATTAGTAATTAAGTAGAAATAAAGGAATAAAAAGTATGGTTTAGCAAAACTACTCATATAAGTACATTTGTTTCAAAAAGCTTCTCAAGTAAATACATACTTACTACCTCTGGGAAAGACATACAGAAATGCATAGATAATAAAGATGACGAGGACTGAGGAAACACTTTTTTGATGAGAAGGAGGAGACATAAAAATTAGGAGCATATAGATTCAATAATCCAGAAAGACAAATAAATTTCCATAGACAAAGAAAAGACTTTTGTCAAAAAACAACACTGTGTGAACAAACATTTATAAATGTATTTATTAATTGTTGTGTAAAATTATTAGCTTACATAAATATACAGGAACCCATTTTAAAATCATTTATGATAGATGTACACTCTTAATATTTTTGTTGCACACTGCTGTGTAAAATTTTATGACGAAATTTCTGACGATTAGGTGAGCGCTTTGTCAACATGGCACATCCTGGAACATACCAACGTTGGAGGGGTGGCAGGTTTGTGATAACCTATTTCTGCCTCTGTTTTTAAGGCCACAGTAATTCCAGTTGGTCTTGTTTTTGCTATGTTATGTACTGTAAAATATGAATATTTGGTTTACAATAGAAGCTAGAACATAAATAGTTACTTTATTGATAATAATATTCTTACGTCACCCCCAGTTGTCAGTGTGAAAGAGGGAGCAGTACGGGCCGCGGTCCGTTCAGGATCAGCTGAACAGTTGGAGGATCACCGCCCCGCTATGACTACCAACCACCTTGGTTCTCCACGGATGGTTAACCCCACAGATAACAATCCTCTTTGAGTTGGGTTTGGAGGATGAGTCCGTCAAAAACGAGATTTCCGGTCCTGCTCTAAAGCCTCCTGTGGTTTTTCTCTCAGTTGTCGGTGAGTCATGATGCACCTGATTGCTCCTGCGTTTGTTTACGGCGCTGGCTGTTAGCAGTAAGCAGCGTGTGTTGTAGCTAGAAAGCTGCCATTTCTTTTTTTTTTTTTTTCAGAAACAAAGAAACTGGCTTACATTCAGTGTGCCTTCCCAACTTTAATCAGTAGCACAAGCTAGCTCTATGCAAAAAGAATTTGACTACTAATCTCTTCCTAGTCTTTGCTCAGTGCTTGTGAAATGTTACATAATAGCATCCTTCATTGATTGTACAGTACTCTCTGGCCAGCTGTTATTTGGCTGCATCCGCCAGCACTTTAAGCCTGCTGTAGTTGTGGTGTCAGTCAGGTGACACGGCTGCTCGGCGTCCACCCTCAAAGCACACAGTCCAATGCCTCACACCTGCATCAACAGCACCTTGCACAAGTATACCCGATGGCAATCATGGCACTAAATTCAAAGGCATAAGAACTTCTGCTCTTGACACCACTTTGTTAAAAATGTAAATTCTGTTGCGACACCTCCAGGCGCTGCAACCATCTTCTGATGTCTATTTATTTCTCGTTTTGTACTATTTATTTCTTTATCTTTGTATATTATGAATATACACATAACCTGCATCTTAACTCGAGTCGAGCAAATCTCAATCTCGTTGTAATCTGTTGATGACAATGACAATAAATCTTATCTTATCTTATTCTCATTTCACATTTTTTCCAACTTTACATCCACATGTAAACAATGTTGAGATGTTATGTGACAGGACAAGCAGTATACAGTTGTGCAGCGGTAGGAAAAGGATACCGTTTTAAATACGAGAAAAAAATCTGAAAATTGTAGTAGTCACTTTTTTTTTTAGCCCCCTTGAGTTGATGTTGTTGTGATGCCACTTTTTGCTGCAAACATCTAGAGGGTGAAAATGTTCTCATCTGTATTTTTTGCAAGTTCAGGGGTTATGCTTAGCCTCCATCCCAGTTTCCTGTCTTCTGACATGATGTCTTTCAGAATTACCCTGTGTGTAGCTCCATTCTCACTGCATTATAGTGCTAGCACCATTTTTGTGCCATTTTGGTGGTGTGTTAAATGATATGCATTGCTAGTTTTATGCGTGTAGACAATGAAGTACTATTTTAGTATCATCTTCATATGTTTGCTGTTTCCCCTACATGACTTTTAGTGATTTGCTAATGGGACTTCCTTGGGCTTTCTGTTAATAATGGCTTTCTTTCACTCACCTGCATTTTATAGAATGCATAATTTCTTTCCTATCCATCAGGTTATCCCACTTGAGCTGTGGATCACTGTAGTTCCTGCTGGCTAGTTCTATGAATTCTGCTCTCCAGCCAGTTTAGGTGGACAGCTGAGTGTTGATAGGTTTGTAGTTGTACTGTTTCTAGATGAAGTATCAAACAGATTCTGTGGAATGTACAAATCCTGACCTAATTGCTTAAAAACCTGACTTCCTAACTTCTTCTTCACAAAGATCTCTATGACTAGTCTGGTGAATTTATAGTCTTCATATTTCTGTTCATTTACTAATGTCCTCTCAGCTCATGCATTCTGAAATTACATAAGACACATTCTGTTTGTTAATTAGGTACCTTCTGAAAGCAATTGATTGGACTTAGACTTAGACTTAGACTTGTACTTTATTGATCCCTTGGGAAGACTCCCTCAGGAAATTGAAGTTACCAGCAGCTCCCAGGCAAAAAACAAAGATAACACACAGTAAGTAAAGTGCAAAAGAATACAAAATACAAATTAAATACTGAGGTACACACCATATGTGAGTAACCAAAACCTTAAATTATGCAAGAAAAACCTTAAATTATGTAAGAAACAAGGAATAAGAATATAGAATATAAGTAAATATAAATACAACACAAAAAATATATATATATAAGAATTTGGTGTAACTTGATGTTACTTGTGAGTATTAGAAGGGTGAATATAAATATGCGCCATAATTTTCCAAGTTTTCGTCTGTGTAAAAACAAGCAAACAAAAACTGAAAGCCATATATCCTTTTTCTACTTCACTGCCATGTAATACTTTGTTCTGCTCTGTCACAGTAAATCTTAACAAAACACACTGGGCTTTAATATCAATATTTGTACAATGCAACGTAGAAGGGATTGGTTTCAAGTCAGTTCTGCTGTTACATCCAGTAAGGGAAGTGAGAATGTACATCTTGTTCCGCCAAGGCTAAAACCATTTGCTTATCAAGCTGTCACCTGTGAATAAGCATTTTCCCCATGTGTGCTGCTCATTTTCTGAAGAATAAAAACTAGAAGCATTGTGATCAAAACTATGTGACGACAAGTAAGGGATTATTCACATCTCTGCTCTTACGTCAAGCACTTTTGTGTATCTGGAACTGTTGAGTAAAACATAGAAACATGAAGTGCTTGAATACCAGATTGTGTCAGTTGGAAGATACGCCTAATCACTTACATTATCTGTTTGCTCTTTTCTTTGAAGCAATGACAGACCTTCACATGTAATAGAAAGGTCAACCTAACACAAGAGGTGGAAAGCTAAGCTAACCAAAGTGGAATAGACAGTTTTCTAAGCTTGCATCCACTTTTACAAGCCCCAAACATTGAGCTTCGTCTTTAGATTGTCCCCTTGTATATTAACACACTCAAATGGGATTGTTAATATACACACTTAATATACACACTTAAATAAGTTGCTGCTGATTTGCCATAAATATGTCATTCACAAACCCCAGATTCACTCCAGTTCACATTTTCACATTTTAAATGTCTCTGCTTGAGTATAATGTTCATTACCTATGCATTTAATGTCATTGCCAGTTTGTTTTTGTTTTATTGACTTACTTCTTACCTAAGCAATAGTGGAAAACCTCTTGGGTGTCATAGAGGACAGCTATGCTGATGTCAAAGTGTCCTTTTGACATAGGGCAACGTTTCTCCACATACAGAGCATGGATCTTTAGATGAGGTTAAAATTCACCCCAGACTTTAGGTGTCGCATTATTCTAATTCAATCTCAGGCTATATATAATTTCATGTAACTGTATATTATTTTCTTATTACACACCCTTTCTTTTGATTGTGGTTATGATTCTTGTTTGTGGGCATTGACTCTTAAGAAATATTACAGGCTAAAGACCCCTGTAAAGTCAGGGGTTGTTATAACATTCTCACAATACGATATCTGGTGTAAAAAATCGGTATTGTGATTCTATAGTATTCAAACATGATTTAAGAAAGATAAAAACCGTAAAACATTATTACAGAAAATGACCAGCAGCCAAGCAAGTCTCATATCTGAGAGAGAAAGCGTTGCATTATTTTTACATGTAAATAACTGTTGTGTTAATCAGATATTTTTCATTGATTATGATTTGGTTACTCAGCACTTCATTACCGTTCTGCTCAGCTTTATCCTGACCATGTGCTGTTCTTCCTCTCAGCTGTAAAGCCTTCGGACTCCAGATGTCTGTGTCTCTTTAATCCTACCACCCTGATCCCTAATAAAATACACTCCTTAAATGCACAGTTAAGCTTATATGCTGCATTGTTTATGTGGATGTAGATACTAATACTGATCAGCCCACAGAGGACGACTAGTTGGAGATTTCAGTACATCATCAATGAGCTTCTTATTGTAATTTAGAGGTATTGTTGTGGTTGTGCAGCCTGTAAATATGCCACAGTTCTCAGCTGAATATGTAAGTATTTCCTTTAAAATATGAGGAAGACTGAAAGATGCCGGGCATGCAAATGAAAAAGTCTGGTCTTGTTTTTTGCCTGGCAAGTATTTTTCTGAATGTTTGCCTCTCAGTTTATGTTAGAATTCCTTTATCCTGGGACTGACTGACGGGTCAGTCCGCCATCCAGCAACCGGTCATGAATACGTGCCTTTATGTCCGCTGCCTCAGAGCTAATTAGCTCATTTTATTTGTATTGAACAAGCCTTGCAGACAGAGGGCAATCAGGCAGGTTTCAGACAGGCGGGTTATGTCGCTGACTTTCTGTCTCCTGCCTTATCTGCCCTCAGATGTATTCTAAGAACATGGTGTGATCAAAACGGTGCAACATGGATCCTGAGGAGCTCAAGCTGCAGAATGACTACCGATACCGTAACTACACGGCGGTCATTGAGAAGGCGCTGCGAAACTTTGAGTCGTCCAGTGAGTGGGCGGATCTCATCTCGTCCCTGGGAAAGCTCAATAAGGTGCAGTATGGTACAC
This sequence comes from Xiphophorus couchianus, assembly GCF_001444195.1. Lineage (NCBI taxonomy): Eukaryota > Metazoa > Chordata > Actinopteri > Cyprinodontiformes > Poeciliidae > Xiphophorus > Xiphophorus couchianus. The sequence goes on along the minus strand of NC_040234.1, from coordinate 13,755,334 downwards.
GTGGATCCATTACTCTGAATTTTAATGGGTCCATTTTGTTGCACTAACTCAGAAGTTATTGGTTCCTCTTTGGTGTTTTGCTTAGATCTGTTTCAGTTCTGTGAGGTCATGGATGAGGTTTGCTTTTGTGTTGTCACATCCTCTTTTTGTTTATAAGTCTTTGTATGATTTCTTATGAAGAATAAAGGTGCCCTTGTGTTTTTTTTCTTTTTCTTGTTCACCAAATATTGACTTTGGAGTGTCCCTGTGTGTTCAAGCTAAAAAAAAACACACACACACAAGGAAAAGAGATGTTCACCCTTTTAAATAAAATTTACATTAAGTCAAAAATTTGTTACGTGTATATTTCTGACTCATTGTGGAGTTTTTGGTGAAATTCGTACTCTGTTTTTACGGTTTCTTTTTTTTCCCCAGGCCCTGCAGAGTAACCTTCGCTATTCGCTCTTGCCCAAAAGGCTGATCATAGGGAAGCGTCTAGCCCAGTGTCTGCACCCGGCTCTGCCCAGCGGCGTTCACCTCAAGGCTCTGGAGACATACGAGGTCATCTTCAAAATCATTGGCACAAAATGGCTGGCCAAGGATCTGTTTATTTACAGGTAACAGAACCGGATAAAATTATCTTCAGCAAGAAGAATCAAGGCCTTGCTATGAACCGCTCTCACTCTGACTTATTTCATGCATTTTGTTTTTTTTTGTTTTTCAGTTCCGGGTTGTTCCCGCTGCTGGGTCATGCAGCCATGGCAGTTAAGCCTGTTCTGCTGACGCTGTATGAGTGTTACTATCTCCCACTGCAGAGAGCTTTGCTTCCCAGTCTGCAAGCTTTCATAACTGGACTCTTACCTGGTCTGGAAGAAGGACTGGAGGTCTACGACAGGTCCATAAGAACACTTTTTAATTTTTTCCTCCTCTAAAATTAAAAAAATGGATCAAACAAATAAATTCCATCTGCCCATCCTACCAACACTACTGAATAAGAAGTCAAGATTATTTCTGGTTAAGGCGGAGACTGACCCCTGATGCTTCTGTTAGAGGCCAGTAGAAACGGAAACCCTTCTATTCAAGGCAATGGACATACCAGTTTCACAATCTAAAATCATCTTCATACCACAAAGGGTTATTCACTGAATGCAACACAAACTTCCTCTTAATTTCTTAAAGAAATGATTCCTAATGATAAAGCATGATAAAGTTGCATTGATTTTGATATTTTGTGCTACTTTTACTCGTATTGAAAGATAAGAGAAAAATGAGGCTTATAGAAACTAAACTATGCATTTTCTACGCTGCTTTAGTTCCTGAATTATGGAAATCCCTCAGAATTGCATTCATCCTTTTTAGTAGTAATATAGTCACATTCTATTGTTTACGGTCTCTGCCTCTGTTCAGGACTGATGCTCTGCTGGTCAAGCTGTCGCTGTTGGTGGGTCAGCAGGTTTTCTACGGAGCCCTGTGGGGAAGCATGCTGGTCACCCCGATGGTGCGGCTGCCCGCTTCAGTCTTTGTGGTCACACATTTTGATCGCATGGTCCCGCTAAGTCAGCAGATCTACATGTTGGGCTACGGCCATCACGCAGTGGTGAGTGTCCACGTTTGTCCTCTTTCAGTGGATGTTTGATTCCCTGACAGTCCCGGTTTAAGTTTTATGTTTCTCTGTGCTTTTCCAGATAAAGTCAGTCTGTCTTTCTCTGCAAGATTCAAATGTGTTGGTGCAGAGGAACATGCTTGAAGTCCTCCTCTACTTTTTCCCCTTTGCAACATGTCTGGTAGGTAAAAATGTTGGTCACCAAAGTGAATCTCCTTTGTTCCTATGTGTGTATGTGTTACAAATATACCTAAATCTATATTTTTTTCTTCATTCAGAGAAATGTTTTGTTTCTGTTCATTGGTTTTATCTTAATAGGGAAGTACTTCTGCCATTTTATTGATTTACATCTGTTAGCCTTTATAGAGGTGCTCTTTCTGTCTACGGATAAGTTAATCAGGAACACTTCACCTTTAGCACCTGGGTGACTCTTCATCCATCCATGGTTTCATTTCCAGGATGAATTTTCAGTTGTTCTCTATTTTAAAAATCCTTTAAAACATTTGCTGTCACACTGTTTACCCTAAACCTAAATGTACATTTATTAGTAGCTAAATTGGGTTTGTTGAATTAAAGCAAATTAAAATAACTTCACGTATGAAGTAATGAGTTAAAAACAGCTCCTCACTATGGGAACCGAGAATGGTGTTTCTACATGTTTTTTTCAATACTCAAGGTTGAGCATCATGGCCTCTGACCTAGAGGAACTGATTCTAATATCTTCTTCTTGAATCCTGCTGAATCAAGTAGCATACTCAGTTCTCTTTATGTATTATGGATATGCTTTTAATAAAAGCCACAGATTTCAACATATGTCTGGGTCTTTTCCAATGAAAATGATAATTATACCTCCAGAAATCCTTTACTGCTCCCCAGCTAACTCTGTATGTTGTTGGTTTAGGACCCAGCAGAGCCCAGTGTGACTCTGAGTGCTGAAGACATGATCACTGTGGCGTCTGCAGCTTTACTCACTCTGCTCAGGAGAGACATGTCCCTCAACAGACGTCTCTACGCCTGGCTCCTAGGTCCGCAAGCTAAGGATATAAATTAGTAATGAATCGGATTGCTGTTTGGCAAAGGAAAATATTTTATTTGTTCTCATTGACGTTTGTATTCCTGTGTTTGTTTCTTCAGGCACCGACATTAAAGGAGGGATGGTGGCGCCACATCCCACGCTCTCCACCACCGTGGAGGAGCACACCGCATTCTACTTCAACACTTACTCAAAAGATTATCTTGTGAAGGTTTGATTTATTTGGTAAACATATAAGATGTAATGTAAGACCAAGGCTCCTGACTTTTGTAAGGCTAAATGTATGACTGGTAAAGGAAAAACGAATGAATTCTCTATCCTAAGTTGACCAAAACTAATTTCAAAGCACATGTTGTGTTAAACGTATTTTAAAAACAGCAACATTTAAATATTGTTTTCCATGATCAGGTACAATATTTCAAAGTATATTATCTAGATGAACCCTTAACAATTGTTTCTCCTGATCTCATTTGTTCAGAACTATTTTACAGTACAAAAATATTAAATAAAATAAACCAGAATACATCAGTAGATTTATTGTGGTTTCTGTTTTCAGGCTCTGATTGACATCCTCAAACAGATGGAGGTGGACAGCGACCCAGAAAGCGTCATCTCGTACCTCAGACCCTTTCGCATCATCATCAGTCTGCTCGATAAACCCGAGATAGGTACGGAGCCGAGCAGAAGCGCCTTATTATGCTAAATGGTTTCCAACCTGTTTCGCTGACATGGCTTTTTTTTGTGCTCAGGTCCAGCTGTCTTGAGCTGCGTGTTTTTGGAGGTGGTCCGAGCTTTCCAGCGCTACTGTCTGGAGATGATTGGAGAGGAAAACACCCCGAAGTCGGGAAGCTCAGCCAACCAGCTGGCTTGGTGAGAAAAATGAACAATGAAATTAACATGCTTCCTTTTAAGAATGAAATTATAGTTTTTGTAGCATGATTATGAAAAGAGATTTTCTTTCCTGTCTTCATTTAACAGTAAAGTAAAAGAGAACAAGAATGCATCAGATATCATAAAGACAGTGAACATGCTTGTGAGCTCCCTGAACAGCGAATATCTTTGGGAGTACATGACTCAGCGCTTTTGCACATCTCTCAGGTTTGTCAGTCACACTAAATCTTTCTTTGCAATCAGAATTCCTTCACTGTAAGCAAAAAAAATACATATAAACATTTATATTTTCAATTCAGTTTCAGTTAGGGAGCATGTTTGTATAGCTCAAATTCACAACACATGTTGTCTCGAGGCAAAAGTCAAGTCAGACCAATCGTTCAGACAGATTAAAAGTCAAGTATGTGGACAGTGTCTAAGAAATGCTGTGTTTGGAGAAACAAGTGTTTGAGTTGCACCATAACAAAATATTTATAAATTCTTAGCTCTTCATTGTATTTTCTTTTTTTTTTTTTGTTCTGTTTTAAAGTTAAACAAAGAGGTGGTAATGTTTTAATGTATTTATGCACAGTATGAATTTAAGTTTCTCTTATCGACACATTGATCTGAATTTGTTCAGAACCTATTGTGATCTGACTCGGTTAATCTGAAATCCTATTCTGTCAGTTTCAGCTTGCGTTTTCCAGTGTGCCTTGTATGCAGAGATTTGACTGAAATATCACAATAACAATATCAAGACACATTTTTCAGTGTGAAAGATTACATTTCTAATAATATTTAGAATTTTACATTTGTATTTTGATAGGAATTGTGTGTTAACTAAAGCATAAAATGAGATCGAGCATGTGTGTCAGGTTGTGTTTTCAGCTTTTAATGTACAGAGAAATAAATCCCAGTTTTGTGTTTTTGTTAAAGTGAAAAAGATGATCCTCCGGAGCAGGACTACGGTCAGACAGCTCCCTCGGTCACGGAAATGTCCAACCTCATCATTTTCCTTCTGGATGTTCTTCCTCTGGTAATTAATACACATTTTCAAGAGTAGCTAAATAAATAAATTTCCAAATTCAGACAAAATTAAAAGCATTTCTCAGTCATTTGCCTCCTCTTTGTTTAATATTTCTTTATTTTTTACACATAAATACTGATCATCTGACTATTTAACGTTCGTAGAAGCTTCTCATGCTGCACCATGTTTGTGTTTTCTCACAGGAGCTCTATGCCGACATCCAGTCACTGTTCCTTCCCGACATGCTGGGCATCATGCTGCAGAGCCTGCACCGTCACATGGACTCAATTTCTCTTGATGACATCACACAGGGGCTGCGAGTGTGCTTCAAGGTCCTGAGTAAGATCCAGATGCCTGTATCTTACATGGATGTTGATGCAGGAGCAAACACAGAGGAAAGGGAGTCGGCTTCACCAGAGGATGAAACCACAAAGGTGAGGATTTTTTTTTTTTTTTTAGTAAGTAAGCACCAATCTAGGGTGTTTTAAAAGCTTATAAAGAATTTCCTATCAAGGATGTACAGAATGAGGGGGAGAAAAATGGAAGCATTAATGGACATCAGGAAGATGAGCGGGAAAGGCAGGATCAAGGAGGTGAAGCCGAGCCTGCAAATGGGGTTTACTCAACTCTGAGGTCGGAAGACAGCGGACTGGGCGTCAGCGCTTCCCCCTCAGAGCAGCAACTGCAGCTGGGAATGCCCACAGAGGCCGAGCGAAACGGAACCTGCAAAGCCGGCGATGGAGTTTGGAGAAGGGGAGGGAGTGTAGAAGCCATGACACAGAGTCTGCAGGATATCCTGGCCTTCATAACCACAAGGTAAACTTCAGAGCCAGATGAAGATGCTTGATAAAATCTATGCAAGTCATCTAAACATTTTTACTCTTCCACCTTGATTTCAGATACCTGTTGGTGCAGGTGGAGGACGTTACAGGTCCGGATCCAGAGCCTCAGCGTGACCAAAGCACCAACTCTGGGGATCAGAAGTCTCTGTTAAGGAGACGTGAAATTAAACACAAACTGTCTGAGCTGTTTACTCCAAACAAACGCAAAGCCAGCGTCTCGCCTGACACTCAGCCCTCGGCATCGCCAACGGAAAAGAAAAAGGAGCGTGGCTCCACACTGTGTTTGGACTGGGCAGCTGGTTACATGCCCCGAGGAAAAGCTGAGATCTCTGAGGCCTGTCGACAGACCTTTGTCGCCACCTGCCACCTGTTGCTGGAGAGCACCACCTTCCCTGTGTACCTGAGCGAGGAGGAGATGCTAGCACTTTACACAGACATGTTTGGAGACTCAGGTCAGCATGTGAACAGAGGCACTGCCTGACAAAATTATGTATATGCCTTGAGTGTTTTTGTTTTGTTTTTATTTTGCATTTGGTGGTGTTAAAATCAAACATTTCAATGCATTTACTTGATATTTTCAGATCAAATCTACACAAAGTAGTGCTTAGTTGTGAAGTAAAAGGTAAAAATAAATGCAAGGCTTCAAAAATCTTTGCAAAATCAACCTGAAAAGTGCTGCAGGCATTTGTATTTTGCCCAGTTTTTGGGGGTTTTTTTTTATAAAATGGCTTTAAACCATCCCGTTGTAGCTCTACCCATTGTGTTCATTGTTGTTCTCATATAATGATGATGCCACCACCAACGAAAATATTGAAAATCCTGTGTCCCTTTGTTCTACCTCTCAGTAATGCACCACTTTGTGTGTGGAATGTGGAAATGTGGAAAACATTAGGCAGTATGAATACTTTTGAAAATTATTGTAAATCAACACTGTTTCAAAATGCTTTGACCCATAAATAAGTGATGAAATATTGCTGTTGTTTTTCTTCCTAATTATTTCAGGCAGTGACGTGGACGGCCTCCCGGTGTGGTTGAGGTCCCTGATGATTCTGTGCTGCATGTCCAGGGATTACAACATTCAGCACACTGCCGTGGCCTCCCTGCTGGAGCTCATCAACCACTCCCAGTCTTTAGCACTGGTCATTGAGGACAAGCACAGGCGCTACCAGAGCTCTGACAACAACCCTCTGAGTGGGCGGCTGCAGATGGTCAGCGTGCCGCCCATCTACCCAGTCCTGCACCGAGCCATAGAGGAAAACACAGACTTCTTTCAGGTCAGATTGTCAAAAGGGGAACTATTGGTGTGACTGTTTGGAGAAGGCCCTAATTAAGGTGTGTGTTTGCTGTAACCCAGAGGTTATCCCAGGTCCTGTGGAGTCAACTGGACACCGAGCAGAGAGAGCAGCACGTTTCCTGTGTGGATCTGTTTTACAGGCTGCATTGTTTGGCTCCCTCAGCTTCCATCTGTGAGGACATCATCTGCCAGGCACTGCTGCACAAAGACAAGGTTCACACAGTTGTTGTGTTTTTTTGTTTTTTTTCCACTGTCCTCTGAATATCATTGATGGCCGAATGGAAAGTCAGAACTAACAGAAGAAGAGTTGCAAATATGATCAGAAAAACTGAAAGTTTGTGTGTTTTTTGCTTCCCAGGCGATCCGTCTGGAAGCTCTGCACCGCTTCACCGTGCTGTGGCACCTGACCCGGGAGACACAGTGCAACAGGACCATGTCTCTGAGTCGATCCTTTGACCGGTCAGTTCACCCGGATTTTGTTCATAAAGCAAAAAATTCAATAAGTACACTAAATTAAAAAATAATATTTCTTATAAGGTTTTAAGTGTTAAAATAAAAACACTTAAGTAGAATAAAACAGCAGATGGGAACAAAAGTCAAGCAGCCACGACAAACAGTTCATTACTGCCTAATCTGCACATATCTGACATATTGGCATGTTACCAATCTAATTAATTTGCGTGTATTTATCTATCTACCTGATTGGTAGAGTTTACCTCTCCACATACACAGATATTCTCTAAATATATGGGAGGATAGTTAGAGAACATTATGGAACAGAACCAGCATCTAAAGACAGAGACAGAAGACGGTTCAGGTTGTGGAGAAGTTTACAGCAAGGTTAGGCTATAAAGTATACTTCAGCAGACAACTTGGGGTTTTGTGCCTTGCATAAAGGCACAATGTCACTTTCAACCTTATCTCACTGAGCCTCTGTTGTGTGCAAAGCTTTAAAAAAATAATGGTGACTCAACTGAGGATGACTGAATAAGCATGCAGCATTTTTCTTTTGCATTTGTATATAATTTAGAAAATCACGCCTAATTTTTCTTCGACTTCACCTTCACTTCTAACTGGTTTTGGTGTATTGCATAAAATCCAAACAACTTGATTAAATCTAAAAAATGTCGCTGTAAATAATTTCTTCGCTCTCAAATCCTCTGTGGTGTTTCAGGTCTTTGTGTGTTGTAGTGGACAGCCTGACCTCGGCTGATGGCTCAATAAGTGCGGCCGCTCAGTGCTGGCTGGTCAGAGCTCTGTCCCTGAACGATGTGATCCGAATCCTGGAGCCCATTCTGCTGCTGCTCCTTCACCCATCCACCCAGCGCTGCTCCATTCAGAGCGTTAAACAGAATCTCACGGCCGGTACGCAAATTCATCTCTGCCTTGGAAGAGTTTCTCTCGATTGAACGTGTGTGTCATTAACTTGATATGCTTGTTGTTTTCAAGGTAACCTGAAGCTGTTAAACAGCAGAAGGAGTTTGATTAAAACCTCTCGGACACCGGCAGACATGGTGGCGTCTGATGTGACAACATTAAGCAGCCTGGATGTTGTGGACCGAGAAGCTCTGTGGGCCGAGTTGGAAAGTGGGCCGGAGCCGGAAAAACCCGAAGAGGCTTTACCCGCGTCAAGGAGCGAGAGTGAGGAGACAGAGGAAGAGGAGGTCAAAGAGGAGGAAGAGGAGGAGGCTGAGAGTGAACACACTGAGTCGGCAGACACCAGCGGCGCCCAAGTTTCCACGGACAACTCCAGTTCCGGTTCTGCTCCGCCCAGCAGTGTCGAGGAGGGGGGTTTGGTGAACGGCCTGCGGAGGGTGGAGTCCGAGCACACGCAGGCGTCCGATTCGCTGTCGAGTGAAGAGGAGGAGGACTTTGAGCTGGAGGCCATGGCCAGGTCTCGCCTGTTGAAGCAGGAGCGAGAGAAAAGAGAAGCCATCAACTCTCTGTTCCGCCATGTTCTGCTGTACCCGGCGGCGGCGGGCGGCTGGCGTCGTCTCCTCCAGGGCCTGGCGCTGCTCGACAGCCTGCTGCGCAGCAGCCCCGAGTGTCACCTAGTGGACGCCCTGTGCTGCACCTCGCTGGACACCAGCTCTGCTGCTCACTTAAACCTGGTCTCCAACCTCCTGCAGCGCCACCAGCAGGCTCAGGATGGAAGGTGCTTTTACGGCTGCCTGCTGTCTCCCACTTCCTCCCCCTCTGGACCCCCGTCGCTGCTTGTTGAACTGCTTGTGTCGCTCTGCCTGCAAATCCTGCGCTCTCACTACCCATCCTACCTGAGTCTGACTCCCCTGGACCTGCAGGGCAACATGGAGGTCCAGGTGAAGAGCGTGACGGTGCTCACTCGGATCGTGAACCAGCTCTGCTTCACAGTACGAGGACAGGGGTGCAGCAAAGCCACTCTGGAATCCATCCACAAACTCCTGACCTGCTGTAAAGTGCAGCAGTATGCCCTGCTTTCACTGTCTGCCTCCATGTACGTCAGCCAGAAGGCGGCGGACAAGGGAGCATCCAAAGGAGCCGAACTGCTGGATGAGGCAGGAGGCCTATCGGAGGAGAGTTTGGTGAATCTGGGTGTGGGAGGAGGACAGGAGCAGTGCCCCTTACAAATAGAGCTACTAAAGTTGCTCCAGGCTCTGATAGTGCTGGAGTACCATGTGTGGCCGGGTGGGGTCGCATCTGCAGTGAACAGCCAGCCTGGAGACCCTCGTGAATCCTCACCGGCCTCCACCCCTCTGGCCCGAGAGTGGCAGACCGCTGTGCTCTTCCAGCAGTCCATCAAAGCAGCGCAGTATGTCCAGAGCCACCCCATCACAGCGCAGGGGATGTTTGTTTCCGCGGCAGCAAGAGCCCTGCAGCCTCAGTACGGCTACGCCATGCACCCCCACTGGGTGTCGCTGCTGTGCTCCTCTCTGCCGTACCTGGGGCGCTCATTGGGGATCATTGTGTCGCCGCTCATCAGTCAGATCTGCAGGAACATGGACGATCTGGTGAAGCTCCACGAACACGAGGGAGGGAAGGCGAACCACAGGTAGCTTAAACGTACAAGCCTGTTTCTACGACTGATGTGCAAATTAAAAGTGTTAAAAACGCTGAATATCTCAATGTTTAGTTGTCATAGCGATATCAGTGTGTGCAATATCAAAAAGGCTGCTTTGATGCAAAATTTTTAAAGTCGGTAAGCTTAGATATACCTGGCCGACTGGATGGAGGCTCACTGCACTGCTGGTTGTAGTGGCCGAGGTGGTAACCATCATGGAGAGCGGTGAAGACGTCATGACGACACAGACACATGAAAGCGCTGGGGAATTACTTCCACTAATTATGGTTTCTGATTTCTGATTTATTGTAAAAACTTCCAATTAAGATTGTTGAGCTTAAATTTCTCTTTGAGTGAAACAATAATTCATAATTCTATTATATATGTGGTCATTTTTCTAATAAAACATTCATAAACTATGTTATTTTGGAACTCTTTCGGTCGAAATGTGTGTTTTGTTTGTAAAATCTGAATTTGTTTAAAAACAAATTAAGGGAATAAATTAGAACATATCCCAATGATCCTTAAAGTTCATGTACAATATATTTTAACATTTAGACTAAAACAGTTGCTCTACAGAATTTTTGTTTTTGCTTGAATTTCCTCTGAAATATTTTATTCATTTTATTTTTTGTCAGCGTTACCGGCAGGAAGGAGAACATCGCTCCGGACTACCCTTTAACTCTGCTTGAAGGCCTGACCACCATCACACATTATTGTTTCCTTGACAACAAAAAGGTATGGCACGCTTGCATCAGCATATCTACCTGCTGTGTGATCTATGATCATTTAATATTGAATTCTTGTACTTTGTCCCCTCTCTGGTCAGTCTCTGGTGGCTTGTGATCCCGTGGATGTCCGTAACGCACGCAACGCCGTGCTGGAGGCGCTGCCGCAAATGCTCAGCAGCATGGCGTTGCTATGGGGCGTTGTCATGAGGGAGGAGTTTCAGAAACGTGCGTCTGACTCTGGCCACAGCAGCAAACATGCTTCTACCTCTGTGTATTTCAAAAGCTCCAAGGTGGGCAAACGCATATTGTTGAGATTCTTGTGCATCGTCTGTTTTCTGACTCTGACTTCATAACATTTTAATTCTAGAACACAATGTGAATTTAATAAATTTTTTAAAATGTGTATTTAATTAGATCTTGCGTCAGCGGATCCTGCAGTTTCTACTCCCCCTAACTGGACATTATGGGGTTCAGCTGATGGCTTCAGTAGGAGTAGTGTGGAGCAACAGGAAGAGCAAAAGGAGACACAAAAACAAAGTAAGACCCTAACTTTGTGGAAAACTAAAGTCTTGCGAAAGTCTCTGACTGACTTTCTGGGTTTCTTTTAGGTTTTACCAGTGGCCAGTGAGGCTCGTCTGGTCATCGTGGAGCTTATAAAATCGCTTCACACCTTAAATATAGAAACTGTCCTGCACTTGGTCAAAGAGGTTGTGAAGAGACCGCATCAGATCAAAGGGGAACAGGTACATAAGCAGATTTTAAAGACTTTTACCGTGGTTGATTTTCAACTTAAAGGTTCTGATTTCTCCCCACCAGAAGGCAACGCTGGTCGATATTCCCATGCTGCAGTTCAGCTATGCCTATGTCCAGAGGTGAAAATGAATCTTGGTATCAAAAAAACAAATTTTCTTCTCTTTTGGCTCATTTTTACAATAATCTGTTGATTTTTTTTTTTTTGTTGAAGCATTTCAGCTGCGGCTCTGCAGGAAAACGTTGCTCCTCTCCTCAGCCTGTTGAGGGAGTCTGTTCAGCTCAACCTTGCGCCACCTGGACATTTCCTCCTGCTGGGGTCAGTTCTCTTCTATTCACACTACATTTTTGAATTTCATCTACCCTTTGGAGGTTTTACAGTAATTCATGAATGATCTCGAGTCTGAATTTTTATCTTTCAGAATCCTAAATGATTTTGTCAACCGCCTCCCAAACCTGGACAGTAAGAAAGACTCTAAAGATCTGCAGGTAAGATCCAACAGTCTTAGTTATTTTCATAGACCTGCAAGCAGCTAGTGCTCTGCTTAGATCATAGGCAGATGAAGGTAAGATGCTTTGTTGATTAAACTTTTGAGCAGGAGGTGACTCAGCGGATCCTGGAGACGGTGGGTGGGATCGCAGGCTCGTCTCTGGAGCAGACCAGCTGGCTCAGCCGAAGCCTTGAGGTCAAAGTTCAGCCACAGGTTTGCGTAGAAGCTGAAGAACCGGATGACACAGAGGTGGACGGGGAACACTGTGGTAATTTTTTTATGCTTCAAACATAATATTATTATGAGTGCAAGCAGGTTATTTGATTTTGAGAGCACTTTTTCCAATCCTGGAGGAAGACCCAAATTGTTACCCTTAGATATTCAAAAATTTACTTGATTGTCAAAAAGATCTCTGGAACCACTGATGAACTTGATATAGCTGTTAAGATTTAAATTTAAAAGAGGCCTATTATTACAAAATTATGGGGCAGTATATGGCAGGATGTGGTTGGTCTTGTGTGACGTAGGTCAGTAAATACTTGCTTCGCCACTGGATGTGAACGTTGTTGAAACTCGCATTCAACTTTTTACTATCAGACACAAACTGTAATCCCCAGATGAAACAAAATTGGTTAGAAGGTTAAGAAAAACCTTTAAAAGCTACCAAGGCTTAAGTCCTTTATAAACTGGAAGCGGGTGGGACATTAGTGTCTCTGTTCATGATAAAGCCAGTTTTGCACCAACGTGGATTGAGAGAGAGAAGCTCCTTCTACTAAATGGACGCCTTCAAGTTTGAGTGAAACTGCTCACATGAACAAACCAAATGCTTTCTGGTCAAACCGGTTTTGGTAACACTTTATTTGACGGGGTGTGCATAATACTGACATGACACTGTCATAAACATTTCGCAATACCTGCCATGAACATAAAGGTGTCATAAAGGAGTCTTTATGAATGTGTTTGTGACTGACAAATAATGACACTTTTAATGCAAAGTTGCTTTAAAAGTTGCATTGAAAGTCCATTCAAAGTACCAACTTTGTATTATTTTGTAAATAATGACCCTTTAATGCAAACTTGGCACTTTTAATGGACTTTCAATGCAACTTTTAAAGCAACTTTGCATTTGTTGCTGCTGAAACAGCAGCAACAAATGCATGCTGCTGAAACTTTTAAAGCAACTTTGCTTTAAAAGTGTCATTATTTACCGAATGACACTTCATGACACCAGTCATAGACATTCATAAAGACTCCTTCATGTTCATGGCAGGTGTTATGTCATGTTTATTACAGTGTCATGTCAGTCTTATGCACATCCCGTCAAATAAAGTGTTACCCAGGCTTTATTCTCCAAGGATTAAGCTAGACTAAGATAGAAATTATTAAAAGCCCAAAGTTTGTAAAACATTTATGTCAATGATATGTGCATGTTAACGTTTGACTGAAGCTTTATATAATATTCACATGTTGATTTTTCCTTTCTTTTTCATCCAGAGTCAGTAACTCAGGCTAATGCCATGGTGTCGTCCTCCGCTCCTTCGGTGTACAGTGTGCAGGCCCTCACATTGCTTGCAGAGGTGGGGTTTTATGTACATAGGATTATCTATTTATATTTTAGGCAAATTGGACTATGGCTTTGCATTTCACTCCGTGCTATTAAAGCATATTGCTGTCTTTTTCTCCTCTTCTAGATCTTGGCGCCCCTTCTGGACATGGTCTACCGTAGCGACGAGAAGGAAAAAGCCGTTCCCCTTATCTCACGTCTCCTGTATTACGTTTTCCCCTACCTCAAGAACCACAGGTAAAAAAAAATAAAAAAACTGAGGGTGAATCACGTTGATGCCTGCAGCCTCACTGTCACTGGGGTCACCTGACTCCTTTATGTCGGGCTCCTGTCCTGTAGTGCCTACAACATGCCCAGCTTTGCAGCAGGCGCCCAGCTGCTGAGTAGCCTGAGTGGGTACGCCTGCACCAAACGGGCCTGGAAGAAGGAGGTGTTTGAGCTCTTCATGGACCCCCTGTTCTTCACCATGGATGCCTCCTGTGCACACAGGTGAGTGTGAGCATATGGTGGAAGCACAAATGATAAAAATGGCTGTATGGAAATTTTTAAGTCCTGAAAAACTCAGTCATGATGTGGAAGTTGAATGAGCTCCACCCATCAGTCTTGTTAAAGTGACGCTGTTTTAAAACTACAGCTGGCAAGCCATATGTAGCAGATTCGTTAATACGTAGAGTTTTTCTGAAGTGATGTGAATACTTCAGATTTTCACATTTAATTCCAATTGTCTATTATGTCTGCAGTTCTAAATCTGCTAATTTATTATTTCATAGTTGGAAATCAATTATTGACCATCTACTGACTCATGAGAAGACCATGTTTAAGGACCTGATGGGTGAGTACCATTGAGAGACTTTCTGAAATTGAGAAAATATTTTTGTCCTCAGAAATATGGTGGGCAGCTGTCCAAACCGCTAACATTGAATTGAATTGATAAAGAAAGAAAATCAATATTCTTGTGGATTTGTAACTTCTTACTTGATGCAAGAAACAAATTGAAACTCTTTGTATTTATCTTGTCTCTGTATTTATTTGCACAACAGCCATGCAGAGCAGCTCCCTGAAGTTGTTCACCAGTGCCGACCAGAAACCCATGCTGCTGAAACGGCAGGCATTTGCAATGTTCAGCGGCGAACTCGACCAGTACCACCTCTACCTTCCACTTATTCAAGGTGGGCTTCTTTTGTTTTAGATATCAGTGTAGGTGTATGTACTTACGTTCAAACTAGAATCAAATAAAGCCAACTTAAAAATTAACTGGTTCCTTTCAGAACGCCTCACAGAGACTTTAAGAATGAACTCAAGCCCTGCGGTCTCAGCCCAGATGTTCCTCATGTTCCGAGTTCTCCTGCTGCGGATCTCATCCCAGCACCTGACGTCGCTCTGGCCTATAATGGTCACAGAACTTGTAAGTTTCCTTCCTGAGAGGGCCATGTATGATCTAAAGAATCGTGGTTATACAAAGATGTTGTCTTTAACTCGTTTTTTTAGATACGGATATTTGCACGTTTAGAGAAATCTCTGCAGCCAGAGAAAGACGTCTCAAAGTGAGTTTTTTTTTATCATTATCTATGTTTCACAAATGCACTAAAGCTTTCATTTTATAAGTCCTGTGTCTTTGTTTCCAACTTAGGTTGACCAAAGTGGTGCGTGGGGCACTTGACAGAAATGGACCAGTAAACTTCTCCAATGCAGAGTTGGACATGTACCTGTCAGCCTGCAAGTTTCTGGACACTTCCTTGGCCTTTCCTCCAGAGAAGATGCCCCTCTTTCAGATGTAGGGAACTGGAAAACATGCTGTCATTGTAACATCAGCGATACGTTTAGTAAAGATATTGGTTTCGAAAGCATCTAATTGATTATCCTGCAGGTATCGTTGGGCATTTGTCCCGGAGGTGGACGTGAGCCGCTACAGTGGTCCAGAAAATGCGCTGATTGAGTTTGAACAGGAATGCACACCACACGTTGTCAGAGTGCTGGAAGGGATACAGGAACGCTATGGGGTGAGTTACAGAGCTGCTCTTTCATTAGCACCTGATTGGATCTTATTCCCAAAACATTTGTGTAAATAAAGTGGAGACTACAATAAATTAAGCATCTGACTATGGAGAGTTGTCTGTAGTCAAATGATGTCTCAACATAAGATTTTTAGATCTGGTTACTTCCACAAACTTCAATTAGACTTAGACTTAGACTGACTTTATTGTCATTTTGCATGCACAGGGTGTATACAGAACGAAATTTTGTTGCATACGGCTCAGGACAATGTTTTGAGCTTTCAATGTTGTGAGGTTACTCCAGAATAAAATAAAATACAGTATAAAATATGAATATAAATATAAATATAAAATATAAAGTGCAGGACTGACAGTAAAAGGAAGTTACTTAGCTCTGTACATGTGCAAGGTATAAAGTGGAGACCAGATTTTAAGTGCAGTCCAGTTAAGAGTTCAGCAGTCTGATAGCAAGTGGGAAAAAGCTGTTTCGGAACCTGGTGGACCTGCACCAAACGCTGCGGAACCTCTTTCCAGAGGGCAGCAGGGAGAACAGTCCATGGTGGGGGTGTGAGGGGTCACTGACGATGTTTCAGCCTCGGGACACGCAGCGCTGGGATGAAATGTCCTGAATGGAGGGAAGGGGGGCCCTGATGATCCTTTCTGCTGTCCGCACCACTCTCCTCACGTTCTTCCAGTCGGAGGCGCTGCAGCTTCCACACCACACAGAGAGGCAGCTGGTCAGAATGCTCTCTATGGTGCTTCTGTAGAACGTCTTGAGGATCGGTGGCAGGTGTGCTCTTCTCATCCTCCGCAGGAAATACAAGCGCTTCTGTGCCCTCTTGGCCAGAGACGTGGTGTTCACAGTCCAGGTGAGGTTGTTAGTGATGTGCACCCCCAGGAATTTGGTGCTGCTGACCACCTCCACAGCCGAGCTGTTGATGAGCAGTGGAGCGTGGCTGGGCCGGTTCTTCCTGAAGTCGACGATCATCTCCTTCGTCTTGTCAACGTTCAGGATCAGGCTGTTGTCTCTGCACCAGTCCACCAGCTGCTCCACCTCCTCTCTGTAGTCCAGGTCGTTGTCGTCTCTGATGAGGCCCACCACCGTTGTGTCGTCCGCAAACTTCACGATGTGGTTGGTGGCGAACCTGGGGACGCAGTCGTGTGTCATCAGAGTGAACAGCAGAGGGCTCAGGACGCAGCCCTGAGGGGAGCCTGTGCTGAGGGTGATGACATCGGAGGTGTGTTGTCCGATCCGGACTGACTGAGGTCTGTCGGTGAGGAAGTCTAGCAGCCAGTTGCGCAGGGGGGTGCTGAAGCCCAGGTGTCCCAGTTTTCCTGCCAGATGCTGTGGGATGATTGTGTTGAACGCTGAGCTGAAGTCCAGGAACAACATCCGCACATGAGTGTTCTTCTCCTCCAGGTGAGCCAGGCTCAGGTGTAGGGCGGAGGAGATAACGTCCTCAGTGGAGCGGTTTCGGCGGTAGGCAAACTGGAACGGGTCGAATGTGGAGGTGAGTCTGGAGACGATGTGTTCTTTTACCAGCCTTTCAAAGCACTTCATCATGATGGGAGTCAGTGCCACAGGCCGGTAATCGTTGAAAGAGGTGACTTGAGGTTTCTTTGGCACCGGAATGATGGAGGCAGTTTTGAGACAGGCTGGCACTGTGGCTTGGTCCAGTGAGGTGTTAAAAATGTCTGTTAGGACACCAGCCAGCTGACCTGCGCATTCCCTGAACACCTGCCTAGGTATGTTGTCGGGACCTGGGGCCTTCCGTGGGTTGACTCTTTTCAGAGTCTTCAACACATCGGCTGTGTCCAGGCAGAGTGCCTCCTCTTCCTGGTGGGGAACAGTTTTCTTTGCCGGAGTACTGTTCAGTGCCTCGAACCTCCCAAAGAAGTTATTGAGTCCATTTAGAAAGTCAGCATCATCTTCACCCACTGGGGGGAGGATGGATTGTAATCTGTGATCGCCTTTATGCCTTGCCACATACTTCTGGTGTTGCTGGTGTCGTGGAAGAACTCCTGTATTTTTCGACTGTGGGTTCGCTTTGCTAACCTGATAGCACGGTTCAAGTTGGCTCTCGCTGTCCTCAGTGCCTCCTTGTCGCCAGACTTGAAGGCTGAGTTCCGTGCTTTTAGCATTTCACGTACCTCCTTAGTCATCCAGGGTTTTTGGTTGGCCCGGGTGATAATGTTCTTAGTGATGCTGACGTCCTCTGTGCACTTGTTGATGTAGGCTGACACAGTCATGGTGTACTCATCGATGTTGATCTGGTCGTTGTAAGTGGCTGCTGCCTTGAACATCTCCCAGTCAGAGCACTCAAAACAGTCCTGAAGTGCCTCCATGGCCCCCTCAGTCCACATTCTCACCTGCTTCACTGTAGGTTTTGTTCTGGTCAGCAGGGGCTTGTATGCAGGAATTAGCATAACAGATAGGTGGTCTGAAGAGCCAAGGTGGGGGCGGGGGGCTGCTCTGAATGCTTCTTTGATGTTGGTGTAGGCCAAGTCTAGAGTATTCACTCCCCTGGTTGGAAAATCCACATATTGGTTGAAGTGAGGGAGAACAGTCTTCATGTTGGCCTGGTTAAAATCCCCAGCAATGATGAAAACGCCCTCTGTGTGTGAGGATTGCAAATCACTGATGGTCCGGTAGAGAACACAGTTTTATTTTAAAGACCAACATAAAGAGTACTGTAGAGATCCACAACTCATCTGGAGATATCTATCAACACGCCAATAACTAATTGAGAATTTCACAAATCTGTTCCTTATGGGAGAATGGCAAATACAAAACCTATGCTGAAAGAAATCCTTAAGAGGTTTCGTCAAAAGTTTGACATTAGCTTTATATGGGACACAGCAAACATGTTGATCACATGAGACCAGTTTGAACTTTTTGGTTTACATGCAAAGAGGCAGAAAACTATGCACATCATCCCCACAGTGAAATCAGCATCATTCTGTGGGGATTTTTTTTATGGAAGCTACTTGGAATTGATGGTGGGATAAATTGAGCTAAATAAAAAGAAATCCTAGAAGAAAACCTGTTGAAGGTTAGGATTCGAGTGGAAGTTCACCTCCCAGCAACACAACAACCCAAACATACATCCAGAGCTACAGTATCCAGAGCTACAGTATACTTTGACTAATCAATCTACTTTGATTAGTCAAAGTAGATCTGTACTTTGACTAATCAAAGTACAGATCTAAAGCCAAGTGAGAATCTGTGGCAAGACTTGCTGTTGGCAGCTTCAGTGAGACTAAGCTTGAGTTTAGAAGCAAGACTTTCATCTGTAAATGCATGAAAATGTGGTTCTACAAAAGTAGTGGCTCAGAGAGACAGAATGTGCATGACACATATTTTTAGGATGATTTTTTTTTTGTTTTATATTATTAATTAATTAATAATAATAATTCATTCGAGGTTTGAAATGACACAAATCTCTCTGTGTCCTGTTTTTTCAGGCACTGAACGGACTGACTGAGGAGTCCTCCACGGATAACTTGGAGTTTCCCCTCCTCACTCAGAGCTCCCTGTCCTCCATCACCCAGCTGCTGCCTTTCCTTCGCACCCTTTGCTGCTCCTTCCAGGCCCCTCCCCCCTCCGGCCAGCCTGCTGCCCACTTCCCCATAGCCGAATACCCTGCAGCCAGTTCGCACATTGTTCTGAGCAGACTGGAGGACATTATTGAGAATGAGTTCCTGGACTCCATGGAGAGTTAAAAACTGAGCTTTTTTAGCTACAGGCACATGTAAAAAAAGACCTAGAATGGGCACAACCAGTGATTTTGTTGTATTGTGGAGTTCTAGTGAAGGGATGGTTTTGAAAATGTGTTTTCCTTTTATGTAGTCATCTTTCTGATTACATCTGCACATGTACTTCTGAACTGCTTTAACTAGAAAAAAAAAACAAACAAAGGGAATCCATGGTACTCATTTCCACATGGCTTTTAATGTGAAAAAATATGAAGGAATGCAGTTTTCTTTCCGTCCAAAGATGAGGTATTAACGCAGCTAAACGTCACTAACTTACTGCTTTTAGCGTCAGTAAAAGCAGACAGGTATTCTCGATTCAGGTTACTTATTGTCTAAGCAAGGCATGCACCTTATGACCGTGGTAGTAGAGTCAATAGATTTTAGTGAAGCACATAGAAAACTTACTGTGAAGAACTGCGTTAGGCACCACTAGTGTTTTATTTTCCTGAACTAGCCATCTGCAGTTTGTTTCTCCAGGTGTAACAATCTGTCTTAAGAATGTATAAACTCTTATAGATTTCTCTTAATTTATGCTAACATTTTTATTGGTAACGTAAGGAATGTGCTTTGCGTGCATTGGGAAAACTCTTAAAACAATGGCTGTGTGTCGACATATTTCATGCTTTGAGTTTTTGGTGACCAAGGGAAATTATCCTTTCCTAGTTTTTACTCCAGCATAGTCTTTACAGCTACTACTGTCTGTATTTTCCTGCACATCTGAATGTTCCTGTAAGTTATTTATCTTTAAGGGATCACATCAAATTGTGATGCTATAGGGAAAAAAACAAGTCATTAAATTAAACATAGCATTTAACTTCTGTTTTATTTGTTCTCTTTGTTTTATTGCACTCCCACCAGTTTATAAACATCTTTTTTTTTTTTTTTATATTGTGCTTTTAAGACATTTTGCGGGTTTAAACCCAATTTCAAAACTGATATTGGCTCAAGCTATTTCACTTCACTAAAATATATTGGAAAAGAAAAAAATCAATCTCAAATGTAATTATTAAATTATCTTTAAATCTGATGTGAATTGTTTTTATTTCTGTTGACCTTCAGCCATTATGCACTGAAAATCATCAGTTTTAAGAATTTCTCTCCATTGTGACTCATTTCCATAAAAGACAAGGACATGTCGCTTAAGTCTAAGTGAAAACTCACCTGAAACTGCTCCTTTAATAAAAGGATTCATTTATTATTAATCTATAATATGTACTTTCATATATTTAGTAACGAGACAAATGACCAACACCAAACTAACAAAGGCAAACCATAGAAAAAGCATAAGAAGAAATTAACTGCAGTTGTTAAAAATGTCATTGTCCAAAGGAATGTGCAACTGAACATGAAGGCTGTAAAAAATTTGTTACATAAGTATAATAGACTATTTACAAGAAGTTAAAAAAATGTAAACAGGGATGTCATTTAAAATTACAGTAGTCTGCAAAATCCTGAGTTTTATGTTTGTATTTATTGTGAGACGTCCTCACTTGTGATGAGACCCACTAGCAAAGTCATCAGAGAACGTCTTAAGATGGCTGCCTGGGGAGTTGATGGAGAAGTTTGCAGTGCAAGAAGAACAGCGCCAGCACACTCCCTGTGGGGCCCCCGTGCTGCTGACCAGACTGTCAGAGACACGGCCTTGTGAGTGACCAGTGAATCTCCAGCTTGTCCCTCATAAGTATTGACTGGATGGCATGAAATCAAAGAACATGATCCTCGCAGTTCTTCCAGGCTTCTCCAGGTGGGTCAGAGCTCAGTGCAGGAGGTAGGCGATGGCAACGTCGGCTGGTAGGCAAACTGCAGTGGATCTAATGTAGACCTCACCACGTGGTGTTGATGGTTGAGGACTCCCTCGTAGGTCATCATCAGAAGTGAAGTCAGAGCTACATGCCTGTGGAATGTGTTGTCTTTGGCACCGGTACCACACAGGAAGCCTCCCACAGCTTCAGGCTCAGGTTGAACAGGTGTCCCATGTTGCCACACAGTTGATCTGCACAACACCTCAGGAAGCTGGAGCTGGTGCCATCTGAACCTGCAGACTTTCGCACCTTGATATTTTGCAGCAGCTTAAGTGTTGAAGTAGGAAGGGTGTGCAGTGGCTGTGGGATGAAGTCCTCTAAGTGTGTGATGGCTGAGGTGTGAGGTTAAGAGAAGAAAAGCAGACAGATGTTGGGGTGTTGCCAGACCTTTTTTTTTTTTTGCTCCATCTCTGGCAAAACCTAACCATAATTTTTGAGAAGATACATTTCTCTGGATATTTTTTTTTTGTAAGATAGCCCTTCCAAAGTGGTATCTTAATCATAGTTATCAGCTCATGAAGTTTATAATAAATACAATTCAGAAAAAAATCATTATCTGTCAATTAATGACAGGAAGGTGTTATTGATGCTTAGATGGGAGAGTACATTAATTATACAAGTGACACTTGTATAAAAAAAAAATCTCTGATTACAGAGATAGTAATCATCTACTATCTCTGTTACTGTTTTAAAATCGATTCACTTTTATTCTTTGACAGTGCATTTAACTATATAAATTATACTCTTAAGTTAACAACACAGACAAGATATTCACTCACTCATTCAACAGTTGCAATGTGTTTGCTTAGCCATTTATTTTTCTACCGGAACTGGTAATGTCATGAAGTGGCGAGGCTAAGCTCCGCCCATAGCCGCCTGTTCCTGCCAAGATGGCGGCACAAACAGACCGCGGCGTGCCTCTCAGTACGGTGAGCAGACTTTATCTCCTTGTTTATCGAACTTTGCATCACATTTTCCATGTTTGGTTTCAAAGACTTTGCACGTAATGATATTACACTCCTTTCGTGTGCGCAGGAATATGATTTATGCCAATATATTAGCAGTAAAGCTTGCTGTGCTCAGTGTAGTGTCCTGTCTGGTAAGGTTTGTGGCTAGTTGGTTACTAATGTGGAATCTCTGTTTAAAAACGATAAATGCAGATGAATGATTTGTCTGAGTCGGAAATATTTTCAGGCTGTTAAGAAAATTTGATGTGACCGTGTTATGTTATGTTACGGGGAACGCTGAGTTTCGGTTTCCAGATACGTCTCCTCTTATTTCTCTAAAACTGCACAATGATACCCGCTAATTGGGGCCGAAGGCAACACGGGGTCACCACCACGCTGCTAAATTTAAATTATTCTTACAGAAACCTGAATATTACTCTGTGGACATGTTGGCGGGGTTGTTTCGAAGTTTCTTGATCCTATGGAAATGTTACAGCTTGTTTTGCATTTATCTACGCGACGTGGTTTCTGATGTCCTGTTAGTGTCTAAAATTTCCGTCCATCACTGAGTTCATCCTTCTGTGCATCTTTCTCTTCATTAATATCTGGACCATCCATCCATCGGCCTTTAAATCCATCTCTCTTTCCTGGATACATGTCCAGCCATCTTTGTTACTACATCTGATATTTGCAGTTTTAACTTATTCAAACCCAAAGTATGACTGTTTGTTTTGAATGTATTTTTATTCATGGAACTATAGAACGATTTTGATGTGTTTTGTTTTAATCTCTAATATTATGGTTACGTCCATCACCCATAGCAGAACAGGCGCTCAGTTGTTGAGCAGTTTGAAATGATAAACAAATATGATTTAAGTTTTGTTTCAAATGGTGCACAGTAAGGCTGCACAATATTTCGTTAATTCATGGTTTGCAGTGTGCATATTACGAAAACCTGCTTGCACTATGATGAACAATAGCTAAATATTTAAGAACCATCGATTCAGATTTTATATGAATGGAACAAAGAAAGGGTGATTTCTATTGTGCATTTGGAAAAAAACTAGTTGAAACTGAATGTCCAATTCTGAAGTTGCAATTGGGAAAAAATAGGCTCAAAATAAGAAGTGAAATAATTTCTGTCAGTTTGAAAAAAGAAATAAATTCATTTCAGTTTTTCTTATTAGACTTTTTTTTTTTTTTGTCAATTTCAGATTTTATGTTTTCAGACTCAAATCTGTTTTTCCAACATTCAGTTTCAACCTGCGATTAAAAATGGAGACAATTTCTCCAATATTTATATCCAGTGTATGCATAGGGATGTTAAATGATCTGGTTTAAAAATAAAAAAAACCCTTGTATGTAGCATAATAAAACCCCAGCTCAATAGATTGTCAGGATCTTGATGATAAATTAAACTTTTGCTCAGATGTTTGTTTCACTTTCAGCTTTCGCCAAAGTTTCTGCACACCAACTCCACCAGCCACACCTGGCCCTTCAGCGCTATCGCTGAACTCATAGGTGAGTCATTCAGATCATCTGATTATCACCAGAGTGTTTTCTGTTGGCACAGTCATTTTCTTTTTTTATTTTATAGATCATTTGTTATTTACGTAAACAAAACAGTAACCACCTGCAAACATTTAACCCCATGCATACTTCTTGATTTTTCTCTTGTTTATTAAAACAAGGCCCATATTGCAGCCACTGCCCATAATTAAGATTATTGAACAACCCACTTCTGCCTAACAGTTTAATCCTTTCTACATGTCACTTAGAGCATCTGATTGAAACACCTTTTCATCCGGCAATTTGAAATGTTCCTAAGCCCCCTAAAATTTGTTTTAATTTTATTAAAATATTTTGATTAGATTTTCTTCTCTAAGAAGATTTTAAAATGGAATTAGGTCTGCATAACACTGTTTACTATAACCAACTAGCACTGATGGTAACTCATCAGGCTATAATTTAGAAAAAGTGAAGAATTACATGATTAAAATTTGAAACGGGGGGGGGTAAAATTCACAGTTTCACTCACCAGGATCAGATTCTACTGGAGTTTATGTTCCTCCTTCTTCAGCATAGAGTGCGGTCCGTAGGGTGCTAGATACGGACAGACCCTTCAAAATTGTAGATGATCTAGATAAGATTTTGGAACTTGTTTTTCAGTTTTCTTGAATTGTTGTAGCAGTTGGCAACAACACAAGTTAAACACAAATCATGCACAAACTGGTTGAGCTGCCAATTAAACAGATTTTGCTATTAAAGAGTGACTGTTGTTAACTCTGACTCCAGCTTTGAGTACCCAGAAGTTTAAAACCAGACACTGGAATTAGCAGTCTTTCATGGTATCCTGTGTACCTTGTTAAAAAAGCATATGGGTAGTTGGGAGTTGTAATTTATTTTGTTTTGCGAGAATATCATTTGAAATCCGTCCCCAAATGAGATCCATTGCTCCTGTCAGATTTATTCTACTTTAAATAAAGTTTTTGCTTTCTGATGTTTCTGTTTCTTGACAGACAATGCCTATGACCCAGATGTTAGTGCCAAGCAGTTCTGGATTGATAAAACTGTGGTTAAAGGAGAGGTGTGCCTCAGCTTCATGGATAACGGAAACGGCCTCAACCTTAAAACTTTGCACAAAATGCTTAGGTACAAATTCCACACTTGTTTCTGTAAGCTTTTGAAAACATTAAAAAACACCATTTATTTTTATATGTTTGATATTAAAACATAATCATTTTGTGCAATGTATCTCCAGGGTTTTGGTATCTTTTTTTACTCTGTTTTCAAGCAATGTTCCATTTTCATGCCTCTACGCCCCAAAGGTATTAACAATTCAGTTATAAACTTAGACTGACTTTATTGTCATTTTGCATGCACAGGGTGTATACAGAACGAAGGTTCGTTGCATAAGGCTCAGGACAATGTTTTGAGGTTCCAATGTTGTGAGGTTACTCCAGAATAAAATAAAATACAGTATAAAATATGAATATAAATATGAATATAAAATATAAAGTGCAGGACTGACAGTAAAATTGAAGTTACTTAGCTATGTATATGTGCAAGGTATGAAGTGGAGACCAGTTTTTGAGTGCAGTCCAGTTAAGAGTTCAGCAGTATTAAAGGATGTTTGGTCACGGAAAGAAAAGATTATTTGAGAGGGACTAAAGAAAATCCTCTCAAATCAAGGAAAATAGACATGTCTTGATGTATAGGAACCTCGTATGTAATATAGAACTAGGATTTTTATTTTATTTAAGAAGTTAAACCATCTTAATGCATTGCTTTGAGAGTATTTTATAATAGAAAAATGATGATATTCACCATTCATTCAGCTTTTGTATTTCTTTATTTCAGCTTTGGGTACAGCGACAAGACAGCAGTAAATGGACTGGAGCCCATTGGTATCTATGGTAACGGCTTCAAGTCCGGATCCATGCGTCTCGGGAAAGATACGATTGTCTTCTCCAAGTCAAAGAAGATATCATGCATTGGGATGCTTTCTCAAACCTACCTGGAGAAGATTGGAGCCAAGCAAATAATTATTCCTATTATTTCCTTTGAAAATAAGACATCAAACAGAAATATCCTTTAACCAAGGAGCACAAATGTGATCAGCGGACATTTTAAAAGTTGTTCCCCTAAATGTTTTGAGGAATGTTTTATCATCAGTTTTCCTTAACTGTGGCTTTACTCTCCGTAAAAAAAGAACAAGAAGCAAGTCTGAGGGACATCCTGCAATACTCCCTTTTTAAGTCTCATGAGGAACTTCTCGCTGAGATCGATGCCATCACTTCAACCTTGTCCTCAGCTGAGACAGGCACCCGGATCATCGTCTGGAATCTCCGCAGGTCTGTTTGTACACCACACACATACACGCGCACACACACAAAACCACCAACCTGTAGAGCTTCATGCAATGGTTTGTAGGTTCCTGCACATGCTCCACATGAATCTTCATCTATAATTTTTGCTGAGATCACCACAGTCGCAACTAAATGCTCCTTTCAGATAACATTTCCCTGGTAATCACTCAATCAGAAACCCCCATCTAAAATTCACTTTTATCTTTCACGTCATACATTAGGTGGATCTGAGCAGAGTGCAGGACTGCATGTACTTTGAGAACGTTCAGCTGGGAGCTCATGCATAAAGCACATGTTGGGTTATATGTCTTCACTGAACTCTTTATGTCCTTATGCATGTTGTCAAATCCATTCAATTCTTCAAATACAAACACAGTTCCCAAATCAGAACATGGTTGATATTCAGTTCAAAAAATATATTTGTGGGAAACATTTTGGGCATTGCGTTGAATGAAGCCACAGTGTCACTTAGTGATCAACAGTGACAGTGACTGTCGCTGAACAGAAGAGCAGTATTTCAGTGAAGAATTCACTTCTTTTACTTGGTTTCGCTCAGAGGAGGTTGTGTATTATTTCACTTGAGCTCAGCTCTCGGATTGCCTGTTTCTCATTTGTAACGAGTAACTATTTTCATTCATTTCATCATTGTCTTCTGTTTTAGGACATCTTCCGGATCAACAGAGTTTGATTTTGACAGGGATCGCTATGACATCCGCATTCCCTCAGAGGTTTTCGAAGAATTAAGCGATCCATCTCAGCCTTCGAACAGGAGTACATCTTATGTTCCTGAGAGTGTGTTTTCACTGCGGGTAAGAAGCGGTAAAAGGCGGGGCATCAATTTATTTTCATGAAATGCTCTTTTTTTTGACACTAATGTTTTTTTGCCTTCTTAACATAAAATTTTGACTGCATTCATATAAACAACTTACCCAAGTTCTTGGTGTTCACCAGAAGCTTTTTGCTGTTTCTTTGTTTTTGTCCTGATAATTACCTCTTTGATGTTAAACTTTGATTCATTTTGTGTCTCTGTGTTGTAGGCATACTGTAGCATTCTATACCTGAAGCCACGCATGCAGGTCATGGTGCGGGGACAAAAGGTGAAGTCTCAGCTCATCGCTAAGAGCCTGGCCTACATCAGAAAGGACCACTACAGGCCCATTTGTCTGGTATTTCTTTAATAGAGATTTGACAGGAATATAGAAGTATTATTTTTTTCTTATGATTCCAGAATTTTTACCATTTTTTCCCCCCCTTTTCTTGTCACTCTAGGAAAAACGCATACCTATTATTTTTGGGTATAACACCAAAAGTAAAGACCAGTATGGTATCATGATGTATCACAAGAACAGGCTCATCAAAGCGTATGAACGTGTGGGTTGCCAGCTTAAGGTGGGTTTCGTTTATGACCTTCATTTCATTGAAAACCAAAACTGAGCTTTTCTTTGTTTAGGTCAGTCAGGATTAAAAAAGTGTTTTATTTGTTCCAAGAAAAAGTGGTAGATTTTTAAAGACTCTTGCCATATAACTGCGCTATGATGCTGTGACATCAAATGAGAAGTTATACGACCTCCGCAAGCCTGGTTGCTCTATTTTCCATAAGTTTAAAAGTGTCATGTTCTTTTGTTTGAACAATTTGTGCAAGTATAAAACACTATGGGAATGATCAGCCATCTTATTATTCAGGAAGATTGTGGGTTTGTATGTGCAGAGAACAACATGTTTTAATGCATATATTAACAACCAAAGCGTTTTAATTTTGGAGACCAGTCCATTGATCTGGTGAAACTAAAATTGAACTCTGCCCATTAGGATCGTTGTTAAATTTAGAAGTAAAAAGAGAACCTCTCAAACCACCATCCCAACAGTCGAGTACAAATGTGCAGCATCATGTTGCCACCTCTGTAACATGATGCTGTTGAAGGGAATGATGTACTTGACAAAGTGCATTGCATCATGAGAAAAAAAACATGAATTCAAGGTCTTCCAAATGGACAATGATCCTAAGGATGAAGGACAACAAAGTCAATGTTTAGGCGTGGGCATCACAAAGCCTTGATCTCAATCCTTTAGAATCTCTGAGCAGATCTGATGAGACTTGTCCAAGGGAAATGACCTGCAACCCTGACTCACTAATAGCAGTTCTGTCAAAAGGAATATGCCAAAACTTCAGAAAGTTACTATTGAGTGTGGCAGGAAATCCAAAACATCAGACCCAAGTCACAGTTCAAAGGCAAAGCTACCAAACTCAAAAGAAATACACAAACATCTGGATTTGAAGTTAAAAAAATAAATTCTAGCAGTGATTAAAACCAAGAAATCTAATTTATTGTCAGACAATAAGTAAAAAAAAATGGCCATGTGTCTGTTTACTCAGCGTATGTACAGTAAATATCTGGGTTAAACTGTGTTTGAATCTTCTAAATCCTGTCGTTCGACAGGCCAACAATAAAGGTGTTGGAGTCATTGGGGTCATCGAATGTAACTTTCTGGATCCTACCCACAACAAGCAGAGCTTCAATGAGACTGACAAGTACAGGTAATAAAGTCAATGATGCACTCAGGATCATCATAAACTGTTCCTAATTTATTTGGTATGCTTGAATTCTCAAAAATATGTGGGTTTATTTTTTGGATTTGAACAGAAAAACCATTAACAGTTTGGGGACTAAACTGGAGGAGTACTGGAACGAGATCCGTTACAGAAAGACCAAAGAAGACCCACTCAGCACCGTGCCAGTGGAAGATACCATGTTGGTACACAGTCAAGAGAGAGATGTGAAATATTGCAATTTGTATTAGTTTAACTAATGTGACTCTTTAGGAAGCGACCGGATCAGAACTGGGTGCAGTGCGATGGCTGTTTGCAGTGGCGTAAACTCCCGGATGGGATCGACGTCACCAAGCTGCCGGATAAGTGGTACTGCTTGTTAAACCCCGATCCACAGTTCAGGTAACAGAGCATTTTTGGATCATTTTAAATGAAAACGTAGACATAAACTAAATAATCTAAACTCTTCTGCGTTTGTTCTCCTATTTACTGCTATAATCAAGCACTCCTACTGAAAATACTCCAGATTTTTCCTGTGCTAAAACATAGTGTTGGCAGCGGCATTCGCTTAGGATAATTTGGCAACAAAGGCATAGAGGCTGGTCAAGAATGATAGCTGATCGGTAATACCTGCCTGTTTTGGAATTATTCTCTAATACCATTTGTTGTCAGGTACTTTAGTTACATTTATGGGAAAATTAAATTCAACATTGTTGCATAACGAGTTTCATCAATTATTTTTATCACCTTAAACTCTAATCTAAACGCTCTGTATGTTTACCGTGTAGGAGCTGCAAGGTAGAAGAAGAGCCTGAGGATTCTGATGATGACCAGCCGTCATACCGGAAGACCTACAAACAACAGTCAGTAAATATAGTTTGAACATTATGCTGCAAAATCCCAGAGTTTTCAGTGGGGAAAATAAATATTTGATATGCAACAGGTTTATCAAGTTTCTCCACTTTCAAAGAATGGAGATGTCTGCAGTTGTCTTCATAGGTACACCTCAACTGTAAGAGACAGCATCTTAAAATAAATCTAGAAAGTCACATTGTGTGATTTTTATATCAGAAATTATTATAACCCGTCCTGTCCTCCACTCAATACTTGCATTAATTGCACCTGTTTGAACTCCTTGCCTGTATAAAAGATACTTATCCACACTCTAAGTCACTCAGACTTCAACATCTCTACCCATCAGTAGGAAGACTGAAGATGGTTTATGGCTGGGTTTACAGCATGATAATGGTCTGAGACGCACAGCCCGAAAACAGGCCTGCCAATAGTCAGGCCTGGTTTTAAGAGTTTTGGAAGCAGCTAAAGACCAGGTCACTTTTATTATGTCCTGATGCATCAAAACCATAGAACTGAAAGTGGGTGTACATTGTTTCTCCCATGCCTGTTTATGGGAGAAACATGTTCAACACCAGCAGCATGTGTTTATTTTTTTCTTCAATGTCTTATTTGTAACAGAGAGAGGGAGAACAAAAAGAAACAAGAACAGAAACTTGAACAGGTAAGAAGCTTACCTTCTTTAAATAAAATATTTTTTCACCAGTTTAGCAGTGTGTTTACTATTTCTTGCTATTCTCTCCTAGGATGAAGAAGAGCAGTATTTGGATTTGGAAACCTTAGATAAACAGACCAAAGCTTTTAAACGGCAGCACAATAATCTTACCCGGCAGCTTCACCAAGTGGTGGGTAATTTAAATACGCTTAAGTTATGGTTTGTAATTTTGACTATGCATTTGAAGCATTCTGTGAATTTAGATGTCCTACTCTTGTGTTTCCATTCAACTTTAAACATCCCACAAAACCTGAGATTGCTTGAGTTCTGCACTGGTTAAGTGTTTAAGTGCTGAGAAGACAGCATTTATAAAGAAAGCTGGTTTCTTAGCCCTTTGTGTTACTGGAGTCTTCATACTACCAGATTTTGCATGAAACTTCTGCATTTAAAAAGTTGAGGGACAGACATAGGTAGTGTTCTATATTTGTGGTTTTAACACTGACAGAAATGTAGTTTTTCACTTATATTTGTTCACAAACACAAGTCTCAGCTGAATAGGATGTATTAAATGTATTAGTCCCCCAGTGGGGAAATTAACATTTCCGTACAACCCATCCAAAAGAACAAACGACATAAGACATGGGTAGACAGGTGTCTGAGACTGCAGCCATGGGAGGCCCTGCCCTTTCATTTGATGAGGGGGAAAAAAGGAACACTATGAAAGAGGAGGGAAAATCATATCACATAATGTGTCCCTAGCAGGACATAGTGTGAGATTACTCAAAAAAAAAAAAAAAAACACATTTGCACAAAAAAAAAGGCAACTTGCAGACAGGGTGCCGTTTCAGCCGGCCTCTGCAGAGCTCTGATTCTGGTCCGCACATGTCATGTGGGAAAGGGAGCCGGTTAGTGGGAGCAGAGCGTCTTGTTTACATAACATGCAGGAGAAATTGAGATAGCCAGCATTCCAAGGGGAGCCAGTTCAGATTGATTTGTTGTCAGTCCGACACCATTGTTTTTCAGAGTTAGACTGAGAATCAGTAATAAACATTTAATGCTTTTCAAAAGAAATTCAGGGGAGAAAAAAGCTTAAAGTCTGCAAAGTTTCAGCATTTACTCTGTCCACATTTTGGTTTCAAGATTTCAGCAAATCCCCCTGGCATAAATCCTCACTGACATTTTTGTTGTAGCATGGCCAAGATTTTCTGACATTATTTTGTTTAACCTATTATTGGAGACTGACCAGATGTTCTCAGCGTGGCTAAGATCTGAGTACTTTGTTGATCACGAACCAAAATGTTAATGTTTTAATCGTTGAGCCACTTAGCCACTTGTTCTGTTAAAAGCCCTTTTCTTTATCAAAGTTGCTCTTGAATTGCTGGGCAAAGTTGCCTGAATGTTGTGGTTCCAGTTTATAGTCATGGCCTTGTGTTTTGGAAAAGATATGCGAGTATGCACACACACACTCTTTGGACCAGAGGCAACAATCATTCACAAATGGTCTCAGGATGCTTTACTTCCATCTTGATACAAGAGTCATGATGATGCTCATCTTTTCTCCTCTGGACAGTCCAGATGTTCCAAAAGTCAAGAGACATCCAAATATTTGTTATTTTTATCTTGGACGTTTTTCTTGCTGTCCTGCTGAACACTAGGCTAGGTTTCTACCACCGTGTCTGAGGGGAAAGTCGCACACAGCTGCCGGCTGGTCCTGAACATGAGCAGTGCAGAGCTGAAGGAAGACACTTGATGACCGTCTTAGATGCTCAATTTTTGTTCTTCAAAGCAGCTGAACCACTTCCCTTGAAGTTCTCGATGACTCCATAAATTAATTCAGGTGCAGCCTTGACGCTGAAGCCCTTTTGCTCCAAAGTTGCATAATTAATAAAAGAAGAAAGATTTCAAGACTCACCATCTTTGAAAAAGAAAATCAATCATTCTACTTCTCTAATCTAGTTAGAATGGCTGAATATCAGCATGAACTCATCAGAGTGATGCTAGCATGTCATTTTGTCATGTCATTTTGTCAAAAGGCTAAGAGATCCATTTAAAATTATTCGTCTTTAAATTAATATTCCTCTGATATCTTTGAAAATCCTCCTAGGCTCAGTGCAGTTGTCACCATAAAGCTAAAAGTGTGCAAATGAGCTCGGCAAAATTTCTGTCAATTCCAAAACTCTTAAGCAAATTTAAAATCTGGTAAAGTTTTACAATTTATGCTTAAAACTCAGCCTTAGCATTTGGATAAACTGAAGTGGGTTTCTTTATTTTATTTTGAATTGACATAAGAGAATTGCATTGCAACACACGTGGATGAGCTTCTGTTTGTCACCTATTTTTACTGGACAGCAACAGACTAAGCATTTATTTCTCTCCTGAACTTCAAAAGACAGATTAAAGATGTTTATTAATTGTGAGATTTCATGTTCTTACATGTTTGAAGAATCTGACTTTAAAAAAAAAACAACTAAAAAAAACATGTTTTTGTGCAAGAAATGTTGTGAAAGAATTGCCATGATTTCCTCATGTTTAAATCCTGAAATATGAGGAAGTTATGTCAAACAGAAATGTACTTTGTTCTTTTGGAAAGTAAAAAATACATTTTCAAGTCAGAACTTAATATTAGATTCCCTGCTGACAAAGTTTCAAAACTGTCATTAATTTCACAAAAAATGTGGTTTCATAAAATTATTGATTTAAAAAAAATATTGCAACGTTCTCTCTGCAGTCTGCTAATTACCCGACAAGTAACTTGGTACACAGAGGTGCAGACAGGGCTGAACCCGCCCTGCGGAGGTCCTCAAACATTTCACAAGTTGGTAAGGACATGATTTCTTCTGTAGGTTAGCGGAAAGCAAACGGCAAAAAGAAAGATGATTGAGATCAATTTGTTTTCTATCGTCTGTAGCCAGCAGCCCCCCGAGCAGCGACTCTCCTCTTGTGATCACCAACGTTTGCTCGCTCTCAGCACCATCAGCAACCCTGAGGTACGAGGGTATACTGCCCTGAAAATGTCACATTTTTGTGACATCCACAACTACAAACTGTATTTTTTGTTTGTTTTCTTTGTAGTCGGGATTTTACATAATAGACCAACACATTGTAGCTCAACTAATGAAATACAACTCAGCATGTCACATTTTAAGAATGTTTTTATTTTTAAAACCGTTTGTTGTTTTTCTTCAATTTCACAATTATGCTCTACTTTGTGTTGCGCTGTAACAGAAA
This sequence comes from Xiphophorus couchianus, assembly GCF_001444195.1. NCBI lineage: Eukaryota > Metazoa > Chordata > Actinopteri > Cyprinodontiformes > Poeciliidae > Xiphophorus > Xiphophorus couchianus. The sequence goes on along the minus strand of NC_040234.1, from coordinate 13,722,462 downwards.
GTCGCCAAAATAACAGGAAATTAACCAAACTTCTAAAAGGTAGAGGGTTGTGAACACATTTGCAAGACGCTGTGATTGTATCACAGTAATGAATGGTCATGAATACTTGGTTGTTTTTGCTCTGCAGGGGGAAAAGAAGCCAGATTGTCATTCCACAAAGCACACCAAAACGACCCAGAGTGAACGGTTTTCAGTCGGGCACCTCTGACTCCCCCATATCCGTCCACATTGACAGCACTGACACCGATGATACCGATGATGACATTGTCATCTTGGAAACTTCAAGTACGCCCAAGCCCAAACAGCCCGCTGGTATTTTAAGGAAAGTGAAGCAAGAGAAAGATGAGAGTGACTTGACCTCCAAGGCGACGGCCGAAGCAGAAACGTCCGCTGCCAAAACCTGCCCACCTCCAGCAGTGGCCAGCGCCACCACCCAGACTACCACTTTTGAAGTGAAGGAGGAACAGCAGAGTCAGGATCAGACTGAAGGGAACGGCGAAACGGCTAGTAGGAATGATTCAAATCCAGATCTGCCCATTGAAAGAGAAGTGAAGCAAGAACAGCAGAGTCCGAATCAGACTGAAGGGAACGGCGAAATGGCTAGTAGGAACGGGTCAAATCCAGATCTGCCCATTGCAAGAGAAATTAAGCTGGAGCGCGGTGACAGGGTTGTGAACCAAGAAGGGAATACCTTGAGCAACGGAGTGGCACATATGGAGAGTGATGAAGGTGCTGGTCCTTCTTCTTCTGTTCAGCAGTACCCCAATATCGATGAAGTTCAGAAACAACAAGATAAGCTCGTGGAGCTAATGCAGGAAACGGCCCAGGAGAGAGACGCCTTGAAAGAACAGCTGAAACTTCTCACCTCTCAGCTGGAGGACATGCAGAGCCGACTGCAGAAACAGTCTCAGGCCAAGGTAAAGGAGTCCTCACACCAAGCCTGCCAGACTGACACTCAGACGGACTACAAGGGCCTTTTTGAGAGGGCCAAACAGAAAATCAATGATTTAATAAGGGACAAAGAGGCTTTATTGGCAGCTAATGAGGGCAGGAGAAATCCAAACTGTGGCCAAGATGAGGAAAATGACATTGAGGAGATTTCGCTTAAAATCAGCCGTCTGGTCCATGAACTAGATGAGAGGAACAAGGAAAGGGAAGAACTGCGCTTGCAGGTCAGTATGCCATCCAAAATATTCTCTTTCTGTAATGCATATAATTTTAACTCCTTATAAAGCCATGAGAAAAGACCTGACGTAGCGATCAGTGTCAAAACACTTTAGCCATTATTTTAGGAAGTTGACATATTGAAAATGAATAATCGGACTGTACAAACACATCTCACTAAACCAGAGTAGCACTGAAAGGGTAATGTATTCCAGTAGTTCCAATCAAAAAGTGAAACTTGCAAAGATGCCCTACGCACAGTGGGATATAGTTTGAGAGAGTATTTCTGATCAGATGAATTAGAAAATCCCAAGTTAATTTTTCATAAGAGGTAGATTGATATAGACATATCATGTTATGGCCCACACTAGTAATTCAGTTCAGTAAAGTCGGTTTAGGAACATCAGATCTGATGTTAGGACAAAAAGGACTGGACTGTTGCTCTGAGGTGCAAATGAAAATTCACAACTGAAAAGTGAACTTTAATTTACTTTGAAATCAAGATCATAGAATCTGGAAAAGTGGGGAGAACAGAATAGAAGTTACTTAATATTTTAATTTATTTATTTGTGTTTCTGCTCAACAAGTCAGAACAGAAAATATCTGAAATCACTTGATTTGTAAAACTGAAACATTAATTTCATAGTTCAAACATTTTATTTGTACATTTTTCCGTCTTTGTTTTCCTGATGTGAATTCTCTATTTTTTCTGACAGCTGGATATTCTGGAGGAGGAGAAGTCGACTTTGGCAGTCCAGTGTGAGGAGCTCAAGTTGAGAATGGAACAGCAAAAAGAAAATGCTCAATCTTCAGCCAGGTCCCCCACCACTGGCACAAATACAGATGCCTCCAGTTGGTAGGACGGCAGAAAAATTACTAATGTGTTTCTATGAAACCATCAGGACTGGAATCTTAATCTCTCTGGTTCATGTTTTTCCTCTATTCCTCTGTCTGGCTGCGTTTTCAGCTTGATCGAGCTCCGTCAGAACGTCGGCCGCCTCCTCGTCTCCCGGGTGCCGGCGCTGGACCTGGCGCAGGTGAATTTCGAATGCAACGTCATCGACGAGATCCTCGAGCAAGTTCTTGCAGGCTCAGACTTCGAATTCCCAGGCTGAGATGCTGCGCTCGGTTTGGAAAATAATCTCCACTGAATTAAGGTCTTCCTGCTGACTCTCGGATCTGGAAAAGGTCCAAGCCTGACCAGTTTCCAAAATGGATTGTAAACCTTTGGACTTATGAAGAACAATTTCAGGGAGTCAGGTTTATTTATTTAAAAACATTCACATTTTATGATTTTTGGTCTTTTTTTTTTAAAGTGCATCTCAGTTGCGGAGCTGTTTGAAAGAGAATCGGTGTGATGTTTGTTCCAATGAATTGTTCCTAAATTATGAGAGGTCGCCTTCTGTCCGTTCTCAATTACTTTTTTTTTCTTTTCCTGTTTCAAGGTCTGGCTTGTGTAAAATCTGGACAAATCTTTGTTGTTACCAGCTTTATACAAGTCCTTCCAGATTCTCCTGCTTAGACTTGCAAAAGCAGAAATCTTAACTCATGTGAGGCTCAGGTTGCAGATGTCATAGGGATTAGTGAGAGTTTTTACTTAATTTTATCATCTTTTAAATAAATTAATTAGGTTTTTTACATTTTAATCTGATGATTTGAGTTATTTAAAGTATTTTACCTCATGTTTAGTTTTTCTTACTAAATTTCACACTAATTCCTTTTTGTTGTTTTCCAAACATGTATATAGTGTTAAATCTATTTTTATACACCCTATGTTCTGTGTAAGTCATTTGTACTCTACTTTGGACAGATATTATGTAGTTCCAGCAATGAGCCTTGCGGTACATTTCTGGATATTGCAAATTGAACTAAAGCTTCACATTTCTATGGTGGGTTATGTTCAGACTGCAGCCAAGAGCAATGGCGGACTGAAACTGAATGTCGTTTATTGCAAGTAAAGAGATTTTAGAAATATAATTCCTTTTAACATTTTTTTCTGGTGTGTTCAGGTGCATTTCAGCAAACTAGAACATTGTAAAGTTTCTTTATTTTAGTAATTCTAGCCTAAAAGGAAAACTCTTAGAGTCATTGTATGCCACTTATTTTTTCTAGTTGCAAGAAAAACTAGATCAAATATTGGATCATACACATTCATTTAAATAAAAAAAATGATTCTGTTCAAAGATTGAAACTCATGTTTCTGACTCTTTACATTTAAAGGCGGGGTATATTTCAAAAGATCATTTCAATTAATTTTGACTTGAACTTAGTTACTGAAAGCTGCACATCAGGGTTCTTTTAAAATGTTTTCTTTATTTGAATACCAAAACAATAAAGGGGCAGATCGCTTTATGGTCTACACATCATGGAGAATACTGAGATTTAATAGATAACCAGCAGTCATTGTCACAAAAAAGTTATTTTGGTTAATAAGCTGGCTGTTTCATAGAGTGCGGCAAACAACCACATTAATGGAAAGTTAAGTGGAAGAATAAAGTGTGGCTGAAAAATGTGGACAACAACAGAAATATCCTCCCACAGGGATGTGAGCCAGTGATAAGAGCATCTTACTCCTGGATTTGGATTTCAGAGGAAGGACTGACAGGTACAGAATTCAAGTTGCTTGAGGTTCACTGGGAAGTTTCCACAGTTAAGCCATGTCATCGGCTGGTAATAGTCTGCTGTGTTTCATCAAGTCCAAAGTCAAAGCAACCGTCTACTTGGATATTAAGTTGTACGATTATACCGCCAAGCATCACACATGAATGATTTTCCATATTTTCCTAATTATATATTGTATAATGGTAAGAGAAACATAGGTTCTTTGTTACGGTTCCACTTGTTTGAACTGTTCATTCATTCCTCTGACAGCTGGTATGAACAAGATCAGAAGTTGAGCAATCTCCAGATTTACAAACAGTATTTTGTCTTGTTTTTCCCTTTTTTGAAGAATACCGCTAGTTGAAGCCAACTAGTAATTCTCAAGTGCAATACAGGTTAAAAATACGCAATGTTGTGTGGCTGAAAATAACATAACACAAACACACGATGTCACGCAGACATACAAACGTGAGACCCACAAAGCAGGTGTAAACAGTTCAGTGCAATACTGTAAATGAAACAGACCAAAAGCACTTTTCTGAAATGGCTGTATTTACTTATTTCTTAAAAAGACATCCAATTTTCTCCTGGAGCTCAGCAGTATGAACGATGGATTAAAAAAAGGTGCGCGCCATTACTCATCCGAGGAGAAAAAAAATAAGGGCGACGTAGATTACATAAAATATCAAATGATGTCTCAGACAAACAATATCCGGGATGCTTCAGATCCAAAAGCTAAATGACTCACTTTGATTATGTTACTTATAACAACGCTGGAGTTGTTTAGCTACCAAAATAAAGTACTATGGAATAGAGTTAAATCCTATAATCTCAGGAAACTGAATTTAATATTTACACTGTTGCTCTCTTAAGCTGGTTGTAGCTGATGACGTGTTCTGGTTGCACTAGGAGGGTATACTCCTTAACAACCTTTTAGTTTACGCTAAAACTCCACCTTCCTCTCTTCATCTCCACTCCCACCCGTGTCATCCACCGGCGCACTGTTAAGGAATGGACCCGTTGTCAAACGCTCCAAACTAGCTCCGCCCCTTCCACTCTTTCGTCCAATCAGTCTCCTGTGCTTGGCCGGAAGTTTTGAGCGAAACGTACGCGGGAAATTGTTAATATTTTTGCTGCAGAACGACAGAGGAGGTAAAGTACACACTTATTATTAAAAGTAATATTAGTTAGTTAGCTAATGAGGAAAAAAGTCGAGTTTATCTATGTCACAATATGCTTGAGAACTTCTAATAACATTAGATAAACACGGTAATGTATGTGGCGACTCGCTTTTGAGTGAAATGCCTAAATAACCCGCTCAGCTTGGTGCTAACATTAAGAGCTAATCCTAGCATTCGGTTGAAGTATCTAGTAACTGTTTCAAATATATATATTTTTTGGCGTAATTTATAACATAGGATCCACCTTTGCTGTTTTTGGAAGCGCTATTTATTTGCACTAGATTCAAAGTCATTTAAACTCTTCTTGTGTATAAGCTAGTGTTGAATGTATTTCCTCTAGAAAGGGGTTAAAAATGAAGGTGGTGACTTGTGAGATTGCCTGGCACAACAAGGAGCCGGTGTACAGTCTAGACTTCCAGCACAACACAGAGGGACGTTTTCATCGACTGGCCACAGCTGGAGTGGACACCACAGTCAGGGTGAGTGGAGAGGAAACGTCCGCTGAAGTTACAATTTAATACTTGATTAAAAAGCAGGGGTCAAAACCTCTTCTGTTTAAAAGAACGGTAAGATACATTTTAAGTGGCATCCAGAAGCTGACAGTACCAGTGATAGAGACACTTTTTTCTTATGCCTGCCACTCATCTATAATCATGATGGTTCAACATGGTGCCCAGACTCATAATGCGCTGATGGTGCACTGTGTAGTCCAAAAGTATGCACACCCCTTTAAATTTTTGTCATTACAACAACTATAACTAAAAAATTAAAGGTATTTTGAGTGCATATGGGAGGATCTGTCTCTGCTACATGGTTAAAAGGCAGTAAAATATATTAAAAATGAATAATATTGTGGCTGTTCTTCAGTTATGAAACACCACTCCCTGGAGTGAACTAACAAAATAAAGAAGATGGGTTTAAGCAATTTTGCTGAATAATTATAAATTCAGAGATTTGAGCCAAAGTGGCATTTAGTCTGATAGCATCTGCAAAATTCTGAAAAACATTGTATTTTATTATTTTGCAGGTATTTTTATGAGTTTGTCTAAATGTTATGCTTTCTTACTTCTTTGTGTCTGCTCTTGCTAATAGCTTTCCTTCTTTCCACCCTCCAAAAGCCAAAGAAAATTGTCTCTTGTAGCGTCCAGCACACTGCGTCTATCTTATAACTCCTAATTATTTCCCTGCATTGCATCAGCTTTCAAAGTGGAAAGCTGTGAACGTTCATGACGAATTCGCCTCATTTTCCCCAATTGTTTACGCAGCTGTGGCGGGTGGAGCAAGGTCCAGATGGGAAGGCCGTGGTGGAGTTTTTGTCTAACCTGGCCAGACACAGCAAGGCGGTCAATGTGGTTCGCTTTAGCCCTAATGGAGAGCTGCTCGCTTCAGGGGGAGACGGTAAGTCCCGCAAAATAAAGTTCTCTTACTTTTGTTTCAGTACTACATTTAAAACAGAGACATGTCTTTGTCTTGGTTTTTTCTTGCACACAGATGCAGCTATTCTTCTGTGGAAGCTCAACGACTCCAAGGAGCCGGAACAGGCCACTGTGTTTCAGGATGAAGAAGATGCTCAGCTCAACAAAGAGAGCTGGTCTGTGGTCAAAACACTCAGGTGCATAAGAACAGAAAGTGGACCTGTCTGCTATATAAAGATGCACATGGTTTTGTTATTGTCTTCTAAAAATATATTTTTCTTGATGTCTGATATGTAATAATTTTATCTGGCTTCAAACACTCACTGCTGTGGCCTAACTAGGACAGCTTCACATTTACATCTTCCAGCTGTGCAGACTGCAGCGCTGACCGATGATGATGAAGCTGCCTATCTGTTGATTGACTGCACCTTTTTTTTTTTTGCTGTATTTGTGATGCTTCATGACATTTTAAACCTTGTTCTAATAACAAATTAATGCTAGTAATTGTATCAAAGCTTGATTTAAACCAACTGTGTTTGATCAAAACTTTCCCAAATTATCTATTGAAACTGTAACACTTTCTGTCTCGTGTTTGGCCCCCAGAGGACATTTAGAGGACGTGTATGACATCTGCTGGACGCGAGACGGAAACTTCATGATTTCTGGATCTGTTGACAACACTGCTATTATGTGGGACATCAGCAAAGGTGTGCAGCCTCAGCTGTGCATGGTGCAAATATTTAAATGAGCCACATCAGTGATGCACATTGATGATTTTTTTTTTTTTTTTCTGATTTTGTGTCCAGGACAAAAGTTGTGTATGTTGAATGACCACAAGAGCTACGTGCAGGGGGTGACCTGGGATCCACAGGGGCAATATGTCGCCACGCTCAGCTGTGACAGGTAGAACAGGAAGTAATGTTTTTAAGACAATTCAGTGCACATGTGTGCAGTAATAATATGGAAACAACCAGACTAATTTTATGTAAGTAATGGATTACTCTTTCTTATTTTCTTTTTGTGTGTCAGAGTGATGCGTGTGTACAGCACTCACACAAAGAAGAAGGCCTTCTGTATCAGCAAAATGAGCTCTGGGCCTCTTGCTGATGGAGAGGTTTGTAAAATGTAGCTTTTGTACTTCTCTTTCTTTCAGGTCATAAAATGCACATTTTTCACTCTGTCATGAGTTTTTGTCCTTTTTTCTAAATAATTAGACTATAAATATCAGTCGGGCTCCTTCACTTTGTGTTGAATTCTGGGAAAATGTGGAAATAGCCTTTAGCATTTTTCAGGTATGAGAAAAAGAAAATGGATTCAGGGTACATTTTATTTTCAGTTATGTTAGCTAAAGATTGAGAAGCATAATTAAATGATTCATTCATCAATTCATATTGGATTTAGATTCTTTATCTTTGAATTTCTGCATGTTAAATTGAATTTTTATCTAACTCTGAATGGTTTGGTTTTACTGAACCTTATGCAAACCCATTTCTGCTTTTGGAGATACCATTTCTGTTTAACTTCAGATTGAATTTGAATTAGTTGTTTAAAAATAAACAAATGAGGCGTGCTGTGGTGGCGCAGGGGGTTAGCACGCCCCACGTTTGGAGGCCTTAGTCCTCGACGCGGACGTCGCGGGTTCGACTCCCGGTCCCGACGACCTTTGCCGCATGTCTTCCCCCCTCTCCTCACCCTCCTTCCTGTCTGCCTACTGTGGAAAACATACGAGCCACTTGCGCCACAAAAACTCTTCGGAGAAAAATAAACAGATGTGTTTTATAAGTTCCCCTTTTTAAAAGTTATAAGAGAGATCCCAAAGTTAAATCCTTAAATTAAAATTAGCTGATGTTCAAACATCTCTTTTGTGTGTGGCTTTGAAATTATTTCTTGTTTTCTTGTCAGACATAGCACTGGAAGTCTTAAGTATTTTATCTGCATTTGGAGAAACTGCATTAAAGAATATTTTTATATATGCAGATGGTAATTTGGTCGATTCAGTTGATAAGGCTTGGATGTTTGGAGATCTTTGTGAGTTTAGTCTGAAAAAGTGTTGAAAAGGAAAATATACATTGCTAAATTACACTATCTGTAATCTCCCCTGTGTGTCACTTTGCAGGTGAAGCAGTACAGAATGTTTCACGACGACAGTATGAGGTCCTTCTTTCGTCGTCTTTCCTTTACACCGGATGGGTCGTTCCTTCTTGCTCCAGGTACATTTACTGCATTCACCAAATTAAATCTTACCATGCTAATTGTATTTACGGGGGGTAGAATATTTGATGACCTACTGGTTTTATAGATTAAATAACTTCCAAACTAAAGTCTCTATATTTTTTGTGGTTCCTTCATTTTAATGTAGAAAAGCTGAAAAACAAACAAATCGAGGGGAGAAAAATATTGTATTGAACTTAAAAATTTAATTACATGTCAGTGAGTGACAGTGTGTAAAACATAACTGACCCTTTGACATAGAAACATTTACTAACAAGCACAGTGCTGTTTTCATTTTAATTGCTAGTTGTCTAGTAGGTTTTTTTGTTCATTCTTTTTATTAAAAAACTTTGCTAATTTGAAAAATTTCTTGTCAGCTCCAAGCTGAAAGGCTTCCTTTAAAGGTTTTCTGGGCTTCTTATGAGCCACCACCTGTTTATTCCTTAACAGTACAAAGTGGCAGAAAAAAATAGAAAAATGTGGGATGCATTATAACTGGAAACCTGAGTCAGTACTTTATACAATCAAGTTTTGCTGCAGTTGAAGCTGCAGGTCTTTGTATTTTGTCTCTGTCTGCTTTGTGCAAAAACCCCAAAAAACAACTAACATTTCTGTCCACTATCCATGCAAATTTCCACAAGATAAATCAGATTGTCTGTGAACATAAACACGCTAAAGCAAATTTAACAATTACTAACAAAGTACTGTAGATGTTCACTACCAAACTAGAGGCATCAATTTACATTCACCTTACATAGTGGAGGATTTCAAGATTAAATTCGAGTTTACAGCTCGTGATCAAATGTCTATCTTCCTTCTGTGTCTAACCCTGTCGCTCTTTTCCACTCAAATAACAGCTGGATGTGTTGAGGTGGGAGAAAACATCATAAATACCACTTACATTTTCTCCAGGAAAAGCCTAAAGAGGTAAAGCTTGTTTTAAGTTTTATTCATTTCATGCTATTAAACATCTTATAAGTGATGTTCACATTTGTTCTCGACTGTCAGGCCGATCGCCCACCTGCCTTGTCCGTCTAAAGCCACCCTGGCTGTGCGATGCTGTCCGGTCTACTTTGAACTCAGGACCAAAAGGGGAGAAGGTGAGAGCCATTAATTAAGAAACACTTTCTGTGTTCATTCTTCTTCTGCGTGTTTGTTGACATTTCTGCCTTACAGACGGATCTCCCCAGGCTCTCCCCAACCTCTTCCAGCTGCCGTACCGCATGGTGTTTGCCGTGGCCTCCGAGGACTCCATCTTCCTGTACGACACTCAGCAGAGCCTTCCCTTTGGCCTGGTGTCCAACATCCACTACCACACACTCAGTGACCTCACATGGTAAACCTGGGCTTGAGTTGGGTTGAGTTTGTGTGTGTTTCTAGATGCTTCACAGTCTGTCGGTGTGTGACCAGAGGGCTTTTTCTGGTTCTGACAGACAGGAAAAGTTGGAACATGCCCCGACTGAGCTGACTTTTATTCTGCACGCAGACACTTCATGTTTGTCAGTCGTACTTGGATGTAAAGAGATTATTTTAGTGATGTCACTGGAGGAACTTTTTATTTGACAGTTTTCTTCCCAAACCAGTTTGAGATGTTTCCAGTTGTGCTGTTTGCTTGTGGACAGATCACTCATCGTACTTACACACACACACACCCCGACACAAAGAAGCACTAAAGGTGTATTTAGTTTTCATGCACTTTTTCTGGAATTTTGCTAAAAAGGTCACACTGTAAGTCGGCAGTTTTATTTTTATCTTAAAGGACCAAAACATTTATTTCTACCTTACATAAAAATCTCAAAACTGTTTTCCTACAAAGCTATCCTGACATCAATCCATCCATCTATCCATTGCTCCTTCTGACCTTTTATGCTTCCATCGATTTATGGATCCATCTATCTCTCTACTCCTAGTGTTTCCATGCTGCTGTCATTTTGTTTTATAACCCATCAGCCCATCCTTTCTGCCTGAAACACAGTAGGTTTCTTTTGTAGTTTTAATATTTAAACCACTGCTGAACAATCAGCTCTATGTCACGGTGAACTTCTCCATTTTAACAATAGACCGTAATGGGAAGGGTAGTGTGAGTTTATTGGCGCAGCTGAGTGAATTTGGCTTCAGTGTAAAGAGCTTTGGGTGATCGCTATGACTGGAACAGTGCTGTATAAATTCAGAATATTTACAAAAACTGAAATGCTGAAATAATGACTGCATGTCTGACTTGCAAAGATTAAAATAAAAAAGGAGAAAAGCCATAAACCTGAAAGTCAAAATAAAGCTCTTTCTGTAATTATACTGTTGGAAGTTATTTAAATAAACACATCAGATAAAATGCATGTAAAACAAAAATTTTAATGGATTAACACGATAATAAATTTGATTGGTGTCTTTTATCGGCTTCATTCACATTAATGCTTTTGTGCACCTTGAATGTAGAATAAAAACTAGACAAAGTGTGAATGTAAAGCAATTGATTGATTACACAGTGTCTTCTTCATGTTTTACATTCCATCAACATGTCTGTACGATTTCCTGTTTAGGTCTAGTGATGGTTCCTTCCTGGCCGTGTCGTCAACAGACGGCTACTGCTCCTTCCTGTCCTTCTCTCCTGGGGAGCTGGGCACTCCGCTCAAGGAGCCTCCTGTTTTGGAAATCTTTGTCCCAAACAGCGGCGTTGAGAAAAAAGGGAAGAAGTCATCAGCGAGCAAAAACTCCTCTCCGGTTTCCCAGCCGTCAAGCTCCACCCCAAGCTCGGCATCCCAAACCAGCAGCGGTAAAAAAGACTCCCCGTGTCCCACCCCAACGGACGAAAAGAAGACCACCCCGAAACCCAGATCAACGCCTCAGCCGCGCAGGATCACCCTTAACACGCTGGAGGGCTGGGGGAAGCCCACTACTCCCAAACCTTCGACTCCCTCAGCAAGTCAGACTCCGTCATCTGGAAGCACGAGCGCTCCCTCGACTCCCCAGCCCTCCGTCACTCCCCTCACACCGACCAGCTCCTCCAGGAACCAGCCCCGCCACGCACCTCTCACTCCCTCCACATCAAAGGTTCTCAACACTGCTGGGTCCACAACCCCTAAAGGTCCGACCACCCCAAAAGGACCCACCCCAAGGTAAACATAGGAGGAGAAATGAGACGTAAACATTTTAACTTATTTTTATATTTATTCTACAGTAAGCATTGGGGCTGCAGCTAACAATTATTTTAGTAATCGATTATTCCATTGATCATTCTGATTAAAAAATGGGCACATTCTGCAGATTTTTCATTTAACTATTTAATAGTTCTTTATACAATATTAGAAACACATTAAAAGATGCAAAGTAACAGATAATTCAATTCCTTTTAAATCCGGTAAACATTTTAGTGTCTGAAATACATTAAAAGCATTTCTTTAGTGAACACTTGATCATTTGTAGCAAAGCATGCATCTTCAGCTACTTAAGACATCAACGCATAACCCGTCCCTTTCTGCTCGACTGAACATCAATACAGTGCAGAGCCAATCTGGTGACTATATTTGGATTAATATCTGGATTGCAAAATGTGCTTATTAGGAGTTTTGTGTCACAGAATTTGCATAGTTTTAGTTTTAGCAAAAACTAAAACGTATGAGGAGTTCTGGGTAGATTTATAAACAGAGAAATACTTTTTTTTAAATTTTAAATGCAATTTTTAAATATTTGTTTTCACAGATGTGGATTAATTATGGCTCTGAATGTGTTTTTCTTTTTGAAAATGCCTTCTTTTGAATCTGTATACTCCAGTTAACAATTAATCAATTACTAAATTAGTTGGTGATTATTTCAATAATCAGTTCATCACAAATAGTCCAATTAATTGTTTTAGAACTAGGGGACATGAATGTGTGCATTGTTACCATATTACATAAAGCTATTAGATTAAAACTAATATAAGTATATTAAAATGTATAATTAGTTCACTCATATTAAAAACTGGCTTTTTCTTTATCGTGCTGCTGCAAAAACAGATGATTTTTATTTTCAGTCTTCTTACACATCAAGACAGAGTGCCAGTATTTGTGAAAGGCAATGCGAATTATTCTTATTTTTAACAAAACCTTAATTTTCAAGTCAAATTCCCAGGTTTGGAGTTTTTAACTATTTCAACAATCAGAACAACAATAATAAAATCCCTGTGTAGCAGGTTCAGTGTTGGTCATTTAAATACATTTATAGTGTTTGTTTATTTGTTAGCATCTAAAGAAGACAAAAACGGCCCTCCTGATTCTGTACTTGGATGTTGACTAAACTTCTGTTGAGCTCAATATTCAAGTTATTTGAATCTTTTAAGTAAGAAACAAGTGTTTCTATAGCAACTCCACAAATTACCTTAAAACACTAGAAGGCAATGAAACGTCTGTGGATCAAGCTGCCATGTAAAAGATGAAGAGTATACATAGGAGAAGGAAAACTCGGTTTGAACGTTTGAGTTAATTTCTTAGAACAAGTGGAAGTTACTAAATGGAGGAATGTTTTGTTGAGTCGTTTTTATCTAATGTTGTTTACTTTTTGCCTACCATGCATTGAAAACTTTATTGAGCTGAAGAGCTCTGGATACGTAAAGGGCAGCTGGTCCCGTCACATGACCACCGGTGATAATTTATGGGGTTTTGACTGGGAAATACTGCTTCCACTGCCTGCTTCTGCTGATGTTTCAAGAGCTAAACTCAGAATCTATGAGCTCTACAAAGAGCTGGGGAACACCATAAACTCTTCTGTTATCCACCTTTTTTCAATGAGTGATGAATCATTTAAGCAAGAAACAAGTGTTTCTATAGCATGTGCTTTGAAGCAATTTTTAAGGGAAAGCTGGGATGCAGCATTTTGATGTTTCTTTCACTTCACACGTGCTTCGTCCTGGCAGTGCAAACAAAGCCTCGTCTGGTACGGGGGACTGGTTGGACCCCCCACTGACTGTGGCTCATAGTTTGATTGCTGCAAATGCTTTCCTGTTCTACTTTAACAACATGCTAAATAAATGATGGATACCATGTCTGTTACAGCAAAGCAGCATTCTTAATTGATGCTTTGGAGTTTGTGTAGTTTGATAGTCTCTTTATTTTTGGTCTCCCTGCTTGTTTATAGGAGAGTGTCTTTGACTCCCCTTGGATCTCGGCCTCCAGCTGTCAGCTCACTGTTCAGCAACGCTGCAGCCGCAGAGAAGGCCAAACACGGTTGGTTTCTCCACCTTTTTCAGCTTAGAGTTTAAGAGTGTTGTCTTAGTCTTCCATCCTCAATAACGGCTTCTAAAAAATGTTCAAAATTTTGTCTTGAGAGTCTGCAAACCCTCCTTAATGTTACGTTTAAACTTTCCACACACCAGTGGGAGGCTTTCTCGAGCCTAGGTAATGGAAACACAAACACTTGTCTCTTTTTCATGTGATGTGTCACTGGGTCAGAGTTGTTATAGTTAAATAGTGGTAAAATAACTAACACCTTCATTTAAAAGCTTTTGTTTCTTAAAGTAACCAGCCAAATGCTTCTGAAAATTAAATCAATTCACCTTGGTTATAGTGTAGTTGTAATATGGTACTTATTGCTTTACTTTGTTGCAAATCATTAATAAATAAGACCAAATCCACCCTCTCAAAAAAATACAGCTTTTAGTGAAACATTCCTCTGGCAACATCAAATAATGCAACTCTTTTTCTTGTTTACAATTTTTGATATATTTTCAGTGAAGTTTGTTTGTATTCTGTATGACTCCTCCAAACATTTGAGTTAAACGGTGCAAAGTGTTCAGGAAAATCTGACAATAAAATGCGTGGAAGCAGTTTGTGACTACGACCAAGTCAGACTGAAATGACCGGACTTCAATGTTTCCGAGTCATATTATTATAAAACCCCTCAAGTCTGGATCCATGCACCACTAACATGAGGATTTTTGTAAAATCCCTCAATAGACACCCGTACTTTATTACCCATTGGTATGGTTAATATACATTTGTTTGTGATTAACTTCCACATTTATGCTACATACAATGCTGATCAAGCAGCATTAATGGCACAATTGTGTGGCTTTTAAAATAAAAAAAATAATAAAATTAACATTCTTATATCTCCTCCAAAGACTGCACAGAAACAGGCTATAAAGTCTATCCTCTTGTCGTTAATACTTGTCTTTGTGTTTCTCCAGAGCGTCCATCTCCCCCCTCCGATCCAGTTTGCCAACCTCCAGAATCCAAACGGACCAAGACCAGTAACACCCCAGTAAAAACCAGAACATGTAAGGATTAGCATTCACTGCCTGGAGCGTGGTAGTGCTTAAAGGAAACATCAGGAATAAAAGAACTATATGAAGCTCCTCAAAGCAACATCTTTGTGTTTGTCCAGCTATAAACTGCATGACATTCTGGTCAAAGAGTTTTTTTTTTTTTTTTTTTACTGTATTTAGTATCTTAAACAGAGAATGTTTTATTTCCCTTTCCTAATGACACTCTGAAGCTGTTATGAGGGGAGAAAAATAGTAAAACAAGATAAATCTGAGCTGCAGTGCTTGAAGAAGATGAGAAGAGCACTTTGAGGTTTGGTAGTTTGAAGTTTAACTCTGTAACCTTTTGAAAACTGAAGCAACAGTTAACATCTTGAATTAAAAATGTCAAATTGTTAATAAAAGACTTCAAGTAGTTTGGTCCAAGGTGTCTTAAATACACACAGTCCTTATTTAAAATGTTTGGGTATTCCTCATTTATCTTTGAATAATTAAATATAATTGCACTGATTTGTAGATGCCTTATTAAAGCCTTTTGAAACTCACTTTATAAGAACCTGTGTTAGCTTTCAATGGTGCTAAGGTGCATGTATATTAACATGCATAAGTTAAAATATCAAATAGTTTAAATTAATAACATGGATGATGATAAAAAACCTGAATTGTATTCAAATTATTAAAGCTTTGTTGCTTTATTGAGCAACAAAGCTTTAATAATTTGAAGCTTTTTCTAACTTCAAATTATTGAAGTTAGAGTTTTCTAACTTTGAGGTGTAGAGTACAAAAGGGAAGACAGAATAGAAACATTTTATCCCACAGTTGGCGCAACAGCAGCTTTGACATATGTATGTTCATACAAAAGTTAAAAAAGTATATAACCAAGATTAATATAATAACATACTGGGCAATAAGGACAAGATTACAGCTTAAAAATACTGTGCAGTTACCAGAAGTGGCACACTCTAATCTAAACGTGGTGCAAGTATGTAGGAACTGGAGAGAAAAAAGATTTGACCAGTTGGGCTTTTGGTTTCATACAGTTGAAACCAGAAGTTTATATACACTGAATAAAAAGACAGAGACAGTTGTAAACTTTGTATTTCGAAGATGCCCATAAATGAATCCCCTAACATATTCTTTCTTTATTGTGACAGTTAGCAAACAGGAATAATTTTGGTAATTCTAATTGACCTAAAGCAAAAGTAGATTGGTCTGATTTAACTTCGAGTTAAATCAGACATGTTTTTCTCTCTTTCCAAAGAGAGAAAAAAAACTGTATGTAATCTTTTGGTTCCAACTGTACGTGTTCATGTTTTTCCAGATCTTGTTTTTTGATTATTCTTAAAGCAGACTGATATAATGCAATGGTGAACTCCAGTGTTAGTCATTGAAGGGTTCCTTCGGTAGAACAATGCAGTATTTGCACATTTGAAGTTAAATGAATCAAAACATATTAAGTTTAACATTCAGCTAATAAGCACCACACTAAAAAAAAGAAAAAATTTTCAAGCACATCAATCTTTGCTTGATCAGGAACTCTCGAAGGAGAACTCCCACCAGGACCAGTATGGCTTACAGTGAACCAGTAATAGGTGCTGAGAGCTACTTTTGCAACCTTCAACTATCTCTGTCATTGAAACACGAATCTGAAAATTCCATAAAACCCAAATTAAGTAATCAGGTTCCAACATAAAAGAAAGACAAACTTCTCAGGATTGACAAACTGATATGCTTGGTTGCCAAGCTACCTTATTACTGAGTGTGAGAAAGGTTTAATAGTTTAATATTTACTCAAGCTATGGTTTGTATGTAAGTCAGCCATATTAGATTTTACATGTTTCATACACTTTTCTTTTTCTTACAGTCTGACATTTAAACAAAATAAACTTTTCCTGTTTTAGCTTTTTAAGTACCTAAATGCCTGTTACCTCTGGTGTCATATTCTCAGGTAAAGTGTTGCTGACAGAAGGATTTACAAATTTTCCTAAATTATGTTTTAGACTTTAATTTTGTGTAATATGGAAATATTCCCGCTGTAATTGAAAACCAGTGTTAAACCATGAATGTGTTTTGAAAGAAATTAGATAACTCAACATTTTGTAAGGTTGAATAGGATGAGAAGTGTCTGCAAAAGAGTGAAGAACTGGATAAAGATAAAGTTTACAAGTCATTACTGAACATTTAACAAAGAGGTAATGTTATGTGTATTATTTAAATGGTTTCCAATAGCTTTGGGAAATTGGAAGACAAAGACAGAAGATTCATCTTAACATATGCTGTAGGAAGTTGTTAAACAACATAAAGCTATTTTTTAATAAAACCTTTAGTGGCAAACTGAGTAAGAATAGGAGGGTGATTGTTTGATCTCGTCAGAAAACAACCCAATGTTGCTTAGCATAAGGATGAAGCTTGGGTCATGTAAGACAAAAGAAGTGGTAGAAACAGTACCAGTGAGGTCACTGCAATGTAGCATCAACAGTTTCTGTATTTTAGAAATATTTCAAAACCAAAGCTTGAAATATAGTTTACTGAACTCCTGCGACATCTCCCTCTGTATGGCTGAATTCCACATGCTGTGTGGATTCAATAGACACAGAATCTCAATGAGATCTGACTTCACAGTGTTGTGTATCGGGCTAGAAATTAGGCCATAGTTTTCTCAAATCAGTGGAAAGGTCAGAAACAATACTGCACATTTAAAATAGGCACGAGCTAAGCAGACTTTCATTGTAAAATTAAAACTGGGTAATTGGGGCAAAGGCCCACAGATCAACAGGTAACGAACGTTGCTAAGGTTGCAGTCAAATGAAGAAGTGCTTTGTTGAAGACTTTTGGATGCTAAAATTTACAACACTCAAAGAAGTTCATAGAATCGTGGTTAGAAAGCAGCCATTTGTGACTGTAAGGCATATGACAACTTACTGTTGGATAGTCAAATTCCACCTGAGTGTCTCTAGACCACATTCTTCTTCAGCCTGGAGAAAAGAAGAGACAAAATGCTGGCCAATCCTGGATGAGAAGTATGTGATTAATAAAAAACAAAACTCCAAAAAACTAGGTGAGTATTCTAGTTGCTCTAACTCACAGATCTGTCTCTGGTTTCAGACTTTGTGGTGGTTGGCTGTTTTCTCAAAGAGAGTTATATCTCTGTTCCCATCTCGCTGTGGGCATTCTTCTCTTCAGTCGCTGGCTGTTCTCAGGGCCCAGCAGCGACTGAGAACAAATGTGCCAAGTATACAAACATTTACGTCATCCTTAAAACAAATTACAACCATCATTTTACTCTATTCTCTGTTGTACCAACAAATTAGGCTAAATAAGAATATTAAATTCTGAACTTTATTGTAGATTCCCCAGGAAGAAGTTGCCATTAAGTTATGTACTCTCTCTCAGCTATGCTTTTTTTTTTTTTTTTTTTTTTAAAAGAAAAGAAAGTTCTAGTTACTTCATGAGCTCTAAGTTAATTACAACCACTAACCATGCTGAGGTGCAGAAAAATATTGCTGATTTAAGCACATTCAGTTATAAGTACTAGGATTTGTGAAAAACAGAAGAAATACAAACAAAAAATGTTAGTACATTTATTAATGTCTGATCATATTTCACGTGTTTTATGCAAGTTTTTTAATATATATTTTTACATTTATGTCTTTGTGAGACATCAAGAACATCTCGGGCAAGCGCTGAGAGTTTCCAGGTCTTCCAGGATTAGACAGAAGGAGCTACATTCAGGAAAATACAGAAAGAAAATTCCCACTCATCAACAGGGATACACGTTCATCTATCTTTAAGATATGCTGAAGTTGTTTTTCATTTGGAATCGAGTATGCAGGATTTTCTTTTTTATTAATTTGTGGCACTTTAACAGTAGCGTACCAACCAGGAACTGTCATACTTTTAAGTCTTCCACAACTGCTTTTCTTTTCTGTTTTCATTACTAACACTGCCAGAGACTCTGAAATGACTTTTACCTCTGACAACCTAAAACCTAATGTTCCTTCCCAGGCATATATCAGTTGTTCTGTTGCATTTGGTTCTACCAAAAACTACGTTAAAGCTCAGAGGAGAGCAGATTTTTTCAAAAGTAGCTGCCAAACCTTGGAACAAGTTGCCTTTAAAATACCACAGGTGTATCTTCATGTCCTGTTTTTTTAAACTCCATTAAATTTGACAGTGGAGTTGATACATTGATTTAAATGTTTCTGTTTTTAACATTGTATGTCTTGGTTCAATGTGTTTTACACAAATCCAAAGCTACAATGCAGTGGTTTTATTAGAAGCACATACAGTACAAACCAAAAGTTTGGACCCACCTTCTAGTTCATTGGGGTTTCTTTATTTTCATGACTATTTATAAGGCAAGAAATCCCACTTATTAACCTGACAGGGCAGGTTGACCTATGAAGTGAAAACCATTTCAGGTGACTACCTCTTGAAGCTCATCAAGAAAATGCAGAGTGTGTGCAAAGCAGTAATCACAGCAAAAGGTTCCTACTTTGAAGAAACTAGAATAGAAGGGGTATTTTCAGTTGTTATACACTTTTTTGTTTAGTGCATATTTCCACATGTGTTATTCATAGTTTTGATGCCTTCAGTGTGAATCTACAAGGTCAATAGTGAAAATAAAGGAAACTCATTGAATTAAAAGGTGTGTCCAAACCTTTGGTCTGTACTGTACATTCATGTGTTATGATGGCCCAGTCAAAGTCTAGATCTACAGTTGAAGCAAGACATTACAGCAAATAAGAAGACACATACCATGGACAGAAAAAAGTAAGGAGACCCAAAATGTTTGACCCAAGTCATAAAGTTCAAAGGCAGTGCTGCCAAATACTAAACTTAACTTCTGAATTTTGAAAACACTAATAAAAAATCTCTGATAACTCCTTCCGTTATTGTGGAATTTAGCAAATAGAAAAAAAATTGTGTTAATTGTAACTGACATAAAATAAGAGAAGTTTGGTTTTTTAACTAGAGACTGAGTAAAAAATAACAATGTGTCAATGGTTTCATCTGTAAATCCAATTAAGAAACAGTAGCAAGACTTGAAATCTGTTCAGATACCTTTTACATTAAATCTGAGTAATTGTGAGTTTTTGAAAACTCAGAATCAGCAGATAGAGACGTATTCTAAAAATGCTTGCTGTTGTAACTGCACCAAAATGAAATTCTTGTTGATTAACTGCAGCTGAGATAAATGGGCATCATACAGTATGTCTGAATTTTGTGTTAGTAAAAGAAAAAATAAAAGTAAAGAAAAATGGCTCTGTATTTTTTTTTTCCCTCTTCAAAAGTTTGGACAAAATTTTATTGGTCTTTTCCAAAGAATACTAAAATTAAAGGAATTTTGTTATTGGAAATATTTTATCTATGATTATCAATTTCTCATTTTACGCATTCTTCTTTTGACGGGACAATAAAAGTGGAGATTCTTGGTTGTAGAATATTAAGAGACAATGCCTTTAAATGAACATCCAATTATATTTTAGACTTACATAACATTTTTATGTTAATTCAGCAGTGTGCGTCTTAGTAAAAGAACTTGGCGTTTAATTAAAAATAAATAAATAAACACTCGATATGTTATATGACTTCATATGTTCAATATTTTTTATTCAAAAATAATGTTTTACACGACTTAACAGCAAGTGAAACAAGCACTTGGAAATTGGCATCGTGACTGAACAACCTACCTTGCTGGCTACAACCAGAGCGCTGAGATGATTGGCAGCTCTCTCAGCCAATCAGAATTCGCGTGGTGGAGTCTCTTTAAAGCTTCTACTAATGGTCTTTGTGTGAAGGCGGGGAGCAGTTGGCTTGGATAGTCTGCTGATTAGCAACAAACAGAAGGTTACGAGTTAGAAAAATTGGATTATTTGCCCACCAGAGCGCCTCCGTGGCTACAGAAGCTGGGTTAACTATGTCGGGGGCCTAACCGGAGCTTGTTAGTTGGCTTTTGAGGGCGAAAGGCGGATATTTGTGAAATTTCGGAGCCTTTCGCGGCGAGAGGGAGAGAGAGAGAGAGAGGGTCCACCTCGCTTTTAGGTCGTTTCAAGTGGCGATGCTTTAGCTGATAGCTGCGTCATCATGTTGCTTCCGAGTCGAGTTGGCGAGAAGAAATCACAAGTTATCGCCGGGAGGTGAGGGCTGCCCGCCGTCATCCAGCCCCGGAGGCCACTCCCGACCCTTGAAGTACGTGGAAGACGGGCTGTCGGTGGGAGACTGGCGGCGAAGCCTGCTTAGTTCACGTCGTTGCGGGGACTTTGCATCGCTTGCCTCGGTGTAGTTGGCGCGATTCCCCAACTTAACTGTATTTATTTAACCCACTGTTAGGATATGAATTCGCACGTTTTAAATTAATGTTATTTACAGGAAAAGAGCCTAGAAAGAAAGAAAGTGGAAGTGTAACTACTGATGGGAAGGTATGCTGGCCACAACTGTTTGGATAGTGGGAAGTGATGCTCTCATTGACAGCTTGAACGCAAGCAGGACCATCCAGAGAGAAGTGCTCATTATCTGAGCTAAAACAGGCGTTTCTAAGAGACGATGGGAGACGGGTCTGTTGACTCCCACTGATTGAGTCTCGTTTTTATTAGATCAAGACTGATTGATCGGTTTGCTGTGTCAGGGGGTCTCTATCATCACACCCACGTGGACTTTGTCTCAGGTCATTTGGGAAAGTTTTGACCCCCTTTCCCCAGCCGTCCTCAATCTGGGTGGGATAACCACACTTTATATAGAGTTGTTTATTTAAAACTGAAGAAAACTTATTTGAAAAAAAAAAATGGACGGCGATTGCACTGTTTATGCGTCCAAGCACGGGATCGAGTCTGCGGGGCGCGGATCCTCTAACTTTGAGGTGATGGACGGGCTGCTGTACCGCAGGAAGTTTGAAAGGGGCTTCATCAACTACCGGGAGGTTCTGGGTGAGGACCGGAGGCAAGAGGCCATCTCCACCTTCCACAGGCGGCGACCCGGCCAGCGCCACCTCTCCCTGGAGGAGACCTACAAATGCGTGGCTGAGAACTACTGGTGGGAGGGTATGTTAACACCTGAGCAGCATTACAGGAATGTCTCTGCTTCTCTGATGTCATTCTTTTACTCGCCATCGAGCCGGTTTCTTTGCAAAACAAACACATTTTATTAATTGCTCTTAATGTTGCTAACTTTGGTCGCATTTTATGCATAAGATAAAAGCCTAGATCAGGTTTCTTACCGTTTTGTTGCAAGCTGAAACTTTGTATTTTATTGGGATTTTACTGACACAAAGTAGTGTGTCATGGAAGGAAAGGGATGCATTGTTTGTGAATTTTCAACTTTTTATTTATTCAGTGTTCATAAGTCCACACTAAAACTAGGGGGGCGGATTTACAAGGATGTGGGCGCCTGAGCAAGAGCCAGTTTGTTGTCCAAACATTCCCCTACTAATGGAAATTACAATATATTCATAGGTAGACCAATCAATAAATGAATATGAATTGATGTATGATAGGTTTAACATATCCCCTGAGCAGCAGTTCAATGTTGTTCCCCCAAAAATGTACTGTAAATTCATAAATTTCAAAATACTTGAGTATTTTTTTATGTTCATAGAAATCCCAAATTATGAATGCAATTCACTTGATATGGGCCTATGAGTTTCATATGAAGAACAACGAAAAATATGCATTCATAAGTAAAATAATAATAATGAAAAAAGTATTTGGTCCCCTGGGCTGCTGGACCCCAAACACAGCCGCTCTTGTTTTAGTCCCATAACATGATGCTGCCATCACCATGTTTCAGTTCCAGGATCATGGCTGTTGTAATGTGATATTTTGGAGGGACTTCTGAAATCAGTAGGTTGAATTTGGTTGTATTTGTTATCAAAGTAAAATGTGTTGAATATAATAGATAATGTTGTTATCATTTGCATAAGACCTGACAAATGATTGATTTTGCTTTCCACTGTATTAATGAACTATTCCATGTGTCTGTCATGTAAAATCTTTAGAAAACACAATCGAGTTTGCACTTGTGAGAAATTGTGAAAACACTTGTGGGGTGTAATTATTTTAATGAGGCACTGTGTTTCATTTAGATGGAAACTGCACTTTATTGTTTTGAGTAAACTACATAATTTTCTTTTCCCTTTTTGGACTCAGACAGCCTCATTCTAAAAAAAATTGTTTTCCCCCCTTTGGTAGATGTAGCTTTTTTTAAAAATCTGAAAAAAGCAACAAAAAATGTTTTGACCAAGTGTCCTTGTCCTTTGGAGACCTTTTTACAAACTTCCCTCTGTAACCTGGTTGTTTCATAGTCTCTTTAAATATGTCACATTTTATTTTATAGAATATAAAAAGTCAACTTTACATTCTTTTCTGGACTTTAGACACTTTATTAAACATTTTGAACTATTTTCTGTCCCTCTGTAACTCCCCTGCTTTGTCTGTTTTTCTTTATTCTAAGGTATTTCAATGTCTGCTCTTTCCCCCCCCCCACAGGAATGTACTTCCAGATCAGAGACTTTGTCCTGCACTGTCCACAATGTAAGAATCTGCACAGTAAAACATCAGCGGTAAGTACAAGACATTTTAATATTTATCTACTTTACATGTACCAGGTGTCTAATTTTCTGCATGTTAGATTTCACGACTTTCTTGTCAGTTTCTCTGGTGGTTTTTCTCTCACCCTTCTCTTGAAGCCGTTTTTGTCTCATCCTCTGTCTCTCGCTGTTTTTGCCTCTCAGGGGTTCGATGGTAGGAGGTGTGTATCTAAGACGGTACCGTCACACGGCGCCGACTTGCTGAGCAAGCTGAGGAGTCAGAGGGAGGCGGGGCAGTTCTGTGACATCACCCTTCGAACCAACGGGGGATCCTTCTCAGCTCACCGAGCCGTCCTGGCCGCCGTCAGCGATCACTTTCATGAAGTTTTGGCTGAAATGGACTCGAGCAAGAAAGCAGACATAGATCTCTCTGGTAGGAATTTAAAATGTCGACATTGATGAGTTGGGGCATTGTGATGTTATGATTTTCTTTGGTAATGGTTAAGAAACCCTCTATTTTAATTTAGAAGATTAGAAATATAAAATATCAATCAGTGTAGATGTTTCTTTTGATTACTGGAAAAGGTTGTATGTAAACAGAGATGGGTTACATTTTATTAAAAAGTCCTGCTCCACCAGTTCTTTTTCACATTTAATATATTTATTAATAAAGTGACCCAGATCAGATATGCTGCAAACAATTCTTGTTCTTTTTGTCAGAGACACAATGTTTTCATGTATTTATATTTTAGGCAAGAACAGCCTTCAGGCTATTTATGGAAATTTTATTTGCTGGAAGACATATTAATTTTAATGTGAATTTCAACATTGTTGCAAATACAAACTTTTAAGTGATTTGCATTTGTTTTTGGTCCCATTCACTCTCATACAAAATAAAGCCAAGTGAAAACAACTTCTTAAAGAAGGTCAACCTGTGTGTAAATAAATCTCAATATAAATCCAGCTGCTCTGTGACTTGACGAGGAAAGAAGTAAAACATGTGGTACTTCTTTCTGATTATTAGCAAAAAATGAAAATTCTAAATATATTTCCAGAATTATAACATCTTGAATTGGTGTTTTAAAAAAATAGTGAAGTTTGTGGTTGCAACAAGGTGATTTTAAAGAAACTCAAGCCAATTATGAGTATCTTTGGAAGGTACTGTGTGTCTTGAGTTGACACTTTGATGTTCTGGGATGTAATTTGGTAACATTTTTACTTTGACGCAAATGTAAGCGCTACTTTTCGCTACTCTTCTTTGAAATATTTTCACCCTTAAATAGAACCAAAGGCAAGAAAACTAACTTCAATTGATCAGTGAGTAATAAATGCTTAAATACATAAAAGCACAGTGTTAGTTTTGACTTGCTTTCATATAATCTGTCTTAGGTAGAGATGAGGTGTTTCTCAGTGTGTTGATGAGTCGGGCTGGTCAGTTTGAGATCTAATCAACAAACAGGCTTGGAGAATCCTTATCTTGGAGTGCAGCCATAGTTTCTAAACAGAAGTTTGTTTAGCATCTGCAAGCTTATCTGGTGTTTCCATATCAAATAGACTAGGCTATCGTACTTTACTAATACAACGTCGTCTTATTTCAGGTTTCAGTGAGGACAGTCTCTTGTCTCTGCTGGACTTCTCCTACTCGTCCACCCTGTGTGTTCGTCAGAAGGATCTCCCAGAAGTCTGTGCGATGGCGCGTCACCTGGGCATGTGGCCGGCCGTGGAAGCCTGCTCTGCCCTCCTCAAAGAGCAGGAACATCATCTCCGTGCTCCCAGCAAGGCCTTCAGCTCAGCTCATGCCTGTCCGTTCAGCCAGCACCGTCACCACCAAAGGGAAGGACTCTTGAAACTAGAGAACATGAATGAAAGCTTTAGTCTAACACTAGAGACGTCCGATGAGTCTTTACAAGAAAGTCCTAAGCGTAACTTGCGCCGAATGCCAAAATCCCAAGTTCAGAACGGTCTCCCTCTCAGTCCCTCCCACAGGATGAAGCTCATGGACTTCAAGTCTCCCTCTTCCAAAAAAGCCTGCACACCTCGCCACGTCATCGTCGCCAGTCGGTCACAGAACTACTCGCCCCTCTCAACGTCAAGCACTCGTCTTCTCCGTTCCTCTCCCGGAGCCGCCAAAGAGGTTCAGAGGTTCCTACCTAAGCCAGAGACGCCTAAGAAGAACAGAAAGTCCCACTCTGTCGCCCAACTGTCATGCACGTCCAGGTCGCGGGCGGGGACGTCCTGCAGCCCGGTGACGGTGAAGCAGGAAGTGGAGGAGGTCGGGGAGGATGAGGAGGATTACGCAAGAGCGCAGGAGAAGTACAAGCTCATGAATGTCCTGGGACTCCAGAGGACGGCTCTCCTTCCCAGACCAGAAGACCTAATCGGCTGGAAACAAAAGAAACGGCTTCGGAAGTTAAAAGCCAACAACTACTCTCTGACCAAACGACGGAAACCACGTTCTTTATCCCCCGGAACCTCATACGACGATATGAAGCTGGCACTTCCTCTCTGCGACCCCGTCAACACTCGAATCCTCAAAAAGTCGGTCAAGTCCAAGGGTTTGGGATCCGCCAGAGCCGAGCAGATCCCAACGAAGAGGCAGAAGAGCATCAAGCAGCGCATTCCTCCCTCCGACAGGAGCATGAGAAGTAAAGTGGTTTTACCAGACCTGTTTCCATGTTCCTCCAGGCCGATGTTTGGTGGTAGGGAGCTCAGGCGGTCTGTGAGGAATCGCGACAGTACCCAGCAGCCTCTGCGGTATAACAGCAAGAAAACCTTTGTAAGAAACGTGGTTAAAATCAAAGCAGAAACGACTGAATACTCCATCTCAAGTCTGAGGCTGTCCACACATGGACAGAGCGAACACGCATCTCCAAACTCCCTGCCTTCACAGAGAACACAGAGCAGAAAAAAGGTCGCCGGAGATGCAGTGAAAACTCTCCGGTACAACAGCAGCCGACCGGGAGCGAAAGCCAAGCTGAGACGGGCGTCCACAAAGGAGGAGGACAAGATGAGGGGCAGGTCCAGAGAGGCAGGAAGACCAGTGGTAAAGGATCCTGAACCCAATGGTCTTTCAGAGTATACGCCTCCACCCTTGATTTATGGTCACCCTCTTTACAAAACAATCAAAGAAGAACCAGCCGATCCAGTGCCAGTCGGACCTTTCCCTGACCCCCCCTCACCAGACCTGGGCAAACGTCAGAGCAAGCCACCCATCAAACTGCTGGACTCTGGCTTCCTGTTCAGCTTCTGTCGGCCGGCGGGGGGTTCCATGACCGGCCTGAAGAAGGAGGAGGAGAGCGTGGCCATCTGTCTGACGCGCTCCGTGTCTCAGGTTCCAGAAAAATTCGACACAGACGGGTCTCCCCAGCGGACGCTGAGAGCCAGGGGCCCGCCGGGCCTGAGCGTGGTGAAAAGGGAGGAGAGAAGAGTCACACAAAGACGGAGTCAGAGACATGGACGGAAGTCCAGAGAACCTCGAACGCATCTGGATAAATGTACTGGGTCCAGAGCTACAAGGACGATGCCAAAGGTAACCAATAAGTCAGTTTGAACGATCCTTCACGGTTCTGGTCAGATGGTTACCTGCGCTCATTGCAAGCCTTAGAGTAATTTATTTCAGGCTGACTGAATTAGAATTAGAAGAACAATTTAAAATGTGTGTTATAATCAATCAACAATTGTACCCACTGTGCAGTAAAACAGACCCTCATCATAATGTTTACACCACCCTGCTTTACAGTTGACATAATCATCTTAAGACTTGCATTTTATTTTATTTTTTCATCTTTGCAGGGGATTTTGGATCAGAGGCTTGAAATCTGAACAGAATTGTGTGTGTTGGAATGAATTAACCAGACAAATTAGCTTCTCAACAAGCCCTGGCCTGAAACCTATTAGAAATTTTAAAAGCTGGGTCTGTGACGAGTAGCCAACCACTTTAGAACCAACCACATCACTTCTTCCTGGAAGAATTTTGCTGAATGTTTCCTGCTTCAAAAAAGTGTTGTTAATGTGCGCCTGGCTATGAAACATTTTGACAAAGTCTGGTTTTATGTTTTGTGGTCGAGTCTGCATAGTTTTGACCTCAGGCATCAGAAAATTCACATAAACTTAAAATGTGTGCAACCAAGTCTCGTGTTTGAAGGCCTCCAAGTTCTATAAAACCTGGAGGCCTTTAGATGCACAATTAACAGTAAAATCAGTTACATTCATGAGGAGGACAGCATCTATACAAAGTTTTAGTTAGGACCAGTCGACCTTTGGATTGGAAATAAAGTAAATATTTTTGGAAATGTGATCTGTAAATCCTTAAAACATTAAAAAGTACTGACCTGATTTCAAATAACCAATACACCGACTCTATAAATGTTTTCTGTAAACAGGTTCTTTCGTTCTTTATTCTTTATTTTTTTCTGTATGTAGAGACAAAATAAGGTCCATACCCTGAGCAGCAGCCGGAGCTGCGCCATGCTGGACGCCGTACATCGAGCCCGCCTAAAGCAGCTCCGAGGGCCTCGGAGCCAAGCACCCAAAGTCCCAAAGGCGTCCCATGCCTGTCTGCAATGTCCAGCTGCCTACAATGACTGCGACGCCCTAATTATGCATCAGCTGAGGCATATTGATGGAAAGCACTGGCCTTGTCCGGTAAGAACCAGCCTCCTAGATGTTACCTAGAATCACTTGTATGTGGAAACCGCAGACCCTCTTTCAGCATCGTGGATAAAGTTTCAGGGACGATGCTGATCCCGGTGCCCAGTTACACACCTGCTCATGCTGGGAAAAAGAATGGCTACCTCAATATAAAAGAAAACTTTTACTTAGTTTCCTGGTGTACAAGTTGTTGAGGCAAAACGGCTTCTGAAAAAAAAATGATCTCTGCGAAAGTAGAAAGTTTTTATTTTTATTTTTTAGATTTAGCACCATCATTTTAAAATAAGAAGGCGCAACAGAACAAAGTGCATCTGAAAACTGTTGGATCTTTTGCTTCCCAAAAAATATGGTTTTTATCAGGTGATGTTTTACAAATTAAGAGAAGGAAATATGTTTAACTCACTCTAGTTAGAAAAATGTTCCAGCCTGAAAAATTGTAGGTTTGAATTAATTAATTAATTTTTTTGATTATATTTCACTCATAATGAGTTGGTTAGGGCTCAATTGAGCAGGAAGTGCAACTACAAAAGAAGAATAATCTGTTTCTCTTTATTTATATTGCATTATTGGTTTGTTTAAATGGGGGCGCCTGCAGTACCCACTGTGCATACCTTGCAATTTTTCTATAAGTAAAAAAAAGAAAAAATAGTTTTTGGATTTTTTTATTACCTAACCCTCTTTAGTAGTAACAAAATTGTTCAAGAAAAAACATATGTTGTGTCAAAATGTCTTATACACAAGTCTGTGGGGGTGGGAACATGTATGTCCTAAGCCTAAATGTTATTGGTCAGTTTACTTTTATTTGGTGGCTTGGTGCTTTTTCTGTAAGCTAAAAATGAATGGGTGGAGTTTGATCCGTCCCGTAGTTCTAAGAGCGGTCATTTGGATCCCGCCTGAGCTTTTTACTGGGTGCGCGGTTCGCAGATCGCTGGTTTATGAGCTTCTTTTTGTGTGTGTGGTTCGCGAATTGAGCGACCATGGTCAACAGTTGGATGACCATGACATCTACCGCTCTCTTCCGGAGCGTCGCGCTAAGACTGATGGAGAGTTAAACAGTTTCATCTAGTCAGAATGTTTCCCAAAAAAGTAGAAATTAAGCAAACATTGTTGCTTCACCTTCTCCTCTGGAAGTCTCTGACACACCACTTGAACCTGGGAATCTCCAACCTCCTCCTCCTCCCATGGATCACAGGCTTTGCTTTCATTTGTTTATTTATCATAATTTGTAAAAATAAAAAAAATAGGACAGCAGTTTTTGTGGGCCATGCGCATTACTCGCATGTGGTTTAGGTTTGTGCTGGTTTTGTATGACACGTACATGATGCCCGTTGGAGATGTGGTTGTGCTCTTGCGGGTCAGGTGAAGTGATAGTTTTGTGCGTACTCTCCCATCTTATCCTGCAGGTGGCCCTGCGTTTAGATCTACACAATTAAGCCTTTTCCTTGAAGCTCAGAATTGAACCGTTTCCACTGATCATCCTTGACATGTTTCTATAGTTTAAAGTTTGCCTGTGGTAAATTCAATTGATGATGGACTTGATTTGGAAAGACAGACAGCTGCCAGTATAAGGTTACACAGTTGACGGTGCAGGTCAGAGGTCAAACACCAAACATGAATTCAAAGGAATTGTCTGTAGATCTCAGAGACAGGATTGTCTTGAGGTATAAATCTGCAGAAGGATCCAGAAACATTTCTGCTGCTTTGAAAAGCCCATTGAGCTCAGTGGGTTGGAACTTCTTCAATATCTAACCTCTGCGTTTGGGGGAGAAGATTGAATCCCCTTCCCTCTCGCCCTCCTCCTCTGCCCTTTCCCCTGTATGCACGGGCACGTCCTGCCAGGAGTACCCACGCCACACCTACCTCCATTTAGACCCTTGGGGATCCGTAAGAGTCTTAGTCAAGGAGGTGACCAAGAACCCAATGGTCACTCTGTTAGAGCTCATTTGTTTTCCAAAGTCTTATGAATACAATTATTAATGAACAGTTTGATGTAGCATGACATTTAAAATTAAAAATCAGTATCCCTTTGTCGTAAAATGGGCAATGAATCGTCTCTGTTTTGAATTTCCAACCTGCTTAAAGATGCAAATCTCCAAATCATCACAGAAATAGTTCACAAGGGACAAAATCAACCTCTTGCATGACTCTCCTAGTCGGTTCCTGGATCTACAGCAGACTTAAACAGACTAATTCAGTCAAATGTTGCAGTGTTGTCATATTGGCAAAAAGTGGTTACATAAATTATATTAACAATAAAAGGAACACAATACAATTCTAAATTAAGAATTAGAAAAATATTATGAGATTTTTCCCCACCTTGTAAAGAGTTCTATGTTGCACCACAGCTATAAAACAACTTGCATCACTTGAAGCCTCTGTCTGTTTACTCATTTTCTTCCATCTTCTCTCTGCTCCGCAGCTCTGCAGCAAGACCTTCTTCAGACTGAGGAATGTTCGGAATCACATCCGCACCCACGACCCAAAGTTGTACAAATGCCGGAGCTGCATTGCAGCCGGTTTGTGAGGCAGCTGGAGACGCCCGCTTCTATCACAGGCACATGGAGGTCGGTGAAACGAATACTCTCAAAGACCGAGCTGCACGTCAGCTGTCCTGACCGGGGCTATTGTTGAGTGAAAAAGCGGATTTGTTTGACTTTTGTTTTGATTGTAGTGCAGCACAACTGCCTGCGCTCATTGATTTCCTTTACATCCTCCTCTCTGCTTCGTTAACACAGGTTGCTTGTCGTTTCAGGATGAAAGCCATCAGTGTCTCACCAGTAGCCATAGGCCTGAAGCCAGAGGCACATGATGGATCCCAAGCTTGTACATACTGAATCCAGTCACACTTGAGCACAACGGTCTGCAGAAAGGCGTCACTGCTGTTATCAACGATTACTAACATTATTTAAATAATCAAACCAAGGTTGCCGTTCCTGTTTGCTTCTTTACAGAAACTTGAACATTTACTCTCAGGGGGGTGGGGAATGTGATGCCACGTTGTACAGCGATTTCACGTCACAGTTGTATAAAAGGAAAAAAAAAAGAAATGTAAAGTGATTGATATAACTATTACTGCTACTTATTGTTACCTTTATTTTTCTATGTATAGATGAATGTTGAGTGCACTTATGTCATAGCTTATGTTGTAAACCTAAGAAATGGTAATGAAACTGAAGGTTTGGAGTCTGAGGTGGGAATACTTGAAGTTGTGAAAGTGCTGGGGGGGGTGGGGCATACTTGAAGTCGGAAAGGTGGGGGTCCAGTTGATCTTTTTCTTGCGGTGTGCTAATGTTTCAATGACTTGATGTCTTTTGGCATTGATCTGGTGGGGAGTGCAGGGAGGGGTACGAAGACACCACTGCATGTGTATCTTCAGGCCATTTGTAGTCCTCTGCCTTTTCTAAGGCTGCAGAGTTTAAAAAGGGAAAAGTGTCGGCTTTTATAAATGTGAATTTCTTAACTTTATTCAAGATGGCCACATCACGACAGATGTTTTATTAATCTCTTCTTTAATGCAAGACCAGATCATCTTGCTCTACTTCAGTTTCCCCCTCTACTGAGTAAATGCAATGTGCACATACAGAGATGTTTATGTATCACAAAATGATTTTAGAAATAAATGCGCTGTCTCCTGCTATCTGTTTAAAGATTAAATAAAGTTTTGCCTTTAATATATTGTTTTGGTTTTCTTGCATCTTTGTTGTACATTTCAAGATGAGGGTTTCCATGATGAAGTAAATGTTCTTGCACTCTCTTGTGTAAGACGGTAACACCACCTGGTCACAGTCACAGCTTCTCAAATACACACACACACACATATATATATATATATACTGGTCTGTCATAGAAAATCTGGAATTAAAGATAACGAGTAAATGTAAAATGCAGTTTTTAAATTGGTGTCAGAGCAGGAGTTAAAGAGACAGATGCCCAATTTCAAGGCATTAAGTCAAATCTCTTTCCAGTCCCCCCCCCCCTTCCCTCCATTCAGGACATTTCATCCCAGCGCTGCGTGTCCCGAGGCCGAAACATCGTCAGTGACCCCTCACACCCCCACCATGGACTGTTCTCCCTGCTGCCCTCTGGAAAGAGGTTCCGCAGCATCCGGTGCAGGTCCACCAGGTTCCGAAACAGCTTTTTCCTACTTGCTATCAGACTGCTGAACTCTTAACTGGACTGCACTCAAAAACTGGTCTCCACTTCATACCTTGCACATATACATAGCTAAGTAACTTCCATTTTACTGTCAGTCCTGCACTTTATATTTTATATTCATATTTATATTCATATTTTATACTGTATTTTATTTTATTCTGCTGTAACCTCACAACATTGAAAGCTCAAAACATTGTCCTGAGCCGTATGCAATGAAATTTCGTTCTGTATACACCCTGTGCATGCAAAATGACAATAAAGTCAGTCTAAGTCTAAGTCATATTTGATATATACAGCATTTTCATGATTTACTTGAATGTGCTATAAAATGGCTCTACATGCCTGAAAAATACGCTATGCTGCCCCTTTAAACCACTAGTTTTTGGATGTGTCTGTGTGCTTTGGATCATTCTGCTGCATAACCCAAATGCACTTGAGTTTACATGGAAGCCTCAAGACGTGCATAAGAAGCTAAACCATGAGGACGATCACTAAACAACAAAGGAAATACCTACAGCTCTGGTCAGGAGTTTCCCTTCATTGTTCTTAAGCACAAATGTCAATAAATTTGGGCTTTAATGATTAATTAGTTTTTATCCTTGCTGCCTACAACATTAAAAATATTTTTCCATCAGATTTTTTATTTATTGCTTTTTTCAACTTGAAAACAATCCACATTTTAATGTAACTAAAAAGATTTACTTTTGTATGTACATGAATGCATTTATCTGATACATCTTAAATCTACACAGTTCTACATTACATTTTTTATTTAAAAATGAAAACATTTTGGAAGAACGTGGAAAAAAAGCATTGGATTTTGCCTTCAGTAACACAGGTTTGTCCGTTTTTAATGATTTGTAACACTTAGATCAGTAAATTCTTGAAAACTTTAAAAAATAAATAAATGAACAGATACCAAAGTTAACCCCACACCATTTTCTGACCAATGCAAAACTGATGGTCTGCACAATGTATACAGAGCAAACTCAACCTACTCAGCAGCTGAGTGCAGCTCTAACTAAAGCACACAGCACTCCAGCAAAACAAGGAAACTTTCTGCAGGGAAATCCTTCTGTAATGAATACATTCATTAAAGCAGGCAGGAAGTGAAGACGGCTTTAAATATTCTGTGCTATGATCAGCAACGAGAACCACGATTTAAATTCACAACTCTCTCTCTCAGCTGAGTGTTACTCTCTAAACTTAAAATATGAACAAAGAAAAAAAGCCAGGCCTTTCTAAGAAGATGCAGACCAATTTAAATATTCCTAAAACTGAATATTTACCATTAATATCTTACTAACCATATTTATTTTGCCTAGAATTTAATTTTATAGTAAAAAAAAGAAAAGGCAACTTTCTTCATAGATAGAAGTCTGGTGTCATACGTATTGGTACTCTTAACAGCCTTTTTCAAATGTAACCAAATCAGTTGTCTTAACTCATATTTAGGTTTTGAAATGTCAACTGAGAAAGATGAATTTATGTTTGTCCTGCGTATCTCTATGTTGTCGTATGATGGAGTGGTGACCTGTCCAGGGTGCAGCCCGCCACTTTCCCACTGACCTCTGGGGAGAGGCACCAGCTCCCCTGTGGCCCTACAAGGACAAGCAGGTAAATATAATGGACACATCTTTACCAGTTAGCTGAAAAGTAATGGATAAAAAAAAGATTCTTGATTGAACCGGCAGTACCCAAAGCTGACTCTAGATGACAGCCTCTCCCTTTCAGAGCACCACAGCTGCTCAATAACAATGCAAAATGGTTCCAGTGTCATTACCGCTCACATCTGGAAACCTCAAGACACCCTAAACAAGGAGGAGAACCGGAGAGTTCATTCTGATTTGATTATTTTGAAGACCACACTTTGTACTAAACCCAAAACGACTGTTCATAATTCACAAGACATTAGAGCGATTATTGTGAAATCAGATTGGGTGATTATGAATAAACTGTACCTGATTGCAGAACCCAGATTGTGGTTTTTAAATGTATAACTCAGCTTGAGCATAGCAGCTAATCAGACTCTTTTCTTGCATAATTTACCAAAAAGTAAGTTGATGTTGACCTCTTTGACTCCCCGGGACTGTGTAGCTTATTATAGAGCCAAATCTCTCTGTGCCTCTTGACTGCAGCATTATTCGGGGGCCTGGGTGTACTTTTTCACGCTCATAACCAGCGGGGCTTTACTTGGGTTACCCTTGCCCCACCAGCGGCTGCGTGTGCAAGCTTATGTGAGTTTAGGGAGCCATGGAGAGTACGCCCAGGAACAGCTGACAATTTATGCTAGTGGGGCCCCCACATTCTCAGAGAGAGAGGAGAGAGGGGGGCAGGGAGGAATGAGGGCCGAAGACAGGAGGGCGAAGAAGGGGAGACTGGGTGGGAGCAAACCAGAGTGGGGGCGAAGAAGGAAAAGACAAGGAAGAAGAAGAGGGGTGAGGGGGAGGGAGTAAAAGAGAGAGGGAGGGAGAGATGGAGAGATGGAGAGAGGGAGAGAGAGGGGAAAGGAGGCAGTCTTGTTTGTAGCTTGTCAGCAATTGCTTGAGACAAGCTTCCCCTCCATGTGTGAAAGCTACTTGGCAGGAATGCTTGGGCTGTACCAAGTGGAGCTGGGCGAGAGGGGGGAGGTGGGACAGAGAGGAACAGACCCGGATTGAGGAGCCAGTGTGTGGCTGAAGTAATCCTTCAGCAGCGTCGGCTCTTTGATGTTGTATCTTTGTGTTTGTGGAGGGAGGAGGGGGAGAGCGGTGTGTGGGTGTGAATGGGGCTGCAGAGAGGTTTCTGTATGAATATGTGCTCTCTGTCTCTCTCTCCCCAGCAGCAACAAAAGAGAGGCAATGAGACACCCCCCCCCCCCCACACACACACACATCCCCTCTGCCTCTCTGCCTGTGCCTGCCCCCCCACCCAGCCTTCACTGGCTCTCAAGAGAAAGAAAGCACCAAAAAAAAAAAAAGAGGGAGAGAAGAAGATGATGAAACCTGAAGTGGTCTGCAGTGTGAAGTGTGCATCCACACAGATGTTTGTGAGTGCATCTGAAGGGGTGTGTGTGCATGTGTGTGTGTGTGTGCAATGTATGCTCGGCAAACATTCATTGATCCTCAAATTTAATCTGTTTACCAACAATCTGTGAAAATCTCATTTGTGCTGTTCATGAATGTGTCTGCGGCTGCATTTCTGCACGCCAGTGAGTTTTCTACCCAGAAGAGGCTTTTATTGTCTTAAGATGTGTGTGAGCATGTGGGCGTGTGTGCATGCGTGCATTGGGTCATTTTCTTCCTTAGCCTGTTGCTTTCTGCCGCTGTCTGCTCTCTCAGC
Organism: Xiphophorus couchianus; assembly: GCF_001444195.1. NCBI lineage: Eukaryota > Metazoa > Chordata > Actinopteri > Cyprinodontiformes > Poeciliidae > Xiphophorus > Xiphophorus couchianus. The sequence goes on along the minus strand of NC_040234.1, from coordinate 13,687,005 downwards.
TCCACATCATGAGGAATGCACACTGAGATGGATTCCTGCAGGATTCCTTCCTCTTCTCCGGCTTCATTATTCCTGCTTCTGCAACGCCTGCTGGATAAACACAGACATGCTTTTCTCGTACTTCCTAAACCCTTAGCCAGCTCCCACATTGGTGTTAAATAAGATCACTTGTACAGAACTGTGCACAAATCCTAATTTTGATTTACTTTGCTTCCAAGTGGCCAGATTGTCATGTAATTCTGTCAAACTCTTCATGCTTAAAAAATTCAAATAAAAAAAATCAGTGTCAGATGTAAAAAAAAAATATACATGTCTATCATCACATCTACGATATCCAGCACAGACAGAACCTGTTCAGGTCATCTACTGTAGTCCCAGTTTTCGAATAGTCAATGTTTGGCTGCTAGCAGGCCAGTACATTTGTCAAGTTTGATACTCTTGGTATTTTTTGTCTTAATTCAACCAAAGTAATTGAAGCAGTTGGGGAAAATCTGAAGAAAAACGATGCAAGAACTATCAAGATCACAAGACTGCAAAAACGTCTTGGTTTGTGGGACAAAAGTGCTAATAAAAACTTAATTACAAGGAGGTACCTGAACCTCCAGCCTGGCTGGCTCCACCAGACTGAGGGACAGCTTCATAAACGAGACTGCTGGAAAACTGAAGTATCCTGGTCTCCATATCCCTCAGCAATGCTTCAGCCTGAACAATATACGACACCTCTGGAACTCTGCTACCTAAAATGACTTTCCTGGCAAGAAAAGCAAGAGTCGGAAATAGCAACTGACCCATGGGAGCTGGAGGAGCTGCAGAGATCCACAGCTCAGGTAAGATAAACCTGTCGACTGGACAAAGTTGTCTTCTATGCCAATCTGGTCTTTATGAAAGAGTGTGAGGAAGAAAACCGCAACAGCTCATGCTTGCAGTTTGGAACGAGATGAAACCAAGGCAACATTTTGACCTACATGCATTCTATGTGGGGAACTTCCACAGCACATGGTGGTGATGGCAGCATTATGCAGTGGAATATTTTTCTTTAGTAGGAACAAGGGAGTTTGTCAGAGTTAATCAGAAGATGGAGGCAACTCTCGCAGAAAACCTGTTAGAGGCTTAAACGACTTGAGACGGGAACAGATGTTCATCTTCCAGTAGGACAATATCCTAAAGATACAAGTAGAGCTTAATGAAAATCAAAGCCATTTTTATGGCCTAGTCAAAGTAAGGACCTAAATTCATGTGAGATTTTCTAGCAGGAAAACTAAAAAACGGGAAAAAGTTTCTATGTTGGGGTCTGGTAGCACAAAGCTGGTTGGGACAAACCACTAGGAACTGGAGTAACAATATGGGGCTAAATACAAAATCACGCCACACTTTTCAGATTTTTATTTATATAAAGTGGTCAAAATCTTGTTTAGTTTTTTTGTCTCTGCAACATAAATTGCTACTTTGCATTTGTCTTCACATAATATCACAATAAAATACATTAAAGCTTAAAGTTGTAGCAAGACAAAATGTCAAAAAGTTGAGTCTTACCAATTTTACAAACTAGCATGCAGCTGGTTCTTCTTTAGCTGTACCTTTTGAGTATGATAACCATAACATACTCAAAAGGTACAGCTTTTGAGTACCTTTTGTTACATTTCAAATGTAACATTAGAAAATATTACATTGTCTTAAAACCCAGATGAAGTCCTTTAGAAAAGATAGATAAACGATTAAAAGAAGATCTGACATATTCCTTTTTTTTTTACTGCAACTTTCCTTCCTTCTAATTCTTCCCCATTTTGCTTCTTTGTGGCTCTTACTGTGACTTCTCAAAAATGCACACACTGCTGTTTGCACTAGGACGATTTCCTTTGCTTTAACATCCGCACCAACAGTTTGCTTATGGAAACAACAGTAAAAGTTCGAGATCGTCCAGTCAGCAGCAGCAGGAGCAGCAGGAGCAGGCGACTGTGAAGAGTTGCATCTTCTGTGCAACAACAGAAAGCTCCCTTTCTCTCTCATCCCATCACCCCTCTGCTTCCCACGGCCCCCGTGGTTGAGAAGGAAAATGGGAGAAGGAGAAGAAACGGGATGCAAGTTTAGGCGAATTAGGCCATGAATAATTTTCAGGATGTCACAATGTGTTGGGGGTGAAAGCTTATAGCAAACAGTAATTGGAGCACCAGGTTCACTGTTCTGCAAGCTTAAGACAAGGAATTTCTTGATTAGGACCTGAACTGCGCCCTACACTGTCAACATGTAGTGAATTTAGATGATTTATTTAGGATACTGCTTTTATTTGAGCTCACAAAACAGACTGAAGGTGTAACAGACCCTTTTCTACAGAAGCAGAATAAAGATAATTTATGGTTTTCAATTTTTTTTCCTGTTGGAATAAAAAAAGCTTCTCCACAGCATGATGCTGCCACCAACATGCTTCACTTTGGGTATGGTGACATGTTACGTTAGTTTTCCATCACACATCACATTTTGCACATAGCCCAGACATTCCAGCTCTGACTTCATCTGAGCACAGCACACCTTCTCCACAAACTGAATTCAAATGCATGCCTCAATTTTTACCTGCAGAAACCAAACGACGCGCCATTTCTCTTCCACTTTACAGCGATGCACTGCTTTGTGTTGGTCTATCTCAATACTCTCTCAAGGCGTTCTTGAAGAAGTAAACAACTTCTAGGTGACAATTATTGGGAGGTGGAGGGGAGGGGGTGAGAAGAACAAAAGTAGAGGAGAAAATTAGGCAAATGATGTGAAGTTAAACAAATGACGCCGTGGAAAAGGCCAAAAGGAGAGAGAAGGGGGGGTTAGGATGAGGAAATAAGGCAGGGAAAGAGGAAGCAGAGGGGAGGAGAAAAAGATTGGGGAGTGAAAGGGTAGATGAAAGCGAGGGAAAGTTGAAAAGTAAAAAGGGGGCGGAGAAATAAATGAAGACTGTGGCTGAGGAAGGCAGGGAGGGAGGCCGGTGGAGGAGGAGGAGGAGGAGGAGAAGGAAGGAGGGAGTGAGGGGAAAGGGAGGAGGGTTGATCTCTGGGGTTTGAAGCACATTAGTATTCATGGGGAAGAGGAGGCCACAGACAGCAGAGAAACAGAGAGGGACCAGACTGAGAGCGCCACACAAACATAAATACACTCACACAAGCTTCAGCTTACGTGCCCACACACACATCCATAGTGTTGGATGGGGTCTCAGATGCTATATGTGTGTGTGTGTGTGTGAGGGGGTCCCAACCACTCCTTGTTCTGACACACGCAAACTGTTTATGCTAAAAGGCAGAGGAGACAATTGCACTCCATCTTGACTTGCACACACATTAATGTTGAGGTAAAAAAAAAAAAAAAAGAAAAAAAAAAAAGAAATCCTCCCAGGAGATGATTTAGCGGTTGAAGCCTTTGGAAACCCACCCCTGCTGGTCTTGGATCGAATCCCGCCTCAGAAGTGTCTCTCCTGTGTTTTTCACCGCCTCTCATCCCTTTTCCTCCCTCCTTCTCTGTCAATAAAAACAGAAGACACCGGAGGGCTCGAGGATGATGTTCTCTGAACGCTTTCTTTTTTTTTTTTTTTTTACTTTTCAGAAACAGAGGAGGGGGGGAAAGAAAAAAAGAAACAAACGAAGGAGACCATGACAAGCCCACAAAATTCCTTATTGTGTTGGAGGCCACTTGCGAAACACCTCTGATGGTGGCAGGCGGAGAGCGAAGGAGAAGTGGCAATGCTCTCTGGGTGTTCTATTCTTAGCCTCTTCTCTCCTCAGACTTTGGATGAATCCGTGTGCGTGCGTGTGCATTTGTGTGTGTGTGTGAGAGAGTGCAGAAGCATGCGTGGGTGGGCAGGTGGTGTACAGCTGACAGTTGATTTGCTGTGACACCAGACACACTGGCTGCTTTGGACTCCCATGGCCTAGATATCACAGACTCCTGCAAGCCCAAATACCTAATCTGTGTCACCCCCTTTTTTTTTTTTTTCTCTTTCTCACTTTCTCCTTTTGCCCCCTGCTCTCTATGTTAGACCTACATATGATGTTCTGGTTCTCGAGCAGGCAGGTGGTGGTCCCTACCGGCACGCAGATAAACCAGAGACAGAAAGAAAAAGGAGTGAAATGAGAGGAGTGATTAAGTGTAAGAAGCCGATCGAAAGGAGGGAGCAAATGGGGGGTGTGGGGTTCGGGGAGTGAAAAAAAGGAGCGAGATCACATCATGTAAACAGAGTGAAGCGCTGCACGGAGATGGAGGAGGCTGTTGCCATGGCAGAGGCTGCATCCTTTTGTTAAAGATGTCACTCAGGGGGAATCAGGGCTAATGAGTAAGGACTTTGCGCTTGCGTGCGAGTAAATGTGAATCTGAGCTGCTGGTATTCTCCAGCGCTGGTGCTTTTAATGGTTTTGCTTCTTAAAGTGAAGGAGGAAGTAAGCTGGGAAAAACTGATCTTTATAGGGCGGAAGTGGAAGGAGATCCACGACGGAAGATTGTGACTGTGTTTGACTGATCTCCATTGAGAATTATCAAGAGGATGTCCGTGTGTGTGCGGGTGTTGGCGTGTGTGTGTGTGTGTGTGTGTGTGTGTGTATGTGCGCGTGTGTAGTTTAGTGTGGCCCTGCGTAGGTGGTTTGTTCTCCATGCTCCTCATCTTGCTGCAAATTAGCAAAAATCAAAGAGAAACAGGTTTCATTTAATCCCACCCTCTCCGTCTCCCTCTCTCTTTCCCATCTTTTATTTCCTCCCTGCTCAGCAAACAGCCTTGAGCCTCCCACAAAGTGAATGCAGACATCTGCCCGCACTTTTTCTTTCTCCACTCTCTCCCTCTTTTCTGTCACACAAACACACACACCCCCCCACGTGCGCACACACACAGGCGTTTGTTTCGCTGTCAGCGGCGTCATCAGAGAGACTGAGATGTTTTTACTCCATTTCTTTCCCTCCAAAAACAAAATCTCCCTTCTTCTTCCTCTTTTTCTTCTGCATTTATAGGCGAGGATAAATAATTTGATCAGTAGGGGGGGTTGAAATTCCACCACTCTGAGAGGCGTGACGTTAATCTTTTATTATCTGCTCTCTCATTCTTCCTCTCCCTTTCTTTCCCATTCCTTTTCCTCCTTATCGCCTCTCCAGACCCTCCCATCATCTCCCCCCCCACCCCCAACAACCCCTCCAAGCCTGTCCTTGCCGTATTCTAATGATTCATATTTCACATCCACTGCCTTTTCATTTAGCCTGTCTACACCGCTTCAGGGACAGCTACTCACGATCTTAATTGACTGAGGAGGTGGAGGTGGCAGAGGAGGTAGAGCCGCCATACAGCCAACCCCCTCTATGCACAAACAAATGCATAGATACTGCTAAATAATAATAAGCGCTGATCCGGTCAAGGTTTATCTGATTAAATATTCACTCACTGGCCACTTTGTTAACAGAATTTGTGAATCAGCCAGATGGGAGCAACTCAATGGGTTTTAGTGTGAGATGCTTAAACTGAGCTGGAGAATCAATCAGAAAGAACGAGCATTTGAGTAACTTCGTACATGGACATGGTGGCACACTGGCTCTGGTCTGATCTACTGAGGCTTTCACACACACAGCTTTTCTGTGAATGGGTGAAAATAGCTTGTGGAAGACAGGAAAAAAAAACTGGTAGGGCTTTAAAAAAAACATAGAGAGAACAGATACTCAAATAGCCATACCAAATCTGGACATGTGGCATGTTGAACCTTAAAGCAGGTTGGCTACAAGAGCAGAACAACCACACCAGGTGCCATCCCTGTAAGCTAAGAATGGGAAACCAAAATTACATGATTACAGATTGGAAAAAAGTTGCCTGGTCCGATGGGTCTTGATTACAGCTGCAACATTCAGATGTAGGACCAGAATTTGGTATGAACAAGAAAGCGGTGATTCCTCTGGCCAAGCTGCAGATTACTTGTTGACCATGTTCTTCCCTTTATGACCAAAGTGTATCTTCAAGCACGATTAGTGTCATGTCATGAAGCTCAGATTATCTCCAACTGGTTTCTTTGACTTCACAGTCAGTTTACTGTACTCCAACTGTCTCCTCATTCCCATACTTTAGGATCTGGTGTAATGTAATATTCACACTGATGAACATGCAGCCAGCAAATCAGCAGCAGCTATTTGAACAATACCAAAATCTCTGAGGAATGTTTCTAACATCTTGCTGAAATTATGCCATTAAGCCATCTCTGGGGGGAAAAAAATGATTCAGTCCAGGGGTGGAATCATGCTCCAGTAAGTGTATTTGTGATCATGTGAAATTAACACCAGATGATGATAGGATGATGATAGTAGCAACGTCAAAACAAATGAGTTCATGTTTTGAGACAGGGAAAAAGATTTAAGCACATGAAGAAAAGATGCATGTGTGAAAAGAAAAGAAAATAGATTCAGTCTTTCAGTATTTAGGAATAAATCCTCCCCTTTTTTCAGTGTCAGCTGGTAATTAATGGCCTATAAGAAGGTTTCTTATTACAAAGGAATTGCACTTGAAGCAAGTAAATCAATCCATCACTCTTCATTTGTAGAGTAGGTCATACACAATGAGGCCAACACAAACTACTTTATGTCACGATGGGTAAAAGTAAAGACCTATCTGAAGGTCTCTATGCTGCAAATCATACTGATGTCATTGGTTACAGATGGATTTATAAACCTCTGAATGTTGCTGTTTATCACATGTGAGAAGGAGATAATTTATCCATAAATCAGCCACTACCAGGTACATGTCACATGATTTCAGTGAGAAAAGTCATAATAATAGTAATGGATAAAAAAAGTCCAAAAGCCACTTACAGTGAAACCTGGAATTAGCAAAAATAGTTGATAAGCACTGAATCGCAATATCCTCTATGCACACTCACTGCGCAAGACTCCACTTCAGAAGAAGAAGCATGTTTATGGTACTTTAAAGTTTGTGTACAACACTTTAAAGTTTGACAAGCAAATACTGTAAGAAAATCATTGCGTCAGATGGGAACAGCTTGGTTCATGGGATGTCATCATACACCATATTGGGGAAAGAATTGGCACTACTAGTCACCTCAAAGGAACCATAGCAAAAGTAAAATTTGGAGAGGCAAGAAACTCAGTGTAAGCGTTGTCTTTAAAATATGTTTGTGTTAGACTTCATCAAGGATTGGCATATATAAGGAAGAATTGGAATCTGAAGATGCAATGAAGATCATTTTTTAAACAAGACAATGATCTCAAACACTGTGAAAGAAACTCCATTGGTTCCAGAGAAGACCATAAAGCTGGGCTGCCCAGTAGAGTGAGTTTTACCTCAGTAGAACTATTAGACGTGTAGAGATCTGGTTACTGAAGAGGCCACTGGAGTACAGAGAAGTCATTGTCATATGCTAAACACCACTTTGAGAAGATTTTGTGTCATTGTGCAATACTCTGCAAGAGGTAGCTATCAGAAGATGAGTATACCAGGATCATAAAGAGATGGACGTGGTCTGCACTTCTGCTTCCGGGTCCTCTCCGCTTTAAGGTCTAAGGTGTTGCACTTCCAGAGATGTTATTTCAAAACCTTAGTTGTAATTAGTGGGCATTTAAAATACAGTTGATGTTCTATTAGTTTGAACACTTTTGTCGATTCTCCTTTAATGTCTGACTTCAGTGAGGTATTTGGATCCTCACAACTCAAAGACTATTTCCTCTTTTTCCGAAATGTTCTCTGCAACCCGAGAGATGACTCTGTGTGTGTGTGTGTGTGTGAAACCCCCCAGTAGCTCAGCAGTTTCTCAAATATTTAGACTGGCCTGTCAGGAACCAACAACCATACTAAGTTCAAAGTCACTCCAATCCCTTTTGTTCCCCTTTCTGATGCTCGGTTTGAACTTCATCAAGTTGTCTTCACTACATCCAGCTGCATAAAGGAACTGAGTTGAAGACATGAGATTGGCCGAGAAAGAGTGCAATTACTGATATATTTCAATGCGTTCAACCATTACATATATTCGAAAAGGGGATAAACACAGAGACTGTTCAAAATGCACACATTTGAGGAGGGAAAAACCCACCCAGCGCACCGGCTGGGGGGACGGTTGCAAGCTCTGGTAATTAAGCTGTCGATTTTTTTTGCTTCCAAGGGTCAAGGGAGTGACGCAGGAAAGCAGAGCAGAAACGATGATGCAGCGGGGGAGAAAGGATGCAAAAAAGATGAGGAGAAATGAGAGGACCTGCTCTTGCTCCCTCCCCACCGCCACCACCACCATCACCCCAACCCATCTCTCTGTCTGTCTGCCTCTCTCTTTGATCTCCGCCTCTGTCCCACACTGCATATTAAGATGCCCAGGCCCCCCTGTTTGGTATTCTGAGGCGGGCATCGAGATGCCAGTCTCCATATCCTCTCCTTGCCTCTCTGTGAAAGAGAGCAAAAAAAATCCCTCTGTCTGTCTCAAGATGCTTATCCCGCTAAATGGGTCTGAAATAGCTGGAGAACAGGGGGGCGTAGAGGGTGGTGGTAGGAAGAGATGCATGGAGAAAGGGGTGGTGGGGCCAGTATTAGACACACCACAGACGGGTGGGTGGCGGTGGTGGAGAAGCAGAGTGATGGGGCTGATTTTAGCTGAGAGGATAATTAAACGCTATTATCACAATGGGCCAGTAATACAGCCTTGCCTGTACACGGAGAGGAAGTCAGCCCTCCCATGTTTGCTTCGCTAAAAGGAGGGAGAAAGGAATGAGGGAGGAGAGGGGAGCACAGATTAATAGGCTGAGGAGGAGCAGGAGAAACAGAGAGAGGCAGCGAGGGGGTGAGCAGGGAGACAGACGGTGAAAACAGGCAAACAGAATTAGAAGGAGAGAAAGAGTGGGAGAGCGATCGCTCAGTGTTTGGGATTAGCATGACTCTCCCTCCCTCTTTTTTCTTTTTCCTCCTTCCTTCTATACATATCTCCCTCCTTTTTTATTTTTCTTTCTCTCCCTCTGCTTCCATAAGCCCTGGGGATGGCACAGCTTTAGTTAAACTGCTCTATTAAACGGCGCCTGCTGAGAAAATCAAATTATAACTTCCTTTAATCAGCGAGTATCAGTGGCCCACACAGGAGCAGTCGACTCTGACAGCCACCACACACTCACACATGTACACTCTCTCACTCACACACGCACCCACACACACACACAGCACACATAGTGAAGGAGGCAGCGACTGGAGACCTGAGGGAGGCCGATATGAACCTGTCTCCCGTCTCTTTCGGTTCCCATGGCAACAAGATGGAGTGAGCGGGAATATGGGATGGAGAATGTCTGCATCTATCGTTTCCTCTTGGTGAGCATTCACACAAGATAGCAGAGCTTTGGAGAGAATAAGTAGACACTCGGTGAGTCGGGTGTTTTTTCTCTTTGGGTTGTTTTTTTTAATAGTGTCACCTGATCAGGAGTAAATAATGACTTATTGGACCACTTTCCTTTTTATAGGACCATCAGTGAAACAATCTCCTGCTAATCTGAGAACGTCATTAGCATTTAAGACCAAATCATCAGTGCCATTATTATCAGTATTATCTGCAAAATGAATGAAACTCACTAATCTAAATCTTACATTTGGAGTGTCAAGGAATTTCAAATACGCCATCAAACAGATGAACATGTCTCTTAGCCACAACTCAAAATGGGAAAGACAATTTAGGCAATTATTTGACCATTGAGGGGGGTTTTTTGTTTTGTTTTTTCTAAAAAAAAAAAAAAAAGGACTTGCCTTAGTTTGCTTTTATCATTTCATTGAAAAGTATAGAATATCTCCACATTTTGTGACATTACAACATCAAACCTGGAGTGTAGTTTACTGGGATTTTATATGATAGAACAAAAGAAAGAAGGGATCAAATAGGAAAATGTAAGGAAATCCAGGGCTCAGGTGGGAACAATCTGTTCACAGATCTGCTATCAGTCGAACACTCCCTCATCTGGGCTTGAAGGCCATTGCTGAAAGATTGTCCAACATTAATAAAAGATATTTAAAAAGTCAATGGAAACTTTTAATTGCCATGGAAAAAAGTTTATTTTATTATTAATCAAACTAAAAACGTGGCTTGACTGATTTAATTAGGCAAAAAATAAAAACAAACACTCAAAGATAACATCACTGTTCTACCCTGACAACCAAAAGGGCAAATACTTCATGAAAAGGAGATATCAAAGAAATTATTAAAATGATTTGAAATGTAACATTAATGAAGAAGTTATAGTTTTCTAAGAAGTCTGAAATATTGGCTTTGTGGCCTAATCCAATGAATCTAATCTATACCTCAATATAAGAGGGAAAAAGTGAAGAAGGAGGCATCAAAAGTCTTAAAAACTACCTGGAACTGTCAGCTTTGAGCACCAGATTCAATATTTTGGATCTAAAAGAAAAACCTTATGTTCTGAACCTGAGCTGTAGTTTCACTGAAGGAATCAGTCTGGATCACATCAGGTCTGATTCCTGCTCTTCCGTCTCGGCTTGGGTAATGGGCACAGACAGCTGTTGTTTCTGCTGAAGGTCACTACAGCACCGGAAGGCCTAGCAGATATTTTGGAGGCGTTTGCTAGTTTCCCACCATGGATATGGAACAGGGTTGGAAACACAGAATAATGTTCTTAAAGAAGCACATCCGAAATGTTCTGAGAAAAAAATAGGTCGGACATTATCTTAATGACTTTCCATGTGCATGTGGAGGCCATATTGTTTGTCCATTCAAAGTTACCAAACATGGTAACCCAATAAAATGCTCAGTATTCTCTCCTGGGGCTGCACAGTGGCGCAGTTGGTAGCACTGTTGCCTTGCAGCAAGAAGGTCCTGGGTTCGATTCCCGGCCGGGGTCTTTCTGCATGGAGTTTGCATGTTCTCCCTGTGCATGCGTGGGTTCTCTCCGGGTACTCCGGCTTCCTCCCACAGTCCAAAAACATGACTGTTAGGTTAATTGGTCTATCTAAATTCTCCCTAGGTGTGTGTTTGTGTGTGAATGGTTGTTTGTCCTGTATGTCTTGTGTTGCCCTGCGACAGACTGGCGACCTGTCCAGGGTGTACCCCGCCTCCCGCCTGGAACGTAGCTGGAGATAGGCACCAGCAACCCTCCCGACCCCATTAGGGACAAGGGTGAACAGAAAATGGATGGATGGATGGATATTCTCTCCTGACTTAAACTGTACTTTACCCTTTGAAAACATAACGCTCTTTAGAGATCTGCATTAAACAGCCACCTTCAACTAATTACCCCTAAAAAATTTGGATTTTGCTTTGAAAAAGGATTATGAACGTATTACAAAGCATTTTAGTGAGTGTTTTATGTCCTATTTGGATTGCAACCGCTTATGAAAAAAAGCTATGGTGTCCCCCCCTGTCTCAATTCCAAACCATTAGGTTTATATTGCTAAATTGTCTCTCTAATTACATAATTACATTTGTGCTGACAAACCTAATTGCTGCCTGGATTACACTCACAGGCAACATTCTTTGGGTGAATGAAGCACTTCATTTATTTTTCTGCTGTTACGTATGTGGCTGAGGTAGAACATCCAGGTTGGAGAAACAACATTTTTATAACAACCGCACTCTGGAGTCTCATGACTTCAATCAGGCCAGGAGATCTGTACCTAACCCAAAGACCAGGACAAACTCATTTAACCAGCTTCTGTGAGGACTCAACCAGTTTATTTCGCGCAGCTGACAAAAAAGTAGCCTTTTGGGTTGTGCTGCTGATTATTAATAAAGGAATATCCACACGTGTCTCTTGTGCCTTTCTCAACAAATATTCAAGCAGACAAGCTAAAATTTGGTGGACATATTGATGAGAACCATAATATGTCAGGGGCAAATTTGAAAACTTTCCGATGACTCGGGCCATTAACGGAATGTCAGCAAATGCTATTTTCCTTACCAGAGGGAAGCAGTTGAGGAATGAGAGCACAGTTATAAGAAAATACATTAAATAAAAAGTCAGACTCCTTTTACTTCCCACTGCATTTCTTAGCATCAAGACAAGAACCTAATATAAGGTGAGTTTCAGTTTAATTATTTAGCTGCTGCTTCATTTAGCATGAGTGCAGGAGCTTCTTTGGGTCCAATTATGCATTTTGAGTATATCAGCAGCGACAAGTCAGGAATGTTCAGTGCATACCTGTAGCTTTACTTTTTACTTTAAAGCTGTCATATTTTTTTATGTGTTTCTATATGTGTTGTGCTATAATTTGAAACAGGCCATGGAAACATACCCTGTAGATCAAAGTCTGGGTTTTTTTTTTTGTTGTTGGTTAAAACTCTGGGAATGATTTGATTTCAGACCTAAGTTTAAAAACTTAGAAGCTACTTTTCAATTTGTGTTCTTTTTTAAGTTCATTAGCTATTTTGTTAACTTTAGGCACAGAATTGAGAAAGATTCAATGCAAAAAAAAAAATGAATTAAGAGATATTAATATGATTTCTTGCGATGTATGATAATATAATAAGAAAGTTAAAATTGATGTACTTTATCCCTGTGATAGAAGACGACCTGAAGGGAATGACCTCACCTCTTGCCCAATGGCTGCTGGAAATAAGCTTGCGAGGATATGTGGGTATGGATAATAGACGGATGGCTAAATAAGGAGGAACTTTTCCATATATTGAGCTGTGTTTTACATCCTACCCACTTGGAGTTTTTGTTCCCCTAAGTGATTGTCTTTGATTCTTCTGAACAAAACACATGGTTCTATACAGTTCAGGTCGAGTTTGACCAAATCCACTCATTTATGTTTTCGATGTTTTGATATAAAAGTAATTTTTCCTAGCATGAATCCCAGGTTCCCAGTTGATTGAGAAGCATTTTTGCATAAACAGGGAACACCTTGTCTATTTTAAGCAGGTATTTTACTCTGATGTACCTTTCTTCCTCTGGCGGACCAGACCCCAGACTCTGTTGTCGCCGTAAAGGCCTCAGCGATATAAACACACTAACGTGCAATCATAAATCCTTCTCGTTAGGAGGCGATGTAATCACTCTCGCCTCTGATTAGTCATTAACAGTCCAGTTAGTGAAATAGCGAGACGCAGGTGGGTGGGCAACTGCTCGCATCTCCAGGGTCTGCCTCGACTCGTTAATGATCAGTTAATTAACATTGTTTCAGTCCTCCCTGTTTGTTTACTCTCACCTGCCATCGGGGGGAGAGTCGGAAAACACTGCTGCAGGGGACAGTAAACACAGCCAGGAGGGAACCAGAAAAAGCCTGGCAAGAGGAAGCAAAACGGAAAAGGAGTGATACTGAAACCTGTAAATCCAGACAGTGAAATGAAATCGTCAAGAAACCTCACCTTCAAGCAAACAATTAGAGAGGAAAAGGGACTGAGTGAACCCTGTTGATGCATCTTATTCCTCATTAAGGGTCGGTGTGGCAGTGCTCGTCTCTGTTACTCATAGCAACACTGCATACCATGATAATAGGCCGACTGATGATTGGCCAGGCTGCAGCTCTCCGGTAAGTGACCTCACTGCTGTGTGAGTGAGCTCACTGTCTCAGTATTTTGATAACCCAGCCAGTGGTTCGTTCTTCTCGGCATCGCCACCAAACCTGTTGATGAATGGGCCCTCTAACCCCAATCAGCTCCTCCAGCTGCAGCCCAACACAGAAACTCAGTTCTCCCACATCTTAGACTCCTTTTTTTAAATTTATTTTAACTTTCTGTTTTTATATATCACATTACTATTTTACCCATAAAACGTTATGAGCATTCTTAATCATTTCTCTCTACGTCTTCAGCGGTTCTCTCCGGCATAAGATTGTTTATCAAAGCCTTAAATAATGCAGATGGTAATATGATAGGTGAATAGTAAATGGTGTCCTGCTTAAACACACACGCTCGGATAATAAACCATCCGCTTTTGGTCCTGTTGATTTAAAGTAGCACAGGGCAGAATCTGGATTTTGTTCTCCTGCCTCCAAAAGTATCCCCAGTCACGCCAGAGAGTTGCAGCGTTGGAGAGGGAGAACATCGACCTGAAGAGCTCTGCTAGTGTGCATGCCTAATGCAACCCAGTCTGGGAATACTGCCAGTCTACTGTTACTCCACCAGTGGGGTTTATCATGCACACATGCACACACCCACATGCCTATTCACACACACACAGACACGAGAGAGAGAAAGGGAGAGAGAGGAAAAGAGAGGGCGTGTTTCTGTGTGCAGTGTATATGAGACAGAACCAGAGTGAGAGGCAGAGCTTTATGGTGTGTCACTGATCTCTACAAGCATGTGCAAACATGTCCGACGTAGCCGTGGCCTGCTTGTCAAAAGTCACAAATATGCAGCTCTCATCCTGAGATTTTTAAACCGTACATGTACAGTACAGAGATCTGTTATGAAAGGCTCCAGTGTGATCGCTTCACAGTCATACAATCAAGGAAGAACAAACTGAAAATTTTGAAAATAAGCTTTGACAAGTTGCAATGGAAACATTTAGGCTGAGCACATTTTCTCAGCTGGGGAAAGAAATCCATCCATCCATCCATCCATTATCCAACACACCAGGGGTGCTGGTGCCTATCTCCAGCGGTCAATGGATGAGAAGTCAACAGGAAACCATGTCCCACATTAAGAAATAGTTATTTTTCCACAAAGTCTGGTAATGAATTAACTGTCTCAAGTAGCAATTCCTATAAAACAAATACTTTTGAACCTTTTCTAAAATGTATGCTTTAAATTGATCAGAATATCTGGGAAAATGTAAATGGTATATGACTTTCTATTTTCTTATGTACAAATTGTTTAGACACTCGTCAAAATGGCAAAACCAAGAAAACATGCCCTTCAGATATGGCAAACTTGTACAATAATTTTTACAAGTTTTAACTTGCTCAAACCTATAGTTACAGCAATAAATCAAAAAGGAATCAGAACTGTAACCAACAAAGAAATGGAACTAAAGATGGTAAAGGACCAAAAAAATTCTAAATCTTTCTGCAGGAGAAGCACAAGAAATAGTGGCACCTTGGGGCCACGAAGCTTTAACCATAACACTTTACTTCAAGGATAATGATTAATAGAGACTGCTAGATTGGGGAAATTGTTCAAATAATAGATATAATTTAAAATAATAGCTTAAAATTGCTAAACAATCATTCTGTGGAGGGTACAATCAGCAGTTATTTATCATGGTACAAAGCTGTCTGAACAACCTGTGTTTGAAAAACTTCTAACTGAAGAGTCGAGCTGAGTGCTAGTATGGGATCAGTTCACAATACTTTGAAAACATCTTAAAAGAACTCTACAAACACAGCTGCTGTGTTCAATAGACCTCTGGTTTTTGTCCTGCTCAAAATGTTTTCATTAGGAGCAGTTTGCTCAAGTGGTAGGCTAATGTTAGCAGATGTCACTCTCTGTTTTGATATGACTCTTTGATCATTTGGCTTCTAAAATATTTCAGTGTGAAAACTAAGTTGTCCTCCTGTTAGCACTTTGCTCTGAATGTCAGTGACTTTTGCATTTTCTGTCTGTGGATTTCTGGACACAGTGTAAAAATCTGGTCACAGAAAACAAACAGACGGGGGACTGATGCAGCCAAGACAGTCTGTCAAGTCAAGTGTGGAAAACGTGAGGTAAGGACCAGATTTGTTAGATCATGAGAACAGTATTTACAGTATGTAATGCAGTTTTCAAGTTGTTGGTGGTTGAATAGATCGTGAGTTTTAAATATTTCACTGGCAGAAGTAGAGACGTCAATAGTGCGCCAGAACCTTCTGTCTATTAAATTTGTTCAAATTCAAACTCATGTTGCTCAAGAGTTTGAAAGTCAGTCAAGTATATTATTATTATTTTTTTATAACTGAGTGTTTAATAATTTTACACTGTTTTCCTTCTCCATCTAGTTTCTCTGGAAGAGCACACCTGACAGGTTTCACTCAGCAACACGTTTTTCAGATGGAACATTATAGGTAGCAGACTGTGGTCCAAAGTTCATTTTTAAAGCACATAGTCACTCTAACCTGGATATTCTTGACATATTCTGTTTTTCACAGAGCATTCACATGTGCAGATTATTTTTATGAATCCTAAAACACCATGATCTATTAAAGCCTCAGAGGTTTGTTAGAGAACCTTAAAGAACAAATTGCATAATAAAGACCAGAGAACACAGCAGGCAGGTCAGGGATGAAGTTAGTGGAACATGTTTAGGCAATAGCACAATACTCCAAGCTTTGATCATTTCATACAACATTGTTTAATCTAAAATCTAAAAATAATAGGAGTATGGCACATCTGAAAATCTACCAAGACATGATCATTAAACTAAACTGACAAGCGGAATAAAGTAAGGAGAGATTTAATCAGAAAAGCAGAGAAGAGGCCAATAGTAACTCTGGAGGAGCTATAGAGGTCCACAACTCAGGATGGAGAATCTGTGGACATCTGCAACATAAATAAAAAAAGAAAGCCATTACTGACAGAAAACTAAAAGTCAATTTCAATCACAGGTGACGACATACAACAGGTCTAAAAAAATTCTACTACATTGAACTGGTTTAGAATAGTCCATGTGCATGTGGCCCAGTCAAAGCCTCCAAACTCCAAATGAGATTATGTGGCATAACTTGGAAAACTGATGTATAAAGATTTTCATCACCTCTGAGTTTGAGACATTTTGCAGGTAGAGACACTTCCGCTATACCTCTCCAGTCAGAATTAGCTCCTCTTTTCACCAAACTAAGATGACTGCAAGCGAAATCTACTGCTCTTAACTACTGCAATCTACTGCTCTTCATAACTCACTCAGAATTGAACTAAACATCCTCCATATTTGCATCTCAGGAGCAACAACAAGCTAGGGCTTTCGTAGAGAGAGAGAGAGAGAGAGAGAGAGAGAAAGAACACATTTTAAACTGTGTTCTTGAATTGTATTAACCAAGTAACTGAGAGAACATAACCTAATTACTGACAATTAAACAAGAATAAAGCTAAATTACCTCCTAATTGTATCCTAACATTTATGCAGTGCATTTAAGCCTCCATGCACAGAACAGAGCCTTCTAAAAGGCCTCTTGAAGAAGAAAGCTTTCACTTTCACTACAAAAACATGTCTGGTTTGAGAGTCTTAATCAGTTCTCATAAGGAGAAAAGAGGCAGGGCGCACACACACGCCCACCCCCACACACGCACACACACATGCCCGCACGCACGCTGACACACAATCAGGCCAGTTAATAGTGTGCACACTTAAACACCAATTTATCCAATCCCCAGTTGTCTTGATTATACATTTGGGTTAGATTTTAAATGTATCTTGATTAAATATTGAGAAGGACCACTCTCGCATCGCATGTCCTCAATGTTTCACTCTTCCTCCGAGGCCTCTGAATGTCACTCTGTGAGGAGTATATGTGTGTGTGTTTGCCCTGTAGCTAAACATGATTTTATTTATCAAGTGTCATGTCATTAGCTACTTGGCTCGTCATGAGCACTAATAAAACTCCAGTGCACTAAATAACCCCAGGTTATGGCAACGGATTAAGAGCAACACAGTCACACACAGTCTAATTTTAGCATTTTTAAGCTTTCACTAAATTAGAGATGTCCTATTTTGTACACTTAATTTCACATTACAATATTAATTGGTGAATAAGACTTTGTGTTCTTCTTTTAATATGTTTTCACACTTTATGGTTGACACGAGATTTAGCAATCACTCATGACAAACGTTTTAAATTAACGCTGAAAGTAAAATTCAGTTAAAGTTTCTTTCTTCGAGAACTGTGACGGACATTTGTCCCATGTGAGAACAGGTATGGATGTCTTTTCCCCTAAAACATTTGCAACAGAGGTGAGAAATGCACATTTAATATCCTGAACCTTTCCTTTAAATTCAAATTAAATTAAAAGACATCATATCGCCCTCTTTGGTACAGCATTGCCCAGGAGCCTTTGGAAGCTCTGCTGATAGCGAATAGCTCCGTTAATGAAAGACTATCTGGATTTGAAGAAGAAGAAAAAAAGAAATATAGAAAGGCTTTGTATGCCACAAACTCAAATTTGTAAATCTTTGTGAATTTTGTTCATATAGGCTAAACATTAGTAAAAATTATTCTGAAAACATTCTAAAATTTGCCTTATTTTTATGGGCTGCTTCCAAAGATAGCATTTTCCGTTGCAGTAATTGTTCTTCAGATGTTTTAAAGGTATTTCTTTGGACTCTGTCTTCACTTTCTCCTTTTGTGCAGACATTTACCTGAGTATCACCTGGACATTGT
Source organism: Xiphophorus couchianus (assembly GCF_001444195.1). Lineage (NCBI taxonomy): Eukaryota > Metazoa > Chordata > Actinopteri > Cyprinodontiformes > Poeciliidae > Xiphophorus > Xiphophorus couchianus. The sequence goes on along the minus strand of NC_040234.1, from coordinate 13,668,791 downwards.
AGAGTGGGTGATTAAAAGATGACAAAGGAAAATAGCTGGAACAGTCGGGCCAAGAACAATCTAAAGCCCATAATGAGCATCTCATAGTGATCTGTTCATGAAATAGAATAAAAACGTTAGAAATTTCACACAGCACCTGGGAGACGCATCATCCTTCAATTGTTTTTCAAATCTTCAAACTAATGAATCTGAAAAATCATTTGTATTTGTGTTAAAATTTGACAGTGTCTAAGACAAACTGCTTTATTAATTTAAAGGAACAACAAGTTTGTCAGAAAATTCAGACTTTTCCACTTGAAGTTCAAACTTCAGGCTTAATTTCTGTGTAAAAGTGAAATGCTTGCTCTGCATCTTTCATACAGGGCCAGTGAGCAAGGATGTTGTTTTATTTGTTTAAAATTGTTTTCATGACACAATATTGGAAATGGAAGCAGATTGTGCTTGTTATAAAAGAATTTCAGAACCATATGCATAAATTTCTGCATCAATGCAGAATGGAACTGATGTGATAATTTTGTGATTCTGCTGATGTTGAAGAAGCCCAGTTGTTTTAATAGCGACCTCCAGTTTGCCCGTAATGTTGGGTCTAGTGTCTCTCATCTTCCTCTTGACAATAGTACATCATTTGTCTGAGAGGTCTAGGTGCTGACCAATCAAGTAGTGATACCATGACTTTTACAACAGGCATTGGTGCTTCTGGCAGTATGAGCAAGAGCAAAGTCCAGCTGAAGAAAAAGCAGTCTTTCCATGATCAGTATCTGGTTTGATAGGTAATAGCCCATCAGAACTAAAAGTTAAACATTATATCTGATTACTGATACAATAATCAGATACCAGCCATTGTCTGCTTAACCAGACAATGGCTGGACGTACTGATATGTCCAGCCATTGTATGGTCTATAAATCATCTGTGTGATTTCCTGTTGAGTATTTCATGTGCTTTCCTGTATAATTGTTATGCATGGAGTAAGTAATTGAGAAGAAGTGCTAATTGTTGCATGTTTACATTAATGCTTATGCTCAAATATTCATAAAATAAAGAAATGTCCTGCAATGTCTCTATATGGCGACTTGTAAAAACATGACTATCTGTGTATATCTCCTTAGCTCTTGAACAGGCTTTACTTCAAGACCAAATTATATCAGCCTTTTATATATAGAGAAATTTAAATAAACAACAAGAGCAACACAATGTGTTGTACAGAAGAAAAAAATTTGGCGGCATTAAAACGGCAGCAATGATAAAATAAAAGACTTCATGAGCTAAACAATGATTTTTTTTCTTCTCAAGACTAAATGTTTTCCTGTTTCTTGTGCACCTGTTTCAACACAGGTTTTCCTTCCACACAACGTTCTATTAATGTGCGCGCAAACAACAGCGTGGGAGGAGCCAGGTCTTTATTTGAAGGTTGAAGCTTCTTATTGCCCTTTTAGTAATATTCTTATTTTTTTGTTCAAATTAATTTTTTTAATTTTCACTATCTGTTTGCCACAATCATAATTCCCAAAATAAAGTCTGAAATATATCACTCTATAATGTAATGAATGCGAGCTCCACTTTTTGGATTGAATCCCTGCAATGTATTATAGATACATTTTAAATTATATTACAATTTATTAAGACACACCTGTAAATATCGCTACAAAATATTCCACAGACTAGTACGACAAGACAGTTTGAAAACTTCCACAAGTTACATCCCTAACTTTCTCTACATTCCTTCATATGGACAGGTTTGAGGTAACTTATTGTAAATAGGACACCAGATAAAAACACACGCATGTTGTAAGCGACTGTACGTATTTACAGTGTTGACTGTGTCACATGGAAGTGGACATTTGCTGCTGTCCGACAGTAACATTCTCACTGGCACACAGACCTGACCTAGAATTGCTACTTAGAATTTGGACTGAACCATCTCGCAGGGACGGAGGGGGAGGCGAGAGGAAATCTTGACTGGGATGTAATGGAGTAGGACCACTGGAAAGCGAAAAAGGGGGGGAAGACATATTTCTATTTTATAATGTTGCCGTGATAATGTTGTGATTTGATAATGTTTGCGGTGTAAAGTGGAGGAAAGCGGAGCTTGAGCTAACATCCCAGGTGAGTGCTTCCCTTGTTTTGTTCTCCGTGCAGCTGGAGAGTGTCGCCGCCGCGGCTCGCCTCCTGGCAACGGGCACACGCGGGTCCTCCTCCCGGGGACATCACACTCCGGTATCCGTTCTTCTCTGCCTCTGTCCCCGAAGGCTGGCTGGCTGGCTGGGGCTGCTGACTGGCTGGCTAGCTAAACCCACACGTCGCGTCTTGGCCTCGCTCACACGGCGAGCTAACCCGTCTCCCCCCTCCCTCCTTTACCCTTTCTCTTTTTTTTTTTCGGCTCGCAAATGACGGTTTTTGCGGCGCAACAGAAGCGGATTATTCACGATGTTTTCGGCGTGGTGTGAAACCCGCGGAGAAATATTGGTTTCTACCCCCATTATCACACCGGAGGACCGCCCGTGCTTCGCGAAAATGGAAAAAGGAACACAATGCAGCATGCATGTTCTGCATTCTTCAGGAGCTCCACGCCGTCGGTATTGTATTTCATGTGTCTGAAATGTGTTTCATATGATTTATAAACGCGTAACCAGATTACAGGCCTCGGCTTGTGATTGTGTCGGCCAGCCCCTATCATCTGCCGAGCGATTTAATTGTTACATTGTTAGCGGAGCTGAACACAACTTGGGGGGAGAAAAAAAAAATGAAGGTTTACCCAAGGCGGGCTTTGAGTTGTCCTTTTATTATCCGACAAAAAGCCCCCCAGGATGAGTCTCATTTAGGACGTGTTTTTTTTGGTGTGCTTGTTGTCGTTTGTTCTCGCTCTCATCAGCCGTCCACTGCCTCCCTCTTCGGGGGAAGACTTTGTTTGCGCTGGCCGAGGCTCCATGAATGTGAGCGCTGAAGTCCTCCCTTCCCCCCCACCACCACCACCGCCGCACCACCGCCACCACCTCCACCAGTTCTCTGGCGAAACAGGAACAACTTCTTTTAGGAAAAAGGAAAAAAAAAAAAAAAGTTCCTGGAGTTTCAAGCGCCATGGAATTACTTTGTCCGCCAAGAGTTGTCCAGTGAGGCGCTGAGATTTCAGGAGAGGGGGGAAGAAGCCCGAGTCCCTGCAGTTGTTGCGTGAGGAGGAGGTTTAGTTGCAGAGTTTGGGAGATGCATATTTTTTTTAAGGACTTCCTCGAGTAGGACCCGTTTGTGAGCAACTTGTGGCATTGTCCTGTGTTATCTTGACTGGCTTTGACAAAGAATGTCTTATTTAACTTGATCCATGAGTGGGAGGAGAATCTACAGGTCCTTTGTTGGTTTGTTAGTTCACTTACTTGCTTTCCTTGATTTGCTCCCAAAATGGCTTTGATGAGATTTACTTAGTAGCTTCATAAAGCTATGAACCGATCAGAGGTTGGCATCGACCAATTTTTCTTAGATTTGTAGGCTAATTACTGATCCCACTCCTTACCCCAACTTATTAAATCCATCAAAACTAGCAACTCCCATTATTTCTGTTCCATAAATGCACAAACCAACATTTACTTTACCCACTTTCTCGAGCTAAATAAGAAAAAAAACGGATAGAAGTTAGAGACAGATGCTATCATTTGCTGTTAAATCAAAAAATACTGTTGCAAGCTGTCTTTTCCAGATTTATAGGTCTAAGCAATCAATTTTGTCAGAAAGAGCAGAAGGATAACTTTCACATCAGACCATAAACTTAAGGGGGGGTAAAAGTGCTTTAAAAACTGACATTTTGGGGTGATTTATGTCCCTCCGTTTACAAAAACTTCCTGATACCACATACGAGTGCTTAATTTCAAAAATATTTCAGATATTTCTACAAAACACCCAGCAGTCTTTGATTAATGTTCTGCCTTTTTATTTTTAGGACACATTTTATCTAAGTGATAGTGATAATTAATAGTCCTTTAATACAGCCAAATTCACATTTATTGTCCTTGATTATGATGAAGAAAGTATTCATATGTTGCAAACCCAGTTAGAATCTACAAGTTCACAAACTGGGTTTAGAAAGTCTAGATTCCCTCATCTATATATTGAGACAATTTTCTGCAACTTAGTCTCAAGCCCAGAGGACTCCAAAGCACCTTACATTACTTTCTGGCATTTACGCACTGACGGTCGTAAGCTACATTGTAGCCACAGCTGCCCTTGGGCAGCCTGTCATATAGTGCCACTCTGACCATCACTAGCAGGCAAGGCGGGTAGAATGTCTTGCCCAAGGACACAACGGCTGAGGCATTTTTGTTGTCTGAATAAATAATAGTTAAAAGTTTGTTTGGGATGAACTTGTAGCATCATATTTTTACTTTGTTATGGGACGAAAAAATGGTCAAAATGTGAATCGGCTCCACAGATCTCAAAGAAAACGGGAAATCGGTGTCAACTCTAAAAAGCCTGGTTGGTGCATCTGTACATAAAACCATTTCTGAGAGTTGGCTTTTGACTTGCTGACGTGTTGCTCTCATTCAGAACCCAGAGTGTGAAGGGTTCAGAGTCTAGTCCAAAGCCAGTTTTGAAGCAGGTTCCGTGTTTGCTAAGTCTGAACTGCAACGCTTCCTGTTATAGGATCCTGGTCTCTTCAATTGCTGGGCAACGGTGCTGTCTGATGGCATTGGGTCAGTTTTTAAAGTCTTTTTATCTGATAAGGTCACAAAATGCTCAAATTTCACATAATGTAATTTGATTGTATAATATTTTTTTTAAAACACTTTGCCCCCTTTCATTAATTTTGATTCTGATCTCCATTTGAACAAGTTAACTTACAAATAATGACAAATTAGATCAATGCAAAACAACTCTGAGCAACCTCCTGCTGGTTAATATTATTAATTTAAGTCACATGCATGTCCTTTGTTAAGCTATGAGTAGTGGGTTATGATAAATTTCTTTAAATCCTTAGTTGTCAAAGCAGGTAAAGAATTAGGTTTAGAGATGCACCATTCAGAGATTTGTTTGATTTCCAGTCTTTTGTCACTGTAAAGCGTTTGGCGTGCTTATATTGAAGCAGAGACAATGTGACATCTAGTAGTTTCCCTTTAATACCATGTTTTGCTAATTCAAAACAAAAGCAAAAATGATTTACAGTTGACATTTAAAACTATCTTGCCAACGTTTCTAAATCCAGCATCTTCAGTAACTGCGTCTGAAAGCTCACGAGGATAACACAACAATGTTTCTGTACTCCATTGAGTCTTCTCGAGATCTACTGAAATCAGCTTTGAGCTAATTCGCCCCCTCACCAATCTGACAAAACATCCCTAAGGAAGGTGCGATGTGATGTCCTGTAGCAGATGGTTCCTTTTGCAGTTTTTGTCTTCCCTTACCTCTTTTTTTCGGGTAAGAGAAGACAAAAACCACAAATATCTACAATGGTGACAGAGCTAAATGACCAACACCTACCAAAGCCAGCGGTCTCTTGTAGCAGCCTGAAGAAATGGACATGCTTTTGAAGAAGATGATATCGTTTTCCTCCAACTTTATGTTTAACACCTTTACTCATTAAAAACATTATGATTAAGGTACAAGTTACCATTAGTCCATCATAATAATGCTCCCCCTACTCTCCTTGAGTCTTACCTTCTTTTTCTCCAAAATCTGTCTGAACATACAAGATGGTAAACGTCCACCCAACTGGTATTAATAATATTAGCATGCAGAGTTTCAATCTAGCACTGAAAATATTATAAACTACCAAATATTGCATCCAAGCAGTTATTTGTGATATCAGTATTGCAAATATTGAAGCTGCAATTTTCTATATTCGGTTCTGGTGTCCAGCAGGTCACTGGTCATGGCCGATTAAGCTGAAATTCATCCAGTCCTGGTCACCAGCTAATTTGTGGAATATGGGTGTGTGTGATCTTTATATTACTTTCAAGAAAACTTAAAAATATCTAATTTATACTGCAAAAATGCCTATTGTGTATTTTTAGTGATTTTTGCCACAAACTCAACAAACTGATACTGATTTCTGTCTTTTCCGGGTTACTTTATATCTCTTCAAGCCTTATAGCAGTGCTTCAACAGTGCATGGTCTGCAATACAACATTTCCAATTTCCCAGTTGCTAATGGTAGCAGGCGCGATGATTATAATATAGATCAACGTACCGCGAGACATCTAGCCATTGGTTGTTATAGCGATGCTTTCTGCCTCATTCAGCGTCTGAACAACTTGCAGTGCATATATATTGATTGTGTTTTGTCTGCCTCTTTGTCGCCATTAATAGTTCCAACTGGAAACTCAAAATACTGCCAAATGACTTAAGAGCAGTTGAAGCATCTTCTGCCACAACTTCATCAGACAAAGCCATGCTACACACATCTGACTAGCGCCATACACCTCAACGAAAAATGTTGCGATGTTTTAATATCACGACATCTTGTCACAACTTTAGTGTGCTGTATTTCCTTTTACAATGCATTCCTCGATGTCTTAGAAATCACAATTTATCTTTCCTCTTGGAGTAACACCAGCGTTTCTGCGATTTCTAATGTACACACTGGTCGATAAGTGAAGTATAAATGAGTGCCTGGGTTACTGTAGTCCCCAAAGAACCCAGCTGTGCTCTGGTTATGTGTTTACTACTAGCTGGTCTTGTCAACTTGAGCGACGGAGTGCTTTTCCTTGCCGTTTCCTTGTTTGCACTTCACCCAATGAGCAAAGTTCTCTCCTTTCTGTTCCAGGTGTGAATGACTTGTGGCTGTAGGTTATCCTGAGCGGGCCAGGTTCCTGCGCGACAGCCTCCGCGGCTGACTGGGAGGAGTCGAGTGGAGAGCAGACATCAGTGCCCAGGGGACCTGAAACCTGGTTCTCCATATGAGGCCCTGCTGAAAGGGCAGGGGGGCTTCTGAGGTAACCCAGCTTGACTTTGGGATTTTTTTCCCCCCCTCTCTTTTGTTTTCCACTTTATCATGCAGGTTTTTTTGTTTGCACATCTTTCTCATGTTCTCAGGAATGTGTGCATTCGAGGCAAAGCGTAAATGTTATCCTCATTGCTTTTGTTGCTACGCAGCAAACACAAGATGAGACACAACCATGTTGTAGAGGAATAAAAGCTTAAGTGTCAAACAGCTGAGTTTGAAGGCAGTCAAGAGATTTGTTGGGTGTTTTTTTTTTTATGAATATAAAAAAAGCTAAATAATCAAGAATAAAAGACATGATTTTCTATTTGAATGCATTCACCACAACTGCCATGGAAACAAACCTTGCTTTCAAAGTCCAACTGGTGCCATAAACTGACAGCTTACGGCTGCTGTGCTGCAGCAGGAACAAGCCAGACACGCGCTCTTCCTAACGCTGGTCATTATCTCTTTGACATTTATCTAAGAAGGTGCCTGCATTCTGATTAGAAGATCTTTGAGCTGTGGAGTGGGTTTTGAAGGTGAATTTCCTCAGCGTTTTGGGCTGTCCGGGTCCGTCTTTGGTCTCTGTGTTATCGGAGCGTGTTGCTGGTGGACAAAACACGGTCAAGATGCTCTCCCTGAGAACGCTGCGCTCACTGTTTATTTATCTACTATCTAATCCAGAAGAGTGTTAACCAAAAACCACAGTGGGGTGAAGGACTCTGGGAAATGGATATCGATGTATGGCAGCAAAGATTTATTTTTGCCTTTGTGTATTGGCTTCTCAAGTTTCCATGCATTTGTTTGCTTCATGGGTTTTCTAATTAAAACTCGGCGGGTTTGTTTTGCATCTGACGTGGAGGGCCGTGTCAGGGAGTCAGTCCTCCTCTTTTTTTGCTTGTGTAGTCAGTAGCGGGGGGGTTGTCGGTCCCCTCCCGAGCCGCACAGCAGATTAGACCCCATTGCGACTGGTTGTCTATTACTTCAAATGTTTATTTCCACCCCGCTTCATTATTATTGTTTTGCTGTGGTAGTCTCTGAAACTTTAAAGTGTTTCCATTAAGAGAACATATCAGTTCTCCATGTACCTGAGTCTTTGACTAAGAGGTTCATTCACAATTCATTAGCGATTTTAATTCATCCACATTAGCCGTTATACTGGAGTAATTATGAAGGATTCCCCCAGGACAAATAAAAATACAGCTTGGCGTTAAAATGATGCTGAACAATAGCCAGATCTCATACTTGTGTTTCCCAGATAGATTTAATTAACAAATTGTTCTTCTTGTTATAAAATTGTCATATTGCAAAACTATAATCTCTTATGGAGTTTCAAAGCGCTGCTGGTTGGCACTGTAATTGTTTTAGTTGTAACATAAAGTGTAGACTTCTTACAAATATGTTCTCAGGTATCAGATTTTCATGACTTACTTTCATTTGGTTGACTTAGATTCTCCCTGATGACAAGTAAAAATATCCAATTATTGTTGCTTTTACATAAAAACTTAAAACATAAAACTTAAAACAAAAACAATGTAACATGATTTTGCTGCTTTCAGTCAAAACAGAAAAACAATTGTTCCTGATACTGCAAAATAATAAGACTATACAATTTATAAATACACAACATTATCATACTACCCACATTTTCTCTGAGTTTGTATTACATGGTAAGTAAAAGTTCATCTTAGTGGCCAGATATCTTATCTGAAGGCAGAAATTCAATGCATAGGATCTTCAAAATATTATATCCAAGCAGTCGTTTGCAATTCGACATTGTACACGTTGATATAGTGATGAATTGTTCAGCTAAAACTGTATTCCTTATTCTAGTTACCATAGTTATTACTAATGTGCATGTATTTTCACTGTCAGAAATGTATAAATTAAAGTCTCCTCAGTTTCTTGGTAGATTTTAAGTGCGCATTCTTATTGTGTGACATATTATATGTTTTTTTGTAATAAAGTAACACAAGCCGGCTAATTAGTGAGACTGTCTGCTTGGGCAGAGCCTGCAGTAAGCTGCAGAACATGCACTCCTCTTGTAGCTTGCCAACTTTTAAAGCAGCATTTCATGAATGTGAGTCATAGATGCAGCCATGAGTTTTGTGACCGGTCATATTTCTAAATGTTGGACTCTGTCTTTGCTGTATGTTCCAGCCGTAGTTCTGTGGCTTTGTTTTATCCAGCTGACTGGCAGTGCACAGCAAGAGGTGAAAGAGGGGCTGCTCTGTAGTACTTTACTTAGCTTTCTTCTGTATTTGACTTGTATTAAAAATTTGGGGGATTTTAAAATTATGTGTAAACCACGTGAAACTTCATATTGTTAGAATGTTTGACACTCAGCATTTTACAGCACAGTCACTGTAATAAACTCCTTACAATGAGTGAAACAAACAAAAAAAGCCCTCTGGTAAACCACTGTTCATTTTATTATCCAGCGATTAGATTCCAAGGCGTACTAAATCCATCTCGAGCGTTTTCATGTCCGTATTTAGTGCTGCCCGCTTGTAATCAGATCACACCCTGAGACAAACGAGAGACGGGACACAAATACTGCCTATGTGAAGTTAAGTGGCATGAAGTTGAGCTGAAAGGGTTACAAAATAATGAACTTGTGTTATTTATCTTGTTTTCCAGCTCAAATTCACCATTTGTGTTCATTTATAGCACTGATTCTCACTTTATAAGATAAAGGGGTCTTTTCATATCTAGAAATGTAAAATCAGATCAATGATAGCAACCCAATAATATATACACACTCGAATTAAATTGCATATATCCCAATTTAATCCTCATTGTAATACACTGCAGTCAAATTCAGTATACAATGCCAGTTGGTAAAAGGTTTTCTATGTTTGACTGCCCAGCTGATTGCAACGAGTCATTGAGTTTGGAGGAGTCGCTCCTCCTCAGCAAGCATGTGGCAACACTCTGGTTTGTTACAGGGGAGCAGTAGGAGAATGAAGACTTTTGTCATCCTGTTTTTGGATTAAAGAGAGAAAAACGATAAATCATGCAAATGGAAATGATTGAGCTCATTTTAATTTATCATGCGATTAATTGATTTACTGCTTATTGCGACAGGCCTATCCCTAAGTGTGAGTTTCATTCATTTTTGATGAGTTTCAGCTTAAAGTCCTGGAGATTGACAACTTTTGAGTTTTGTAGTAATCGTAACAATAAAAACAAAGCAAGAATTGGTGACAAAAAAATCTTATAGGATGACATACGGCAGCTGCCGGTAAATAAAGTATAAATGTGTTTGTTTTCTTCTCTTACTGGCTGCATTTCATATCTTTTGGTGTACGAGGTCATGCTCTTGTGTGTGTGTGTGTGTGTGTGTGTGTGTGTGTGGGAGGGGGGGGGTAAAGGGGAGCAGACGGTGGGAGATGGTTGCCCATACACGATCCTCAGGGATGTGTCCGCTGAGTCAGAGTGAACCAGTCCATCCGTTTTCATGTTTCTCTGCTGTGATTGACATTCCTGACGCAGACAGAGAGCCCCCAGAGGATGGGTCTGTGGCTGTAGAGTTGCTGTCTGCTGGAGCTAACCGGCTGCTATAGCTGGGATTCTAATCAACTTTGAATGCATGATAGACAAAATAGGCAATTGGGTAAGCTTAGGCGCTCTTTAGCTAGCATTAAAATGTTGAAGAATTAATTGTCGTGGCTATAATAAAAGAAAAATAGGAATAACATTTTAGAAAAACATTTGTGAGGGATTTGTTCACTATGTGGTGCCAAATATATTTAAAATAAATTCTTTTTGAGAAAATCTCATTTTATTCCTATTAAACCTCAGTTTCTGTTTTTATCATAAACTTTATATGCTTCACATCATTCAAAGGGCTTAGTATTGAGTTCTGTGTTATTATTGTTAACAGTGTAAATTGAGGCCAGTCCACTGGAAATAAGTCCCTTTCTGTTCTTTGAGCTCCCGATGAGGGATTTGTTTGATTAAATCAATGATTTGCTGAGAATTTTAAATTGATTGCTTGTTCCTCGTTGGCCATGTTTCCTCTGAACTCGCGTTTAATCTTGAGAGATTTTCTGGCAGGCATCTGAATGCTTGTGAGGGTAATATGTTTGTATATGGTGTGTGGTCTATGCTGTGTGGCTGTACACCACTCACCGAAGAACCAAACTTTTTATATTTATGGTTTTGTATTGCCATGTGGGAATCTTTCAGGTCTTGAAATTCAATCGACAATTGAAAAAATATCTTGCTCTCTTTTGTTGCATTTGACAAAATAGTTCAAAAATTTCTTTTTGCTATGCTGATTGACCTTTAAAAAGGTTATTTCTACATGTTTTGGTACTTCCTACAGAATAATTACTTCTGTTATTTTTAACAAAGTGGTAAATTAGGTAGATTTCGATTAAAAATATTCAAATTCTACCAAATAAATACTACTGGAAATGTGTTGGCTTTGTACTATTTTATTTTAGATTTATGTAGAGCTGCATAATACGTCAAATCTTAATTATGACAATCAATGGCATAATTAATTGTCATTGATTGTGTCATATGAACATCACATGAGACTGCTTGAGTTCATTAAATATTACATATTCATTCTGTGCTTGCCAATATCTCATCAGTTTGACATACCTCATGTAAAATGGAAGAAAGATACTCGGATCTTAAAACTCAAAGATGGGATATAATGATGGAAAAGACGGAGGAGATCAGAGGGGGAATGTGGATTAAATCCAACCAACATTGTCCTTGTGATGTCAGAGTTATCCAACTCCAGTGCTTCATAGTCCCTGTCCTGCAACTTATTGCTACATCTCTGTTCCAACCCGCATTAAATGAATGACTCATAATCGTCTCTGCAGAACCTGATGACATGCTGAGCTCATTCATTCAAGGTTTGATGGAGCAGGGATGTTAGTAAATGTTTGCCGAACTGGACTGAAGAATTCTATTTTATATCATCCAGCCCTAGTTTTATGTTTATACCAAACGGTTACAATAGCAAATATTTTTCCTACGCTATTGTGAATGTGAATTTTGTTTCAGCACTTGACCTGCCGATAATGTGCCAGAACCTATCTCTGGCCAATTTATTCTTTTCTTCTTCATTAGAAAGTTTGCGTATAGCTCTAGCGCCGCTTCTAATTTGGACAAGTTGGCATTTTTGCTTAGTTGCTGATTAATACGAACAAATTGAATGTGTTTGTCTTGTAGTGAACTAAAAATATGTACATTGTCATGGAAAAAATACTATTTTTAGTGTTGTAATATTAGTAGTTTTGCAGACTTTGTTCCTTTCAAATCATCATGAAAAGATTTAATGGAGAGACAGAATTAGTCAAACCGATGAGGAAGGGTGTAAAACGATGTTTGGATTCAGGGACATCAAAATAAATGAGCTGGTTGTTCCAGTGCCCATTCTACCTGGTACATTTAGCAGGTATCAGTGCATTTGCACCATATTAGCATTGTGGGCGAACAGGTTTTGTAGCTATGGAATCAAGTGGAGGAGCCTAAGAGAAGCTCGGACAGTAATGCAAATGAGCGAGCTGTGACTCATGGGAGTAGGACTTGCCATAAACCTCACTACATCTCGGACATTATTGGGACAGCGGAGTACTGCTGCGTGTGGGCATGCATGTGTGCGTCTAGCTGGATGTTGGTTCTATATTTAGTAGGACAGATCTTCAGTGTAAACTTAAGTTAGTCATGAAAACACTCTGACTTGGAGCTAATTTACTTCTAATTATGTGGTGTAATAATGGAATCTATTGTGTAATCGGCCAGGTTTGTTCAGTACTAGGGCTTTTACTTTATGTATTCATCTTCAGTCAGTTTAATAGATGAATTGTCACCTTGCCCCATACCTGTCAAGCTTTGGGTTTGAGAATACGGGAAATGTCGTCTGGAGTGGGGGGCTTTGGGTGGTGGGGGCGGGTGGCAGGCGAGCGAACGAACGTAAGATGGGGGTGGAGGGGAGGAAATAGGCTAGGGGACAGACGAACTTAAGTCTGGGGACCGGTAGACCAGGGGACGAAAGTAAGAACGGGGGGGGAGCAATACAGGATATTTACGGCACCTTCGTTCGTCACACTCAGAAACTCATCTACCAGCAATGTACCGCCACGATGATTTCCGCCACCCGTTTGTTGAGACCGGGACGATATGAAATTTATTGTGCGGTTCGTCCGTAAAGCTACACTTGCACCATAAACATCAACTACTCAGCTGACTGCCGTGTCCAGACTATCTGCTCACCTGTATAAATACTCCTGCAGCACTCTTCCCGCCGTTTGCTCTGTACTATCAGATTCTGGAGGAGAAAGGCTGCCGTTCTCCAGGCATCGTGCCATTCATTTTAAGCTGGTCCCCCAAAAACGATGAAAGCCCAGGCATTAATAATATCAATAAAATCCCCATGGGCCGAACTTGAAAATTGTATGTTATGCCGCTAACACTTCGCATTTGTCAACAACTCAGAGGCGGAAGTCAGAGCTCCGCACAATGCACATAATGTTCCGGCCGGAACACATTGCGCTAAATAATAAAACAAATTAACGAAGCTTCAAGGCAGGTAAATTTTCCTCGAGGAATTTTAATAATCGAGGTACTCGAATCATTCGAGGGATCGTTTCAGCCCTATTCACTACAATATATCTTGGTGATGGATGAACATGTTAGTGGAGAAACCTGAACTGTGAGACATGGTTTTACCAGTTGTGAAACCAGCTACTTCACCTTCCCTTTGGTTTTGATGCTCAAAAATATTTTTTTTAGCTGTATGCTTCTCTATATGACCAGCAACCAACAGATGCCTTCTACATTCTACCTCAACAGTCTGCTTGGCCTCTGAAAGGCCTTGCCGTTGGGACTTCCCACAATGCTTGTAGTCAGAGGGAGACGTCCTCTCAGCATGAGCGGGGCAGGAATGTGGCCAGAGTGTGGGAGCGAATGTGCGGACAGAGGAGGGGAGGGGGTCACGAACCAGAGAGAACCATTAAGGGTAGGGAGGGTAGATGAGGGTCTCTGCAGAGGGCAGCAGAGTTTCTCTTTAGGGGTCTACAGGTAGGGAAAGGTCTCAATAGGGAAAATTTGTGCATCAATCCGTTTTACATTGTACGTAGTATCTGCTGTTTGCAGGGAAAAATGTTCACTTTGCACAGCATGACATCCTGAATCAGCTTTTCAGCAGGAGGTCTTATTGGTCCCAGCATTTCTAACTGTAGAAAACTTTTAATAATCATAGCAGACATTTAATTTAAAATTTTGAAAGATTTATCTGGTCTCAAATGGACCACTTGACCTTATTAGAGCCAAAAGAAAAGCAACCTAGAGCTAATTGGCAGCTGGACAGACTAGCAGATTCTAAACTCTTTGCATATTTTGTGCATTTACGGTTTCTTTAGCATGAGGAGCTCCCTAGACCGAATCATTATTAGCTGCCTGTGACGTGAGCTGATTACATCACAGGTTTTAAAAAGTCAGTTTCAAAACCACTAAAATCTTTCATCTTTCCTACAGCTTAAAAGCTTTTTAATTAGATGGAATTTTCTCCATCTGGATGGATCATAAGTTGCTAAGCACTGCAGGTCAGCTCGCTGAAAAAAGAATAACCACACTCTGTGATTAACATAGGTTTTGTCTGATTTTACTATTAACCACGTTATGGTATTATCTGTGTTTCCAGTGCAGTAGTACTCCTGCAGGAGGAGCACCTGTTCTGTGTCAGAGGACATAATCTATGTTAATGGCTCGTATTTCAGACACAAAATCACAAAAACAGCTTCAAGGATGAAAAAGTTCCGGGAAATAAAGCGAAGGAGAAAGCTTTCAGGAACCGTATTGTAGAAATGCACCATATGTTGCTGGTTGTTATAATTCCTCAATAATTTGACCAGAAAATATGAACATTCTGTAGGAACAAAACTGTAATGTTAAGCAGTAGAGTGCAGATTTGTTGTGCAATCATCAGAAGATATGTTGCTGCCTTAGCTGCACACACCTGTGGTTAGCTTCTAGAAGTTAGCATTAGCTCAGCTTTTGTTTTGTCATACCAACTTTCCTAGAAAGCCAACCTGTCCATCAGAGTTAGACTGAGGGACTATTTGGATTTCTTCACAGTATTGACGAAAAACAAAATTTGTTATATAGCCCCTCTAAAATGGCTTATAGCAAACTGTTTTAATTGGTCACACACCAAGTATTCCTGAATTTGCATTAATACACACACTGTAGAAGCTGTCTTAGCACATCTATGGTTTTCCTTATCTCTCCTCCTTGGGGTACAGTCAATCAGCACCAAGCAAATTAAATGGTTCTCCAGGATTGGTTGCTTTTCAGTTGGCAAACAATACTGTGTAAAGTTGCAGTGGTATTTTGGTATTGGTGTTTTAGCTCCACAGCTGCATTTTTTCTTTTGACCATTTTAGACAGTGTTGTATAAAGTACTGAAATCTCAGAGTCAAGTAAAAGTACAAGTACCTCTCCAAAATATGACTTTGGTAAAAGTCGAAGTCACTGACTGAAATGTTACTTGAGTTAAAGTCTTAAAGTATCTGAAACTTCTTGTACTTAAGTATGGAAATTACTGTAAAAATGGATGTACTCAAGTAATGTAATGAAAAGTACAAGTAAAAAGTAAAACAAGGCAAATGCAGTTTGAATGACATTTTTTATATTTTGGTAAACTTGTCAAATACACTTAAAATAATGTACACAACCAAGTGCAGGCAAAATTAAACCTGCTAATAGATATACCTGCAGGCATCATTTAGTTAAGAAAATTAGGTGCTTTACCTATAGCACAAGGTTAACTTAGCCTGCTTTACAACTGAACCAGCTTCTTAGTATACCCTCCAGGACAGAAAATACAAAGTTTTTGTAAGCCTTAAGTTTTCCCTTCAAGTAAGGTCAGTGCTGAAAATGAGAAAAATAAATAGTACAGAAAATGCGGCCAACATGAAGAAAAAGATCTGTTACGATTACTCTACTTCACAAATCAGTGAATCAGTCAATGCTACAGTCAGTAGGTGGTGCACACAACTGGTCATTATGCAAAAGAAAAAAAGAATTGGGAGGGAAATGCAGCTTATTGGCATCTGTAAACCTGGTTTTGAACTTGCATGCCTTTCCTATATTCGTTAAATTTAGTCTAAATTGCTATCGCTATGGCTTCTGTCCCCCCTTGAACAGAGGAGTCTAGGTAGCCTGCTACAGTCAACATTAAACCTAAGCTAAATACACCACGCGTGGAACTGAAACAATGCCAAACAAAGTTCATTTATGGTCAAGATTTCACAATACAGTAGTGTCTAGTGACCAAGCTATAGTTACTGAAACAAGAGGATTATAACCATTTCATAAGACGTTACCTCAATGTGTTTCTTCAAGTGGGACGGGGAGTTTTTGTAAGATAGAATTTCCACATCTTTGGGCAGGAATAACATAAACTGCATGCGGTACGACGAATCTTTAACACCCACGAAAGAGTGTATTGTGTTTAAATAAGGCCATGAGCTCTCATCACCAGCTGGTGGTTCCCCTGGAGCCGTGTCCGACGTAGTTGCAGTCGTTGTGGTCTCCGTCTCCTCCTCCATGTGACTGCTACTGATTGCGAGACTTGCTTTGTGTTTAATGGGAGAAGCGAAACAGGTGTATCCTATTGGTGGTGATGAACAAGCCCAGGCAAGTAGGCTACGGACTTTGTTCGGTAGCCTACTTGCTACTTGCTAATCAGTAGGTGGGGTCAAAACACTTTGTTTCTCTCTCTCGCTTTTTTGTAACGAGTAACTAAATCATACATTGAAAATGTATCGGAGTAAAAGTACGCAATTAAGTTCGGAAATATAGTGAAGTAAAAGTGAAAGTCATCAAAAATTTTCATACTCCAGGAAAGTATGAAGTACTCCAAAATATACTTAAGTAAAGTAGTGAAGTATTTTTACTTCGTTACTATACAACACTGATTTTAGATATGCTCTATGTGAAAAAAATCTACAAATAGGTGGGTTTTCTGTCACTAACATGGAGTTGCATTTTACAGAAAAACCTTTGAGCAAGCAGAATTTGCAAATACTGAACTGCGATTGGGCTTGGGTCCACACTGCATAATGATTTATGCCTTCTAGCATTTTAATTTCAACCATGGGCTTAAGCAAAATTATAGAATAGACATCTGCTAAGCTTTGACGTAGTTTATTGATTTTGTAATATTATCCCTTTCAGCTGTGCTGTTTAGAGAGTATAGCAAACTAATATTAGCTGGATAGCTATTTTTTGCTTTGTCTGCTAACCTGCAGTCAGCTGCTAAGCAGATATGCATCTCATGCCTCACCAAATGAAGTTTTAAAAGTTACCTTGCATGACAGTAATGGTTCCCAGTTAGTCGTAGCCTCTGTTCAGCCAGATGACTGGCAACACATGGTAGCAGGCGGAAGAGATGCATTACTCTGTACTTTCCTTGCCTTTGATTAAAAAAAACTTTACACCAGTGGTGCACCGATCAACCAGATATAAGAATTTTGCTGTTTTTTCTTTATTCTTCACATGATACTTTTACTTTTTAAGCTGCCAGTGAGTGCATTTTCCTGCCTTTTATTTGTTAAAGATCACAGTATGTAGTTTCAATACAGTCATAGTGCACAAAATGTATGATGATTTGCATGCAACACATTCGTTTTGTTTATGGCTGTAAGCAGCTCAACAAAAACAGTGTGAAATCAATTACAAAGAAAAATCACACCCAAAATTAGGTAGTCATATTTTATTCTGACATTTTAATAGAGATGCGCCAATTGATTGGTTCTGGTCAATGATCAGCAGTTCAGTTACTGGAAACAAACAAGATTCCTTATTGCCTCAAAACTAAGAACTCCAACCATTTTCGGTCAGTAAATGCACCAACTAGCAGCATATTCCTTGCACTTTGTCATGTTAGATAAAAATCTTATAAAAATTAAGGACATAAGTTGTATTGCATGCAAAGGAATAATGTAACTAGAGAAATGTTTCTACCAAAAAAGTTAGATTGGTCCATCGCTACTTTAAATTGCAGGAGTTGTGTGATGGAAAGTGTCAACAGTTTTGAAACCACTGCAAATTAAACATCTGTATTTCCTGAAGCCAATAACAAGCCCATCCTTGGTCCTAAAGCTAGTACATATTACATATTAATATAGGATAATAATATGTAATACAAGATAAAGGTATAAGCACTGTCATTGAAGCAGAAATTATGCAAGTTTCTTTGATTCATTTTCTTGTTTTTAAGCAATATTGTTTAATAATGCTATGCAAATTATTGTAAAATGCTTATCCTTCATTTCGATTTGACATTTTTCTAGCGATTTTATGCCCCTTTTTGCAACCAGAGGTACACAGTTGCTGGTCTTTCAGTTTTATTGTTTCATTTCCTTTAGAAGATTGAGTAGTTGTGTGAGAAAGACCTCTTGTTGAGGAGACGGAGGGCAGATGGGCAGAGATGGAAGCGCGAGGTGAAGTGTGTGTGTGTGTTAGACGGAGCGAGCCAGGGAGCCGATTGCTAAGCCTGCTGCTCGAGCTGGCCGCCACACATGGCACCGTGCCCAGCTTACGCTAGCAGATGTGTCACTAGTGACTCAGCTGTGTGTGTGAGCGTCCACGTCTGGGACACAGACACCCACCCTCTCGCTCTGTCAAGAGAGGGAGTTGTTTAATGACCCCCCACCTCTTTCCCCTCACTTGGAGCAGTAGATCTGTGTGGCACCCCTCTCCCGTCCTGTTTGCATTGCCACCTCCGTTCTTGTGACGGACACGGTGAGGCTTCTGTCAGCACGTTTGTATATGACAGAATGTGACAGTATACACATGTCGCCTCCCCGGGGATGGAGGGACATCGTCTGCTGACCAGAAGAGCAGAGGAGCCGAAAGTGGGGGTGATGAGTGAGGAAACGCTGGGCAGATCAGCAGAAATAGCTGCGACTAGTCCTAACGATTCAATTCAGGGTCAAGGTAAAACCTGGGAGGAGAAGGAAGGAGCTGCATATTTATTGTTCTCAGGCTGAAGCTATTCAGCGTGGAGAATGCGGAAAAGTTTATGAGTTCAAGGTAAATATTTGAATGACCTGGTTTCGGTGGGGACAGGACACCGGTTGTAGATTCTGGAAGTTGAGTCTCTCTCGTCATTTCTGTCAGGGAAGATGCATCACATCAAATGCTGAAGCTCTGTCTTTAGCGACACACGGCATTCCTCGCATTCTGTGTGCACTGAGAGCTAATCATGAGTGCTAATGCAGGGTGTGGCGTGCTAAAATAGTGTTCTCAGGAAGTCACCTCAACAGGTGAGTGTTTCCTGAGTCAGAGGGGGAGG
This sequence comes from Xiphophorus couchianus, assembly GCF_001444195.1. Lineage (NCBI taxonomy): Eukaryota > Metazoa > Chordata > Actinopteri > Cyprinodontiformes > Poeciliidae > Xiphophorus > Xiphophorus couchianus. The sequence goes on along the minus strand of NC_040234.1, from coordinate 13,649,558 downwards.
TATGTATGTCTAACCGATGTCATTGTTCTGAGCATTGAGCAAGTCCTTATTTGCATTTGTGTTATTGCCTCATGTTCTGCCTTTTGTTGCATTTCAAGCAGAGACATGAACACCCAGTTGTACTGCACGTTTTTTGTTTTGTTGTTATCAATAAAGACCCAAGTAAAACATGGATGTCCTCAATTTATTATTGACCCTAATAATTCAGTAAACACACTTCACAGCTAATGGTATTGCACTTGAAATGCAGTGTAATACAACATATAATATACAATAATATAATAATAATTATATACTGGTTGGTAGAACTGTTGCCTTTCAGCTTGAAGGTTATTGGTTTAAATCCCACTCTGGGGTCTCTCTACATGGAGTTGCCAGGTTTTTCTATTCGAACATGTGGGTTCTTCCCTGGTATTCCAGCTTGATTGAAACACATGATTGAAAGGTTAGTTACTCAAAATCGTCCAATGAGTTTCTGTATCCCTTGTGTCTCTTTGTATCACTGTGGAGAACCTAACCAGATAGATCGCTGGAGAGGATTTGAGTATTTTAATGATTAAAGTCTCCAGGTGTGTGCTGCTTCAATAAAGTTTTTTTTGGCTCTGATCCCATCATCTGTACTTGAATATCTGTTGAAACAAGGCCTGCGTGACATCAGGAAAACATGTAATTGTGTTATTTCTGAATATTCTGATGACAAGATTTAGTATAATTAACCTCTATTTTCCTAATTCTTTTCTTTTTTAATTATTACAATTGCATCACTATTTTTAGGCATCTTCAACATCCCATCCACTAAAAATTTACATTTGCCTTCCATCCAATGGCAGTTAACGACAACCCAAGGGATTTTTTTCAAAAATAGTCCATATAAAGCTTATGGTTTCCCGTGTTTGAGGTTGTGGCTTAAATTTTGTCTAACTTGCTTAAATTTTCAAGTTACAGGTGTAAGTTGCAAATATAATATTTGAAGATGCAAGTTATTAGGTTAGCTTATATAGTCCTAGACTTGTAGGGGTTCTGAGTACAGAAAATGTGAATGCCTGACACCTTAAACACATTCAACAATAAATATTGCATTGTTTGAAATATTAATATTACTGATCTCGGTAAAATATTTGTAATATATTACAAATACAGTTCTGTTTCCTTGAAAGCCTCTAGATCCAGTGACATTACTTGGTAACAGTTCTCCTGCAGTGAAGTGTTAATTGTTAGCATGTGAATGTAAAAGACTGAAAACGTGGCACCAGAACCAGCCCAATAAAGAGGAGCTGTAAGATATTTGTGAAGCAAAGTCAGAAATGCGTAAAAGTGACGCTTTTAAGCAGTGTTAAAGACTTTTGTGAGCGATTAGCACAGTTAGCATTGCTAACTGTAAGCACAGCCGCTCTATGTACTTAACAGATGGAAAATATTTGACCCTGTTTCTTCCTACAAGCTCTTGACATTTCCAGTTCTTGCACATTTTATGACAGAGACTTATAATAATAAAGCAAATTTCTGAAAGCCACCTTGTTCATTAGCCAAAGCTAATTTCTTGTCTAATGTAACTTTAAAAGGTCTTAATGTTTGCTCAAGACACACAGCAAAAACTAAATATAAAACTGTAAATCTATGAGATTACCATGTATAGTTTAATTTGATCTTTTTGGCTGCAAGCTTAACCCTATAGACTAAAATCGGCCAAAAGATGATCTGCAGCAACACAAAACCAGGGACTCTGGATCAGTGACTGTTACCGTGGCATCAGCACGATATCAGCTCTATGATTAACCATCTCTTTTGGATACAAATGTGATATCTGATTGGATCCATGCCATCTGGAGTGAATTGGATAAAATAGATGTCACTAAAAAATAATAAAGTTGACTCTGATGGATTCATAGAAAAGTATTCACTTAAAATAAATCACTGTAGCTTCTAATCAAAATTCGATTCAAGACGTCTAGATAGGTTCTTATTTCTTTAGGGTTCAGATGAATCATCCTGATAGAATTTTAGACATTAAAAACAAAAATTAAGTCAATGGAAAAATATTTTTCAACAGGTTGTGTTCCCAAGTTTTACATTGCTCTCCTGATTTAGCTTGTTCAATCACCAGGAGGGTGCAAATTGTGATGCTGTGTGAAGACACACGGTGGTTTTTCTACTATTGACAGTTAGCTGCTGCTTCTTCACAACGTCACTGATGGCCGCTCGTTTTGTGTATTCTTGCAGAAAACTGCGGGGAGAGGTGGAAATAATGTGTCTGATATCGCCCTAAACAAATAATGGGCTGAGGCGGCTCTTGAGATGGAGGCCGAGCAGACGGAGGGCGGGTAGGAGAGAAATAGAGCTAGAAAGAGAGACCAATACTCTATTTTGACTGAACCGCAAAATGGGATTTGCATAAATAAGGCTAAAACATCAGCAGGGCCCTTTTTGCAGCCAACAGCGAGGCTAAGATGAGGAAAAAGAGATGATTTGTGTGTTTGTATGTGTGGGAGAATTTTTTTCCCCCTCCTCATTTTAAAATGAAAAACAAGCTGGCAGCAAGGTCAGAGTTTCCTTCTTCTTTTAATCCTTCACCTTACCTGTGGAGAAAACTGCCGGAAACGACGCTGATGAAAAGCTCTTATTTTCTCCCTCTTATAAGGAGATTTGCTGACGTAGCTGGGAGGGGTCTACCCTGTAACCAGAGTACGATGACTGTTACATAAGCATAAAATAAATAAACCCCAAATCCAATCAGACTATTTTCCGCCTTCCTTTTCATCTGGCGCTTCATATTTATAGGAAAAAAGCTCATATTTGGAGCCTCATTATCTTGTTTTCCCATTACCTATAATGAACTTGAGCACCGCGTCTTCCTCATGATAGACAGTTCAGTTTCTTTTACTGCAGAAAAAGTGAGATTGATCTCTCCGATTACTTGAATGAAGCTTTGTTGTCTTTGTGCTTGTAGAGTACACACCTGGTGCGTTTGTGGATCAGTGTATTCCTCGTGACAGTCATGTCAGCAAGCTCTCCAATTAGTGTCTCGTTAGTGGGGAATTAGAGGCAACAGATGATTGACACTTCATACTGTTTGTGTCTCTGTGCGGGCACATCCTCGCTTCAGACACATTTGTGTAAAATTCATGTTTAGGCTTTGATGGAACCGCTGGAGGGCATACATGCCAGTTAGGGCTGAATGAGCTGGAGGCTGGACCTTGATTTGCTATAAATTATGATTCAAAGAAACAAAATATGATTTTCTGTGGATTCGTTTTTGGAACCGGCACAACTGGCTTGAAGACCTTACTTGGATAACTTTACTGACTGGAGAAACAGAGCATGGATCTGAAAGTGGAAGAGGAAGAGGAAGTGGAAGGTTAAGGCAGGCATGAAGAGATTGCCTCTTTCCTCCGCAAAATTAGGTCTCAAAAAGATTGAGCTGATCCGTTTGGTTAGTTTTAAGAGGTAGCTTTTGCTGTTAGTGTTACCTAGATGGGTGAGTATTTTATAGTTTATTTAAATCTGATGTAAAGAAACTACACACCTCCAGTGGAAACCATTATAAATGTGAACGGGAATCTCAAAAATTAAGAGATTAAGGAACTTATCCTTTAATCTTCTTTGCAATTCACTGTTCATTACTATCTGGATTTTTGAAAAGCACTTTGCGTATGTAGTCAATATGCTTTATATATTTATATTTCCCAAATGCAATAATTATTTCTGTCAGCTGTCTATGTCTGCTTTCTTTCAGTTCCTTGAAATCCTTCAGATTCCCATGTGTATCTTGGGAGATAATAGGGCTGCACTGTATTAGAAAAACATAAGGTTGCAATTTTATTATTGAATATTTCAGTGATAATTAACCAACATTTTCATCGCTTTTTTATTTTCCATCTTTTTTCAGCATTTTGATGAATATCTGTATCAGGTTTGGGCAGCAAGAGCCCATCCAGCTGTCTAAATGTCTAATCTGCATGCAGATTATAAAAACAGGGCAACTCCTACATCTCTGCATCATACGAGGACTGATGATTGCAATCTGGCATAGTGAAGCACTAAATGAAGCCCAGTTACACTGAAGATCAGTAATTTGGATTGTGGATTTTATTTGATGATCAAGTCTTTATGGTCTCTAAAATTTTACGTTTTCTGTTTTATTTTGCTTTGGGCCGGCTTGTGTCTAATCACTTTTATCTCTGCCTTCTACCTTCATTAGCTTAGTCTGTTGAACTTCCATGATGCTGAGTTAGCTTTGGCTTGAAACGAAGCTAATCTTGCGCCATTTTGGTGACACATTTTTGTAACTAGCAAGGAATGAGTTCAACACCTGTCTGAAGAGGATCCTCTCTGGTGTCCCACAGTTTCATTTGGTTTTGGTGTTGTCGGCTTCTGTTTGTGTGTAGCAGCGATCTGCGGCGCTGACAGTTGTAAATCACTCCTCCTGTAGACCAGCTGAGAGGAGCGTGTTGCTGTCCAAGCAGGAGCCGCTGTGTTTGTCTGCCCCCCCCTCTCAAACACTCCACACAGTCTGCCTCTCTCCAGGGGAACTCTGGAGCCAGTTACAATGTTGAGTGTTTTTGGAAGAGCTCCTAAATATTTGCAGGATGACAATGTAATCCGACTGCCTGGGCTGCCTTCTTTTTTAGCAGGATTGTGCTCCTCATTGTTCAGACACTGGCTAGTTTGGAGTGGATTGCAAACCTGGGTATTTGATTCCTCGTGATACTTTAAATTCAATCTCTGTTGTCTCAAAGTGTACTACTATGATATCGTAATCATATTACAGATGGATCATCTTAGAGACGGTTCTGTTTTTCATGGGGAACAATGAATTTTCTTAAGTATTTAAACTTAAGTAGTTGTTCAGCAGCCAGAAAAAAAAGACAATATTTAGTGTTTCTGTCCAACATAGTATATGCTGTATATAAAATAAAATGTAATGCCTGAAATAATAGCAAAAGATCCATCTTCACAAAGTAATGGTAAAAATATTGTGCATGATGATTTCATCAATGAAAAAAATTCTTTGCTTACAGTTTTGAACTTGAATAAAAGAAAGATCTTTTTGGGATTAAGAGCTTATCACTTACCACTGAACACTTTTGACAATTCTGCAAAAGTTAAGCAATTACAAAATTGTGAATTTTGCTTGGAAAATTAAAGCTGCAATAAACCTCTATAATTTTCTTCACTCTACTCTGTCATCTGTCTTGAGCCCTTTGGAAACTGTCCTTTGTCTCAAATATGGGCATCTACTTCAGTGAGACTACATCCGTAGGGCTTAAAATGATTGACTTGGAAAATATGAGTTTATGAAGCTTAGAAGATAGTCATCTCTTCTTGCAAACATTCCAAATAGTCCTTTGCAATATCAACATTGTGCACACTGATATTGCAGTCATGATATACAGTCTTGTTCAATAAATAAGAATATGCGTTCCAATAAGGCTCGTATGTAAATAACCTTTAGGCTGGCATTAAACATGGTTTTCATTAAGCTAACATTTCCATGGCAATGTTTATTAATTGGTCTGATGTAATATTCTAATCTTAAATGTTATGTTTTCATTAACTGTAAGTGGAAAATCATCATAATTAATAGAAACGTATATTAAACATCAGTCTGTGTATAATTACACAATATAATATGTTTTACTTAGTGAATTGAATTACTGAAATAAATTAACATTTCAATAACATTCTACCACAATCCTGGCCACCCTCTTATTACAAAGAAATAATATTCATCCTTGTTTATACTACACTCACGATATACAGTACTATAAAAATCTAAACGCTTGTTTTTTTTTACTGTTCTGCCACAATTCTTTGTCTCAAACTTAGATCTTTTGTTGGGTTTATAACTTCAAAAAAACTCCACATTCAAAAGGGAAACGTCTTTCTTTCACAAGAACGTGCTGTTATGCACCAAAATTCTCTGGGGATAAAAACCTCATTTTTATTGAGCATTAGTGATTTCTCCATAGAGTGAATAAGAATTTAATTTGCTGAGCTGTTCTTCAGAGAGAAACCTTCCATACTCGTTTATGTAATGTGATAATGACCAGAGTTGAATTGGAGTTATCTTGCTTAAACAAAATATATACACCAAACCCTCTTAAGTTTGGCTGAGTCCAGTTTTCTCAGCTAGCCTCTTTTTTTTTTTATTTTCACCAACAGGGACAGAAATGTTTTGCACTAGTCCATGACTTAAAGCCTTAGGCTCCATTCACACCAAGCCACTGTTTAGTCAAACCGTAACATTTTTGTGGATTCAAAGGACATTTTCCCAATCAGCCTCTGAAAATACTTTCAGTTTCCAGACAGCGGTTTCATGTAAACGTGGCGTTGGGGGCATTCAGACCAACAACTCCAGTGTTGCATTCTGGAATCCAGTTCATCGGTATTGCACGTGCCATGCAACATGGCAGTTCATGCAGCTCGTACAAGCCTGTCTCCCGTTGTTGGAATTTTGTTGAACTACAACCACAGTTGAAGCATGGCATTTGTCAAACTCCCAATGACAAACACATCCTCTCAGGGGGAGCTTTAAAAAAGGATCAAAGACATTTATCAGTAAACTAACATTTATTCAATTGTTAGTGGAATCAGTCAAATCGTGATTGTGTCACCGGTTTTGAACTTTGATCAACGCTTTAGTTTAGTTGAGTTTCAGCTATTAGTTGTTTAAAATGCTCACATTGTAAAACAACATGGGTGGAAAATAAGGTTGACACTAAACTGATGTAGTCAATACCAGATCAAACCTAAGGAAATGACAACTAATTAACACATATATATATATATATATATATATATGTATATATATATATTTTTTTTTTTTCTTCCTGTTGATGACTGAATATGTTATTTTAAGGGGCCTCGTGAGTTTATTCTGGTATCCATGAACTTGAGTTGACTCAATTCATAAAATAAAACTTTTCCAAATTTCAATGTTGCAGTAATACTAAAGTGATTGTAAATGGAATACCTGTTTAGTTTTAAGACTGTAGCCCCTCATTAACTTGCTCTTTCTTTTCTACCCGCAGTGTGCCCAAGGGCCGTTGAAAGCCCCCTTGGGGGAGTTTCATAATACACAAAGAACAAGAAAAGCCTTCTCGACTATTGTTTTTGTTTTTACACACTTTCCATTTTACACACACACACACACACCCACATACATCCACATACACACATCCACTCACAGACAAGGACGTAGGGAGAATGTTGGAGGTGCAGGAGGAAAGGCCAGCGGCGGCAGGTACAGCAGCGACACATTTCACCAAGAAGGAGCGAGCAAAGAAAGAAAGAGAGGAGGCCAAGGACGGCCGGGGGAACCTGTCCAACATCACCAATCCCGTCTCTGGCTCCAGGAACGTGCGTGCAAAAGCGGCACTCACACACACAGGCAGCCCTCACCAGCTCATCACTCCACCCTGTTCTGTAGTCCTGGGAGCCCCATCAATGCACTCCAATAGGCTGAAGAACTCCCCGTCCACCAACACGCAGAGGTAGGCGGACTTACACACGCCCACCCTGGCTTTTGCTTGCTTGCAAAAGTATTGACACCCATTGAAATATTTCACAAATTATGTTATTATAACACATTCAGTGTGTTTTATTGGGAATTTATGTGGTCAGAGAACATAAATCAGTAAAAAAAAAAAAATGAAGTGGAAAGAAAAATCTAAATACGCTCTTCAATGTTTTTCAGAATTAAAACTTTCATTTCTTTCATCCCCATATACACCGAGGGTGTATATGGACACCTTCTCTTTTACTCTGCTCCACCTAAATAAAATTTAGATCAATCGTTTTTGGCTAGTAGATGGACTCCACCAATTTATTCTTGGTATAAACCCAGTTGCAAAGGCCTCACAGAACATTGTTTATCATGAAGACCAAGGAACACCACAGACAGGTCAGGGAGAAAGTTGAGGAGAGTTCTATTTTGTATAGGCTTCACCCTTTAAGGCTATCGCTTGTGGGTTTATCCCTTGTGTGCAGCGCAGCACTGAAAAAAGCTTAGTCCATGCCCACCTACCGGGTGGGCCCCTTCCTGGTCTGTATAAATAACAGTCAGACCGGACAAACGGCTCCCTCTTTTTCTTCAGCATAAGGTAGCACTGTCTTAAGATCGGAGATGTTTTCTAGTGGTACTGTCCGTTTGTGCCCGTCCGTCTTGTCAGACGGGGTACATCATGCCTTTTGACGGGCACCGGATCTGAGAGGGATGCCTGGGCTCCCAACACACCGACCTCGCCCTGACTCCTCAGCCCTCTTGCCGCTCCTGTGCTCTCCTCCCACTGGAGGAGAGGAGGCGGAGGCTAGACTTTTTCAAGGCTGGCGCTAGGTGGGGCGACAGGCCCACCGAGTCCGGTCGCTGCTCGTGGGGAGATGCTAGCTACGCTGAGCGGGATGCTGGCTAAGCTAAGCGGGAATCAGATGATTCCGCCGGCAGAGAGGACGACAGCGACGAGGATGACAGCAAGAGCAGCAGTGGTTTGGATGTTGCTTCCCAGATGGGAAGCGCCGCAGTGGAAGAGAGGCGGCTAAGCGGATGCTCAGTCAACCCCGGGCTCCGTATGTCCGACTCAACCCCGCTCCCAGCTGTGGGTTCGCTCCTCCTCGAGCTACCTAGCTTGATCGAGGAGGCGGCTAGCGCTAAGGGGCTTCCTGTCCCCCAACCTCCCCTGCCACGTTCGAATGAACTGGCGGGACGGTTTTGGTTCCGCCCCAAGTCGTCGTCCGGACCCCATCTGACCTCAGTTTCCCGCCGTAATGGCTTACATAACTGAGGCAGCGAAGCTGAGGGCGCCTGTCTCCACTTGTGTGCCTATCACCAGGGTGAAGGGGTTCACGGAGCGGAGTTTTCCCTCTGTTCCCCCTCTGGATCCGGGCCTCGCTGACGGGTTTGGGGCCAGGTTGTCAGCATTAGTCCAGTGGTCTGTGCCCCCTTCTAAGCACAATCAGCTGATTACCAGGGTCTCTGACCGGGCCCACCAGTGTTCCTATCAGATAACGGCTGCCACCAATAATGCCGCTTTGTTGTCATACGGCATCTCCAAGAGGGTGGATGAAGCTGCCTTACCAGAGGAACTGAGGGGCTCTCACAAAAATCTTTCTATTTTTCCCTCAAAGATCTGACTTTGTACTAGACTGGTTCAGAGAATCGGGTGTGAAATGGTGAACTCCATCAGTGGTGACTCAGCAGAAAATACAATAGTGCTGTCTTTGTGGAGCGCAGCAGATCCAGGAAATGATACTTGCACCACTCTGTGAAAAATTGCTGTTTTGTTTACAGCTTCTGGACAAAAAGCTGATGTAACTTCCTGTTTTGTGTTGGCATCAGTGCCACTCATAATCAGGTAGATCTTCAGTATTGAGAAAGGGAGCAGCAAGGTAGAGGCGAGTGTACCGAATGTGTGCACTCGCCAGTAGTAAATGTTCCAGATGATAACCTGCTGTGTTGCACATGCTGCAACTTGTTCGTTTTTCCAGTCTTACTTCTTATTGCCACAGATTCAGTTTGTGTGGAAACACCTAAAACTTGACAATTTGTGGCTCAAATGTTCAGTTTTGTAGCTGTATAAAAAGTAATTGTTCAGGCTGCGGTTTTGATGTTCCACATCCTGCATCCTGCTGATGCAAAATAGATATCTTTGCTTAACTTACCTCTTCATATGTGATGGCAAACTGTTCTGGGGTCAGGGAGTCTGCTGGGCTTGGAAGTTCTCCCCGCTGACTCATGGTTCTGGAGTCCCTGGAAACGGCTGTCTGGACTGCCAAGACTCTGGCTTTGTTTTTCTTTCTGCTAGTAGCGCGACCATGTGTACGTTCATACAGTTGCACCAGGCTGTGGCTTTAGTCTTTGGACTTGTTGGTTTCTGCTTCACACTGCCTGTACGGAGTCTACACTGTTTGTGTGGAAGAAGAGAAGAGACAGAAAGATTAGGGTGTGGTGGGGACGTTTTGTGCCAGTTGGATGTTACAACTCCACTGCTCTCCATAAGAGAAGCCATTGGTGGATGGTCTATGACTCTCCAGTGTGCCCGGATCAAAGAACCATGCAAAACTATTCACGCCCCTTTATGTAGTGAACATTTGGTCACGTTCTACTCACAACCACAATATATTTACAGAGTCTTTTACGTGATAAAGATTAGTGAATAATTGTTAGGTAGAAGAAGAATGATTTTCAAAGTACAAATCTGAAAAGTTTGGCATGCATTTGCAATTATCCCTCCTGAGTCATTGCTTTGTAGAACCGCCCCATTCTCCATTTACAGCTGCAAGTCTTTAAGGTCTATGTCTCTACCGACTCTGCACATGTAGACCCTGGCAGTTTTTCCCATTTCTCTTTAAAAAAATGCGTTATTGTATTTAAGTCAAAATAAAAATTGCATTAAGCAATTTCACAATTAATCACACGATGAATTAAAGTGAGCTTGATCATTTTCATTCCGATGTTTAGTATTTTTTCAAGTGAAATTTTGTTTACAGAGACCATGGTATTTATGGGTTTGTTTGTGTGTGGTTTTATTAATTGTTTTAGTTTGCTGTGTTTTATTCTAGATATTTAAATTGTTTTCCAGTTCCAGTGTGGAGTGTTTTTTACAAAATTAAAGTCTTTGAGAAAGTCAAAGTCTTTGAGAGGAGGAACTTGCATTATTATGCCGTCATCAATATATTACTTGAAAATGGTCTCAAAACAGCAATATTCTTGTTGATCGCAATATTTTATGGGGCGAATTCTCATCCAGTAAAATTTGATATGGTGTGTTATTTTTTTGCTCTCAGTTTTTGGGACTTTGACTGGTCCGTCTTAATTATGCTATAGTAGGTCAAACTGTGTGTTTTTGGTTATCCTGCTGGACGTTGACTTCCTGTTCAGCCGCAAGTCATTTGCAGCGTTTCTTTCTCCTGGATCTCTCTGTATTAAATTCTGCTGAAGAAAAGCATCCCTACAACATAATGCTGCCACCACCAAATTTCACCAAGGGGGTAATGTGTCCAGGGTGGTGCACTCTGTTTCTTATCAGATCAACTCACCTTGACACAGTTTTTAATCTTCTCTTGCTTTCCTCATTAACTAGGTGACATCTGAGCTCTAATTGGTTGACTGTATTTTATTTTGGGACATCTGGTGGAAGTTGGGTTATTTATCCTCAAACTCTTTTATTTTTGTTCAACTTCACAGTTAGATGTTTCTTTATTTTATTTCATTGAACTATTATTTAACCATTTGTACTAAGAACAAATTCTTATTTACGATAACCTGTGTTTTGATCTCTTATTTTCTGTAAGTAAAAGAAATTGAAGCTTGTGGTATAAATGTGGTAAATGAAATTTTTTGAATCGTGCTGTAACTTTGTGCAGTCTTTTTCCAATTCTAGTAAATGACTTATCATTTATAAACATTTAAATAATTAAAATTAATAAACAATTTTTTTTCTCGCCTCCTGCAAATGGAGAGAAAAACATCCCATGTTTTGAACAAAAGGAGAAAATGCCTAAAGTAGGTATCAGTGTTTATTAAATCTGTCATCTGTGTTTCAGCCCTAAACCTAAGACGGAGGCCATGGTACGATCCCCTCCTGTCATGTCCCCCTCCACTGCTGCCCAGATGGACTCTAAAATGCCCAATCAGAGTAAACCAGGGAGCGCTGGCAGCCAATCACAGCCCTCCTCCTGCGATCCCAAAACCATGGGTGCCAAAGCGGCTCAAAATGTGTCTGGGGGAATGGGACTAAAAAACGGCCAGGGCCTGACGACCGGTCCCAGCTCCAAGGTGAAGGCCAAGAGGGAAAGGAGTACCTCAGTGGAGTCGTTCGAGCAGCCAGAGAGTGGCACGCCCACCAATGAAGACAAAGGTAACAACTAAAATGTTTCAGCTATGATAAAGGCGATATCAGCCTTTTGATGCGATTAGGTATTTTATTTTTGCAATTTCCCAGATGTTTCAGTGCAATCTCACTCCTTTACCTTATAGTCCCTGATAATTTTGGACACTTTTCAACCAAGCTGATGAATGGACTGTGGGTGTGTATGTGTATGTGTGTGTGTCTACAGATAACAGCAGGGCAAAGAGGATTTGTGTTGCAGAGAGGAGGCAGCCGTACAGTGGAACTGACTGGTGTTCTGGTGGAGAAAGTGATGAAGACGACAGAGGGTTTTTCAGTAAGTCCGGCGACATCCTCGAGCATGTGGCTTTCCTTCTGCTGATTACCTAAACAGAATTGGATTTCTTAATAAGTTTCTACTGCCTCATAAAGTCTCTCTCTGCTATAATTTTTAGATTGTAACTCGAGTGAAGTGAATGCCCAGGACACACATTCTACCTCCAACGCTGGACTCAGTCGCTCCTCCACGCCTTCCCACAATACATTGGGAGGCCAAGGCTCCACAACAGAACCTACCAGTGGTCAAAAATCAGGCTCAAAACTTGTCCGTGTCTTCTCCACAGAGATGGCAAACACGTAAGGGAGTAGCTAGCTTTTTTTTTTTTTTTTTTTTTAAGTAGTTTTGATTAATTATAAAAAGAAAAATCAATAAAATCTACACTATATTACAATTACATCACTAATCTTTTAAAGCTATTGGCAAGATTGTTCTGTGAAATTAACCAAGCTCACTTTAAGTAGTGTAACACCTACAGAAAATGTTTTGGCCAATTTTCTCTGTTTGTTGAGCAATTTTTGGATGTAAATTATTACTTTGACTTGATAAAATACCAAAAAGTCATTCACACATGCAATCACATAGTTATTTTGAGTACTCAAAAAATGTTCACAATTTTATTGTTCTGGCATGATCTTTTATTATTGTGCTGCCCTGGTGTCCTTTGTGACGTTTGAGGTAATTGGAATCCAAACTCTGGCTTAAATGACATGAGTTTGAAAATCGGATTCAAATCAGAATATGTCAAGTCCCTTGTCCACTTTAGTATGCATTTAAAACGTGTATTTCATTACACCTGTTATATAGGTCCATGTTTTACTATCTAGCTGCTGCATTTTTATCAATGTACATTTATTTTGTCCGCCAACTTTATCTTTTATCCCGTCCATGGTTAGAATTGGTCATTGGTTTGTTTACAGAAGACATTTCAAAGAGCAGAACAAAACGTGTGCCTATTCTCCATTAAAACTTTCATTTATTTATATTTCTTTACTCGCCTGTGCCTTTTTCAGTGGACAAAGCTTAGGTTCACACCTTAGAATTGTGGACAAATGACATGTCTAGTGACATCTGCAACACTGCTGTGCTATATCTGATGACTGATATCTGACTGTCTTTTGGTCCTCAGGGCAGCTGATGCAGTTCTAACTGGCCACACAGAAAACATCATTGACTTCCACATTAAAAACTTCAAGGATAAAGCTCACCTGCTCTTGGTAAGGAATACAAGCTTCAGAGAGTGTTGCACACTTAAGCTTGTGGTTTAATAACACCTTTATGTTCCTTCTCCTCTGTCAAAGAACAACACATCTGGTGTCCTGCGAAATGACTCGAACCCTCCTCAGCAACCTCCGTCCCACGCCCAAGATCAAAGTCACCAGCCAGGATCGAAGCCGTCCTTATCTGGAATGTCGGAGCAAGCGCCACCCCAGAGTTCCAGTCAAGGGAGTCAACCCTCTGTTCTCCCGCAGGAGGGATCGTCCTCCGCTGGCACAGAATCCAAAAACATCCCCGGCAGCAGCCCTGGGAACCCTTCAGCCCCTGTTGACCAGGCTCCCGTTGCCCAGCCAGAGACTGGCCTCAACCCGCCAACGTCTGTTGAAGGAGGACCGGGTGGAGGCACGAGTGGATCAGGTTTGACGCCGCAGCAGCAGCAGCAGCAACAGCAGCTGGCCCAGGAGCTACTCAACATGGAGGCCAATACGGAAGGCCTGTCCCAGGAACAGCTGGAGCACAGGCAGCGTTCTCTGCAGACCCTACGGGACATCCAGCGCATGCTTTTCCCCGACGACCGTGACGCCCCGCCTCCTGGGCCGCAACAAGCCCATGTTGGACCTCACGACGGAGGCCCGGATGGTCCACCTCGGCGACCAGAGCAGGGACCTCTACAGGCCATGATGGCACAGTCTCAGAGCCTTGGACCGCCAGGTGGACCTGGAGGACCTCGTCCACAGGGACCCCCCTTTGGGCCTCCACATGGCCCAAGGGAGATGCCTTTATTTCCCACTGATGACATGGTCCCTCCGGGTGGCCCTGGAGGGCCAGGTGGGTGTGGGGAAGGGGATCAGATGACACCAGAGCAGGTGGCGTGGCTTAAGTTACAGCAGGAATTTTATGAGGAGAAGAGGAAAAAGCAAGAATTGCAGCACCGACCACTTCCTCCAGACATGATGCATCCTGGTCCACGGGGCATGATGCGAGGGCCCCCACCCCCTTACCAGATGGGTCCAGGAGAGATGTGGGGGGGGCCAGGCGGTCCACCAGAGCATTACCCGGAGCGAATGGGTATGGGGCCCGGTCCTCGGGGTATGGGCCCTCATATGCAGAGGATGCCTGGCTTCTCCGGCATGATGAATCCTGAGATGGAGGGCCTGCCAAGGCCAGGAATGGGCTGGCCAGATGACATGCCTCCGAGGATGGCAGAAGCCCGAGGCTTCCCCGGGGGGCCTGCAGGAATGTTTCCTGGTCCGGGGGCCCGTGGTGAGCGTTTCCCCAACCCCCAGTCAGTCCAGGAGGCAATGTTCCACCAAGGAATGAGTGGGGAGAAAGGCCTCCCTCCTGGGATGATGATGGATGTTCAACGGATGATGGGACACCAAAGAGGTGGAATGGAACCAGGTAACGGCATGGGAATGTTTCCCAGAATGCCTGTCGATGGCCCTATGAGTCCGTCATCGAGGCTCCAAGCGATGGGGGGCAGAGAAATGGGGCCTGAGTTTGGCATTGGACCAGGACCTCACATGCATCCATCTAAACTACGAGATGGACCCATGAACATGAGTCCTGACGAAATGATGAGAATGAGAACAGGTGGAGGACCGCCAATGGAGAACATGGGGCCACAAGGCAGGCCGATGCAGGTCCCTCCCTTCCCTGAGCAGACACCAGCAGACTTTCCCATGGGACCAGGGCGGCCCTTCCCTGGGGGCCCTGGAACATTGAGGGGTCCCCACGCAGACCCAGCTTTTGGTCCAGAGCACAGATCAACGCCATCAGGAGGAAATGGTCGCATTAACCATCTTTCCTCAGCTGGTGGTCCGGCCCAGGGACAAAGGGGCCGGAAACCAGCCGATCTAAATGTCCAAGCAGGAGGAGGGAACTCCCCTAGTGTCAACCCCCTCAAGTCTCCTCCGCTGAGGCAAGTTCAGTCCCCCATGATGGGCTCCCCCTCCGGGAACCTCAAATCTCCTCAAACACCATCCCAGCTCGCTGGCATGCTCAGCGGTCCCGCGGGCCCCAGCGCACCTCCGGCTCCTCCGACATCTGCACCAATGAAATCCCCCCACTCCATGATGGGATCAGCAGGCGCCTCTCCTGTTCACATGAGGTCCCCATCTCTTCCAAACCCCTCTCCAGGGTGGGCCTCCTCACCAAAACCACCCATGCAGAGTCCTGGAGTGCCCCCCCAGGGTGGCAAGCCTCCACTAAGCATCACTTCACCAAACATGATGGGGGGAATGGAGCCGGGTATGTGTGTCTTATCTTTATCTGAGATCAGACACACACAACCTCAAAGTTCTTTTTTCTTCTCATTTTCAAGTAAATTTGTTCTTATTTACAGTGTTTTAAATCATTCTCTGATATTTTTGTCACAATTATCATATATTACTGGCTTAATACAAAAATATGTTTCAAAATTCAAAATAAAAGCTGCAAGTTGGTACATCGCTTATTCAGAACTAGACCAGGGTGGGGTTGGTTATGGTCCAGTGGCTCCCCCTGCTGGCCACCAACTTGAGGAGCTGTACATCATGTAGAGTCAATCAAAATTTTGAATTAGAAACAGATATGATAAAACTTTTATGTGTTGTATATTGCAAAAATAATAACATAAAGCAAGCTTCTGGTACATTGAGCCATTTCTTTATGTCATCTTTGTTCATTTTGTCTTCTTTTAGGGGGTAACGGGCCTCCCTCAGCTCCTCCCTCATCGGGGGCTCCATCTGGCTCCATGTCCCTCCCAGGCAATGTCCCGTCTGGCAGTCCGTACACTATACCACCGGAACCAACACTCTCCCAGAATCCGCTGTCCATCATGATGTCGCGCATGTCCAAGTTTGCGATGCCCAGTTCGACCCCGCTTTACCACGATGCCATAAAAACTGTAGCCAGCTCAGACGACGACTCGCCCCCAGCTCGCTCTCCCAACCTGCCTTCAGTGAACAATGGTGAGCCATCTTCTTCCTGTTTAATATGGGTTTTCAATTTGTTACATGGCAACCATGAACTTCAGTGCGTTTTGTTAGGCTTTTTTGTGATAAACCAGGGATCTGCAACCTGTGACTTGCAAGTTTGACCAAACATACTAAGACATTTTATGCAGAGATCTAGAGCTCAGGAGGTAAAATCTCAAATAAGAAAAACTTAAAATTATAGTACCCACATATCTGGTCTTTATGAAAGACTAGAAAGAAGAAAACCAGACAACTTGTAGAAATCAAAATTTTACTTTTTTGGTCTACATGCAAACAGAATGGCGCAGTTAAAGTCAAGACCATTGAAATTCCTATTTGACTGAGCTTGAACTGTTTTGGACAGAAAGCTGGCAGACACTGAAAGACCAGCTGTTGCAGCTAAAGATGGTTCTACACTGAGTTGACTCAGAGGGGATCAACAGAAATGCATTCCACATTTTACTCACCCCCTAAATATTTTGAAGTTTGTGGTTGTAATGGGACACGTGAAAAGGTTTATGAGCTATGAAATCGCTGTTGATTAACTAGTTTCTTCTTGTGCTTTTACTGAAAACCAATTTTTCTTGGCCCACAGGTATGGCAATGAATCACCAAGGAAATCCTCGCATGATGGGACCTGGAAACACTGTACCCATGCCTGCGCTCAGTCCTCTGGGCATGAATCCTTTGGGTTCCCAGCCTCTTTCTCATGGCATGCCCCCTCAGATGCCCTCTCCGAATGCCCCCAATATGGGCCCAGGCATGATGCCTCATGGCATGATGATGCAACCAAACCCACAAGACCCTGGTATGCCAAATCCTCAAATGATGCCTCAAGGACGCATGGGTTACCCTCATCGAAACCAGGGTTACCCCCTCACACAGTCCCCATCCCAACAAGGCCCCTTTTCCCCACACAACGGCCCAGGCCCCCAAGGCTTCCCTGGTCATTCAATGGGGTTCCAGGGCGAACCGGGACCTATGGGAGGACGGATGGGGAACATGCCTCATGGGGGAGGGGGTGACGGGGGCATGTGCAAGCCAAATACCCCTGGTGGGCCGGAGTTCAACAACATGCAAGGAGGATTTGGAGATGCAGACCTTCATGAAGTGATGCGGCCGGGAGCATCTGGCATTCCCGAGTTTGATCTGTCCAGGATAATCCCGTCGGAGAAACCCAGCCAGACTCTGTCGTACTTCCCCAGAGGTGGAGGGGAGAACCCCGGGGGTAAACCGCCTCACCCGTCTGGGTTTCCAATGCAGGCCATGATGGCTGACGGTCCACCAAGGATGGGGATGCCCATGCAGGGGATGGGGGGTATGTCGGGTGGACCCGGTGGGGGAATGGGCCCCCAAGACATGCCAATGGGCAACCCAGGTCACAATTCAATGCGACCACCTGGATTCATGGGCCAAGGCATGATGGGCCCTCAGCACAGGATGATGTCTCCTGGGGGTCCGGGAGGGATGATGCAGGGGAGACAAATGGCCCACCCAGGCCCCGGTGGCTCACCTAACATGATGATGTCACTACAGGGCATGGGTGGTCCTCCACAACAGACAATGATGATGGGGGGCCAAATGAGGCCTCGTGACATGGATATGGGATTCAGTCCGGGCCATGGAATGTTCTAATCCAACAAAAACCTTGTAACTAGAATGTTCTTGGACAAAAACATGAGGAAGATGAAAAGGATTACGGAGTGTAGCAAGTATTCAGAAACAGACGAACTCAAGTCAATGAGACGAAACACAAAATGAACGTTATGGAGCGAACCTGTTGCCTAGTGATGTCTTGTGGGGGACAATTCCAGCTACGGAGACTAAGAAGGGGTCTGGTTTGGTGTACTTTTTCTCACTCAAACATTAATTTCGACTCAAGAACTCGCAGAATGTACGAGATTGTTGTGCATCAATTTCGCAGAACTGTTCGTGTTTTTTTTTTTTTGTTTTTTTGGTTACCTGACTGTAAAGATGACTCTGACATCAAAGAGGAACAAACCTTAAAACTAAAATGTCAGTGTGGAGATGCTACAGTATATGTCAACTTTTTTTCAAATTAAAAAGCAAACAAAAAAAAAACAAAAATTTGTCACAAAAGTGATATGGAACCAGAGAAAGGAGGAGGAATACTTTGTGCTTTGTGAAGACTTTAGTGGAAATCCATCTTGTCTCTCGCTCCATTGTTTTTTGACTGTTTCTGTACAGTATATACGTGAGGGTGTGTTTGTGTGCTTGACAGATTGTATGTTTGTGTGGTATGTGTGTGTCTGTATGTATAGGCATTCTATCAGTGACCTCTTAACGCCTCTTACCCAGCTTTCATTGGGGTGGAGGAACGCCCCCTTAAAAATACTGTACGGTTTACCATTGGTGGGCTATTCAAATTTTAGTCTATTTTAATTTCCTTTGTAACTCCAGTGTATAACAAACCAAACTATGACCTCATTAAGATAATAGTATTATTAAAAAAAGCACAAACATGGACCATCTGCAGAAAGCGTCTTCTTTTCTGTTTCTAACATGCACTCAGTGTGAGGATCTTGGCAGCTTTGCCACACCATCAAACTATTTTTGCGCCTAAAACCTTCAGGACTTTGCCGGCGTGAATAATATTGCTACTACCCAGACGTGCTATGTGTCTTCTTCTTGTCCCTGTTGTGTTCCTGTTTTGTTTTTTGACTCTCGTTGACTCTGGGTAATAATCATTCCCACAGCAATAATCCATGAAGAGATGATGGTCCACAGACTGGGACGGGAGCCGCTGAATGCAGGAAGCAGGATTGTCAGGTATTCTAGAGTTAGCGGTAGGTAGATCTGGTTAACGTTTTAGCGAGATGAGACGCAAGGAAATGTAAACACGTACTGCTTACCATCCAGTTGACTTCCTCTCTTTTATCTATTGTATAAGCTTGTCATGTGTTTCTCCATTGGCTTTGGTGCAGAAGAGCCTAACCAGGGCTGTTGGTGATGGACTACAAATAAAAGATATTGTTTTGGTATATACATGTTGTCTATGCAGTGTGTGTGCGCTTGTTTCTGTTCATGTGCTCTTGTCATGTGGACTCCAGTCAGTCTTTGTCCCTTCTTGCATGTTAAACGAGCTCGCCGGCATTCAGCGGGTATGAGCAGAGCAAGTCCAACCAAGAAGCCACAGCAGCATTGATGAGGGGATGCATCATGGAGGAAGAAAGATAGAAGAAGCCAAACCAGACCTGTGGAATATGTTTGTACACTGTTACACATTTGAACAGGTATTGCCAGTTTGGCCATTCACCGAGACACTTTGTACCTGCCAATGGGATGGTCCATACCTGCTTTGACAGCCAACAATTTACATTATTTTACAATATAGTCTGTTATGATGAAGTGTGATCATTTGATGCAGGGGAGCCCAGGTAGAGTTCTCACGAGCCACTATTCTGCAGCTTTTAGATGTCATTCAGCTCTGCAGAAGCCTGGTAACGAGCCACTCATTTCCTCTTGTGGACTGGACTTGGGCACCCCTGGATTAATGTTTTCTCTTGTCTTTCATTTAAAGATTTTATTGGCCTTCAGAGGGGTTAGATTCAAAATAAGTGGGAATGGAGTATAATATATCCACAGAAAATTTAAGTCAAATTCGTACAATTTAATAATTTTGTACGACTACTTCTGTCATTAAATCATGGAAAATAAAAGCTCAAATGACATGCAAAAAGTTTAATTACAAGGATAGAGGTGGGTTTCTTTAAAGGGATGAAATGGCAAAGGGCAAATTGACTTGTAGGCAACTGAATGCATCCATGTTATTTTTTTTAAACCAAAAGAGCTCTTCACATTAACCTTTATTATGTAAAAAAAAAAAGAAAAGGAAATCAGGCTCAACATAGAATAAAATCTGTATTTTTATTTCGCTCATCCAAACCTGATATTTATAGCTGAAACGGCATGTCACAAGAAGTTTCACCTCATGAATAAAAGGTATTTCACAGCAACAGTCAAAAATATCAAAAATGATCTGTTCATCTAAGTCAGTGTTCACTCAATATACTGTTACTGGTGCTGTAAAGCCATTTAGTAACATTTCACTTTTTGTTTTTCTACATTATATATTTCCCTGATGAATAAAAGCTGTAATCATGGGGGACAATAATGCTTTGATGACACACCAGGGCAATGTACAACAATGCTGTTGCCTTAAGATTTAGCTGTACACTAAAAAGTGCAGGAGGAAAACACCAGCATTTTCGCAAGTGTAAAACGAGACAGCTTGGCAGACATCCCAGTGCATTTCTCCCATGATTATGTAGAAATTACAAAGATTGCTCCATATTAGACTTTACAGACTGCAGACAGTATTTCAAGTGTAAAACTTCAGGACAATACAATCAGGAAAAAAAAAGTTTGTGTCTTACCAAGAAAAAGTATTTTCTTTATCAAAAATAAATTGCAGCTCTACTTGGGTTTGCAAAGCTGAATTTGAATGAACCACAAAATTATATCAGAGATCAAAGTGGATGTCAAAAATCTAACAGCGTTTAAGTAACCATACTTCAAACTAGTTGTCAAGCATGATGGAGGAGGGATGATGATGTGAGCTAGTTTTGCAGCTACAGTAACTAGTTATTGAATCGACCGTAAAATCTGTTGTGTATCAAAGTATACTAGGGTCAGAGGAAAGGCAGGAAATACAGCAATGATTCCCTAAGCAGAAAAAAATATACATAAAAGGATTATTTGGTATAATAATGATGTGAAATTCAACCTCAAATACATTCAACTGGAACATCACCGAATTAGTGACATACCCCTTTGGTTAAAGTCTATAAACATTATACTGATGATGAAGCAGGTACAAATGATTCAATGCAAAACATTTCTGCTAGCGAGAGCACCTGGTGTAAACACTACACTGTAAAACTTATTAAAATAATTAAAACTAGATTTATTGTTAAAGATCATCAAGTTTTTAACGTATGTGTGATACTAAGGTTATTGGATGAAGGGGAGCCTGAGTTGCACTTAAAGTTTAAAGTTGAGTGGTTTTGTGTTTCTTGAAAGATCAGGGTTCAGTGAGTCCCGTGCTGTTGCAACGAGAATTGTAGCGTTCAGAGCTTAACGAGTATGCAGAGAGGACCTGTTTGAACTCCTGCAGGGGGCAGTAGACTCCACTGCAACCTGGTATGTGTTGATCCTGAAGAGAAGGAAGCAAACTTGACTTGGATGAAAAAAGACGTGGACTTGGAGGCACTTCTTGTGCTCCTTACCTGACCAATGTATGAGAGTTTCACAAAGGCATCGCCCGTCTGCCGGCTTTTGTGTAGCTCCAGTGTGATGGAGGCAGCGTACGGAGGCCACTTCATGTCAAAGATCTCCAAAGCCATGAGGCACGGGATAAGGGTGGTGTCATGAGCCGAGTACAGGAATAACTTCCTGTTGAGAGAGTAACATTTTAAAAAGACTGATATAATTTCTGTAAGACGTGAGTGTGGTCCATCATGAGGTGTCCAACCTGTTCGCCTCTGCCGAGTTGTCCTGTAGTTTCTTCTCAATGTTTTCTAACAGAACATGGAAGAGGGGTCCCACCGACAGCTGCAGCGCCTCTCTGTTTCAGACACAGCATTTAGGATTTAAAAATGGCTCAATGACCATAATGGGCACACTTAATGCAAATCACTGTTTTAACCTCTTGTTAGGTTTGTAGAGGCTGCACATCATGTCCACAGCTCGCTCTTCCACCTTATTCCTCCAGGAGCTCAGAACCAGCGGGCTGGGAAGGCCGTGTGCCTGACGATTTAAAAATTCAAGTCAGAGGAATTGTTGCATTAATGTACAGTAAAACAGTGCTTCAAAGTTCACATTAAGACTATTGTAACATTAATCTAAGACACTCAAACAAAAAAATATTGCCAACCTTTTGACTATTCTGGGTAAAGAAAGCATGCAGTCAATTTAAACAGATTTTAGCCAACTACATTTGTTAAATGTACATTCATGTGACTTTTTTTTTAGCTTCCTAAAACTAAGCCATTTTAAGATCCTTTGAGGATTCTCAAAACACAGAGAATACAGAAATACCCATTAAAAAAATACATTTAAGCTACAGCAAAATTACTTTTAAAGCCTACAGTGAAAAATCTGATGATTTTTATGAGTTTCAAAGGCCTATAATTTAGGTAATTAAATCAGATCTCTTTCCAAAATCTTTTATGGTAAAAACCTCAAATAAATTTCATTATGCATGCCCATGTGTAGATCCTTAAAACCTACATCCAAGAAATACATAAAATACGCCACCCATAACCACTAATGTTCACTAACTTCTCCAAGTTGTTAAAGAAAAAGGAAAAGTTGTAAAAGAAAACCTTACAATGGCTACAGAAACATTTACATGTGGCAACTGTAATGACTGCTCAAAGTTTGCCTGTGAAAGCTGTGACTTTATTTGACCATCTAAAAAAAAAAACATGTTCTGGTTTTAACTACTTAAATTCTTAAATTCAGATACACAACCACGGAAATAGATCCTGCCTGATGATTTTACTGATTTTGTTAGTTCTTGGTTGTCACAATAACTGGACTTTAAGCTCAACAACATTCCCAATTATGGTTGACAAATAAATGATCAATCTGCAAGTGTCCAAAAACCTGCTGGACTGCACCAACACATTCAGCAGCTAGTAAGTGTGCAAACTGAGGTAAGTCTCTGTAATAACTGCCTCTAGACTGAAAAGCCTGTGGTGAGACTCAGTAAAAAGTCACATGGATCACAGAGTCACAGTGTCACCTCTCTGGCAACCATGTCATCCCTAATGAGGATGAAGTCGACGTGCTGGTGAGCAGCAACCCCCAGTGCACTCAGGATGCTCTGCAGGTCTTCAGCGATGCCAGGCAGAGTGGACAACTTAGCCCAGCGGGGGCTGCAAAGAAGAAAAAAAAACACACACACACACACTCAACGTCAGCGGAGAAAAACAGACACACCATGACAACCTGTCAAGGCACCTCCACTCCAGTCTGTGTATAATTTTGTACTGCACATTATTCTAGATTCCAGTTTGGGTGCACAGAATGGTCTGAGAGTGACGCGGCTCTGTGGCAGGTTGGAAAATTGGACTTACTGGCTGAGGACTTTGAGCAGCTTGCAACCGTGATAGTTAGGGTAGAGAATTTCAGATTCAGCCTCTTCTGTTAGGATGGACACAATATCTACACATCAAGAAGGGGAAAAAAATGGTCAAGATGTATGACAGAGAAAATGAAAACACAAGGAAGTAAGGGAACAAGAAGGAAAGTTACAATTAAGTAAAAGCTTAAGGGCACAAGGTAGAACAGATTAAAGAATGTATGAAAGGTAAGAAGGGCAGGGATAGAATGAATGTATGACAATACAAGAAGACAAGGACAGAAAAAACTCAAGTATCCAAGGAACCAATTACAGAAGACATGAAGAACACACAGAAGGATTTATAAGTGAAGGAAAAGACGCAGAAAAGAAAGAAGGATGAAAGAACAACATTTAAGACAATCAGAAAGAAAATAATTCTATATGAAACACAAGTATTTTATTAATTCTTGTCCAGATCAGTAAATAATTTAAATCTAATCCCAGACTTCTCCATATTATTATCTTATAGCATGCATACGCAGATGTCTACCTTTCTGTTTTTGTTTAAAGAGTCCAGCTATAAGGCACTTGGCAGATTCAATAGTCCTTACAATGTTAGTGGAGCGCACACTATAAAATACAAATAGAAATGACAAATTAAGCAATAACAGCAGTTTAGAAATTGCTACACATTTAGTCATTAATCTAAAAATCTTCATGATTACTTACTAGACCTCCGTTGAGCTAAAGGTGGGACTGAGTAAAGGTGTCTCCTCTATATATTTCTTCCTCAGCGTTTCACCCAGCTCATACAGCTGCTGCATGCCTAATGTGGTCAGCTGACCAGCGAAGGAGCCACCCTTTAAAGTAGAAAAAAAAAAAGTCACATACACAGGTTAACCCAGATATTTGAGTACTGCATTTAAAACAGTTCAGTGTTGTGACTAAAAGACTTATTACAGGACTACTTTGGCTCACACTGAACACTGCCAATTGTTTCTGGAATCTGAACTTCTTAATCGAGAGAAGCCATAGTGTCCCAGTTGAAAAAAAAAACAACCCCAAAACATCAGCAGCTCTATCACTTTGACCACTGCTGTCACTCAGGGCTGTCTGCTCGGTCCTCTGCCGTTTTTATTTTAATAAGACTGTGCATCCACCCACTACAAATCCTCAATGATAAATAGTTTTTTGTTGCTCCAGTTATGGGAACCCTTTATACAATTGATGAACCAAGTAAGGGAAGAAGTAAATCAGAGGTAGAGCTACATAATAATTGAACCGCAGCAGTTATTGTGAAATCAATGTGTGAACAATTTCAATAAAAAAAGTGACTAATACATTTTGAGAGCCACGGATTCATGCTCATGCCAATTTAGCATAGGGTTACCATGACGGCAATCATGAAGGCAGAGTAGTTAGCTCTGTTGGCAACAGATGGAAAAAGAAATAATAGTCCTTGGGAAATGTGGCATATCATGATATCACCACTACTATGATGATTTTACAGCTGCATTTATTTTATCATGCAGAAGGCTGCTGCAGAAATACGTTTTTATGCACTTGTAAATTTCGTATGAATTTCAAACAAAGTGTATGTGGACTTTTCAAACATAAAGTCCACATACACGGAATAAAAACACACGTTAGAGTCACACCTTTGGATGCATTTCAAGACAGCACCTTCCACACACTGCTTTCTTGTTTGACACAAGAGGAAAGAAAAAAAAAATCAGTCAAGATGTCAGGAAAAGATTTGTGGAGCTGCACAAGTCTGGTCCATCTTTGGGAACAATATCCAGAGCTCAAAGGTGCTGAGTTCATCTGTTCAAACATGCAAGCATAGACATAATGGGAATGTTCAGACGTACACAGGGACACAGCCCTTCAATTTTAGAGACGCGTCTTGTGGTCTAATAAAACTAAAGTAGAACTGTTTTATGATGAAGCATGTTTCACCCTTTGGCTCAGAATGTGAACAAAAAAAAGTTTATTGTAAACCAACCTATGTTTGTCCAAACTCATTAAAATGAAAGTTAAAAGTTCATTACTCTTAAACGTGAAGGAACACTCCAGAGTTCCTCCACTTCCTCCCCCACCCCCAATACACTTCCAACCCTATTTCTGACACTCCTTCCAACTTTCCTTGAAGTCCTCTTTCCAAGCCTAATTCTAACCCTAATTCAATGGGTTTGAAGGAGAGGTGGAATTAGGGTTGGAAGGAGATTTGGTAGTTAGAGTTGGAAAGAGGGTTGAAATTAGACTTGTATTTAAGGTTGTAGTTGGGGTTGGAAGGAGAGGTGAAATGAGTTGGAATTAGTGCTCCTTCAAAGCCTTAAGTCCAACCCTAATTCCAACCTTACCTCCACACAGCTGAAAGAGTTGTGTTCTTTATGTGAGACTTGGCAGCTGACATCATCGAGGGGGATACCATGAGACCAACTTCAGCTATTGCCCACTCCATTCGCCAGAATAGGAAATAATATCTCTTGAGAGAAGCTCGTCTTGCCACAGTTATATCTTAGTTTTTGTGATTACGCCAAAAACTAAGGCTTTTCCCCTTATATCTATCCCTGTCAGACATGACATGATGAAGAGGAGAAGTCCTGACTAACTGTGGTACAAAATATTTTGATCTTTTTATCAAAACTGCTCCAGCAGGTTTTTGGGTTGCTGAATAGGTGGACTGGCTGCTCAACCAGTATGACTGTAACAGGCAGACGATAACTTTATTATTGAATCAGTGAGTAAAATTATTATCAAAGTGCTATTCTGGACTTAAAATCACTCAACATACTCCATCTAACCTGAGCAATTTAGACTGCAGATGCAGTCTTTTTTCACAAAGATTTATCCATATATCCTGATATTTTTGCAACCTAATCCTATTGTTTTTAAATCAAAACAGATTTTTTTCCCCCAAAAACATAACTATATCCAGGAAGCACATGTACAAGATGGTACAAGTGTCTGAATTTGTTTCTATAGCTTGTTTCCTGCCTGCGTCATTCAGCAAAGTCATGTGTAATAATAATGGGAAAGAAAGTTATGCAGAATTTGGCTTTGTGCCATGTCCTGTAAATTACCCTGGAAAAAGTGGAGTTATGTTAATAAAAGCTTTCTGAGCCACATTTTAAAAAATTGCACAAAATGACTAGGATGATGATTACTTTTCTGATTATCTTTGTAGCAAATCCTTTGAAATCCTTTTATGTTTTCAGATTTTTCAGCTTTTTGTTTTCAGATTTTTATAATCCTTGAAACGGGGCCCACTTGAAAGCTTTTACCTGACTACTGATTTTAGTTGGTTCAGATATTTCCCAGCTATGTTAAAAGAAGATGTAAGACCACCATTAAAAAAATTTTTTTCTAGCTATTGCACCCCAATTACTCATTATAATGTATGTCACACAAGTGAAAAAGCAGTAGTACCCACTTGTTACTCATATTCAAAATAATAATAATAATAATAATAATGGTAAGAAACTATTTAGCAATTTAAATTGGCAACCAGTATTACTAAAACTCAAAAAGGTCTCAACTTTTCTAAATTCAGCAGAATTAAATTCAGCCAAACTATTAAAACTAAATTCGCTGTACTACATCTGGCCTTCTGGTTAACTTGTGAAGGTTATTTATTGGTGCAGTTTGGCCTTTTCCCGCCTGAGTAAACCTCAGACATCTCATAGAAAATGCAGTTTTCTTTTTAAAATAGCTTCTAACGTCAGTGTGCTTCATCTAACCTAATTTTGACCGATACTGGAAATGGCTACCAGTCAGGAAAAAAAAAATCTGCAGAAGATTCCAGCTAACAAATGATTTCGTCAAACATCTAGGTAACTATTCTTAGTGACTTGGTAAACTGAGGAACCCATAGTGCAGACTGTTAGCATACCAGCACAAACAGTGAGCATGTAGCAATATTTCTACTGTGGGAGGGCAGTTTCTTTATTACCAGCTGATGGTTTAATCCTCAGCCCAAACATGAATATGTGTCCTTAGAGAAAACACTGAGTTTACATGTCGTGACTCGGATGAGAGTAAGTAATATGACTAGAGTGGATCAACCACTGCTACTGTTTCTGTGTGAGTTAACACACCGAAACAAGCTTTGTAGCAAAATGTAAAGAATACCTACTCACACTCAGTATGTTTTTCCGATAGTTGTCCTCTAAAGGAGATCGAGGCTGTGGTCCTCCCTTAAGATCCGTCACCACGTAGTTGATGTGTGTGTATGGTGGGGCCTCTAGGAGCGATGGGGCCCACTGAGCCTTTAAAGTCAGACATGAACACATAAATAACAAGATGTAACTGGATGACCAGAAGAATCCAGAGAAACCAGCAGAGTGTTACCTCCATCACATCCGGTATAGACTTGAGCGGCGTCCGAGCGCCATGACGGAACAAGACCTGGACCAGCTGGAGTTCATACAGAGAAGCAGGGCATGCATCATTTGGGTTTGGGGCTGCGCTTGAAGTGATCGGGTTCGATTCGGTTTTCTGTTGTGACCACCAAATCGTGCCAAAGGCCACTGATACCGAGCCAAACAAGCCTGCTTTGGTCAAAAGGTTCCTCATGGCTGAGCTGCAAACAAAGAACAAAAAACAGCAAATAGTCATGAACTCCAAAAATCTTTATGTAGCCTTGATGTAAAGTGGAAGCCACTGAAAGAAAGCCATGTCAAAGAAGCTGCTCTGATCAGACGAGACCAAAGCTGAACTTTGGGGCCTACATGAAAGCGAATATTCCACATCACCGTGGAAAGACGGATGGAGCTAAACTAGGGTCAAAACTAGAGACAAAAAACAACAAATTAAAATAACCAATAATAACTACTTCACTTTGTTTTCCTATATTATCAGAAATTAAATACATAAGTCCCTAAAACATTGGCGGACTTTATGGAACAAAAGTATGTTTTCTGAATACTTATTTATACTATAAATAATTCAAAACCAGTTTAAATTTCTTCTTGTGAATTGTCTAACATTGAATTTTAAACCTACATTTGTTGTCCTTTGATTTTCATTAAAAAAATGTTATTGTTTAATTGCCTGGCACTAACTTGAACTTGGTAAAAAAATCTATCACTTTTCAGCAGGATGACAAACCTTAATGTACAGCCAGAGCAACAATGAAATCTATATATTCATGTGTTACAATGGCATAGTCAAAGTCCAGATGTAAACTCTGATCAGAATCTGTGAACTTGAAAATGTATATTTTAAAGTTATAAATTGAAAATAGTTATATATTTTCAATCATAAATATATTTTTTGAGCTTTACCTTTCTTTCAATCAAGACAAAAGTTCAAGGTGTATGAATACTGAGACAACAGACATAATCGTAAAAATCAATGTTTAATCCTGAAGTGACATTTCCACTGGAGCTCTCTGGTGAATCGTGTTTAAAAACAGATCTCTACATTGCAATAACTAATCATAAGACACTTCTAAATATATAAATTTATAATGCAAAACATATGCTGTTACCAGTTTTTCCTTATTTACAAATAAACATTCATTTTTACACAATATACAAAACCAGTAATATATATATATAATTTTCTTAAATTGATTAAGAGTAACCTACCTTGTTTTTAATTTCCTGTCAAATTCAATGAAGGCGATTCTGAAGCAATAATACTTCAGTGAATTTCCACAGCTGTGGACTTTTATGGTGTTGGAAAGTTTTATACATGAAAGTTCACGTGTAAATAAGTCAACGGTAGGGGGCGTAACTTTCTCTCATCAAATATTTATATTACCCTGGGTGAATAAAGTAAGATTATAACTATGTACACAGCAGTTAGCCAACACACACTATTTCAACACAAAGTCACACCAAAATTAATCCTGTAGTTACGAAAACTGAGCTCAAACACACAATAAGTATTTCAAACCATTGCATCACATGATGACACAGGAGGTTTAGCACTAGTAGAGTAAATCATAGTGGCAGTATAAGGCATCTCACAGCTGGCTCTACTCAAATTACTTACTTTTTGCAAGCTGGGGTGAACTGATGGTTTTGCCTTCGATATAAAATCCGGCTTTACTTCACTTTCGCTCAGGAACTCCGGACAGGATATCGGCGGACACCGGTAGACATGTCGCCGGGAAGTGTAGGCAAGTATGCGGCAGTTTACAGGGACCGTGATCATAACTCAAAGGATCTATAAACTACATTTCCCGACGTGGACCAGCATGCGTCATCTTTCTCTTCAGCGATATCAAGAGCGCGTACAGATGCAAGAAGGTGCGCCGGCGCCCTCTACAGGATATGCCTATGTGTACATGTTAATGGAATTATTTTGGTGGGATTTTTGTATTACTTTGCTTTTTAATCGCTCTATAGGATTTTTTCAATGTGTTTTCGTTCACATAAAAGTAGAAATTGCAATTGTTCATTCTCAAACGTACTCAAGTAAGCTTATACCAAAACGTATTTGGTATAAAGGTTAGTCAAGTACTGATAATTTATAACATACAATTTATTTTGTAGACACACTAAAATATAAGCTTGAAATAAAAAAATAAAATGAAAAATTAGTAAAACATAACTTTTGTTTAAAAACAACCCAAATCCATACAGAATAAACACATTTTC
Organism: Xiphophorus couchianus; assembly: GCF_001444195.1. NCBI lineage: Eukaryota > Metazoa > Chordata > Actinopteri > Cyprinodontiformes > Poeciliidae > Xiphophorus > Xiphophorus couchianus. The sequence goes on along the minus strand of NC_040234.1, from coordinate 13,619,520 downwards.
AACTTTATTTTCTTTTTACAAATTATTTTATACAAAGCTTTTGAATCTAACACTTATAATAGTTTGTGTACATATGTTAAAACAGTTTGAAGTATTACCCTAAACTGTGGGTGTGTCTGATGTTCTGTTTACAGCAAGGACAAAAATTTTAAATTGAAAAACGCTGGCAGGAGCATCTACTTATTATGCTCACAATCACTCTGACATAAATTTGAACACTTAGATTTCTTTCTTTGTTTCAAAACAACACACAGAGAGCAAAGGAAACAGCTAATTTGCTGCACAAATTAAATAGTATGAATATTACAAGTATAAATATCCTTTTTCCATGTTCAGCTTTTGAGCTTAAGTTAAGTTGTACACTCTTGCTCCTGGCAGATAGAGAGAAAGACAGAGACACTCAGAGAGAGAGAGAAAGAGAGATGCTTTCTGTGTAAATATCACTGATGATCCTCCGTCTGGCACCTTCAGGCCCTGAGCTGTGACAGCAGAACGTCTACAGCTGGTGTTTGCATCTCCTGGTTCTTATTTCCAGCTGACTTCACTATGTTTATGAATTTACCACATATCTGCTGCGACTCAGGAATCTAAGAATGATTTTTTTTTTTTTCAAAGAACCAGACAACAAAAATTTAACTCACTGACTGGACGATGGTTTATTGGTTTGTTATGGACTACAGAATATGTGAAAGAACAAAATAAAATGTACTGAATACTTTTGCATAATCTTCAAATGTCTGACTGTAAATATATCTATTTCCACAATTATTCTCTATATAGTATAAAACTAGACTGTGAAGCAAAATGTATTCAAGAACAAAAACATCAAACACATATTGCATTGGAATAACTATTTACAACAATGAATCCAGGACACCATCTAAAAAAAATACAAGTGCATTGTCGCCACCTAGTGGCTAAACCTGCTCATTACGCTTCACATCAGCAGGACCATATCTTCCAAAATTAAATCTGAATAACTTTAAATAGACAAAACAAGAAGCTACATTCTCACATCACGTTCGCTAGTATAGAGGAAATATGTCACGGTTTTATTCACACATTAAAAGTTAGTATTGTTTGTCTTTTTTAAATCTAAAAATGTAGTGCAATTGATTTAGTAGAGGACACATAAAAAAATCTATTTGCAGTGAAGACATACAAATCCTCCTTAACTCTTCAAGGCACTTTTTATTTTGTTTTGCAAATATATATAAAAAAATGTTCACAGTTAATGTCATAACTCTTTCTCAATTTATTCATTACATTACCCAATTCAAGAGTTGTTAAAATTATGTATTTAAGTAAAAGGTATAAATGTAATTCAGAAAATAACTGAGATGCATTTGATTATTTAATTAGAAAAAAAAGAAAAAACACACCCCACATCCTTCACAAACATACAATTTTGCCCTGCTTCCACTAGTTTTAAATAAAGGAAAGCATGTGCAATGGTCAGGTACCACACCTGTTACCCTGCTCGTGTTAATCTCTTTTTGCAGTTTATTTACCATTTTTATATTCAAGCACAGAAACATGCCTGCTTATCCGTTCAGACAGCATTCGTATACAACGTTTATAGAGTCTTTTCACAGATTTCAGTGTGTCTTCAAATGAGAATTTCTTTAATCAGCTGTCCCCTTTGTGAAAGTTCCCACAGAACATCCTTCACTGTGTTCTGCCGAGGTATTATTACTCCTGGATGTTTTTCACATGTTGCTACATAACAAACACAGACTTCAACAGGTTTTATAGGGACTTCATGAGCTTAACCAACACAAAGAAGCACAGAGTCATGTCGTCGAAGGAAAAGGATTCAAGGTTTTCATAATCTTTTACAATTAAAAATCTGAAGTGTTTGTTTTCTTTTTCACCAGCATTTTACTCCTGTACTCCTAAATAAAATCCAGGAAATTCACATAATTACTACCCAGAGGTCATACACCCGCTTCGGATGTTATCATCCCATAGAATGGCGATTACGGGTGGGCACCCGCTTCGGATATGTAAAACATGTCATCAGGCACATCAGAGAATGCCGCAGAGTCCCAGCTCATAGTCTGATAAGAGAACGACTATTAATAAAGTGCTGCACTGAACTGCCATTTATGGAAAAGTCAGGATGATGCTGCCATTAAATATACCACTAAGAGTTGAGGGGTAGAAGAAGGTATCTACATGATGAAGGTAGTTGAAACCTGTTAGAGGCTGAAAAACAAACTTGAAACTGAGTTAGAAGTTCATCTTCCAGCAGGGCAAAAAACCTTAAACATGCAGCCTTTTCAGGTGTTAGAATTGCATACATCTTAATATAATTAAGATATTTAGCAAAACATTTGAATTTGAAGATCACAGACCCCGTCGGTCTAATGTTTTGCAAAGATCAGTGAACAATATGTTAGTCTCTATGGAAAGCTGTTAGATGCCAGATGCATGCAGCTGGTGTGGGTGAAAATTTCATGAATCATTTTCCTTTCCCTCACAATCACACATCACTTTGTGTTGGTTCATCACAAAGCAATTAAAGAAAATATGTTACAAGGTTCTGGTTGTAATGTAGCAAAATGTGAAAAATGTCTAATTTGGGTTAATACTTTTGCAAGTTGTTAGAGTTGTGTTTGTAAGTGATACTTCTATCCTCACTCTTTGGCCCATATTGGACCTACACTGCCAGGTCGTCTTGCCGCGCCCGGCTGCTGGTGCCGCTGGTCCTGCTCAGGCGTCGTTTGTCCTTCAGGAAGCCTGAATGGAGCAGCGGCAGTGGCGAGCAGCCGTTGGGAAGCTCTGCAGGCAGCTGTTCGTATCTGATCCTCAAGAAGTCCTCCTCGTCCTCCAGGTTGTCACAGCTGTGGTGCCGCTCGGTCGCCAGGTTGGCCGAGTTCTGCTGCAGTGCCATCCTGGTGTTGAACGGGTGGGAGGCAATGGAAGTCATGGGATTCATGGATCTCGGCGCGGTCAGGCAGTGATCGAAATCCGGGGGTGGGGTGCAAGAGGCGGAAGGTTGTTGGTGCTTGTTGGATTCCAACCCTGTGGACACGGCCACTGTCACGGCCCTGTGGTTGTTCTTCTGCAGCGTCTTGTTGCGTACGCACTTCTTGACGCTCTTCCAGCCAAGGTGGTAGAGTTCCAACACGGACAGCAGAAGAGACACGCCGGACACCACCAGCATGAAGACGATAAAGATGTTCTTCTCTGTGGGTCGGGACATGTAGCAGTTCACGGCATTGGGACAAGGCCAGGTCGTGCAGAGGTACATCGCCTTGAGGAATACCCCATATATGAGATACTGCACCACTATGAAGGTGACCTCCATCACTGTTCGGATCAAGATGCTCAGGATGTAAGTGTGGAGCAGGGCTCCTTTTAGACGGACACGACCTGTCCCCTCAGCTGTTTTCTGTTTCTGTTGGAGGAACTCCTTCTCCTTCTGCAGGTCTTCTCCATCGTCCCCTCTAGCCTCCCTCTCCTCCTGCTCCATCCTCTTCCTCTTCTCCTCCATACGCACCGTGTGCATGGCGTGGCCCATGTAGATGAGTGAGGGCGTGGAGACAAACACGATCTGCAACACCCAGTAGCGGATGTGGGCAATAGGGAAGGCGCTGTCGTAGCAGACATTGGTGCAACCGGGCTGCTGGGTGTCGCACATGAAGTCGCTCTGCTCGTCGCCCCAGGACGACTCCGCCGCCGTGCCCAGGACCAGGATGCGGAAAATGAACAAGATGGTGAGCCAAACCTTCCCGACCGAAGTGGAGTGCTCCTGGACCTCTTCAAGGAAATTCCCAAGAAGACTCCAGTCTCCCATCTCTGCTCAAAGTCCAAGGATACACCTGGAATGAGAAAGTAAAAAAAAAAAGAAGAAAAATAAAGTTTGCATTCCTGTTGAATGAAATGCCCTGTGTGTCAGATCATATGTTCAAGAATAGCTTATCGGGTTGTGAAAAGCTTGAGGACTGGATATGGTGGAATGAAAGCAACCAATTTCCCATGAGAGTGGAGTCAAGGAAGGCGAGGAGTCATTTAAAATAACATACAGTGGCTATAAAAAGCCCTTACTAAAACAATACGTTTTTATGACGTAAGAAATGAGAACATGGGGAAAAATTTTCCAGCTTTAATCAAGATCGAGATCACAAATGTCTTCAGAGGCTGGTCGTGGTAGAATGTGTTGGTAAAATGACCTATTAACAAACTGTTAAAATATGAATAAATTAGTAAAAGTTCTTGAAATTAATATTTAACTATGTAATTTGGCAACATACAGATAAAAATGCCTTTGATTTGATTTATAAAATAATATTTAAGCCCATCTATTATCTTGAAAGTTATTTTTATGTGTCCTCCTAGAGTCTAGAGGGCCACAGGATAACTTATGATGGGCCAGATTTGGCCCCAGAGCCTTGAGTTTGACACATTATGCATTAGACCATTAATTTGCTGAAAGACTCAAAAACAACCCACTTTGCAGGACACACTAGGCTGTATATGAATTAACCTGGTATGTTTAAGATATTCAAGATAATTCTTATAAACACTAGAGGCTGCCTATTGAACCTTTGGCAATTTTTGTCAGGTTGTGGTTTACATGTGACAACAATCTCCTGCATTCTCCATCTGTCTAGGGTTGAAAGACCCAAGACTTTTCTTCCCAACTTGCCTAAATCTCCATCTAGGACAAAACGTTCTGGTCTGATGAAGCTAAACTTGCACTTGTATTATTTAAAAAGACAAGTTAGATGTAAAAATAACATTGTATTGTCAGCAGAAGACATGTCTACAGTGAAATACACTGCTGACAGCATCATGATTGGGTTTTGCTTCTTCTCAGATTGAATTGTGTTTTTTGTCAACATGGAGTTAATGCTTTGATGTGTTTACTTCCTGCTATGGAGACCAGGCTCTTATATGAGATAAGCACTTGAGCTAGCCGGTGACTTCATTTGCTTTAGCTAAAGTGTCTGAGAGCATCAAATGTGAAATTCAAAGAAATTAGATTTTTTTTTTGTGGATATTTGCATTATGGGAGCAGCTGTCTCTCTGTGCTAACAGAGAAACAAGAACCACCGCTGCTGGGGTGTGTAGACTTTTTATATCCACTTTAATACTTTTAGTTAAAGAGAAATAAATAAAGGCAGGCAGAGAGAGAGGCAAAGTCAAGGCTAGAGCGAAGACTCTGTCCTTTACAGTTGTCACCTGGCCTGAGCTGCAGGCAGGCAGATCACCATTAGTGCCAGCTTTAATGTCCTCTGTGCGTCGAGCCTCCCACAGATCCGCATCTCGACGCGTCAGTCAGTTTTCTACATCTAACCTCTTAAACGGTACGCGAGAACATGCCGTAGCTGAAGCACGAGACCCAAACATGGCAGTGACGAGCTCTCAGCTGAGAATGACCCTATAAGGCAGCTCAACAGACAGCTTTATTGGTGCCACTGGTAACCTCCAGCCCCCCACATCATTAAAAGGTTGAGAGGTGACCTCGGACGCCTACATGCCGCATGTACGTGTGGCCGCTTGTGGCTTTCACGGTGATGGATGAGCTGCAAGAAAGTAAAAGCTGAGAGGAAGCGTGAGAACATGACCCCCACTTTAAATCACTACCTTACTTGGTGTGGTTATACAAAATGTGTACATTATTAAAAAGCTTTAATGGCGTCTAAAGTGGGAAAATGGTACACAATTTAATATATAGCAGAGAGTTAATGTTCTCTTTTATTAACTCTTGGAAGTGATCCATTAATGGTGATTTCTTTTGGAAGCAACACTTTGGTCCTGGGTTGTTCTGTGAATGAACACAACCAACTTTCCATCTCTCTTTCACCATCAGCAATTCCATCCTAATAAATTCAGCTTTTATTGCAGCTGTATTATCTCTTAAAGATTCTTAACAGGAATCCGACATTTTAAACGAGACTGATTTATTCGCTAGGAAAACAAAACCCATGGCTGCAGATTTTTGTTCCAAAATGAAAGCTGACACATTTACTCTATTATTATTATTATTATTACTCCCATTTTGAAGAATGTGAAAGACAGTATAAGGTATATTTATCAGCTGCATAAGGACCTGTAACAGTTTGAGTCTCTTAGCTTTCCCTGCAGCCATGAACACACCACTCACTCCCTGACTGACTTCACCTGCTCTGCTGCTCAGAAAACCTACTTTCTCCTACCCAAGCTGTTTTCCTGACAAAATGGTGCAATGTGATCTGTTTCCATGAGAATCTTCCTCTTCCTGTGGATCTGATCACTTTTTAAAAGTCTTAACCTCTCCTGTCTTTGCTGGATATGCACATTTAAATTTATTTGGATCTGCTCTCTCACTGGCTTGAGTCTTTTTGGATCAAGGATTCTGGATTTTGATTTGATTTTTGAAAATGCAAATGGATTTTTGGTTTTGTATTAGTGATTAGTGAGCTGGATCCAGTTTCTTTCAACTTCTCATCGGTCTGCCCCAAGTGTGGCCTGTGTGGGTGTAGTCTTTCAGCAAGTTATTTGTTTAAATGTTTGGCCAAATCAACACAGAAAAGGTTCATTTTGAGGACTTTCTTTTACATCAGCCAATAAAGGGTGCCAGTACATTTGGAGGTTGCTGTATATAAAGCAACCTGAGAAAACCAGGAGGAAATAGGTCACACTTATGAAAACATTTGCATAAACATCTAAACTTCAACCCCGGTCAGGTTTGGTGTACCGGTGCGTAACGTTGGACAGTTTGTTTGGTCTGCTGCTTTGTTTCCTGAACACACCCACTACCTGCGACAAGCTGTGGGGAACTGGCTCACAGCCTTGCTCGGATGAGGTTGATGATCTTTACTGGAAGTAAATCACAAACAGGCTTGGAGCTGAAGGAAGGGAATGAGATTCCAGCCAGCACAATGGCAGGAGGTTACACATTAAAACAGCCAACGCTGTTATCAGCTGATACTGACAACAGGCTTCCCTCACCTGGGTGAAGCATGCAAACAAAACGTCGCCGCATGGAAAAGCACAAATTCAGTTTTGAGATAAACTTCTTGTCCTCTGGGTCAGAAAGGTCTTTGAGGAAAGTAACTTTGTTTTTTTTAAAAAAAAATCTTGACCTAAGTTGTAACAAGGTAAGACAAAAGGACACAAGATACTGGTGGACAAATTAGATTATAAATGGTTGTTTCTTTCAAATAATTAAGTCATCTTCACATTTGAAAGGTCCCTAGTTGTGGGTATTCAGTTGAGAAAAAACAGAGTTACTACTGTATCTGTTGAGGATAAGACACAATAGTAATTTAAATAATTACACAAATTAAGAGGCACAGTTCTTTCTGGACGCATGGGGTAATAACATGCTTTGCTACTTTGGGGTAGTAACAGTGGACTACCATTCCCTCACCTGCTGCTGCTGGTGGTCAGATGGTTGTAAGATAGCTATATGTCTTTTCCTTTACCTGCAAAACAGAAACATCTGAGTGTTTTGAAAAAACACCCCAAAAGCAGCTCATCTATTAAGCAAACTAACTGCTGGCTGGTTACCTGAGTAGATAGCCTGACTATTTAACCACCTTACAATATCTTGTGTGATGTTTGTGCAGATTTATAAAGCAAATTTAGCATCAGAACATGGAAACATTTAACAAGTCTATGCAAACAAATTCTTTAAACATCATCATTATATAAGTAACAGTCAATATGTCAGAGTATTCTGGCAGTAGTGACATTAATAACTGCTTTGCTGTTAAATCCAGTTGTCAACTTTTGTTTTACTTTTTTGGAACGCAGTGTACTATGGAAAAGTCTTTTTTTTCTTACACAAGGCCATCTAACTTTTTTTGCACTGTCCTAATATTAAATTTAGTCAACATAGTTATTACACAACAGTCAAATACTAGAGTGCACTAAATTGTACCTGGGATAAGCAGACAATTTACTAGGGAGACCTGTCAGTGTCTTCCTGCTTTGACTGAGCCGTTCTGACTCTCAAAGGAAACAATCTAAAACAATATGATTTCCGCCAAACAAAAACATTAGGGTGACTAGACGTGAGAAGGGGCAGAGGTTACAGTCAATCTCTTTCAGTAATTATTTTTGTAGTGTAAAAAGCACTTTCTAATTGTCCGTCATACCTGTGCAGCTGGTAATAACCAGGGATTTACTGTGATCCGTCGTGCCCTTTGCCGAGCAGCCTGGTTGGCCTGCATATAATCATCCTTGTCAGGTTTACTTAGAATCACAGTGAGGGTAATAGAGAAGCAATGAGCTATTTGGTGAGGAGGTGAATTTCTCATACAAAATGCACCTAGTTGTCTTATATTTTGCACTGTGCACCTATGACGTATTTCTAAATTAAACTGAAAATAAAGTCAAGGTTGACTGCGAGTTTAAAGAGCCAAATGAACAATAAAAATGAGAAAGCACATGGAATTTCACCTCTTAATTAGTTGGAGGTCAACTAAAACTCAACTGTGTGTGTCTGAAACTTGTCTGCGCTGACACTGAGCTGGTGTGGACTCCAGATCAGAGAGGTGACAAGAGAAAAAACAGCTACTTCACTCAGTCACCAAACGTGATCGCTCCTGCTCATCTGACTCGATGCAATCATAACTGGAGAAATGCCACGTGCCTTTTCCTCCTCGCAAAACAACGATAAATCCTGCAGTCTGTTGGACTCTCCTCACTGTTGCCTTAGAGGGCAGTGGCTCGGATTCAGGAATCTGGAAAGCTAGGCCACTAACAAGACTGGAGAAACCCTGCAGACAATTTTGTACCACCTTCAGGTTATGTTTAGATGACTACCCAGCGAAGCACTGAGCAATGGTTTAAAGTTCTTTCTGACAGGCTGTAACTTAATTGGTTTCCAGCAAAAGAAAACAGAGGCATTAGCAATGCTGCGATTTCTAACACTTGTCAACTGAGAATAAACTCACCACATAACTTATAAGTTTGGGCACAAGTGCAAAACAGTGATTTGAATGTTTCTGCACCTTTCAGCGCTGACCCGCCATGTTTGACAAACTCAGGATCCTCTTAAAAGACTGGAATACATTACTTGCTTTATGCCATCCTTTTAAACACACGGGCATTTAGATGGCATTGTTTACAATTCCTTGGGTTGTCTCAAATTGTCCAGGCTTGTTTAGACTGCAATCAGAGGAGGAAAAGATGTTTACAATGGATGGTAAATTCAGATTGTTTTGTTTCAAGCTTACCTCAGAAAATTGCTCTGATTGAGGCGAAATGTAAGATAACTCAAACTTGTAGACTGACAGTAACCAATAAATGCATGTTACATTCAAATCTGATATAGTTTATATCAATTTTGACTTTATGTTCAGTAAGGTTCTTTTGAGTCCTTTTTATGGAGGTAATTTTCTGCCAAAATATTGCAAACAGATTAAACATGCTGCACACACAAAAAGCATATTTTACAAGCTCTTGTTGATTACAAAAGAATGTCTTCTCACATACAACACATTCTCCTAGCACATAAATATAAGTTTATAAATTCATCCCGCTTTAACTCCACACCACACCTCAAACCTCTGTTTATTTATTTTTGTATTATTGTTATTATTATTTTTTGCTAAAAACAAGATAAAGCAAAGATTAGTTACCTTCTTCTGCACAGATATGCAGTAGTGTGTGTTGGTCTAAGACAAACATTTTCAATAAAACACATTTGTGTAGTTTTGTGGAAGTAACGTGGCATTATGCGTTACGTAGCTTATGGGGAATGAACAAATTTGTAAGGCACCGTAGAGATAAAATCAACATTTTGTTTTCATAAGATGCTGCTGTTTATGTCTGAATATGATACTTTTACTTTGTAAATACAGTGGATCAACCACCATTTGCTGTACAGTGTTCACCTGCGCACTGATTCTTTTTATGGAGCATATTTAGAATATTTGAAACAAAATGCAGCTTGGGAAAGTGAAGCATAAGTGCCAATGCTTCTTGAGATGCTATTAGCTGATTTTGGCAAAGTGGATAATCCAGGAGCACCATTCCTTTTCCTTAATGCTGATTGGCAGTAGCTCAAAGAAATGAGAATAACCATAAGTATTAGGTTCTGCTGTTGTGCGAAGACAGTTTCCACTCTGCTTACTAACGCACATGAAGGTATATTTGGTGTTTCAACTGTTAAAATAGGCCATTGTAAGACTTTGAAGAGGTAGTTTAAAGTATCTTAGTTATCTGTAAGCATATGTGCTCCCTAAGCTCTGCAAATACTGGGCATCCACTGTAGATCCTTATATATTTCGTCTCTTAGCAGTACAAAGCTTAATTTGGAGCTTCAGTGTTGCATGGGTTCCTGAGTTTTTTAAAACATTTTTTATCTCAGCCACAGCTCCCTGAACTTAAAAGGTTTCATTAATCTCACTTGAAAAGACATCAACAGCTCTGTAGAGGATGTGAAATATCCAGACTTATCATGACTTCAGCACTTCAGCTCTGCCTTGAGTGTGCTGATTGCTCATTGCCTTCACCTGCACTGAGCTGGTCCGTATTTAAACAGCTGCTCCGTCACCAGCTCAGTGTGAGATCGTCTGTTGCCACTGTCACAGCTTTCAAGCCTTGTTGTCTCATGTTCCAAAGAGTTTTCTGGTTTCTGATCCTGCCTGTTTTTGACCACAGATTTTTGCCTAATCCTTCTGCTGTTGGAAGTCCTGTTGCTGAACCCTGCCTTCTGGTTACTGGATTTTCATTGCCTGAGACCCTCCCATGCATGACCCTGGACCGTTTCACGACTCAGCCTCTGGTTGGTGGATTTTGTCCTTGTCGTCTGTTTGCCCCCTCAGACCTCCCCTTGTCCATTTACCCTACCCTCCCCCGGCTGGACTCCTGACGCCTGTGGATCCCCCATCCCTGACTCAATCAGTGTACCACACCCTTCTACACCAATTACTTTTGGTGAAACATCCTCTTGTTGTGGCTGCGTTTTGGGTTCTGGCTGATTCTGCTTTTAACATTACAAGACTGTCATTTTCAGACTAAGACATTGTTTTTTTTTGAGGGACTGACATCATTCTTTTTTTAGTTTTGTTTGCAAAATATGTTCAATTTGGTTTTTGTCAAAGTTGCATGCAGCACATGCGTCAAGTCCCGTAGTTCTATATTTAAAGCACAGTTTTAACACTTGCTCAGTTTTAAAAGTGCAGCAGCTGTCTGGATGCTGGGCTGCAGGGTGGCGTGTATATCCTTCTCTGGAGGATTACAGTCAACAATGAGCATGTTTAAGTTTAGCTTGTATTGACTTGGTGAAGCAGGGAGTTGGGGATTGAGTGACCTAGAAAGTTGATCTAACGCAGAATGAGGGGGAGACCGGATCCCTCTAATGTGAGTCACCTGTTGCTACCCTCCACACATCCAGCAAGCATCCAGGCTGCCATACATCAGTCAGGCCAGCAGAAGCTAGTGGGCCAACATGCTGCCTGCTACCTTACATGGCTCTACGGCTGTTCATCTGCCCACCGCTTTACACAAAGCCACGGCCTCGTTATGATCTATTGTTTGGCTGTTTATGGCAATACACTGGAACATTTAGAGCAGACAGCTGAGAGGTGTTTAATGTGCAGGACGTTTGGATGAACTCGCTCCCAAAAGAAATTTCTTTGTAGCTGCTATTTGTGGAGGGGGAACAAATTAAATGTTTGGCACAATTTCATCCATTTTTATCTGTTTCACTGTAGTCGGATATAAAACATTCATCCCTGGCAATGAACACAATTTGTATTAGTTTACCAGCCGTAAGGTATATTTACACAAATCTTTCCTTTTTCTTTATATTCTTTATATCTGTACTGCACTGACAGAGGGGTTTTATGCTGGTGTTTTAGTCTTAGCGGTTCCAGTGTAAGCTTTAAAAAAGTAGAAACATTTCTGAGTCTCACCAAGATTAAACTCTACCACGGATCTGTTGCTTTCATGATTACTTGATGTGTTTCAACCAGAGTGATAATACATAAACATCTTCTGCTACACATTCAGTTTAAATGCGACGCACCAGGTCATTACATCAATAAAATAAAAATATCCAAGTCTAAGCCCTTATGCTTTATACTTTGCTTTAGTATTTAGCCTGTATTCATCTGTAAGGTTCATTAAAGCAAAATTATTCATTGTAGTTTACCCTTTTTTTGTATGTTACAATTTGGTTTTCAAATGAAAATATTAAATACCTTTCCAGCTCAGTGACCCACATCTCTAAATGAGTGTAATGCTGCAATTCTTTATGATAAAAGTAATAATTACCATGACTTTTATTCTGTTAAATATCTGCTTTTTAAGCTGATGTGTTTCATAGATACTCTTGGATTATTTCGTATCTTTACCGGGAAATGGTGCTACAAACATTGCAGCATATAAACAAGTTAAAGATATTTAATGTAAAAAGGGACAAAAATATTGACATGTGAACCACAGCAAAAAAATATTTATGGTACATAAAGTACATGTTTTGATTCTTAAAAAACATTTTGTTCACAATACCTGAAAATTTCAAATTAAGCAAGTTGTTAGTTGAAGGTTTCCCTGAATGTATTTTGGAGTAAAACACTTTATTTTGCGATAATACTTTTGCTAAACTGCAGAATCCCCTGCAATTCCTTCATTAAAGTTCTTCTCTCTGTTTAACTACAGAAATTTGTGGAGGAAATAAAATAACAGATTTATAAAATATTGACTAAAGGTAATTTTAGTAATTAATCCCTTTAATTTTATATTGAACATATTGAATCCTTTATGCTGATCTAATGAAGAATGTAAATTTTTTTATTTTGAATATATATACTAAACTGTTTATCGTTTTCTATAAATCAACACTTACGCTGATTATCGTATGTTTGTTCATGCAACAAGAATAAAATCAAAGATTATTTTTGTTGTTGAGAGATACAAAGATTTTCTTTTTAATAAATCAATCAATCTGTATTTATAGATGTAGGTTGATCAGGTCATCACATTTAATTGCACTTTTTTTTTAAAGTGCAATTAAAATAAATGACAAACAGAAACAAGAAATCTTGAAAGCATAATGAAATAAACAAAAAGAAATCCTGGGGGAAGAACGAAATGTGTAATTAATTGAGGTGAAATTGGGAAGTTAATGATAATATGGAGACATTAGAGGTAGATATAACAACCTTAAAAACAAGTAAATGTTCTATAATTGTGATAAAATTGTTAAAACTAATTTCATAAATAATAAAAAGAGGAATAAAACAAATAAATGTTCATTTATTTGTTTTATTCTAATAAAACAAGACAAATAGAAGCAGTAAATAAACTATTTCAAGTCGAGAAGGAAAATGGAATAAAACAGATTAAATGATTTCAGATAAAATTTAATTCAAACTAAAAAATCTCAGTCAATAAAAGTTAAATAAAACTGAGCTAGAAACCCAACGTAGAAGTATTAAGTTAGAAATGTCAATTTACTCATGTACTAGTAGTAATAGTAGTAATCTTTTACCATTATTTGCCATGTCATGAATCAAAAGCAATGTGAAAGCACTAAATTTCATTTTCGGCTGTCAAATCATGAGACAATCCTGACAAAATGTTTCTCAAATCTATCATTTGCTAAGTAAACATCGCTGGTGGCTCTCGGTTTAAATGTCCCCATTGCTGCTTTTTGTTTGACTCTTTGAGTCTTTTGTTGAGAGTTAAAGACAGAAGAGAGCGATCAGGTCGAAAACTGTACCTGCCAGGGAGGACAGCGACTCTAACAAACCCCAGGCCTCCATCAACAAATCATCCCCGACCTCACAAACTCAATCGCAATCTGGCAGCAATGTCTGAGAGTCCCCCGGTCTCTACAGCTTCGCAAAATGGAGATCCATCACATTTATAGACAAACTTACCTTCGGGTCTGCTTGTCTTGACTTCCTCTCAGGTAGAAGGTCCTTATCCGTCTACTGACGAGAGGAGATCAAGTCCTTCTTGACTTCTTGGTGAAGATGAAGAGTGCAGAGCTGTAAGTGAGGCTACCTTCTTCTAAGAAACATCACAAGGAACTGGTTTTAGCAGTGGCATCTGAGCGTTGACTTATTTGTCCACACCAGAAGAATAGCTGGGACATCACAAGAGAGAGTGTGTGTCCCCCTCCTCCCCGCCCCCCCACTCGGACCTCCCTTCTTCCTCTCTTCCTCCTCCTCCATCTCCTCCTCTTCCTCTCCCATCTACTGCTTTTCCATCTCACATCCCTGGTGCTCTATTTTTTGCTGGGAAGCATTCTCCAGCAGACGGGGAGGAAGTGGAATTGTTTTCGGAGATCAATGGCAATTCCGCCTCGGAGTAAATGTCCAGAGTGCTCCAAGTGACTGTGTGTTCCTTGAGTTTTACACTTCTGCTTTGTCTTCATCCACTTAGAAGTTGTTCTTCTACAAATGAGACGTGTTTCAGCACAGCAAAACCATGTGATGCAACTGATATTTGTGTTACAAGCAAGTCAGTCATGAGATTTTAGTGGAAGCACTATACCTGCTTTGTTCATCTGCTCGTCTCTGGAAAATCCTGATCTGAAACCATCGCCTCAAGTTGGGGAATCTTAAGACTCTTTAAGTGAAAGCGCTAATCCTCATTATCTGTCCTGCTTTTTATATTGTTATCTAATTGACATAACCACTGTGAATCTCAGCCTCTGATCAGTTTCCACAGTCTGGTGACACAGAGATGTCGCAATGAATATTCAATTGTTTTATTTTTTATTTTTAGCTTTAATTCCTCCTTGCTGAAGGCTGATGTTCATTCATATGAATGTAATTTTGTTGTGAGGGCATGCATGCAGTCTAGGTCAAAGTTCATGGCTTTGGCTCTGGATTTAGAGGGGGTTTGACAATTGTTACTTGGGTGAATTCATCCTTATCTTCTCCTCTTGTTTAGGTAATTTAGCAAACCCCACAGTTGTCTCTGATGTATTGGACTGAACACAGAAAGAATTGATGTAAGGAATGACTTTGGCTTTCTACTTGCTTCACAGCTTCATATTTGAAAGCTGAAAAAAAGGCAAATTTAGTAGGTTTCTGAGCCTCAAATGTTTTTTTGTTTTTTTTGTGACCACATTTAAAAACCAAATACAACTGGTTTGGTCAGCAGCATTCATGCAGTCACTTTTAGCATTCACATCATATTATTTTGGGGCTTTTCGTGAATCATGTGAATCATTCTTTTTGCATGGTAGATTGAAAGAACAATCCACCATCTTGTTCAAACTCAAACTGGGCACTGAAGTATGAAATGAGTTATCTCAAAAAGGATTCAAAGGATACACACACCCAGCTGCCTAGATTAACAAATGTCTTCAAGACAAGACGTTTTATGGTCATAGGAGACAAAGATTGAGCTGTTTGACCATAACAACAAAAAGTATGTTTAGAGGAATGAATGAAAGTCAGGCTTTCAAACTTAAGAACACCATTCAAAGTGGTGGAAATAGCTTCCCGCTGAGCTGCTGTTTAGCTGCTGGCGGTATTGGTTCATTGCACTCAGGTAGTTTACTCTTCCTGCAATGCCACTGTAGGAATCTAACGAAAGCAGGAACCTACCATGAAAACAGCTCCGCAGCATTTCTTACTGCCCCACTTTTAGTTTCCGAATGAATTTCTGAATGGCTCCAGAAATAAATAAACCAGAAATCTTTTGTCATGCATACAAAATGTTGCGGTTTCTCTGCAGCTTGCAACATCAGTGTTTGATTTGGGGATAGTGCAAATAGTTCTCCATATACACTGCCTGGCCAGAAAAAAAGTTGCCACCAAAAAATGGTCACACTCTCTAATATTTTGTTGGACTGCCTTTAGCTTTGATTACAGCCCACATTCGCTGTGGCATTGTTTCAATAAGCTTCTGCAGTGTCACAAGATTTATTTCCATCCAGTGTTGCATTAATCTTTCACCAAGATCTTGTATTGATGATGGGAGAGTCTGACCACTGCGCAAAGCCTTCTCCAGCACATCCCAAAGATTCTCAATGGGATTAAGGTCTGGACTCTGTGGTGGCCAATCCATGTGTGAAAAAGATGTCTCATGCTCCCTGAACCACTCTTTCACAATGTGAGCCCCATGAATCCTGGCATTGTCATCTTGGAATATGCCCGTTCCATTTGGGAAGACAAAATCCATTGATGGAATAACCTGGTCATTCAGTATATTCAGGTAGTCAGCTGACCTCATTCTTTGGGCACACAATGTTGCTGAACCTAGACCTGACCAACTGCAGCAACCCCAGATCATAGCACTGCCCCCACAGGCTTGTACAGTAGGCACTAGGCATGATGGGTGCATCACTTCACCTGCCTCTCTTCTTACCCTGATGCGCCCATCACTCTGGAACAGGGTAAATCTGGACTCATCAGACCACATGACCCTCTTCCATTCCTCCAGAGTCCAATCTTTATGCTCCCTAGCAAACTGAAGCCTTTTTTTCTGCTTAGCCTTACTGATTAGAGGTTTTCTTACAGCTACACAGCTGTTCAATCCCAACCCCTTGAGTTCCCTTCGCATTGTGCGTGTGGAAATGCTTTTGCGTTCACAATTAAACATACTCCTGAGTTCTGCTGCTGTTTTTCTTCGATTTGATTTGACCAAACGTTTAAGTAATCGCCGATCACGATCATTCAGGATTTTTTTCCGACCACATTTCTTCCTGGAAGACGATGGTTCCCCACCATCCTTCCAGTTTTTAATGATGCGTTGGACAGTTCTTAACCCAATTCTAGTAGTTTCTGCAATCTCCTTAGATGTTTTCTCGGCTTGATGCATGCCAATGATTTGACCCTTCTTAAACAGACTAATGTCTTTTCCACGACCACAGGATATGTCTTTTGCCATGGTTGTTTAAGAAATGAGGAGTTACTCATTGCATCAGCTGGGGTTAAATAACTTGTTGCCAGCTGAAAGATAATCGCCTATGCAGTACTTATCCAATAGGAGGCTTGTACCCATTTGCTTAGTTAAATCCAGGTGGCGACTTCTTTTTTGGCCAGGCAGTGTATGTGTAATTTGATTCCTGTGCAAATTCTACAGTAAATTAAAATACATAAAATATTTTTTAAATGTATCATTAATAGCCAACAAGTAATTTGACATTAATCCTGGCGGAGAGCATCCATACTGCCCTGAACTGTGCAAAGTGCGTCATCCTACACTAGACGCAAATCATTTAAAACACATTCTTGTAAAAATGTTATTTTGTTTTTATACAAACAAAATAAAATTTGTTTGTAAAAAAATACAAATTTAATTATAATTTAATTTATAGTTTAATTTAACTATAAATTAAACCAATTTATAATTTGTTTCGTTTTGCAATCTTGATCAGATCAGGTCAAATAAAAGAAAAAAATAACAGGATCATTTATGAAACTCATTTAAAATGATCCTTGACTCAATACAGTATTAAAAGCACAGTTTTGATTTGTAAACCTTGGATGCGTTTGTGGAAATTTAAGAGGATCCTGTTGGGGATTCCTCCTGACTGAAAAGCACAAACTGGACCTGATTTAAGGAGATACACAAGCCAAAAAAAGCAAATCACTCTTCCGTTTTGTAACATTCACAGACATAATAAAGGTTTCACAAATAAAACTGAGTTTTAAACAACTTCTATATATAGTGTGGATGATCTTGTCAAGGGCTTTGCACTTTCTTTACATGCCTGTGTTTTTTTAGGATTCTTTCACAATCCAAGACATTCATAAAAGGCTTAGTTTATTTATATCTACAGCAGGTACCAACTTAAAAATCACTATTAAAATCAGTTTGGGAACCTTTAGCTAAATTATTTTGTATTTTTCCATATGATCAGATTAGTGATGATGAAGTCATCAAAGACTTGGAGTATTTATTATCTTTCTGGGTGACTCATTTTGTTGCTCGCTGCCAGTGTCATGGCCTGATCAGGGGTCTGAAAGTCTAAATTCACCCACACAACAACTGTGCCTTTAAACATGAATCACAGAAATGCTTTGTGAGGTAAAAATAGCTGAGGAACAGAGTGGTAAGGATCTCATGACAAAACCCTCTTAGTCTTCTGATCAAGAGTTTGGACTCTTAACTTCTGCCAGTTATTAAACACGTGCTGCGTAATATTTATATGGATTTATAACGTATATAATTTGCATGTGAACTCACTTCTTTCTAGAATTTTTTCCCAAGGTTTCCTCTAAGATTAACTTCTTCTGGATCTAACATCCCTGTAGGCATAGATCAGGTTTTGTAAGGATGTAGCAGCTGCTGCTAGCTCCAAATAAATATAATTTTTCTCAGTTTGATCTATTGTGCTGATCATCAGAATTGATTTTGGAAGTAGAATATTGTTCAGTGATGTGTGACACAATCTGTCGTTCCTTTGCATCATCTCAGTGCATTGTTTTTTAGTTTTTCTGCAGCAGAAGAGTTAAGAGCGAAGAGTTAAAAACCTGAATGTGATTTCTTAATGGCGGTTCATATATCAGTAGCTTAGTGCCAGCTCTGACTAGAGAAGGCAAATTAATAAAAAGCACCAAAGTTGTCACCATTATATCATATTAGTTACACTTCAAACTTATTTTCAAGTATCTAACTAAATGTGCATAACCATCTAAATCTTGAGGGGAGTTTTAAATTACCTTTAACCTGTGTAAGGAAACTTGGTAAAGAACTAATAATCTGCAGTATTATTTGCTCAGTATGAGGAAAAAAACCTTTAATAACAAGCAAATGATTACAAAGAGTCAACAAAGAAGACATTGAGGCAGACAGTATTTCAGGCAAGTCATGATGTCCTCAGGGCAACAACAGCTTAGCAACAGAGCTCTGACTAGAGTCACTATGTAAAAAACACAGCAAGTATTCATGTTTAGTTACTGCAGAGTTCAACAAAAAGTGATGCATCTGCTGTGTCACAGTCAGAATCCCTTCAACAGTAAACCAAAGTGAGAGAAAAAGCAAACATAACATTACACAGAAGAATGTACTGTTGAATTATGTGACACTGAAGAAGGTAAAATATAAAAGGGAAAATATTACTACTTCTACTTCTATAGTATTAGTATGAAAATTGAAACTTTCATTCCAAACGATCAATACAAAAAGTATCAACTTTCTTTGCATTAACTTTATGGTTTGTAAAGGATTACATCCCAACTTTTATTTCTATTTCCCTAATTAGTAAAGATTGATGGAGGAGGACTACACACCTCCTCAGTGTGCAGTCGTGGAGGTGAAGTAGCCTAACAAATGCAGGAAGACAGACAGAGCCCTCATCCAGGGCAGCCTCAAACATAAACATGAACAAAATAATTTATGTTTTTATTATTTTTCCAATAAAGTTTCTACTTTTTTGCTTTTTTAACATGAAAAACAAAATGGGAAGGGGGTTGACTGGAAAATTTGTTCCTCTAGGAATAGGCCTGGAAATGGTGAGAAACACAGTCAAAGGAATATGGAATTATGAGTATTGTAAAAGATTTAACCACTTCATTTAGCTTTGATATTCTCTATATAAGTCCTTCCTTAACAAGTATCAATGTGAAAAGCTTCCCCAGTTCATTTTGGAAAAAAAGTGAATGGTCTTAATAGTAAAAGGAAAAAATATGGATTCACCTTGTAATGCACTATTTAAAAACAATTATTTTTACAAGTATAACTATTAATATAAGCCTGCAAAACAGTGCTTACTTTAGTGTTGAAATAGGTCAATTTTATAAGTGAAATAGTTGAATTTTGTGGTTTAACAAATTCAAAAATATTATGGAAATAAAGTGACAAGTGGCAAGCATCTACTGACAGAGAAACAAGACAAAAGCTTAATGACCCAGGGTTTATCATGGAATTCCTCAGGGCTCCTTTCTTGCATAGATACTTTTGTTTAAGTAATATTACAAAGTATCATAAAATATATATTTATTATTATACAGATAATACTCAGCTATACATTTCTAATCCTGGAAAGCTATTTGATTCATTTTATGTTTAGAATTAACTTCAGGATGGGATCAAAACACAAAGCATCAAGTATTATATTCCAAATACAAAAAATTTAAATATATTCAAAATTTTACATTTACAAAATTACTTCTTAGTCGTGATTTTTACTGAACCCAGTAACTGCAAAGCACTGAGAATGAAATGACTGCAACATTTACTCTCATAAACTTATAAAAAACATGAATCTTTAGATAAGATTAGTCTGAATGTATAGAGAAGGATTAAATAAACACACATGCACTGCAGCATCACATATGGAAACCATCTGAAACCTGTGACATTCATGGCAACATCAGCAGCTGAATTTAGTTCGTGTTTTTGACCTAAACTGCGACAGTGAAGATGGAAAATAGCTTTCCTTACAGGCGCCTTTTGGCTCCAGATACACAGTGTCAGAGTCTTAAATTTGTTTTATTCCAGACGTTTTCATTAGATTATTGAAAGCTGAATGAAAGCAAACAGAATTCATGCTGTGGACCTTGTCAGTTCCTCCTCCACCCTGCCCAGAACAAGGTTATCAAGATATGGAGAGTGTTAAGGGTAAGCATGTATTCTTAATGCCACCAACCAATGCCATGGTGCCACAAGCTCCTCAGTGTGTAGGAGGTGAAGTAGCCTAACAAATGCAGGAAGACAGATATCTACCAGAGCCCTCATCCAGGGCAGCCTGGAACTGAGACGAGGACAGACGGGTGCTGTGTGAGTGTGTGCAGGCCAGTGTGAACAGATTGACTTTGTTCTGACTGTATGGTTTACATTTACATGTATGGATTCATGCTCATAATATAGTTTTAAAAACAAGCTGTGAATGAAAGAACTGTGCAGCAGAAGTGAAAAGGATGAAAGGCAGGTCAAACAATGTCTGTTAGTCCTGCTGGGCTAAATTTATTTTTAGTTCAGTAAGTGGAATAAGCTTTCTTCAACAAAATGCTTTTATATATAATCACATAACCCTTCTACTATGAATAAAGGATTCTTTTTTGCAGTAACACAATCTGACTTTCAATCTTTTAGTAAAAATTAAGATTTGAAGAGGGGAAAAAAAACAACTAAAATTTTATCACTGTGAAATGTGCATTTTTCAGCTTGTAGTGAAAATAACAAATGAAATTTCAACCATGTAAAAATAAAAACAATTACCTTATTTTTATTTTTTACATTTTTACTGACTCATCACTGAGTTAATGTTCAATCTCTACCTCTTTTTCAATGTCTAGTTTTTACACTTTACTACAGTATATCAGTGTTTTATAACTTCCTAACTGCACTGGTTATTGTTTGAGGACTCAGTGTTAAGTAACTAAGTAGATATATGTGAGAAACTTACGGGTGTTTTTTAGAGGATGCTTGGCCGTGTGCACCGGCACTCCTATCCGTAGATTAGATTGTATTCAACAGCAGGTTGACTGAACGGACCTGAGGGTATGAAATCATCCTTTGTCTAGCCATGCTGCCCCTGATAAAGCCAGAGGGTGTTACCCTCCTTTGAAAATGGCCTCCAGGCCTTCAGGCAGTGCTTCCTGACCTCCGTGATATGCACACCCACAGTTTTCCTGATGCATTGCGCTTATCAGAAACCCATCAGATACTTTGATTCATTGTTTTTGTCCTCATTTGACTCCTTTTCTTAAAACTTAAATATGCAACTTTTTTTTAAATATGCAACAAAATATCGTAAATTCAGGGTACACAGGTACAGATTTCCTCAGTTTGACAAACATTTTCCTCTACAGCAGTTTTACCTTATTTCAGGTGTAAGAATCTTAGATTGTCCATATTGTTGTTTTTTTTCTTTTACTCTCTGCTATTTTACCTGCCCAGAATCAAACAGAGGCAAATGTTATTAATATGTGATGTTAAACAAATAGAAACTAATGGAAACATAAGGATATGTGCCACAGTATTAATTATTTTTGATTCAGTTTTTGTTCTGATCAGTCCTTGTTGATAAGACCTTCAGTCTGTCTTTGGATCAATCTGCAGAATTGTATTGGATAAAGGATAAAATATTCTTGTACTTAAATAGGTATTAAAACAAAATTTTAAAAATGCAGTCAAAATGAGTTTTTAAAATCTTCATTGACACTTGCTGCTATTTGATTTGATCAGCCTGCTTTAAGTAAAGAGTTTAAATAAATCTAAGAACAGAGCAAGAAATAGGAGTTACTGACTTGGAGAGTTTTATTTGGAGAGTTTTATTTGCTCAAAACTCTTTTGAGTCCTTTGATTGTTAAATTAAGGGCAAAAACTTTTCTTGTTTTATCTGATGCACTAAATATCTGTTATTTTTGGAAGGCACTTTCAGGGCTAATCTTTTTCTTTTTACAGTCCTGCTGTTTGCCCAAGGTTTTTGCTGTTGCTGTTTTTCAGAAAAATGTTGTATATTTTTGTTATTATATGTTCTTCCCTAAGACGTCTGAAAATTTAGAAATGCTTAGTATGTTAAAATGTGGAAATCTAAACATTTTTAGAAGAAATCAAGATCTTGAGAACATATTGCGTTTTAAGTTGGTGTAATTTTTTGAAGACAGTGGTTTTTATAATTTCCTCAACTGAGAGGTGAAATAGAACATTCAAAAATATAGAAATATTTATTCCAATGAATGGTATAACAATATGTACACCATTTTCATAGCTTGCAATCTGGCATATTTGTCATTAGACTGGGTCACTGTTTGCTTGTGAGGGTCATTCAAGGAATCTCTCATCGCTGAGAGGTTGTGGTCAGGCTGTGGGAAAGTTATGCTCCTAATAAGACCTGCAGAAAAATAAAATATAGCTTTTTAAGATTGTCCTGTGTCACGTGAACTCCTAAACATTCATCCTAAACTACAATATCTGTCTTTCAGGTCTTTAAATCCAGTCACACATGGCACTTATATCCTTCCTCTGTTAATGCCTCCTGTCTACCCTCCTCCCACCAGTCCTCCATTGTGTGAGCATCGACTCTCCTCTCCCTCCGCTCCCTCCCAGCGTACTGAAAGGAAGCTGCCTTTCCACTTCCTCTTTAACTGGTGAGAACAATTCCTGCCTCGTCTCTCACACCGTCTCTCTTTTTCTCATAGGGACGGACTTGCCAAAGTGCACAGAGCTGCTGGCTTTGTGACGCATGACCCACTGATTTAAAAACTGGCTACTGGTTTGTCCAAAGCATAATCCTCTATAATGACTCAACGTGTAGGAAAATAATTCTGGGAAAGTGGAAACAGTTCAAGAGAAAACTCCTTGGTGACACTTTAGTACCTACAAGGTCACTAATATTTTATCAGTAATTACAATAAACTCTGGCATAAAAACTTTGGATATTAGAGCAACCTATGCAGCTCTGTAGGATATCAACTTGGGTATAAAATTAATATTATTTTTCTATTTTATGTTACCCTAGTATATTGTATGAGTTCTATCTTCTTTTTGGGCTTTTTTTTTTTTTAAATTACTGTATATTGTGACCATAGATTAGATAATATTACTTTAATTTTGCTCAAGATGCTAACCAATAATTTTAAAGAATTAGATCTCCCAAACTTATATGTTAGTGTTTGTAAACAGAACTGTTCTCATCTTTATTAGTAAAAACTGTTTTACTGCAGGTATGCACAATAGAAATTTTTTTTTGACTATTATTCAAATTTGCGCTTGTCTATTAATGTCTTAATTGTAGATTTTTTTTATGATGCTCAAATCACAAATCCAACACAGAGAGAAAAATGTTAAATAGATAACAGCATAATTGTCAAAACTGAGAGGTGAACATTTGATGGGTGAACTAATGAACGTTCACACATTCAAAACCAGAGAAAAAGGGAAATCACAACCAATTTAAATTATGTTGTTGTCTCTGTTCTTTGTCCATAATGTTTTAGTTTTTGAGGGGGGATTTTTTTCTGTTGGACTTGAAACAAAAAGCATCTCAATACTGCAAACTATTTGACTATCAAGAATATTTGAACATCTGCGAGTTTTAAAAAGACATGAAAGTGGTTGTATGATTTTTGCGAAAGGCAAGAAAATGAATAAATGTATCAGCATAGTTAAATAAAAATCTTCAACAAAAATATATAACATGGGCGTGCCGTGGTGGCGTAGGGGTTAGCGCGACCCGTATTTGGAGGCCTTGAGTCCTCGACGCGGCTGTCGCGGGTTCGACTCCCGGACCCGGCGACATTTGCTGCATGTCTTCTCTCCTCTTCTTCCCCATTCCTGTCAGCCTACTTTCGTAAAAAGGGACACTAGAGCCCACAAAAAGACCCCCAGGAGGGGTAAAAAATAAATAAATATATATATATAACATACATTAATTTCCAGTCTAATTTTGCTATAATAACCCCCCCAGTATAACCACAATTATTACTTTTGAATATAGACGTGTCTTTAGAGGTATAAGGGATGCTTTAGTTTCCACATCATTGTTCATGTTTTTGTGATTAAAGAGTTTGATACAGGTGGATAAAACTTATGTCACTTTCTGACTTCACATTAAATCAGTTTATTATATTGATAAAGTGTAGTTTAAATCTTTTGTTCTCTTTAAAAATGTGACTTTCAAAATGCTTGGTATACTTTGAAACAGATAATATACTCATATCTACTTTACACCACACTGTGCTTTGAAGGACAAGAAAAATCTAGAGGTAGTGAGAGTCTTAAAAAGATAAAAACTTTCTCAGAATCTCTCAGTAAAAAAAAAAAAAAAAAAAAAAAAAAATTCAGAGAATAAGACAGCAGTGTCAGCAAGTCCTCTTTCAGACACAGGGGGGAGGTATGAGCTGGTGTTATAACCGGACATGGGAGGGGAAACCTTAAGCATAAATTCAGGTAGTGAGTCAAAGCAACTCAACCTTCTCACCATTTAAATACACAACTCCCTCTTGTAATCTTGACAACAATCGATCTGTATTTTACTCTCCAGTAAACATTCAAACAATAACCGGCAAAAATATTTACCAAAGGAAAAACGTAGAATTTTTGAGCAGCACTTTTTCTTTTGAATGACGTATTTTATTGCTGCAGATACCCACATTTTTACAAGGAGTTGTGTTTCTGTTTGGCAGTTCCTGTAGTAAAATGTGTTTGAAAGGCCTGGTTACACACTTGCAGGGTCTTAATGACCCTTTCCCGAGAGGCTGTTGTCTTTGTGTGCAGTTGAGCACATGAAGGACAGCGGCCTGGTCCAAATTCAACAAATCTGACCTCACAAACACAATGGTGTCAGGAGCTCAGGCCACAGAAAAACAATGCTGTGGTTTGGGACCAGATGTTGAAGGGGAAATAAGAGAGTGCATGTGTTTATGCTTTAAAGCAGTCGACTTGAGAGATGCACACTGCACAAAAATGATTTGAAAAGTGCGATTGATTGATGTAAAGTTAATCTTTTAGACTGTTTGATCTTCTCACTCTTTTCCTAGACTAATGAAGTAAGAACCAAGACCACACAGTCAGGTAGCCCCGTTAAAAACATATTTTTTAATACAATCTTAAGGTTTGGTTTCCTCAAAGTGAACAACTACTGTATATCTGTATGTTGTACATTTACCAGTTCACATACATTATATACATCCTGTATAAATACATATTTTAACAATTGTGGACAAAAAAAATATATGTAAAAACAAATTTACAGCTGGATTATTCCCAGTTGGATTTCTTTTTGTGTGTGTTTTTTAATGTCAGAAATTTTTATTGCTAAAATTAACATTTGAGTATTGTGGATTATCATAAATATTTTTTTGTGTGCGGTAAAAACCAAAATTAAAAATGTTAAAAAAATATGTTGACTCAGAATGTTCCTATGTTGATTTTTCTAGGAGAATTTCTTTGCTCATATATTTTTCTTATCACATTTTTTTACTGTATATTTTTTGCGACCAAAGGACACAGGTAGAGCATAAAATTAAGAGACCCCCCCCCAAAAGTTGATATTCTGTGCCAGAAAGTCAAAAGGTAGTTTGATTTTCTACATAAAAAAGCTGAGTACTGGTCTACCCTCCATGAAGATAAAAAGGCACCATCCATTGAACTCCAGTTGTTTAGAGGGATTGGTTTCTTGAGGTCTAATGCCTCCATTGAAATGAAAAGACGGGAGTTCAGACAGTCGACTCATGAAAAAAAAAGATCACAAAGAGAAAAACTGAGTTGCTGAGTTAGAGGGTCACCACAGCACAAAGAGAAATGGTGAAACTCACACCCACTAACTCAAATATAAATGTATGTATATTTGCACACTGAACAAACAAGTGTTTGGAAACAAGAACCTGTCTCAAGCCCTAAGCCTTACGCCATTCAGGTCTTATTGTTCTGCCATGTCATGGGTGCAGCGCTGCCCCCCAGGTCATGTTGTATCTCTACGGGTCATCGCTGATACCATCTCTGTAAAACTGCAGTGACTGCTTCTTCTCTGTCTGCGAGTCCAGAAACCAGACGATTCGTGAGAGAAGTTCATATGACTAACAAAGAGAGGTAATACAAGATATAATGTGTTTTTCTTGGAAAGTATCTTTTGTTGCTTAAAAATTGGATTTACCTTTCAAACTGACCATTTATAATCTTCATACCTATTAAAGTGATCAACATGCATTTAAAAAAAAATTACATGAAATGAAATTAATGTAGATGTGGAAGTACAATACAAATGATACACAAACCTTTCGTTCTCAAAATACAACCTTGTTTACAAAACTGACATTTTAAAAAATCTACAAATCATTTATTTCTTCTAAAACAAGATAACCGTCTATATAAATAGAGGAATATTTGAACTGACCTGGACCTATAACATAAGTAAGTACAAGAAAAAGTTCAAATTAAATGAGTTCCTCTACTTATCTTGCCTATATGAGGTGCCTTGTTTGTAGTTAATATGCTAATGCTCATAAACAGTAAGTCTGAGCATACAGATATGCAGATTTGTGTTTTCAAAAGCAACTATCAGCAACTCAAGAGTAGAGAAGTTTTCTTATGCAGCACCTTCTGTTGAGAGGAAATAAAATCTTTTTAACTTTGGGAATCTCTCTCATTTTAGTAACATTACTGAACTTGTATTGCATTAGTGGAAATGCAGAACCAGTCTGACTTTCCTTCAGTACATTAGTCAGACTAAGATTTCAGCTGTTTTTCTAAGGGCCTTGGAGTGATGACAGACCAGTCTAGCTGTGCCACTTATGATTCAGTTCTGAGGTCAACCAGAAACACAAAGGCCCAATGAAAAACTACATTGTTGTCCAAGGGTGATATAAGTAAATGGCATGAAAAGAATGACTTTTCCCAATCTTGTTAGAATTTAAGGAAAATATTTTTTTAGCCCAAGTAAGAATAGTTAAGAGATTGTTTTTCCTCAGGGAGTGGTGGGAGATGTTCATTGTGTGAGAGGTAACAAGAAGGCCAAATCAAACCGAGCTGCTGCCAACGTATGTTCAACCACATAATGCATATTGTTAGATCAGAAAAATGTCTTAAACTGCGTCATATTGATAAGCTCAGTACAGAAACAAGATTTAAGTTACTTCCAGACTCTCAAAGGCCCTTCAGGCAGCATCACGTGGCACCACTGCGCCATAGGCAGATCACCACACTATATGTTTGCTAGCGTGTTAGCATCCTGATTAAGGCCCAGTTGGTACTCTGCGAAGGTCTAATCTGGCCTCACGCCTCAATGCATGTGCTCAATAGAGCCCGCGCCCTGCATCATGACATCATGTCTTTGTGTGAAATCCCAGCGCCATTCACTGGGCCAGTGTGGGGCTTAGCATGCAAGCATCCACTATACCAACACACTGCTCTTTAAAGGGACTCCCCTGGTCCCCCAGCTATGTGGATACACCCTGAACATGCCTTTGAGCCCATGCGCCATGCCAGGCCTTCAGGGGAGTGAACATTTGAGCTTTTAGTAAAGGAAATCTTTATATAAGAAAATGTGATTTCTCCAGGATATGTAATGACTGCTTTCATGTATCCAGTAGGGGTAAAACAACGTTTATTGTAACAAGAAGGTTCTTATTTTTGCATTAGGAGATACATTTTGAAAAGCTAAGTTTAAAACATTAGTGTGCCACCAAGTAAGAGATCTAAAAGTAGACATTGAGAGATGGACTCTGAATTTCAGCACACCAGTGATACCACCACAGATTGAGGTCAGCATGGCTTGAATTTCAGTGAAAGTCAAATGAACGATGAGCAAAGTGAAGAAAATATTTAATCATCCATTCCTTAAACAGCTGTGACATTTGACGTTATAGCATGTGGAGTGAGAACTGATGACACCAAATGCATTTTTAAACCATCTGATTTAAAAGCTGGGCATAGAAATACATAGAAAAAGATTAAACAGCAAACAGGCTATTTGCAAATAGCAACTCTATTACTGAATGTTTTATGTTTCAGCAACGATAAAGTTCTTGTGAAACCTCCATGTTTGGTTGAGCAAAGGGAAATTAACTGTTTAAATATAAATAAACTCTAAATGCCTCCCAGTGCCAAACAATTGTTCTCTTGATTCCTTTAAATTGCACCAGTGATTTGGCGTGAGTGCAGGTTTGCAACAGTTTACATTACTGAAAAACACTGGCTTTGTTTAAATGAACCTTGGGATTTAATAAAATGTGTGAACATTTTGCACAGATAAAAATGCTGCTGTTTTACTGACAGGATTTCATACTAATCAGGACTTTTGTTTTCCCACATTTTGTAATGTGAGGATATGATCTTGCTTATATTATAGTCATGTAAGCATAAATATATGAAGGCATGGTTCTGCATTTCCATTGTGGGAAAACAACTTAACTACAAAGAGAATACAAAGTTCAAAGAGTTGAAATGTAAATAATGTAAACCACTGTAATTCAATACAGTGCACAGTGGTTTGAACATATGTAATTGTATTTAACACACTAGTTTCGTGATGCTGAATGAAGCATGAGGTTAAAAACAGAGCTGAACTGAAGTAAACCAAACTACAATTTGAGAAAAATAAGTACATTTACAATTCAAACACAAAAAAAACTCTTTATCTTAGAACTTAAAGGAGCAAGTAGGAAATACAAAAAGAGCATTGACAGAAGAAGACATATTGATGTTTCTCAAAAAAACCTTATCTTTACAATTGCATGTAGAAGAGTGATGATGTTATTCAGCAATTTCTCGCGACCATTAAAAAGTCAAATAGCAAAGGTTTTTTACTTTTTACTTGTTTGAGAAGTTGGTAACAGGCTTGAGTCTTGGTTTTCCTGTGTTTCAGTAACATAAAACTTGAGATTTGTTCAAACAAACATTTTGTGGTGTGGATTAAAATACATAAATAAATGAATAAAAATTATTTCTAAAACAAATCTAATCACTAAACAGATGTGCATGTTTCATGGTTCATTTCATTTGATTCAATTTTGTAAAATATCCTTATTGTTTTATTAATTATTATTATTATTATTATGAATATAAACACAATTTTTTTATTGTGGGTGGAAACAAGAGCACTTTAAAAAAACTAATGAAGGATAAATTGGAAACTGTCAAGCACTTAATTAATACTTCAGTTTATTCTACATTATATTTCTGGATATATATAAATGGAGTAATCAATATTAAATAAAACAAACAATTATAAAAATAAAAATGTATAATATATTCTCATATATTCCATACTGCATATTAAAATGTCAGCCATTGGCAATGTGTAATGTATATAAAAAATGCTATCTTTGCTTACTATATATATATATATATATATATATATATATATATATATATATATATATATATATAGATTTAGCACTGCTAAATCTATATAAAATGCCAGAGACTCCTGTATTCTGACATTTTCACAACACTGCATTAATCCAGACTAATGTTTTATGTTATGGGGTGTCTAAAGGACTTGATGCACATTCACAAAGTTCTCCTTCATCCTTGCCTGAGCTGATGTTGGCTCTATTGCTGGAGGCACCATTTGAAATTGTGTCTACTGTGTCCATGTTTCCATACACAGAACATCGGACGGTTAAGAAAGTAGGAGTGTGACTGAGCTGCTGTGGACTCTGTGCCCCGACAGTGTCCATGTTGGTGCGGGAGCTTGAGGCCTGCTTCCATACATCCCTGCTCTGGCTTTGTTGATCCTATTGTTTTTTGCGTCACCCACACGTCGCCCGGAAAATAAAGGCCGTCTGGCTCCAAGCTTAAATATTGCGGCAAACTAAAAACCAACCATCAGAGCCGATTCATTTACATCTGCTCAGTGGGGCGACAAGGACAGGGCTTTAGGTGGGAAAGAGGGCAGAAAAAAGTTCACTCTCCCCTGCCGGGTGCCAAGAGAACGGGACAGGACTCAACTTTGCCGGAGCCGCAGCTGTGGCAAGTTGCCAATTTGATTGCCTTTTATTCTTTAGTAGGGGACTTTATGTTACCTACTGATCTCTAAATCTACCATTGCTTCTACTAGAATGTTGCCTTTGAGGGCTATTGACGGCAATGCATATTCATGTGTTCATTTTAGTAAAATTTAATGGCCTACAGAGAGATTTTGTAAGAACTTTAGATTTACTTCAAATCAGTTTACTTCATTGATATTGCTTGTCATTATTTATAATAGGAACTGGAAGTTCTCAGTTGGCCGTTAAGACTTTTGTGAAATTTCAGTATGTTAAGTTTTTAAACTGAAATGCATGCCATTACTAGCAGCTAATGTTTGATGAACAAGAATTTCAAAGTTGGATTTGTCCTCTAATGCATTGCTTACCTTTGGCCCTCTCT
Organism: Xiphophorus couchianus; assembly: GCF_001444195.1. Taxonomy (NCBI): domain Eukaryota; kingdom Metazoa; phylum Chordata; class Actinopteri; order Cyprinodontiformes; family Poeciliidae; genus Xiphophorus; species Xiphophorus couchianus. The sequence goes on along the minus strand of NC_040234.1, from coordinate 13,588,845 downwards.
TTCCCACTCCCACTATGGATCCTCCCTACCCCATCCTCCCCGTGCGAATGCACCCTCTGTGTCCATTCCTACCCCACCCTTCATTCTGCAGTGCTACGGACCGACCATGGGTGACTGGAGCTTTCTGGGTAACATTTTAGAGGAAGTCAACGAGCACTCCACGGTGATCGGCCGGGTGTGGCTCACAGTGCTGTTCATCTTCCGTATCCTCATACTGGGCACGGCGGCAGAGTTCGTGTGGGGCGATGAGCAGTCCGACTATGTTTGCAACACGCAACAGCCTGGATGCGAGAACGTGTGCTACGATGAGGCCTTTCCCATCTCCCACATACGCCTGTGGGTGCTCCAGATCATCTTTGTGTCCACGCCGTCTCTGGTGTACGTCGGCCACGCTGTGCACCATGTCCACATGGAGGAGAAACGTAAGGAGCGAGAGGAGGCAGAGCTTAGCCGGCAACAGGAACTGAGCGAGGAGCGTCTGCCTCTGGCACCTGACCAGGGAAGTGTCCGCACAACTAAGGAGACCAGCACCAAAGGCAGCAAGAAGTTTCGCCTGGAGGGCACCCTGCTGAGGACCTACATTTGCCACATTATCTTCAAGACACTATTTGAAGTGGGTTTTGTGGTAGGGCAGTACTTTCTTTATGGCTTCCGCATCCTGCCACTGTACAAATGCAGCAGATGGCCCTGCCCCAACACGGTGGACTGCTTTGTGTCTCGCCCAACGGAGAAGACTGTCTTCATCATCTTCATGTTGGCTGTGGCCTGTGTCTCGCTCTTCCTCAACTTTGTGGAGATCAGCCACTTGGGTCTGAAGAAAATCCGCTTTGTCTTCCGTAAGCCAGCTCCAGCTCCAGCCCAAGGCGAGGGCACAGCCCCGCCTCTGCCATCACAAGGAAAAGGTCTGTCCCCACTGGCTGTTCCCGTTTTGCAAAGAGCAAAAGGCTACAAGTTGCTAGAGGAGGAAAAGGTTCCACCTGTAACTCACCTCTACCCTCTGGCTGAGGTCGGCATGGAGGCTGGCAGAGGGACTCCACCCTTCCAGACACTGGAGGAGAAGGTGGAGGAGGTACTGCCCATGGAGGACATCTCTAAGGTGTACGATGAGACTCTGCCTTCCTACAGTCAAACAACGGGGACAGGGGAAGTGACGTTACATGAAGAAGAGGTTGAGGAGGTGCCACCACCAGAGGTGGAAGCAGAGAGAATAGAGGAAGGTCTAGATGAGGATGCGGAGGTAGAGGAAGGAGAAAACGAGGAGATGGAAACTCCTGCTGAGGCAGAGGTGGAGGCGACGGATACGATAGAAGACACCAGACCATTGAGTCGACTGAGCAAAGCAAGCAGCAGGGCCAGATCAGATGATCTCACCGTATGAACCTGTGAGACAAAGCACACGCATGCCTTCACACATTCAACATCAGGGAGAGCATACACCACTAACTCAAAGCAGTGCATACTTTTACACAGGCAGGCCCAAAAATGGATGAAAAAGAAAAATCGACAGGGATAGAGAAAAACCTTTAAGGGTGGAATTCTGCAGAAAGCACCCTCAATAAAATAAAATATAATAAAATAAACAAAAAAGTCAGAGTGTTTGAGGTAAAATGGAATATAAAACTAGGGTTTAAAGAGGAGACTTTTTTACTAAGTGTGTACTTATTTAAAAAGAAAAATGGGGAAATGTTTTTACTTGATGAAAATCATTTTCAGTTTTTAGACATCTTTTCTATTGAAAGAGTTATAGCTATTTATGATGGAGAAATAGGTACTTGTTTACAACGCTTGAGTTAATAGGGAAAGACTACTAGATTGTCTGCAAGTCAATGCTTTTGCTGTAGATGGACGATGACTTTTCTATTTAGACAGCGACAAAGTGTAAAGGCAGCCACACTGCTGTTGCTGAGAAACCTACTGCATAGAAACACACAACATCTGCTAAGGTTAGCAGATGCACAGATACTTAAAGACAAAAAAAGTTTGATTTAGGTTCAGAGGGCCGTACTTCTTTTGCACATTCAGAGATTTCAACTCTGCAAGGCCTTTAACCCTCGTAACACCTCATCTATGGATCCATTTATACAAGATTCTTTCAAGAGAAGAGGGATTTGCATCAGTTTCAGAGCATTTCTCTCCTTTTTGTGCTTATATACTAGGTGGTAAAAGCTAGAACATAGATAGTCAGAAAAAAAAAGAGAAAAATTACCACATGTTGGATGTCTTTTTCAATGTGATTTGCATCTTTTATTTTAGACCTGCTTATGTTCTGTAGCCGTTCAAAAAAGGAAAACCTGTGTACTGTGATATCAGCTGTCCATGCAAGACAGCAGGGCTCATTTTGCCCAATCAGAGAGAGGACTATAGTAGTGACCTCAAGCCAAATCCTCTCTGCGTGCTGTACAAATAGGCGTCCGGGCGATAAAGATCATGCAGCATCAGCACAAACTATTGTTGGGGGCACCACAATAAAAGAAACCACACTCATCAATGAAAACAGGCATCCTTGACCCAGGAAATCAAACCTTTGACTCAGTTTCATTTACACATTAGTATTTATCATTACACAACAAGGACAAACTACAAAATGCATGAAGTTTCAGAGGAATAGTGTGCTACTCTACTTACAGCAAGATAAATTAAATACAGCACTTTTAAAGCAGCTGATTTCAGATAATAGAATGGCTGGAAGAAATGAAGTTTTATAAGATAATACTCATTTATTGTCAGAAACCTAATAAAGCTAATACAAATTGAAATTTCGAGAAGCAAACTTTTCAACTTAATTATTTTTGCTAATAATAAATAAGGGCTTTAAAACAGAGTGAACAAAAGTTTTGGCCCCAGATTTTCCACAAATTTTTAAATTCTCCGGGGGGATTTTTCACGCTGTACCACTATGGGTGTCTTATCTGTAAATGTGCATTCCCAATTGTAAAATTGTAGAAAGTGGATGTATTTTTTTTTGAGTCTTCTGTGAAGTTGATGTTTTTCTCTCCTATTTTTTTTTTTTTTTAGACATTAACAGGTCTTTCACTCTGAGTCACCTGTTACATCAACACAAATAATGTATTCATTAAGCAGATTTTGGCCATATTTGCAGAACTCATAGTGTTGATGCTGTCAAGACTGGGATAAGAACAAGTACTTCTCACATAGAAAGGCAACTGTTGTCCCCCATGTACACCCTACCCGCCTCCTGCTCACTATTATCTGCACATCTTTATGATTCAATGACGAAACAAGTTAAAAGTGCTGAACACTGTTACACTCCAAGGATGACACTGGGTCTTTTTTACATTAATATGGCTGGTAACGTATGATTTTTTTTTGTACTTTGAAACTGTTGCATTACCTATATGTTTGTAAGAAGACACAATGATTAATATTTGGGGGAAACATAATTTTTACTAACTTGTAGTCTTCTCTGATGATAGATTCTTTTGACATGTGAATAAATACAATAAAAAGTCCCACGTGGTCATGAGTTGTTCTGCACAAACACACTAAGTCACATGGTAACAATGTGCATTTTTCTGTAATAATGATGGACGGATATGACAGAAGGTCCGAAATTGTTCTGTTTTTTTCTCCGTGTCCCAGAATGAACATATTCTGTGCAAAATAAAGATATCGACTCCAGAAAACAAAGCAAAGTTTTTGTAAAGCTGCTAAAAAGGAAGCAGTCTGCTCACATTGGCTTAAACGCCTCTGAGGCACTCAGAGAGGAAGAAGTCATTACTCCAAAGGCAAGATGACAAAAGCCACATTACAGTTTGTAAATACACTCAGGAGCAAGAACTTTAAATTCTGGAGACATGTTCTGTCAGTGTGTGACAGGACACAAAGGATGGGAGGTCTGGACTGGTACACTGTTTACAAAGTGTATCATATGTAACAAAGTTCTGAACCCAATCCCACAAAAAATTACTTGGAGAACTTCAAAGGTGTTTGCAGACATGCTACACCAGTTCTGTCTGGAGAAAGCTCCAGTAAACTATTGTGAGAAGTGATGGTATCCCAAATGTTTGACCCAAACCAAACAATTTAAAGGCAAGTCTATCCACCAAATACAACGGAAGCGTACGTACACTTCTAAATTTGTAGAAAGTAAAAAATATATAGATTCATCTAAAAAAATTCTTTCCTCTTTTGAAAATTTTAAGAACTTTGGCAATCCTAACAGGCCTAAATAAATTAGACGTTTTGTCTTTTATGAGGCAGGGGGGAACGTGTTTATTTGTGAAATGCAGAAAAAAAAGGTCTTAACTGTACATATAGAAGAAACAGAAGCAAGAGGGAAATATTATTATATGAAGTAATGTATGTAAAGTGAATAAATTTATATTAAGACTTGTTTACTGCCATTATAATCAGGCTTAAAAGCAACCAGACCAAAAAGCACAACCGTGATTAGAAAAACTGCAAGGAATATTATCACCACTAGGGGGCAGTGTTTTGCAGCTAAAGCACCGTCATCCAACAGGCCTCCAGAGACCTTGTTATCTGACATACACAGAAATATTCTTCCTCATGGTCACTTTGAGTGGATTTGAATTGCCATAATTTTTCCATTTCTATAGACAAAACATATCTCCTTATTTGTTAAAGCTGGCACCATGTCGTGATAGTTTGTTATGAGACAGATAATTTGTGAAAAGATCTATCTCCTCCACCTGCTCCCTGAACTACTATTACTGGCTAAAGTAATGCAACATTCTGGCCAAAAACAACCAATCAGAACCAGGAGGAGGGTCTTAGTGCTGTCAATCAACTACATTCACTCACTGCTAAATGTTCTAATGGTGGAGAAACAACTTATCGTTATTGCTAGCTACAGCATAGCACAGAGCAAGGGGAGGGAGGGAGCAGCCACATGAGATTGTGATTGACAGCACTAAAACTCTCCTGCCTCTGATTAGTTGTTTCTAGATAGTACTGGGAGAAGGCAGATTAAAAAACAAATTCATAGATTATTTACTGTCACAACATAATGACAATTTTAACAAATATGTAAAGAAATTATTTTTATAAAACTTACATACTGCAGCTTTAATTTCACTCAGGAGAGGACAGGTCAGGAGGGACGTGGGTTAGAGCTGCTGACTGACTCATCTGTTGTTAAGTGGTAAAAGATACAGGTACAAGTTAAATATATGAATATATTGGGTAATTTTTTCCCTTCGTTCATAGAATGCAAATGAAATGGAGGCAAACAGTAGTCTGAAGCTGAGCTAATTATGCTAAATGGTTGATAATCTCACAGTCTGCCCACCTCTCTTGGAGAAAAGCTGGGTTATCAATTGACACTCTTGTCTTTTTCTCTCTCTATTTCTCTTATTTTTTTTGGAAACCTGACTTTATTATTTTTCTTAGCAGCATAATAATCGTTCGTGTCTTCTACTGACTGCTGCTGAACACCGTCACCGTCAAGCGCTCCAAGAGGGAACGAACCATTTCATGCAGATCCAGGGGGGTTTAGTGCAAATATGGACGTCTGGTATTTGGTCTGGGAGGGGCAACATTTGATTTTTACTGTAAAAACTATTTTAGAAAACACAATATGATTAATTTTGTAATTGACAGGTCCCCTTTTTTTTATTTCTATGAAAAAATAAATAAATAAAAAATTGCGGGGGCCCCCTGTCTGTCAGGGGCCCTTGAAATTGTCATAACTTTCCCCCCCTTTATGCGCCCCTGGCTGACTGCCACACTGACGCCAGTGTATTATCGCTACTACTACTACTGTCACGGCTATTTTAGATCATTTTCCATTACAGCAGTGCTTCTCAATTCCAGTCCTCATTCCCCCCTGCTCTGCATGTTTTAGATGTGCCTCTATTCCAGAACAGCTGATTCAAATGATTGCATGACCATCAAGTGCTGCAGAAACCTGTTGATCACCCATAGATTCAATCCAGGTGTGTAGCAGAAGGGAAACACCTAAAACATGCAGGGCAGGGGGGCCTGAGGACCGGAATTAAGAAACGCTGCATTACAGTAACCACAGTTCATTAACATGTTTTCTGTTTCTTTGCCATAACTCAAATGGAAAGACAGTAGAGGAGAGAAAAAAAATCCATAAAGACTGTATGTTGAGGTCCAGTGTTGTATAGTAACGAAGTAAAAACACTTCACTACTTTACTTAAGTATATTTTGGAGTACTTCATACTTTCCTCGAGTATGAAAATTTTTGATGACTTTCACTTTTACTTCACTATATTTCCGAACTTAATTGCGTACTTTTACTCCGATACATTTTCAATGTGTGGTTTAGTTACTCGTTACAAAAAAGCAAGAGAGAGAAACGCAAAGTGTTTTGACCCCACCTGCTGATTGACCGCAACAAAGTCCGTAGCCTACTTGCCTGGGCTTGTTCATCACCACCAGTAGGATACACCTGTTTCGCGTCTCCCATTAAACACAAAGCAAGTCTCGCAATCGGCAGCAGTCACATGGAGGAGGAGACGGAGACCACAATGACTGCTGGTGGCTCCAGGGCAACCACCAGCTGGTGATGAGAGCTCATGGCCTTATTTAAACACAATATACTCTTTCGTGGGTGTTAAAGATTTGTCGTAGCACATGCAGTGTATGTTATTCCTGCCCGAAGATGTGGAAATTCTATCTTACAAAAACTCCCCGTCCAACTTGAAGAAACACATCGAGGTAACTTCTTATGAAATGGTTAAAATCCTCCTGTGTCAGTAACTATAGCTTGGTCACAAGGCACTATTGAGAAATCTTGAGCATAACGTTACCTGTATAAATGAACTTTGTTTGGCATTGTTTCAGTTCCACACGTGGTGTATTTAGCTGAGGCCTAATGTTGACTGTAGCAGGCTACCTACTCCTCTGTTCATGGGGGGGGGGACAGAAGCCATAGTGATAGCAATTTAGACTCAATTTAACGAACATAGGAAAGGCATGCAAGTTCAAAACCATTAACATGTGCTACTCTTTAAAACTGGAACAATCTATTAGCAGGTTTAATTTTGCCTGCACTTGGTTGTGTACATTATTTTAAGTGTATTTGACAAGTTTACCAAAATATAAAAAATGTTATTCAAACTGCATTTGCCTTGTTTTACTTTTTACTTGTACTTTTCATTGCATTACTTGAGTACATCCATTTTTACAGTAATTTCCATACTTGAGTACAAGAAGTTTCAGATACTTTAAGACTTTAACTCAAGTAACATTTCAGTCAGTGACTTGGACTTTTACCAAAGTCATATTTTGGAGAGGTACTTATACTTTTACTTGACTCTGAGATTTCAGTACTTTATACAACACTGTTGAGGTCAACCAAATATAAACTGCTCAAAAAAATAAAGGGAACACTTAAACAACACAATATAACTCCAAGTAAATCAAACTTCTGTGAAATCAAACTGTCCACTTAGGAAGCAACACTGATTGACAATCAATTTCACCTGTTGTTGTGCAAATGGAACTTTGTACAGAACAAAGTATTCAATGAGAATATTTCTTTCATTCAGATCTAGGATGTGTTATTTGAGTGTTCCCTTTATTTTTTTGAGCAGTGTATATTTCTGCAGTGATATTTTGAATAAGAAGAAGTAGCCACATGCAATCCAGTTCACAGCATGTGAGCCTTCCAATGGGAAGGGAAGAAAACCTGCTAATCAGACCATGTCATAATTCATTTCCTACAGAAATACAGCAAGACTCCATGTTTTAAAAACAGGACCTTGATAAGTCACATAAATCTGAAATTTTATGTTAATTCTGGAGATATATGTGTTCACAGTATGTTTTTTAACAAATACAACACAGTTTGAAATGAATTTATTTATTCAAAGGCAAAAGAAGTTAGAGCTTGCAAAGAATGAGTTACCGATCAATAAGCAGGCTTGATAAATAAACACCAGGCTGAACTGCTTGAAGATAAGTTGCTCAGAATTTAGATTAAATATGTCTGTGTTCAGGTTGATTGCATTATTTTTCTTATTCTGTCACTTTGAAAGATACGCTTGAGATGTTACAGCTAAAAAATCTGAGGGGAAATGAAGATCAAATTTTGAGTTGGAAGTTGAGTCAGAGGTACTCTGAAGGTTTTCTTTGGCTAAGCAGTTTGCTAAAGAAACTGCTTAGCCAAACTGGTTAAGCAGTTTGGCTAAGCAGTTGTACAGTTTCCCATTGGTTGCACCAGTAAGAAAAGTACAAAGAAATACAAAGAAAAGCATCACAAGCACAGCTGGGATCAATCTGTTGTGGTTGCTGTAAACACGCATTTCCCCTGTGTTGCACTCATAAAACAGTCAAGACTTCTGTTTTGGCACCCTACAGAGTGCTGGTTTCTGGTATGAGCCCCTGCTATTCTTCAAGCGCCACTCCCAATCCCCCCAATCCAGATAAGGTTACAAATGCAGTTGCTAACTTGTATTGCCAATAGCAGTTAGCCTGCTCCCTAAATTTATCCATGACCACGTCCTGCTGGTTTTCAAATTTGCAAATGTAATATGGTTAAATACTATTCCTAGATCTAACTTCCAATCTAAGAGATACAGTGACACAGCAAAGGTAAGGAATAACTACAACCACAAAGGACCACCACCTTACTTGTACCAAAGATTTGAGAACTGTGACATTAACATTATTCCTGATTACTGCTAATAATAATACATTTGCTGTGTTTTTATAGTAAAAACACTGCAGATGTCAAAAGTTAAGTTCAAAATCTAAACTTTTGATGAACTGGGACTTAAATAACTGTCCTGTGCTTTTTCCATAACAATCCCATTACCTGGGCCATTAGTCACCAAGTAACCATCCTGATGTTTGCATACCTTGTGATAATTTACAGTCCTGTGAAAAATCAGGACACCATATGTCTTTCTTTGACTTGTTTGGACAAACACATTTTAACATAATTTGACAGTGATAAACTTTTTAAAGTTTTTAAAACTTTTTAAAATTTTCTGTGTGCAGTAAAGAAAAAAAAAGTAATTACTGCTGAGGAACAACACACATTAAATTCCACTTGACATGGCAAAAATCAGACATCTGGTGCACACACACCCCTGCACACGCCCACACACACATCATGCTGAGATCAAAGATCTCAACACGCTAATTGCTACTGTTATGAGTCCATTCCTGGATAATTAGAAAAAGGATGTCAACTTTCAAGGGAGATCTGTAAGAAGGAAACCTTTACTCTGTAGCAAAAACACAAAATTTACAATAGAAAATGCAGGAAAGGTCTACGACCTGATTTATAATGGGGCCATATGTCTAAAATGCATATTTTTTGGATACCAGAAGAGAGTGTCTCCTGGCCTGGCAACCTAACTTCACAATGCAATCTGAAGTTTTATTGTTAGTAAGCGAGCTTCATGTCAAAGATCGGCATATGCCGATCTCATGTTACTCAAGTTACTATTTGTTTACAGTAACTGCAATAGGCATATGCATTAACCATGATTCTTTATGGGTGGGAAAATGAAGCAAACACCTTTTATATTTGAGTGTAGACAGAAATAAAGCAGGTGGTGGGTATCCTGTTCTGAGATAGCCTTGGGGACACTGTCTCAAACAGCTGCTCTCAGCACAGCACCTGTTTCAACAGACAGTAACTGATAACAGACTGGGAAAAACTAGATAAGGCTGAGAGAAAGCTGAAAGAGGAAACCAAATACACAAAACAACATTGTCTTAACAATAGATTACATCATAAATTGTGAAAACCAAAACCAAAACAAGCAAACAAAAAAGAGCGTAGTCTTAACATAGAGTCATGAAGTACACCTTTTGCAACATTCAGGTGACAGGAAGAAAGACCACCAAATTACACTTACAGCCAAGAAGACAACTGACATCCACCTGCCAATCATTCCTGGGGGTTTGTCATCAAATGACTCCTCAATGGTCAAAATTTGTCCTCAGTTACCTGCCCCTTATCTGGACCTCTGCAAACATTGCTAACGCACTGCGTTCATAAAGATTTCATGGAAAATAATAGGAAGTCATGGTCCAATGTTGTTAGTGGGAAACATGCAATCCCGACAGCCGTTACCCAGAGCATGTAGGGGCCAAAAGACAACTTATTATAGTTCCAAAACCCAAGTTGAGACTGGAATACCACAAGAGATGGATTAGGGCCTGCAGCCGACCTCATGTCAAGCAGTACGAAGGTAACTGGTAGTAAACATCCCATTTTTTATCATGACGACACTTATTGATAGTCAAATAAGTGAACACAGTTATCCCTGATATTATGTGTGCATAAAAACGTTGCAGTAACTGCGGTATTTAAAGTTAAGCACATTTTTATACTGTTTATTTTTAAACATTTTTCTGAAGGCAGATTTTCACAAACTGGCATCGTTTAAGTCATTACTCGTCTATTTTGTATGTGCAAAATGCCTCCAACACAGCTTTCACACTCACATCCAATGAGACTTTGTGCCCCTCTTCCTCTGACTGCGAAAGACCTGGGTTGATTCCTCCATTGTTTCCCGCATATAACCTTACAGAACTGATGTAGAACTTGCTGGAGAATATTTCTGCCTGTCGTCTTTGCATCAGTGTTGGCTGATAAGGTAAAAATCATTCAGATGTCTCAGGTAACACATTGAGTTTCACTACCTATGCAATTATAACACCTATTTGTCGGAGGTTTGCTCTATTCCCACATGGGGCAGAGCCGGCGTCTGCCGGAAATTCAGTCCACAGTTTACTTTGAAAATTCAATATCAGTGGATGTCATGATCTATGGTCTCTGATAGTTTTAGCAAGGCTTAGAGCTGCAGTGGGTAACATTTATAAAAGCAGTTTTTACATATTAAAACTCACACCCTTTCTCTCCCCTTGTACATGTTGTAAATAAACATATTACTTTCATCCTGCTGTCTTTGTATGATTCTGCATGTGGGTTAAATGACTCTCTCTGACTATTCTTGGATGTGGTGTTCAGACAAAGTTTTCTTCCCTGACATTTACCGAGTTCTTCTGAGCACCTAAAAAAGAAAAAAGCCTTATTTTTTCTTCAGGTAACCAGTGAATTAGTCATGTAATTACTGTGGACTCCTAGGCTGCCATGTGTTATTACTCTTTCTGTCTTTTTCTTTTTTAAAATCAACCTTCCTTGGCTTACACCATTCGGCTTCATTCAAACAGAAAAGCTGTTCAGCTGTCAGAAAAGCTGTCAGACTCACACGTGGTGTGAGTCTGACTAAAACAATCCTCCAAAAGTTATATAGTCCTCCTTTTACACCATGGGTTTTCTCACCGTGAGCTTCAAAATCATTTGGGAAGCTTTATTTCTCTACAGAAACAAGCATGGCTGTGCTGTGACCTTTTGTCACATAGGTCACATGCTGCTCTACTGATAATCCTGAGCTAATGCTCTCAACCTCATACAGATTTTTCTTCCACTGTCATGAAGTGCGGTAGTGTGAGGTGGTGAGGCAGATGCAGATGACCCAGGTAGATGAGAGATGGTATTTTAATAATAAATCATGCTCCAAACAGTCCACAAGGTTCTGGCGGCACAGCTGAGCAGAAGCCAGGGCTCACACCGGTGGCAACAGAAAATATCCGTGGCAAACAAACGGGCAGACAGAAATGACGCGAGAAGCGACGAGGACCCAACAGAGATGCAGAAACACAGGTGACATTAAATACACAGGAGGTAATAAGGGAACGAGACACACCTGGGAGCAATCAAGGGGAAGACAGGACAACATGTAAACTCAGAAGACACGGAAACTCAAAATAAAAGCATAGAAAAACACAGATTCTGACATCCACTGTGTGGTATTTCTTGGTGTAATTGAAGTTTTACACCTCCACAATCAATTTCAGCCTTACAAATGAAGGAGAAAACACTGTTGTATAAGAGACATTTGACAGTAATCATACATGAAATGGGACAAGGAAGATGTGCAACAAAGGTCCTGCAGTCAGCAATTAAAACACCTGGATGGCAGCATTCACTTTATGGGTGTTGTGAATTAACCATGGAAACCACAGTATGAGCATTTTTCAATCAGGTAGAATGGCTTATTTCACAAAACAATAGACAGAGCTAGGGAAGTATGTTTTATTGTCAATGTAAGGGGTTCCAACCATTTTCAAGTGTACACCCATGCACACACACATATTATTGTGTCACCCAAGCACAAACACCAAAGTTTTTTCTTTTTCCATTGGAAATACTGTGGTTCTTTGTTCCGTAATCAGTGGGTTGTCAATTCCAAACTTGCTCCATCTGTCTCAGTTGTTGAGCCCTTGGCAATTCACCCGCCTTGCCTACTGGTGCAGGTTAGTAGGTCAAAAGCCCCGATGGCAGATGCAGTGCATGGGAGCTTCCACTCTGTCAGGCTCTCTCAGGGCTTGCCACCATGTGTGAGTGTGTGCATGAATGTCTGAATGTAGTGTGACGTACTTTAAGGTCATCTAGATTTGGAAAAGTGGTATGCAAGAATAAGCCATTTATAAAAGATCGACGAGGTGATTACAGCAAGGTTCTGAGGCTGTTTTGTAAAAGGTACAGACTGCAAAACTGCACAAGTCAACGTCCTTCTGAAAAACCACAAACCACCCCGAGTTCCTCAGCAATCCCACAGTCACTGCAGCACACTACTGCTCACAAAGCACACAGAACTTAAGTTTCTGTAATCATACACCTTGACCAGTGCTGACAGACGTGGCCTGGCATCACACACAGTAAACAGAAATGCTGCCACTACAGAAGCACAGGCGTGCACTTCCTTGTTGATGGACTACAGAAACCCACTCATATCTTGGCCCATTTTTTTTTCTGTAATGAAGTCTTTAATCTTAGATGTGAAGGGGGGTCTTTGGTAGCATTTTGTAATGTTTAGAAACTCCTAAGAAACCTGTACAGTTTTTTAAGTTACTTTTCACAACAGTTTTTTATTTCCTAAAGTTTATTTTACAGTACTGTAGAAACATTAAGGTTGTGTAAAAGATCAATTAAAGCCAAGGTGGCTCAGCCTTCAACTAACAGGCACGCAAAAGCAGAAGAGTTGTACTGTTTTTGTCATTCCTGATAAGCTAAGAATACACAGATCATTTGAATCAGTTTTCCGTTGAAACACTAAGTTGAGCAATTGCTTCCTGCCAAGTATACGTCAGCTAAATCTTTACAAAAAAAACCTAACAAACGTCTGGCCATTTTGACAAACAGAACTAGTTTGACAGAACATAATAAAGCAATGTCTTATTGTGAAATGGAAACCAGTTGTATTTATTCATACTTCTTCCTGCTATCAAACTTCTGCGTTTGTCTGGTTTCTCACACCTTTTGAATGAAACTTTCCTGAACCTGAACGGGAAAATACTAACCTTGCACTGAAACATGCATCACTGAAAATCAGTTGACTTTCATCATCTGAAGGATGAGTTCACAAGACAAGCTTGCATTTTCATTGTTAGATCAAAATAACAATAAACATATGAATGTTCCCACAGATTAGCTTGTCTCATTTCCATTTTAAGGCATAACCGTGTCAGGAGGTCATTTTATGATGACTTATTTAGGAATGTATGTTTTCAGAATGCATGCAAAGAGGAAGAAGAAAATAAAAGTGAAGTTTGTCCTTTACTCTTATGAAGGTTGCATAAAATGAACTGCACTGTACAAAGCTTGGAAAAACAAGAAAACAAAACAAAAAGAAAACATAGACTGAGGTGGAAAGAGATGGCCTCCAGAAGGCTAAAACCTTCACTCTGACAGACTAGCTTGAAAACTAAAAAAGCACATTACTCAGACCCTCCTACTACAACAGACACCACGGCTCTCACTTCCGGTGTGGAAAGCAATTTTTCTTTTTTTGAACGTGTGTGGGGTTCTAATCAAGTGTCAGCCGAAGAAGTGTCAGCTACACCAGATGCTGGTGGTGCAAGAAAAAACTGTTTATATATTAAAAACATAGAGCAAGAAACTTCTCTATTTGTTGCATTTCTAAGAAAGCAGAGCTAACAGATAAAGAGGAAATCAGAGCTGTTGGACCCTACACAGGTAAGAAAACAAACAATACAGCTTGTTGTTTGATGGTTAGACAGGATGTTCCTCTGTAAAATAATTTTTAAGTTTACACATAATTGCTTACTTTAATTACATGCAACGATTTGAGGGTGTAAACTCTTCTATGCTTTAAATGTAAATAAAAAGTGTTTTTAGTGATCTAGAAAGGTCACTACTGCTTATCTAAACTCAGATTTTTCATAAAAAGACTCATTAGAAATAAGCTCTAGTGTGAAAACCACGATGCTGTTAAATGCGCTTTGTTTTTAGGTGGGATGATGAATTTCTTAAGATATTGCTGCATCGACTGTTCGTTGATATGTTGCATCTTCTGGATTTTCTGGCCAGCAGGTACAACTTCCTTTTGAGTAGATCATGAAAGATGATTATATGCACAATTCAGTTTAAAACTTTTAAACCATTATTAGTTTCTTCATGTTGCGTTAACAAGAAGCCTGACTTTCTTGTAATTCTGTAAATTGGTCGTAGTCGATAGTTTTCAGAAGTCCATCAAGTTTTTCTTTAGACTGTAGTTTATTTTGAGAACCGATGAGATTCATCATCCCTCAGTTGATTGACTCTATGTCAACATAAGCTTAGCTCTTTAAGAGTGACATTGTTGGCGCCAATCTTTGTTGATCTTTTGGCTTTGGTTAAGAGATAAACAACACATGTTGGTATGAAGGTAGATTGGCTGGTAACAAAATGGCTGAGGATCCAATTCTAACTCTGTTTCCTGTTAAGTCATTGTTAATATTGATAGATATTGGCAAAGTGCTGAATCATCCCTTGACTTAAGGAGACGTATTATGCCTCGATCAGTTATACTTCAGAGTAAAACCATTTAAACAATAATCTAAAATTTCAAAAATGCACAAATAAAAAGTTTTCAAAACACCTTTTGAAAGCAAAAGCAGCTATTAATCAAGATGACTTTAAAAGATTAAGAAAGAGTCAGGCTCCTTGGAAACTACATATTTAGATGGTAAAATGTTTGATAATCACAACATCTTTGGTTTTACGTATCTGATTGTTGTTTTGTTTGAACCGATTTGTTTTACTTTTGCTTCTTTTTCCTACTTCTGTGATTGACTTTCGTTTCCACATTTTTGTTCTGTTGCGGCTCTGGTTTCTCCTGCTTTTTTCGCACAGCATTCTCCCGTTGTGGTTTATGTTCTGTCAGGAAATTTCTGTTTCATTTTTCATTTATCAAGTAGTAGGTGATAGGTAGACTGACACCTCCAACATACTATTTTGTTGTCTGACATAGTGGGAAAGTGAAATAAAGTCAGCCAAGATGTCATGAAGAAAAATTAGGAGTTTGACAAGTCTGGTTAATCTTTGGGAAAACTTTAAAGATTCTTAAATGTGCCATGTTCATGTTTTCAGACATGATGGGAATGCAAAACCATCATACCGCTCATGAAGGAGGTTTTGTGTCCCAGAGATGAACATTTCATGACAGTCATTATCCAGAAATATGGAGACATTCATTATAAGAGATATGTCCTGCAGTCAGATGTTGTGGCAATGTGCTCATATTTGGAGGAAAAGTGAGGAGACTTGTGATTCTTGGAACACAATGATAGTTGTGAAGCATAGGCGTGAAAGCAGCATGTTGTGGGGCTGCAGGAGGAACTGCTCCATTTCATAAAGTGGATGGTAACATGAAGAAAGAACAATATGTGGAAATACTATCTAAAGACACCAGCTAAGAAACGAAAGCTGAAGTGTAAGTGGCTCTTCCTAATGGACAATGACCCTGAGTAGAAGGCCAAAGTGGTTACAGAGTGATTTAAGGACAACAATGTTAATGTTTCGATGAAACTGTCACAAATCCCTGATCTCAAATATATCAAGAATGAACATGTAACTCATGAAATTCCTGGGAATTCATGTGATGAAAGATCAGTCGCAGTCTCTGCATGTCCAACCTGGTTAAAAGGAGAAAGCCAATGTCTTCACTAACGAACCAATGTTCAAGTTATCATTAATCAAAGGTAGCTCCAAACACTTTCATTTTTAGGCTTCATTTACAGGAAATCACTATTTCACCATTTTCTAGTTATAGTTAACTACTAATCTATAATATAGTATACTATAGATTATGCTATACTGCAGATACTTGATAACTTTTTAAGCTTTACTGACATTTATTACATGTCTTTTTGTGCAATGTAATTCCCCTTAGCATTGTGTATTGAAGCAGTGCTGACTGATAAAACAGTAAATTTTTAATCTTGAGACACTTGTAGAGGGATAGCCAAAATAAATGACCCAAGTCATGCAGCTGGCAGTGCTAATGAGAAAATGTATGTAAATTTAGAATATTTAAGACATTCATAAATAAATATCTCACATATTTTTCTCTTAAATATTTGTGTTAATTCTGACTGTCTTAAAACAATAGAGGTTTGGTCTGACTTAAGAATGAGACAAAAGGTGTCTGTATCTTGCACATAAACCTTTAGTTTCAACTCTATGCATTATTTAGAAAAGTTCAGTTAAAGTCCAGATTTATAGTAAGCCAAACTGAGAAGTTGTGGTTACTCTAAAAAATTATTTTATTAGATGTTCCTCCAATAATATAAGTTTGAACTGTGTTCTTGAGTTGAAAGAAGACAAAGCAACAACTTTTTACGAGAATACTTTGGAGAGGGTTAGCTAAACATTAAATATCTGACCCAGGTTTGATCAAGTGATCGTTATAGAAAACTGAAAAAAGAAACAGTAACAAATAGTAATATGCACAAGTACAACAAACTCTTCATCTTAACAGATGCAGGAGGCATCCTAAATGGCACACTGAGTACAGTTCAAGATGTAATGTTTCACAAAATGAGATTCATTTCTACGCTTTTTGATGCACCAGCAAGACGGAGAAAAAGTGACAGCTACTTTTTAATTTTTTTCACTCTGATGTTACTCTGATTGTTCTTATTGTTATTAACTATTGTATGGTCACCATGGTTATGGTCAACCCTACGTAGTCTGAGCTGTTATCAGATGAAGTTTTGGTGATAATCTGTTTCTATGTTTTCATTTCCTTTTTTGGTTTGTTCGTTCAACAAAGCTTCTAGTTTGTGTTTTTAGATTTGTTTTCTCTTTTTATTATTATTTCTTAGTCAGTGCAATCTAATGACATCCTTTTCTTTTGCACAGAAGCCAAAACGATCACACAGGTGGCAGGCAGCAGAGTGACCCTGAACTGTACCGACTCAGAAAAAAACATAACCATAGCTGCTTGGAAATTTAATGGAAAGAATCTTATCTCCTTCAAAAGTCCAAAACTTAAACTTAGGTTCAATGAAAGTGACCGCCTTAAAGTAGATATGTCTGATTTAGAAAGTGAGCGATATGCACTCATCATAAAAGAAGCCAACAAGACACACGAAGGAAACTACACTTGCGAGATAACTGCAACTTCAGGAGCTTTTGATGAGGTCCAGGAGCTTATAATTACAGGTCGGTAAAATCTTCTTTAATCACCCATTACAATCAGGAACAAGAAAGAACAGACATTAAAGTGCATGACTAAAGTTATTAAACAGTTAAACTATGTTTAAGGGTGTTTTTTCATTCTGGCTTTTGGTTCTTTCCTCACTAAACCTTACAGGAGAATTTCTTTATCAAAATGCATGATAAGTATAGGACTCATCAAAGCATAAATAGAAATGTTTTTTTTAAGAAACCACAGGAAGAAGCCTGTCTATAAGTATTTAAGAGAAAAAAAACCGCATCCCACACACAAACACGCAACAAACTTTTCATCATGATATATAAACCAAAAGGAAACTAACATGAATTGCTGCCCCCTGTTTCTCATTCACAGAAAGAAACACCAACATACTGATTATTATCATCTCAGCTGCTGTCCCTTCTGTATGTTTCCTAATATTAATATCTGCTTTAGTCATTCTGAAACAAAGAAAAAAGTAAGTCCTTACTGTTGGAGTTTTGATCATGACAACGAGGTCTTCCTGGGTCGAAACTAAATTTCTGTCTCTTTCACAGGAACAGATCTCCTTTGGAAATACGGGTAAATCTAACTTTAGAATTTATTAGTAATGTTTTATTCACTTTTAGGAACCAAAGTGTCAAGTACATTGTTTGCTCAATACTTCATGTAATTTAGGAGAAACAGTGACTAAAGGAAGATGGTGTCATTTCATACAATTCCTGTGCAACCTCAAACTCCCGAATATTTTTTTTGTATTTTTTGCAAGTTTGCAAAAGGAAAACAATATTTGTATTATAGAAGAATAATACATGTTTTCCAGTCAATAAGCAAATCTTTACTTTGAGAAAAAGAGGAAAATATCAAGCTGAGTGCTTAGAATACATTACAATATAAGGTGGAACATGGATTTTATAGCAGATACTGAGAGATTTTAAGGGCAGATTTCTTCCATTCTTAATTATTTTAGGTCATCAAACCAGTCCTATCAGACAAGGTTAACTGGAGTAAATGCAAAATGTAGATTTCAAATGATGATTTTATCTACAAGTGCAAAGATGCGCTCCTCAACAAGCTGGCATTGTTAAAATACTAAGGCCCTTCTTGTTAAATTATGAAAATACTATTGAGCATATTTCACTTTCCACACCCATACCTGATTACTGACTGAGCTGTAGAATGAAAAAGTCCTTTAAATAAAACATGTCTGACAACAGACAGGAAGTAGGCGAAAAGCTTTTGCCCCCACCAAAAGAGATTTAAGGTTTAGACAAACCTAATGATTAGTTTGCATCAGGTTTGCATAAACATTGAACCTTTGAACCTTCTTTCAAAAAGAGAACAGCATGCTGACATTTAAGCATAGTGGTTGAAATGTGGTGATGTGTACCTTTTTGTTGCTTTATCATTCATAATTGATGAAAATGAGGATTCTGACTTCTAACCAAAAATCCATTAGCAGAATATCCAGCTCACTCGTTGACTGAACTGAAACAATTCATGTTCTTTCACTGCACATGAAAGAAGTTCATGTGCAGTGATGCTAAATGCAGTTGTGTCAATGCGTTATTAGGTGCGGATGCTTCCTATTATAGAAAACCAAGTTGTTGTGGATTGCTTTGTGTTTATTTTTGTATTTTTACCAAAATAAATGTAATCTGAAATAGATTACAGATTAAATTTAATTTGTAATTTTAACTACTTGGGTTACCATTATCTGATTAAAGCATTTGTAAAGAAGAAAGCAAGTTTTTCTTGAACACAGAAAGTTGTTCTGAAAAGAACTTATGAATCATCTGACTTCTGTTTTGTTCCTCTTTTTACAGCAGCAAAAGCAAGTGGAAGATATTTATGAAAACCGTTTGGAAATTCAGCGCCGCCAAGCTTACCTTAACAAACCCTGATGTTGCTGCTGTTTACACTGCTTTCAATAGAACATTATTTACAAGGGACACGATGTTCTACATTTACCTTCTTCTCTTAAATGTCACCTTTATGGTGGTAGTTATGAGTCTGATGAGGAAACATGACAGAGGCAATATTTGTTTTTCCAAGGTTAAACAGAACAGGTTTCAGTATTCCACACAGTTTGCTCTGTGGCTTATCTCAGTTATTGCTGGCTTTCTACAAATATTTAAATTCATTGCACTTTTGGACTTTACATTACACAGCTTCTCTTTTCTTCCTAGTCAAAAGAGTTTTGATATAAACCATGACCACTGACTATTTTTGGATTTAAGTGAAACTACAGTGGGATTCAAAGGCACATACTTTGAATTACTCAACATTTTGTCATACCCCTATTTGGTCATCGGATAACCAAACAGTGCAGCATTTTCTTCCTGCTTCGTATTTGTGCACTACTTTGTGTTGGTCTGTCACACAAATTCCTCCCAAAACACATTAGAGACTGTGACCTAAAATGTTCAAAGGTGGTGAATGCTTTCGCAAGTGAATGTGGCGTGTAACAGAAGGAACCATTTTAACAGCACAAAAACCCAGCTTATGAAAAGTAGTATAATGTGCCAAGATCCCATGTGTGCTGAAGAGGGCCTCCTTTAACACAATACAGATAGCATAACAAGGAAACCAGTGGGCATTTCTGTTGAAAGGCATAATGTGATACTGTAGCAGTTATTAAGAGAGTTCAATGGAAATTATTGAAATAAAAAGTAACTGCCCTTCAAACTGTACCAGTCAAATTATTTTTAGTCAGTTTTTTTTCTACAGGTATGAAATTGCACAAAGTAGCAGCATTAGAATATAAAGAGTTGATGAAAGTTCTGTTCAATCAACAAAGACAATGGGTTTGTTTTTTTTAGGTTGTTGGTTGAAACGACGTTCCAGACAAAGACACATGAAATTAAAAAGAAGCTGTAAAACATTACTTTTGGCAAGCAGCATAAATAAAGTGAACAGGTGCAATCACTGTCAGAACTGACAAATAAGCATTCTTTCCTAGCATAACCTTGTAACACTCCCCAGTTTCCATTTTTCTGTCAACACACACCCCATACCAGCAATATCTGCACAACACTCAGGAAAATCTCATAACTTATTTCCTCTAACCATGTGATGTGAAGCCATCACATCAACCTTGTGATGGCTTCCTCTGATGACTGAAGTCAACTGATAGTTGCACAACTGAGTGACTATAATATTGAGACTGTTCACCTACGTCACACTTGGTCAGCTATAGCTCTACTTTTACATATGTCTATTTTCAAAGGTGTTGGGTGTGGGAAAAAATACAAAACTGAGGCACGGATCTGTTTTTAGGTCTACTTTTAATAAAGAAGGAAGCTACAAGTAGCTGCAGAAGTAAGTCAAGCAAAAAATATGTAACTGTAACCTTGTGAAACAGAATAAAAATCTATAAGATGAGGCTGAACAGAAACTACAAACCTAGAATGTAATTACGTACAGAAAAAGAACACCAAGTTTTAAACACTACAAGAGGAAATGTCTTTTCTACACACAGAACACACATTTATGAAATAAGAGATGAAAATCACACAACTTTGTCATTTTGTTAGCTGTAGGGCATTTAAATAAAAAAAAGTAACTTTGAGTGTGATGTTTGCACTCCAAGAAAAAGCTAATTATCGTTTATCAGAAATATCATTGTGTGTCAAGCAGCAGCCACCTTGTTTCAGAAAATCTATATATAATGCTATTGTGATGCACATGCTATGGCCTTTGGCTGCTTTTAGTGTTGTTGGATCGCTCAACCATGAAAAATGTCTCCTGTTAAAGGCAACAGTGTGTCCTCTCTCTCTGTGTCCTTTACTGACCTGCAAGTAACTAAGAATTTGGGAGTTTTACATGTGGTTTTGAGGTAACAGTTTTGCTGTACTACTTCCAGCGGTTGGTGTCAGACCATTGTTTTTAAAACTCCTCCTTTATGGTTTCGCTTAGACAGAAAATTGATCTCTTGTACTTAGCAGAAACCATACGAGTGCTTCATATAAGTTCAGCAGTTTATAATATCCAGTAAGTACCTAACAAGGAATGTGTACACCAAGCTGTTAAATCAACTATGTACAATTTGCTACAGAGACGGTACATTTTCCAGTTGTTTTAGCATAGAAATAACTCCAGTGTGTAACTACAGAGACCCCTAATAGCTCAGCTGATGAGATGAAATACAGAGCTGCTATGCAAAAAGTAAGAACAATTTAAATAACTTTAAGCATAAACAAATATTTTAAACGTACATTTCTAAAGCTACATCAATGAACACCAGATTATACAAAAATACATAGCTTTAATACCAGGTATTGTTCACTTGTTAAAAAAACCCGTCTGTTCATTTGCAATGTTAAGGCACTGTTTCTTGCTTCCGGATGCAGATTTTTCAGATGTTTGCAAATTAGAAATTATGTTCGAATTAAAATCCCAAATTTTGTATCTCTTCCGGAAGAAAAGAATATATGCAAACTGCTGTTGGGCTCTCCAGAATCAAGAAAATTACTTTCAAGCTTTGTTGACATCTTTGCCGAGCTAATTAACTTTGCCACAAACTCCCACGCAGCACAGAAGGCTGGGTTTGCAGATTGGGAGTGATTGTCTGGGAGGATTCGGTCAAACAGCAGTTAATTCAGTTATAGACTCGACTATTCTAAAATGAAATTGTACAGAATGTTCCCCTCAATATCTTCAAAATGTGATAAATGTAAGTCAGGATAGTCAAGTCCTGTCACGTCTGTACTGGTCATGCCCTGAACTCTTCCAGGATTGTGACATTTTCAACTTGTGCTCTTAAGTGTATATGTGCATGTTGGTTCTAGTCCATATTGCATTATTTGGATATTCCCCTTCACTTAGGAACTGCACTATTTCCGTGCAAACCACTGTGACGTACGGAATGGTAATAGCCAACAAAGTAATATTAAAATTGTGGAAAATTGACAAGGGTCCTCAGTTTAAAATGTGGTTATCTGA
The DNA here is from genome assembly GCF_001444195.1 of Xiphophorus couchianus. Taxonomy (NCBI): domain Eukaryota; kingdom Metazoa; phylum Chordata; class Actinopteri; order Cyprinodontiformes; family Poeciliidae; genus Xiphophorus; species Xiphophorus couchianus. The sequence goes on along the minus strand of NC_040234.1, from coordinate 13,566,426 downwards.
TTTTACTGAGATACTTCATTGGGAGAAATTGCGGTATGATGTTGCGGGCTCCACTAATTAGTTCTGTAGAATCTGGCAGCTGTTTTTAGACCTTCTTTCTCAGTCAAACACTGACCCCAACACTCACTCAGCCTTTAGGATGACAGATAGTGTCATCCTAAAGTCTAAATGGTAATCAGTGCAGTATAACCAGTTATTTAGATAATTGCCCTGACTTGTTTTCATTTTATTTTATTTTTAGTTAATGTACATTTTAATTTACATTATTGTCGTATTGGTAAGAGTATATTTTTTCTTATACAGTAATTTGTTATATATAGAGTATATATGCTTTATACTCTTGTGTATGATTCATGTATGTTGTACTTTGAAAACTTAAACATATACTGTATATAAGAGAAGAAAACTTCTGTTGATTACATTTAGTTTTTCTAAAGCAACTCTTCCAGTATTGTCTTAGTCTTATACAGCAGCAGCATTAATGTAATGGAAAAGCACACTATGTTGGATCTGTTGCACAGCTATACTGGTGAACTTGAGACGATCTTGGTATTGCTTTGATTCTTCATTGCAGGTGTAAAAGCACACACTCAGCGTATTCCTAAAGCTATGTGATTATATAGTATCTATTGTTTTATTTATTAGAAGACAAGTTCAAATACTTTACTCTGCACACTTCTGTGCAGAGTGTAAAAGGTGTCATAGTTTACCAGCATGCTGGTTGACCTGGTTGCCATTGCTGACATCAGCAACATTTATGAAAACCGGAACAGCTTTGGTACATTTTCACACTGTAGTGTTATATCTTTCTGCTTGTGTGCTTAGAACAAACCAGACGTTTGAGTTGGTGTCACTAAATACTATTTTTAGTTTCAGTAGATTCAAACTTTATGAGAATAACAAGCGAGTTCGATGGTATTAAGAGTGACGCTGACTTCTTATCACAAATAATGTTTGCAAAAAACAAAAAAAAGCAGCATCAGATAAAAAGGAGACAAGCATAGATAAAGTTTTTGTGTCAGGGTTTTGGATTTCTAAGTGAGATAAGGGTGAACACACAAAAAGGAGAAATCACTCTCATAAACTTGCTGTGGTGCAAATACGAGTTTTAAATCCCAGTTCACTTTAAAATCAAAATGGTGAACCGGCATAATGTTGTGTTGTTGCGTCTGCATGCAGGTAGACAGCCTCATCAGAAATATGACCTAATTTGTTAATTTTCTAAGTGCAATCTTTTTACTTTGGCTCTTGAACAACATATTTTTTTAAATTATTGAAAACAATTTTTGTTGTTTTTTTTGTTTCCTTTTTAGTAAAAAGCATTTGAGCAAAGCTAGGGCAGATTGAGGCACAGGAAGCTTCAGGCCTAAAAAAACAACCAGATAAATCTGAGTCCCTTCAGATCAAACTATGTTTCATCATTTAACACAATCTTTAAATAGGAACAAAAAAGGAAAAGAACAGAACAAAAAAAAAGATTTATTCTGAAAATGGTCAGATGACTAAGTAAAAACAATTAAGGCAGCCAAATTCTGAAGAAACAAAACCCTCAGAAAATCTGAAGAACTGATAAAAACACTTTGAAAGACTTCAAGTCCAGGTTTTTGAAAACCTTATTTAAACAAATGAGCGACAACTCAACACTTTCCAATAATCCAACGGAATTAATAATAGTTAACTCAAATTCTACAAATGAATACAGTAACACTCATTTTGCCTTCAGAAAATAAATAATGTTGAACCATTGACATTCTGGGAAGAAAAAAAAATCATACAACTTAAGGATTAAACATAAAAAAAACCCCACTTAAAATATGGAACTAACCTAAACAAAGCCTGCAAGAGGTGAGGTTGACCAAGTATGAAACTTGCTCATATGCAGTCTCAAAGTAAACTATTATAATATGGAGTGTATTATAATATACAGTATAACAAACATCCGTATCAGGGAGCATAGCTCTGTCATTGTTTGTATTTTTCAGTCACTGAAAGAGTGAGTACACCACAACATAATGTCTCATCAAAGCCTTAAAGATTTAGACGATGAAGTTCAGCTTAACTGCTAAAAATAATATCCATAAATATGTTAGTGGAAAACCATTTGCGTAACGAAACTCTAGTTCACCGACTTCCTTCCTAAATAAACGACATCCTTCACAGTTAAGACCACATCCTTCAGTTATTAATGCTTGGAGGTTACGGTTGGTGGCACTTTAAAGCACAAGGTCAGGTTTCTCAGTTGACAGCCACAGTCACAGTGATAAAGAGGATGCTTGACCCAGAGAGGATGGGAATCCTTTTTCTGTTTAGCGTGGGATAGGGAGTGTAAGTTAGGAAGAAAAATACATAAATAAGGTTTAATTGATCAACAAAATTCTTGGCCATGATAGGATTAGAATTCTGTTTTGGTAGCCAGGTTAATTCCCAACTAACTAAATGCCAAGTGTCAATAATAGCACGTCGTGCTATTGAAGGAGCAAGAACTGATGTGGCACAAAATATCCCATAAAGCCTCAGATGGAAACAAAGCTGTCATGCACCCTCTGACCAAAACCAACAGGCAAGATGGGTGGAGTGTTTTGCTAATGGACACAATGACAGAGGCAGTAAGAGCGGGAATCGAGTCAGCAACCCAGCATTCTGTTGTTTCAGGCGCTGCCAAAGATCCTAAAACAGACAAAACAGGTTAGCCTAAAATTAAATCTCCAAAGATTTATTGGAAATGAGGGAGAAGGTGGGCTACTGTTAAAAACAAAGTTGTTGAATTACACCAAATAAAAGAACAACTCAATAAATTATACTTAGATAATCCTTACATTAAAAAGGATTTTAAAACGCACGCATTTATATGCAAATGTAACAAAAAAGAAGGAAATGCATTGCGGTGCTATGACTTACAAGTTTATATTGCAGTATCTGCTTGGACTTCTTGGGAACCAGCTCTTTCCCTATGGTTATAGTGAAGCATTTTCATTTGCTGCATCGTCTGGTGAGGATGTTCGTACTGCTTCTCTGTCAAACCGTAGAAATCTGACAAGTAAAAACAAGACATAACATGAGCAGCATGAATTTAAAATGGCACCAGAGTTAATGCTTAAAGGCTGTTGTAGCTTTTACCTTGGAAGTTTAACAAATCCACGTTTGTGCAGAAATGCAGCCAAGCCAGCCGCCAAAATGATCAGAACAAGAATAATAAAAGGAATCCAACCAGTAAGGCAGCTTGTTTCTGTTAAACAAAACACAAAGGTAAAACGTTAATTAAAAACTTCACTTTGTTTGACAAACTGGTAAAATGTAATATATGATTTACATAAATCTCACAGAGCTCAACATGTAGCTTCTCCTAGAACTTAAAAACAAGAACTGCACCAGAGCCGGATATGGTGCCCACAGAGCCAAAGACTACAGTGCAGGACCAAAAGCTGATGCCTACATTTTTGTCTGTCTAAAATATCCTGTGGTTTGAGAGTTATTTAAGGGAGAGTCTGGGTTGGCATGTTATTCTACTTGCACAAACATAGTGCTCCAGAAACTGATGTCTCTTTGTTTGAGCAAGTGTTTCAGGTTTTCCCCTCTGAAGTCAAGATGCCTTCAATTAACTGCAAAAAAAACACAATGGGATTTTGATGAAAACTTTGACAACTGTTTCCTGAAGTACTGCAGACAACTAAGGCAACAGTGAGCCCTGTTTGTCTTGGATGTTTAAAATGTGTCTCGTTCTCCAATTTCTACTCCTTAAAAAAAACAACCTGTGCTATGTTTTTTAAAAAATATTTAATGAAAGTAAATCCGATTAAATCACTAGTTGCCACTCGACCGCTTAACATCAGGCAGCTGACAGAAATGTTTGATCTGATAAACTATTTCCTTGTGTTCAAATGAACATTTTGGTATGTAGTTTGTTTGTCAAAGCCTATTCATCTGTGTGTTGTTTTTTTTTTCATCATTTTTTGATTCACTGGCTGATCCTCATAACATGCTATGAAAGGTCACACAGATGGAAACCCAGATCCAGGCTGATTACATAAAGGGGCTCCTGACAAAGTTTACTAGAGTGCACATTTTGTTTTTCTAAAACTTAAATTATATTGTGATTTTATATGGTAGACCAATACAAATTGGAGCACAATTGCAAAGGAAAGGGGGAAAAAAAATAATGTTTTTAAATAAAAAGTTTATTTCAACAAACTAATTAGTTAATAATATTTAGCCCCCTTCATCTATTGCAGAAAAACTGAATCATTTGGATGTTTTTGTGAGCTTTTTCAAGTATTGCCACAGATAAGTCTGAACTGTCATTCTAGCACAAGAATGACCTAAACTGTTTCATTCAACATCTGGTTGTGTGCTTGGAGTCTCTGTCCTGTTGTAGGTTCTCTTCTAGTATAACGCTATATTTAATTTCAGGGTCATTTCACAGACTACACTACCGCACAAAGAGATCAAAACAAAACTTAAAACAGGAATGGCCGCACTGACTCCCACCCTTCAGCCCTGAACAGTAGCCTTTTGATAAGCAGATACCTTTATCCTGCAACATGACCAAATCCTTTGATTTCAACTACAAAGATTTCACAGTTGGACTGGATACAGTCCCCGCACCATTAGGGAACAAAAACAAAACACACAAAAAAAGTGTTGGGCTTTTAAATAATATAATAAGATTTTATTATATACAAGTTGTATATAGTTGAACCTCCAGTGCTATCTCCTCTGCATAAACCTTTTGAAATGTTTTGAATTTATTTATTTTAACAAACAATAAAAATGAAACAGGGAAGCTCCCGGTCAAAGAGCCCGTAGGTCCAGAAACCTACTGAGAACAGCTTCAGGAACAGAAACACATTTTGTGTCAACAATAGGGCAAAAACCTCCAAATGCAAAAATCTCCAGCTGTGACGGAAGGACAGGGAGGGCAGAAACTCAGCAGATAGAAAAAACAACTCGCTTTGATTTTTGTCCTGATGAAGGACTTTCAGCCTGCAGCTGCAGCAGAATTTTCTGTGCCCTGATAACACCCTTTTCCTTTAGAAAGCAAGTGCAGCAAGTTTGCTTTGACTCAAACTGTTTTATTTTTTTCAGTTGGAACTGCAACCAGTAAAAACTGTGGAGCAAAAGTAAAAATAGGTTTGATAATATATGCTGTCTGGAATATGTGGGCCTGTGACTTGCATAAGTACTTCCAGACGTCTTTAGTTTGTCCTGTTACATCAAAACAACTTAATGGTTTTCTTTCAATCTTATGCGAGAAGCGTTTCACAAGGTTATTCTGCAGTAAATAGGGACTGAGCGTGTCTCCTCCTCACTCTGAATTATTTTTGCTTTATTATTTGAGAACCATCTTCTCTATCTATATTGAAAAACATTGCAGTCAAGTCTGAACAGTTACATCCTCTGGGGTATGCACTAAATTTCAAATTAAAGACTGAGGATCCAAAAGGATTTAGTCATCTTAACATCAAAAGAAAGGATGCAAGATTTTAAAATGAAGGGGATTAGTTTCACAAAGGCCTGTTATTCCTCCAGAAGCTGGTTTATCACATGATTTTACAAAGGGGAAATATACTGGGTGTTGACATACAATGTATTATCCTGGAACACAGGATGGACTCCAGGTGATGGATTTATTATTTGCTTTATTTTTACTCCTCCCCTTCTTTTGTTGATTGTTTACAGGCAGGTATGTTGGTGTATATAGTGACCTTTGTTTCGAGAACCCTTTGCAGACACAGCTGCAATCTGTAAGCTGATAAGCTGTTAAGAGTGGAACCAATACAACAATGCAATTCAAACAAACCATTGAACAAAATGCTACAAATTTGGAGAAGTTGAGGAGAACATTAATTATTAAAGGACAAAATATTTGTTGGAAGAATTTTATATTTTATTATCATTTATTTGCTTTACCTTTATTTTATATTATCATCCATTTTTTTACCTTTGTATTTACATTTTAATGATGTGCTTTGAGTGTTTTGAAGTGTTTGCAGAAACTAGGTGGCCTGCTGAGGAGTGAAAAGGAGGATAAATTCCAGCGTTGATTGCTCAGAGGAATTGCAAAGCCTTCTCTTATGAAATATGCTTTTGAAGATTGTATAACTCTACAGTGGTGTGCAGCAGTTTTTTTGCTCCCCCTCCCTTCAGAGCTACACACTGACTAGGGTGTTCCCAATTCTAATAAAAGCAGGGTAAGACTCAGTTGAAGCTTCAGAGAATAGGCTGAAATCTGTAACTGGGTTTCAGCTGTGCTCTCCCTGCAGGTAAAAAACTAAGTTCTGACTCTTGTCTCTTCTTTGTGTCTGTGTTCAGGTAATTTAAACCTAACAATATTCACATCCCCAAATACTTGCTTGAAAATGTTCAGAAAATACTTTCCCAAAAAGCATAAATAGCTTATTTTAAATAAGTCAAAGGTAAATGATTACCTGAGGACAAATCCATATAGAGAAAACTTTGATTGCTTCCGTGGGTGTTATTTGCCTCACACTGGTAGAGGCCAGCCACGTCGGGGGATTTCTTCTCAAATCTTAGCGTTGCCACCTGAGCTGAGGTGGCTGAGACTGATGGAGGCAGAGTGTTGCCTGACCTGCGAGAAAACGTCAGGATAACATTTTAGCACACAGTGGCGTTACACACATGGTACCTTCTCATGGTAAATAATAGGTCACAAAGGAATGACGGTTCAGGATATTAAATGATTAGTCACATTAATCTAGAAAACCATCCACTGTGGGAGGTTACTCTATGAAACTGTAACTGCCTTGAGCATACAGAAAGCTTAACTACACCCATATTTACCCCCGTGGATAGGGTTGTGCTTGTGTAGTCTGTGCTTGTGTATCCTGTGTAGTCTGTAATCATTGTTGTAGACATAATGACACATAGTGTCATTATGTGTGGTGCTTTTAGCTGCTGCTTTTAGGGTGTAGTCACTAAAAGTGCTGCTTTTAGTGACTACACAGTAAAACCAACTGTGTAGTCACGAGAAGTTTATAATTACCCATCCACATTTTAGCACTAATCCAATAGTCACAAGTCAAGGAGTGTTTTAAATGGTCCCAATTACAGGTTTTTCCCAGTGTATTATAAGGCTTTACCTTCCCCACCCCTGCCAGGCCATTGCTTGATTTTGTTTTTAGAAAAATAATAATAATAAAAAAAAACACCTAATTTTTTTTTTTTTTTTTTTAAATAAGCCGGACTGCAAACGTCTCTGTTGTGCTGAGCGTTTCACTGGCAGAGTAGAATTATTCCTAAAAGATGAGTTGAACTTTTACAAAGTGAACTTGCCAGCTCCTTAAAATCGTAAATTTAAATGTTAAACAGTTTAAAATCTTTTAATTTATGTATGCTGAAACAAATCAAACTTGGCAGCATTAATATTCTCCATAAACAAAATTTGGATTAAACAGAAGTGTAAATGATTGATATTCATTTTAATTTAATTTAGCTAAATTTGTTGTTTGAAAAATCACCTACTTTTAGAAAAAAGTAGGTGATTTTTCTAGCTAGGAAGAAACTTCTAAATATAAAAGTTACCTCTTTTACAAAAATCCACATTGTCACAACAACCACTTTAAAACCTAGCTTTACGTTTCCAAAATATTTACTTTCTAAGCTATCGTGGAAAATAATGCATGCCATGGTCCGTTTCAAGCTAAGTCGCAGCTTATATGTAAGATATCAGCACAAACATCTTTATCCCCAATAAGTCTTGGTATATTGACCTGTTGAATGGTGTCTCACGCCGCAGAGAAATGTGACCATTATCCCAAGTGATTTCAAATGACCTCCATTCATGCATTGCTAAACTATTCCACAATAATAAAGTTGTAGAAAAGCACAGAGGAACATACAGTGCATCCGTAGGTGTCACGAAGCGGTGCGGTGTAGGGTGAGAGGCAAACGCTGTAGACCCAGCTAAGATGAACAATGATGATTTTTAATCAGTCCAGCAACGGGCAGCACGGCCGAGCAGAAGCCAGGGCTCGACGCCGGTAGCAACCGTTAACAAGACTGGAACACGATTGACAGCACGCACGTTAGACGCTGAATTGACAAGGACCCGACGAGGAACAAGGAACACAGGTGGAGATAAATACACAGCGGGTAATCACAGAACGAGACACAGCTGGGAACAATCAAGGGGAAGACAGGACAACACGAAGACTCGGGGACACAGAAAACTCTAAATAAATACACAGAAAACACAGAACATGACAGTAGGTGCAGAGCTGTTATGTTTTTACTATGGTAATATGAGATTAGAACAGACAACACCTTTAGTGTTTACTTTGGTGTCGCTCAGCATGTACAATCCAACGTATTTTGTCTCCTGATCTCCTGTGCAACAACAAATTTTGCACAACTATCATTGCACTGTCTTATAAAGAAAGATCGCTTATAGCCCTAGATCTCTAACAGTTACCTTTGGTTTCATTACTCCACGTTTGCAGGTTTTTACAAAATGAACTTCAGCCATTGCATTAAAAATATGTTTTCTCCCAATTTCATAACTCTCTCTACATGTACTCTCTTGCATGCTCACTAAGGTGGAATGAGCCTTAATGAATAAGTGAGTAAGTTTAACTCACTTATTATAAGTGACTGAGTCAGTTTAAACAGGATTTCCCCCTGCTCCCATAAGCAGGGGGAAATCTGCAGAGACAAGTTCAAATCTTGAATTCATTTCTCCACCTTTGAGGAAATCATGTTAGTCATAAGAGTCAAGTATGGACAGAGTGCAAAAACAGTTTTATGTAAGTAAAAAGAGAGAGAATTTGAATACCATTTTAGGTATTTAAAAAAATAAAACTAATGCCCTCAGAGAAAAAGTTTTCACATGAGTCACTCTGTTTTAACCCATCACAGTGTTGTAAAAGCTTTGTTTTCATAAATACCTTTTGGCCTTGAAAATGCAAATCATAAAAAGAAGCTTTATGCCCCAGGTAAACTAGTATGGCTTTATGTCTATTTAATGTCACAATAATGGCGTTGTTAGAAAATAAGGTCCCATAACATGCGGATTTATGACTGTTTGATGTATTAACAGATGGGGCATAATTGATAAGACTGCGTTCTGAAAACAAGAATCATACAGGATTATAAAGATGGCTTTATGTATTCCATCTGGATTTGCGATTTAAAATTGATGAACGTTAAAGCTTCTAAGTTAATGCAAACATAGTTTTACAAATTTGAATTACCGTAATTTTGAGATGTTTTAATTGTTACACTTTACCTTAGCTGAAAAATCCTAGTGAAGATTATCCATACACACACATTTGTAAAACTTATAACGTAGTTAATAAAGCTAGATACAAGATTTGTAAATTAGTTAGATTCTCAGTTGAATAAAAGCAGAAAAATAACATTGAAGTTGGTATATTTTTGGATCAACGCTGAAGGTGATCCATCACTGACACTTTCCTGAGTTGGAAGCAATCCAACTCAGGAAAGTTTTTTTTTTTGTTTGTTTGTTTTTCTCCGAAGAGTTTTTGTGGCGCTAGTGGCTCGTATATTTTCGACAGTAGGCAGACAGGAAGGAGGGTGAGGAGAAGACACGCGACAAAGGTTGTCGGGACCGGGAGTCAAACCAGCGACGTCCGCGTCGAGGACTAAGGCCTTCAAACGTGGGTCGTGCTAACCCCCTGCGCCACCACAGCACGTCCAAGAGTTGTTTTTATTAGAATGTGTTATTGTTACGGCCCAAGGCCTTTCCTCTGGCCTCTGGGTCTTTAACATCCCTATTATAGAGCTTCTCATTGGTGCTGATTGGAAGTGGAGGCAGCTGGCCAGTGTCTCCAGAATGACATCACATCCAGCTTAAGATAAGTCGTGTTTTCTCACTCAATAGCCCATTCTTTTCCGTCTCTCTGCTACCCTCTTCCCTTTCTCCCTTTTCTCTCTCTCCTCTCCAACAATTTATGAATTTTTGTCAAATAAATCCCATTTTAAGTTATCCCATGCGTTGCTTCCCTTTGATTTGTTATGGTTCCAGAGCCAGACCATAACAAACTGGGGGCTCGTTCAAATTTATGTTATAGTTTTTGGCGACAGTTTTTTTTGTGGGTTAGTAAGTATTGTTAATGTAACTGCGAAGCTAGTTTGGGAATCTTAAGTTTAGTTTTGGGTTTTTTTCTCTTCTCTTTTTCTCTGGTTTGGGGTAAGTTGTTAGCTTTCATTTCATCTGATGAGTCCTGTGGTAAGTGTTGTTTGTTGACTGGTTTGTGCAATTAAGTATGGCTAATCTGAACTGATTCCCCTTTAGGCATCAGTGTGTCTGCCCTTTGGGATTCATGTGCTCAAAAACAGTAGTGTGAGATCATATGGTTAGAGCAGTTGTCTCTGGGGCACAGCCATAGTGTTGGGGGTGGGGGTTGCCAGTTTTCTGGTTGCTTTTTCCACTCTACTGGTATTTAGTGCATAAGTACCCACCGTCCCTGATCTCAGAAGACTAGGGTTGATTTTTATTTTATTTTTTAACCCCTCCAGGGGATCTTTTTTGTGGGCTCTAGAGTCCCTTTTCATGAAGTAGGCTGACAGGAATGGGGGAAGGGGAGGGGTGAAGACATGCGGTAAACGTCGCCGGGTCTGGGAGTCGAACCCGCGACAGCCGCGTCGAGGACTTGAGGTGGGTGATGCACGACCTATAAAACAACCTTTTTACAGGGTTAACCCAGAAAAACGCAAACATCTGGATGCTGAGGTTGACTACATGTTAAAACATGGTATCGCTCAAGCATCATGTTCAAGCTGGTCTTCGCCTTGCTTGCTAGTTCCAAAATCAGACAAAACTTATCAGTTTTGTTCCGACTTCAGAAAGGTCAATAGCGTAACCAAACCTGACTCATATCCTCTACCTCGTATGGATGACTGCATTGACCAGATTGGTAATGCTAAATTCCTTAGTTAGATAGACCTTCTAAAAGGTTATTGGGAGGTCCCTTTAACTAAAAGGGTGCAAGAAATCTCTGCCTTTATTACACCTAGTGGTTTGTATTCATATAATGTTATGCCTTTTGGCTTGAGGAATGTGCTGGCAACTTTTCAGCGCTTGATGAATAAAGTTGTTGGGTGTTTAGAAGGTTGTTCTGTGTATTTGGATGACATTGTTGTCTATTCTCATAGTTGGTCTTCTCACCTGGACCCACTCATAACTTTGTTTGACCTTTTGGTGGATGCACGTCTTACAGTAAATCTAGCCAAATGTGAGTTTGCTCGAGCGACCATTACTTATCTTGGTCATCAAGTGGGTCAAGGTAAAGTATGTCCAGTTAGTGCAAAGGTAGAAGCGATTGAAAAGTATCCGTCACCATCAACTAAAAAGGAACTCATGAAATTCTTGGGTTTAGTTGGATATTATAGATCCTTCTGCAGAAACTTTTCAACTGTGGTTGCACCTCTGACAGATCTTTTGAAAAGTAATGTGAAATACATTTGGTACTCTGTCTGTCAACAGGCTTTTGAAAACGTGAAGAAGATGCTAAGCACTTCTCCTGTCTTGTTGGCTCCTGATATGAATAAGCCTTTTAAGCCCCGGGTTGATGCCATTCATGTTGGTGCAGGTTGAATCCTTTTGCAATGGATGACTTTTCAATTGAAAGACCTGTGAGTTTTTTTTCTAAGAAATTTAATAGGCATCAGCTGAATTATTCAGTAATCGAAAATGAGACCCTTGCTCTTATTTGGTCTTAACAACATTTTGAGGTCTATGTGGGTTCAAGGCCTTTAGCTGTTTTCACAGATCATAATCCTCTGACCTTTTTGAATTCTTTTCGCTGCCCAAATCAAAGACTTGTGAGATGGTCATTGTTTCTGCAATCTTTTTCCTTAGATATTCATCATATCAAGGGGAAGGATAATGTCATCGCGGATGCTTTGTCAAGAGCACAAAGTCAGTAATTTTTTTTTCTCTTTCTCCCCTTATCTGTCTGAGTCACTTCAAGGTACCAGTTGTTGGCTTCGGGATGGGACCTGAAGGGATCTAAGTTTTGTTTTCTGCTCCATCTCAGCTGGTCTGAGATATTGCAAGTGTATTTAATATTGTTTTTCTATTTTTTTTCAGGTGTTAATGCACAGGTTGTCCAGGGTTCCAGTGGTAGAAGAGGGGGGGTGTTACGGCCCAAGGCCTTTCCTCTGGGTCTTAAACATCCCTATTATAAAGCTTCTCATTGGTGCTGATTGGAAGTGGAGGCAGCTGGCCAGTGTCTCCAGAATGACATCACATCCAGCTTAAGATAAACAGTGTTTTCTCACTCACTAGCCCATTCTTTTCTGTCTCTCTGCTACCCTCTCCCTTTTCTCTCTCTCCAACCAGTTATGAATTTTTGTTAAATAAATCCCATTTTAAGGTATCCCATGCGTTGCTTCCCTTTGATTTGTTATGGTTCCAGAGCCAGACAATAACAGTTATGTAATGACCATGAGAATGCAGCTGATTATTCCCAAGACGTCTGTTAGGCACAGCTTGAAAATAAACAGGCCTTTATTTTCCTGTTTTTCCTTGGGCTGCAGCAAGCATGGCTGAATGCTGTTGTGTCTTCAGCATTTAATCCTGTGCCATCCACAAGAAATTAAGTTGAAGCAATGCTGTAAGTGACATTTTCTGATAACATGCATGATGTTTAAGATGTATCTGTCATTATTTTGCTGGGATGCTAATGTTTGAACATTGTGGCTGATATTTTTATTTAACTATTTATGGTGGGTTTCATATAACTGCAGAGTTCATAATTATGTGAATTGTATGTACTGTAAGTTTTCCTCAGACACATAACTAAGTTTTGTATTGTTTTGTGTTCATTCTGCCTGCAGTTTTCACCCAGCTTATGAACGAGGAGGTCAACAGTAAATGTTCAATCTTACTACACGTCTCCCTCTCATCACTTGCTGTGGTTTAACTCGGTGTTTAATCAGAGTTGTTACACTCTTGATGAGAACTCTATAATAGTTTTATTATATACAAGTTGTATAAAGTTGAAGCTCCAGTGCTATCTCCTCCTCATGAACCTTTTTTAATGTTTTGAATGTATTTATCTTAAACAATAAAAATGAAAGAGGGAAGAAAAACGATAAAACAAAAGGACATACCAATTTTGCACAAATTGTTTGAAAAGACGCAGGTAGAAGATAAAACATATTATTTCACATACCTCAACATACAATCATTCAAGTCTTCTGACAGCAGTTAAACATTTGCATCATGGTTAATGGTTGCAACATTTGCAGATTGCAGATTTGCAACAACACTAATGCCTTTGAGGACATCCATCTTTTTTTGGTTTGGGCGAGTTTTTTCTTGCCCATTTGACTCATGACTGGATCTCTGGGTGTTGTAGTAGATGACACTACTACTTGCAACAGTAAAACATGACATTTTAAGCCATGTTTTCTAACTCCACCCTGGATTGGATGCTTAACAGTTTTAGTCAGCTGACAAGCATTTGTATAATAACCAACACTGTAAATAAAGGAGGTATTTTATCCTCTAAATATAATTTACAGTATTCCACCCTAATCTCCAGATTCAAGATTTTGTTTGTAACATCAGCCCTTGTTTTCCCAATTTACCCCCAAAGGGAGGAATGAACATCATTTTGCAAACTCCTACTACAATGTATAGGTCTCATCTCAGAAATGTATAATAGCATTTTATCACTCAATATATTAAAGCTCAATGAAATCAGACAAGAATGGTCAGAAGAACTTGGTATAAACATCTCTGATGAAACTTGAAATCACGCATTATGTAGAGTAAATGGGTCAACATCATCCGCTCGACTTGGACTAATTCAGTTCAAGGTCCTTCATAGGATTCATTACAGTAGAGCCAGACTCTCAGGGATTTATTCTACCGTCAGTGAAGCCTGTGCACGTTGTCATATAGCTAAGGCAAATTTAACTCGCATGTCCTGGTCCTGTAACACACTGTGCAACTTCTGGTCTACAATATTTTCAGCTCCTATCTGAAGTTTTTGGAATACGCATCCAACCCACTTCTGAATAGGCAATATTTGAAATTCCAGGGGAGGGTATATCATTAACACACAATTTTAAAAATGTACTGGCTTTTTCAACTCTTCTCGCCCGAAGAAGATTATTATTAGCGTGGAAATCAGAACACCCACCCAAGGCTTCTCTTTGATTAAAAGATCTCAGCCTGTTCCTTAAGCTAGAGAAGATAACATTTTGTGTTAGAGGTTGGATTCAAAAATGTTATAAAACTCTGGCCCCTTTACTACCTTATTATGAGAGTCTAGATGCCCTCCCTCAAACCTGAAAATCACACAAAAAAGACAAAGTCTGCTGTGAATGTGCCTTTTGCTTTATTGTATTTTGTTTATTTCCACTTTATTTTTCCTATTTTATTTTGTCATTATTATTATTTCTATTATCTGCAGCAAGATGGGGGTTAACGGAGAGGGGGAAATGCCACATTTGCTTACCTGAGTGAAGTTGGCCCCCCCACCTTCTTCAAATTAGACAAAATTGGTGTCAAACGTTTGTGCTACGTTTGTGCTGGTTTGTGCAGCAAAAATTTTCGTTTGTGCCGCTATCATTTTACAGATATAAAGAAATGTTTTTAGAGGTCATCAAAGGTCAACCAGCCCCCCACCTTCTTCAAATCAGACGAAATGGGTGTCAATCAACTCGGCTACGTTTGTGCTGGTTTGTGCAGCAAAGATTTTCGTTTGTGCTGCTTCGGTTTTGAAGATATTAAGGAAAAGGTAAAGGTCAAAAGGTCAACCAGCCCCCCCACCTTCTTCAAATCAGACAAAATGGGTGTCAATCAACTCGGCTACATTTGTGCTGGTTTGTGCAGCAAAGATTTTCATTTGTGCATCTATCATTTTAAAGATATTAAGAGGGCTGGTTGACCTTTGATGACCTCTAAAACATTGCTTAATATCTTTAAAATGATAGCAGCACAAATGAAAATCTTTGCTGCACAAACCAGCACAAACGTAGCCGAGTTGATTGACACCCATTTCGTCTGATTTGAAGAAGGTGGGGGGCTGGTTGACCTTTGATGACCTCTAAAAACATTTCTTTATATCTTTAAAATGATAGCGGCACAAACGAAAATTTTTGCTGCACAAACCAGCACAAACGTTTGACACCAATTTTGTCTAATTTGAAGAAGGTGGGGGGGCCAACTTCACTCAGGTCATTTGCTTTCATCCCTGTAACCAACGACCTGTTCTTGTTGGATGATTAAAATAAAATACAAATAAAGAAAAAAAAGATAATTTTTTTTTTGAATATGTTTTCAAGACATGTTTGACTACTTCATCAATAATTGCTACATATATTTTTTGCATTTATTACAGCAATCAATTGTTTTAAAGAGTGGTTGTTATTAAAATAATGACAAATTTACCAAATTTTCCACATCTGACGCATCTGAATAGTGCTATGAAATAGTATTCAGTTAAATTTTACAAGCCATTTACAGGACTTATATCATGCAATATGCAGAATTAACAACAGAACATGAAGTAGCAAGTAGCAAGACATAGACCATAAGATCTTAAAAAGCAACATGTTGTGCCCTGAACTAGAGAAATTTCAGATTAGATGAAAAATAAACTCTAAGCAGATAGGGCGATGGAGATATTTGTAAGGAGTTTGTACTGCAGGAAACCACAGTAAGGTAGGTTATCTGTAAATGGGAAAAAATAAATGGAGAGGATGTTCCAGTAAAATAACTTTAAAGACCATTCATCCAAGAGCTCACAAAAGAAGCTGAACAACATCTAAAGCACTAGCAGACCACTTTTTTTCTTCTCAAGGTTCATGATAGCAAAAAAAGAAAGTGTGCAAAAATTAGAGTTCTAGGTCCAAACCTCTGCTGACTCAAAGCCCCATTTTATACTTGCCAAAAACATCTACATGACGCCCAAGACTTTTGGAAAAATATTATGTAGACTGGTAAGACAAAATGGAAACTTGTAAAACAATGGGCCTATAAATTAAAAGGGAGGAACCTAATGTGTCTGTATGAGAACATGAAAAGCAGCTGGGGGACTAATAAATGACTAATGGCAAACTTTATGAAATGACAAAAACAAAGACTCAGCCAGAAATAAACCTAAATAGTAACAGAAATATATACTAAATCTAACAAACAAATCCAATCCTCAACAATAGGAAATAACTGAACTAACAAAAGGAATTAACTAGAATGGAAAGATAAAATAAATACCAAAAGCAAAGAACAAATCCAAAACTCAAATAAGCAATAACTGAACTAACAGAGGGAATAAACTAGGATAAGAGAAAAATAATGACAATAAGACATCAAAACAAGGAAATAACAGAAGCAAAAGTTCATAATGACTATAGGAATTGCAACAACCAGCCTTTAACAGGCCCTCTATGCTCAGAAACTATCTGGTTATGTTGAATATTAAAATAAATTTCATGATCTAATACATTAACGTTTGACAAAAAAACAAAACAAAACAAGCATATATAGCCATTATTCACTTGACTCCTCCTAAACCATTATCTGAACTCTCTAAGCTACATTTCTCTGAATGATAACCAAACCATTACTCTGGGGTTGGTGATAAAAAATAATTTGTTATTCAAACCTGCTTTAGGGTTACTAAATAGATGAACAGTTATTTAAAACTACTGCACCTGCTCCAGATAATTGTTGGTTTTGGGTTGCCTTCAGCCTCACAGGTGAAAACCAGGCCGTCTGATTGCTTTTTGATGTTCACAGTCAGAGGTGGATCTGTAAGCACAAAGGAAGTGTGTTATTAACATTATCAAATAAAAACGAATTACATTACCGCAGTGCTCTGGTAAACAACAATTTTAGCAGTGACACTGACGTAGAGCTATATTACAGTTTCTTGTCAAACTCTGTTTGATTTTCACTATGTTTGATTTACGATGTGTCTGTATGCTAGAAAGCACCCAGTTACATGAGCGATCAACTTTGTCAAAAGCCTTGTTTTATGCCAACTTCTAACATAAAAATACACAGAGATGGAGTATGCCTTATGAGTTATTATCAAATGTGTCATCAATTTTCAAGGATTTTTTTATAACAATATGAAAACTGAAAGAGTAATTTGATGAAAGATTAATATCAGGGCGTCATTGAGCTTCAGCTTGAGGTATCTTTTTCAGATGCGAGAATTTTCTCATGAGACGGACAAAACTGTCACTCAAGAAACACAATATTTTCCTTCTAATTTGCTTTCCTCTGAGTCAGTTTAACAATTCATAAATTTTATTTTGTGTGTTCTCATGTGTTCTAATTTCAAACCTAATTATTTTCTATACTGGTAAACAAACCCGTTCAGACATGCTTTTAGCCATAGAGCATCGGCTCGTTTCTCTTAGGAGTTAAGTAAGTTGGATCAATTGTAAAGAAATATAAACATAAAAATGCTCAAGTCATTTGAGGAACTTAAATTAATTGCATATTACTTTTTTTGTAGAATCGACATAACATAATTTATATTATCTAAGGATGGTGGTTTTGATTGCAATTCAGGCCTAAATAAATTCCAACTTTTTCCTTTCACAAAAAAAAAATAAATGTTCAAAAGTTCAAACCGTAGGAGGAATGAAAGCAACTATTTCTGCTTAGACATTCTAATCTTAATATCTTTGTTTTTCAGCTTTTTCTGGGTAACTAAAGTAATTCCTGATTAAACATCTAGTAATACACCACACCCAGTAAATATATATTCTGGTGTGGTAATACAACAACCACAGTTTTCCTCCTAAAGTTAATTCATGAGTATTTTCCACAAGGATGAAACCAAAACCTCAAAGAGCAAGTCATGCAATGTTTTTTAAGATCTACAGTAGTAACCTTTTTAGCACAAATGAAGTATCTTGCCCAAGACCACATTGACTAAAACAGAGGGTGGGTTAAAACCAGCAATTAACTCTTAAACTGTCACCACCCAGTGATATATTCCAGACTTGTGGTGCATAGCAGCTGAATGCTGCTTCTCCATGTTTAGTTCTGGTTCTGGGGATGCAGAATCCAGAGTAATCCCGGAAATGTTCTTCAGGTGATAGAAGACCGACTTTGTCTTTATGTGGCTCTGAAGGTTCAGGTCAGAAACCATCACTGCTCCCAGATTTCAGGCCTGATTGCTGGTTTTTAGTTGCAATAACTGAAGCTGTGAATTGATTCTAGATCGTTCCTCTTTAGGTCCAAAAATAATAACTTCAGTTTTGTTTCTATTCAACTGAAGAAAGCTCTGGCACATCCACACATTTATCCACACATTTATCTGTTCTATGCATCTGTTTAGTGCTTGGATGGGTTCACAGTCACCTGGCGACATCGTAATGTAGAGCTGTGTATCATCTTAGTAGTTATGGTAGCGAATCCTATTTCCTGTTATAAGCTGAGTTAGTGGGAGCATGTAGATATTAAATAAGAGGGGTTCTAGGATTGAGTCTTGGATGCCCTGCATATGACGTCTGTCTGCTTTGATGAGAAGTTTCCAATTGAAACAGGAAAATCCCTGTTTTTTTGTAAGATTCAAACCAGCTGAATCTTACTCATTTGAATCTGGCTACAAGTTGGGTAGGACAGGCGAGTCCCACCCAACTCTCCAGCCGTTTCAGTAATATGTTAAGATATGTAATAATATGTTATGTTATAATCAACAGGGTCAAAAGCTGCACAGTCTGTGTTTATATGATCTCACCAAAACCAGATTGGAAGGCATCAAAGAGGTTTGTTATTGTCAGGATATATAAGATATAAAATATGTATTTAAGTCTCCAAAATATGTATTTAAGTCTCCAAATTAGAAGACTCACAGCAGATGGGGAGAGCCATTATTATACTGTATAAGGGAACCCCATAACCTCCAGCTTCTACACCAGACGTATGTGCTTAATTATATTTTGGCAAGGAGCCCAACACAAAACAGAGGCTTCTTTCAAGACAAAAATTACCTTCAATCTGACTTTTGTCAGTTTTTTATTTTTGCCAATTATGTTAGAAAGAAACGATTTATTATATAACTTCTGGAACTCAGAAACAGTAATGTCAACATCCTTAACACTGCTGGTATTCATTCAGGGAATTGAGGAAACTATTTTTTGTTCATTACACTAGTGGGCTGTCAGGGCCAGCAGTGCCTTCTCTTATAGCCCTAGAAAATTGAAAAGAAAAAGTATAAAATGTCTTATTCATATTTAATTTTATCTGTAATTAATTTTTTATTCCTCATTCGAGTTGCTTATCGGTTTTATTGAGGTTTCACTTAATTTTCTGCTTAAAAAAGTGCCTTAAACGCAGCTGGTGAGCTGCACCTCCTCAGGACCTGCTGTACAAATCCAGCTACCCTTTTGTCAAAAATACCATGCAATAGGCCATAGTTGGCATGACTGACAGAATTATCAGCCAATCAAAATTAATATACAATGGCAGTGCATCTGTCTGACCCTGCTATAAGTGAAGAGCATCCCCTGCATTCCTTGTCACTGAAGTGAGCTTGATGTTTACAAAATGTAGGAACTTCCTAAGGTATTTTAAAGGCTGTATCTATGAGCGCTACGAGTTGCTTTTCTTTTAATTGTTCACATGTGCTATTTGAGCATTATGGATTGATGTTGAGCTCAACTGCGGAACACAGGAAAGTTTTGTTAAATTGCTGGCTGCTCAATTATGTACGCTGTTTTCTGTGTACTTTGCTGAAACTTGTATTGATATATTGCTTTATGTATGCATTGCTGGGCTGCATTGTTACTTTACTTGGCTATTATTTACATATTGTTGCTTGCCTGTGGGTTGGCGTGGTGCATAGTTACTGCATTGTCCTACACAACATGTGTATTGTTCAGGAATAGTTTACGTCTATTGAAGGCCCTGACTGAGATCCTAGGATATGTACCAGTATCAAATGTCTACTGCAACCTCTCAAACCAAGGAATAAATTAAATACTGTGAAACACTAAAAAAAAACAACTCTTAAGATATACATTACGCACACAGAAACAACATAAATATGCTGAAATGAAAGTGTGAAATGAGCATAAATGTGTAGATTCTGGATGTGTGAATACTGCAAGAGATGAAAGGTAACCACAGCTCTAATATATAACACCAGCTCTAACCAGGTTCCAGCACCAAACTGTGCTTAGTGATCACAATAAATATTAATAGCAATGCAAGGTACACAGAATATTAAACTAGATCAGGTAGTACCGTATTGTGAAAGATTTATCAAGATACAAATTGTTAAAAGTTGGAAATGTTAAGCATCTTTACCATTTCATATGTATTGGATTTTCTGCATTAACTGTAATTTTACTGCTGCCAGAAGATGATAAAAATTCCAGAAAATCAAATATTTGCTTGTAAAGATTCTATTCACCCAAAGGTTCGGCCCTCAGCAACAGCCACAGTACCTTTTGTGTCTCTTTGAGAAAAACAACTGCTATGAAAGCACTGATATTGATGCAATATTAATCTAATTTCACCTATACAACAAATGAATATGCGTTTAATAATATTTGAGAACCACTGTTATAAATGCAACCTATTTATCAGTCTGTATTTTACGACTTCTTCACTAGTGATATTCGAGATAACCATGTTGGGTACCAGAACATATTAATTTACTGATACTTTCCTAAAGCTGAACATTGATATGCGACACATAAAAGGATTACATATTAAGTTGACTGTCATTGATCCCTTGGTGATTTGTCCTCCAGGCTGACTGTCAGGTCAAAAAAACACACCACCACATCTTTACTTGTACAGATAAAGGCTGCAGGGTAAGGCTCTGTCTCAAATTTCCCCTGTGAGGATGTCTCTCAAGAGATAATGTTACTGTGGTAACAAAAGGTTCCCTCCACAGGAAGACAAACTGAAAGCAGGGACAACGCTCCCAGCATATAAAATTGCACACCTGTAAATCACACTATGATGCAAAAAGGGAAGGGGATTTCCAACGAGAACATAAAAATACTGCAGTGATATGTTTTTGATGTAGTGATGGAAATAAATAATAGACTTATGATTTCAATGGCTGAAAAATGGTTTATTAGGTTAAAATGAAACCCAATTGATTAACTAATAACGTCCACTTAGACTTTCTTTTAGTGTTGGAGTTTGGCTGCTCAACCTTAAGGATACAGGAGACAGCTGGGATCAATCAAGGGTAGATAAGACGACACAGGAACTAAATTGACTAGGAAACAAACACAAAATTTCACAAAATCCTTTGTTGTCTCATTTTGATAGAGACAAAATAAATCTGTCAGTGTTGAAATAAATCTAACACTAAAGAATAACTGGACCAGTGGTCTTGAGGGCCAGCATCTTGCATGTTTTAGTTCTCTCCCTAATAGTACCAACAACCTTTTCAGCATGTCAGTGTTCTTCTTAGGCCTTCTAATGAGCCATCATTTGATCCAGGTGTGTTAAACCAGGTAGAGAACTAAAACATGCAGGACGCCCTTGAGGACCGACTTTGGGCACCGTTGAACTAGACGTTAATAGACAAAGAATGACTATAAGCAAAAACAAACATAACTAGAAACACTAAGAAGAATGGACTTAAAGGAAAACAGGAACAAGACAGATCTAATCAAAACAAAACACAAAATAATAATGACACTAGAATCAAATCAAACTACCAAAACAACTCAACAACTCGGGATCATAACAGGAATAACATTATAACATGAGGTAAAGCTCAAAAAAGCTGATTGTACTTAATAAAATGTAAGTAAATAATTTGCATTTTATTACATGACATAAGTATCTGATCAGCTACAAACCAGCAAGAGTTTTGCAACAAGTCTGTTAGTTCTTCTTTAAGAAGTTATCCTGTTCTCCACTCATAACCTGTACTAACTCTACATGTTTGAACTCTAAATCAAACAAACTCCAATGTTTCTATAGTGGCCAAGACTAGAGAGCTGTGTAAGGACATCAGGTTTGGTGTAATGTGGAAGCTAATGTCAGCTAATGGTGGCTCTCACTACTCACTCAGCACAGACAGGCTGCCTGAAGACTTTTATGGCAGACCGTTGTTGCCATAAAAGTCTCCAACAGCACAGACAAAGAGTCACAAGTTATCACTAGTTGCTGATTTGAAGAAAAAAAAAGCTGCTTGAGGAAACTGAAAAATCGATAAATACAGCGCCAAAGTGGATACGTGCAAATTCTTATCTGGCACAGTGTGGTAGACTGTGTGAGATCTGTTATACTCACATAGTCTACCGCAGTTCTCATCTGGTTGAGAACTTTGTCAATGTCTGTTTATTTCTTCTCTTTTCTTTTCAAAACAAACAGCCTTTTCATTACCTTTTCATCTGAGTGAGACAGAATGCATTCTGTTTTAAAATATAAAAATATACCTAATTTCAGATAAGTTAATAGCTTTCAAAATAAAATATAATTTATTGTGCATTTCAAAAATCATATGTAGACATATTTTATTTTGTAGCAGAGGTGGCAAAAGGGGTTCTTTCAGTTTAAAAGATTGCTGAGCCCTGGTTTAGCATAAGGTATACCACATCAGTTCTGCAAATGCAATCCAAGTTTCTGATAGCAAGGAGATTAACATTCACAATGCAGACTAACTGTATTGTGAACTGTTTACCAACAAGCTGAAGAAGATGCAAAATGAATGCACAGAAGTGTTAAGTTGCACAAAATTCGAGACCAAACTTCAGCTTTAGGAGAGAACAACCACAGCTTTAATTAACATTTGCAAATGGAGAAAACATACAAAGCTCACATCTCAGTGAGAATCGGACGAGTTCTGACTTGAGGCTGAACGTCCCCTCATCTACATAGGATACATCACACATCATGTAGTCACACCCCCTGGCTCAAGTGTCAGGCAAAACTCTATACGTTACTTATCTGTAAGTTTCAGTTGAGCAGGGCTGCATACACATTCACAGCTCAACTTTAGGCATTTATCCAAAAAAGCCACTCTGCAGATGGCTGAACAGATACTAGTGACTGAACTTCTACAAAATAGGCTTATCACCTTAGCCATGTCTCACATCTCTAACCGCTGAACACCCTGTTCTTAACTTATTTGCGGAGGGTCAGAAGAGCATATGTCCTGTTGAGCTGCAACTGAGTGCAAACCTTTAATAGAAACATCATAAAGTGTACATTCAAATTTATTTAAACATTGTTACTAAATGTTTCCTTCACAGAAGACTTTGCATCAGGATCAATAAAAGAATATAATCATATCTGACTGCCACAGAAATTTAAAGCCTTCTCTGTCATTTTCTAGCTGTTAATGTGCATAGGTATTTGTAGCATATTTAAATATCAAGGAAAGCATGACAGTAAAGACTGGCACCTTTATTTCATTTAATGCTAAGGGGCGCCAGGAATCTTGGGTCCTCTGACAAAAAATAAAATTTTTCTTTTTTCTTTCATTTTATTTAAGCTGCAGTATACAACTTTAATAAAAAAAATATGTTTTCTCCATATTTGTTAAAGCTATCACCATGTCGTGCCAGCTTGTTATGAGACAGATAATTTGCAAAAACAATCAATCTCCTCCCTGAGCTACTATTGCTAGCTAAAGTAATGCAACATTCCAGTCAAAACAACCAATCAGAACCAGTAGGAGGGTCTGAGTGCTGTCGATCAACTACATTCATTCACTGCTAAATGTGCTAATGATGGATAAACAACATATCATAACAGGAAAATTGTTTATCTGCCGTCATTAATAGCTATGCTAACTAGGCTAAGCATTTACAACAGGCTATGCAAGCTGCAGCATAGCACAGAGCAAGGGGAGGGAGAATCAACAGCACCACATGAAATTGTGATTGACAGCACTAAAACTCTCCTGCCACTCACTGGTTTTTTCTAGATAGTACTGGGAGAAGGCAGAGGAAATGGATTTTTCACAGATTATCTCCCATGCTGTTCTGTCACAACATAATGACAGTTTTAACAAATATGTGAAAAAAATATATATTTTTCTATAAAAGTGACATACTGCAGCTTTAATTTTACTTAGGAAAGGACAGGCCAGGAGGGACATGGGTTAGAGCTGCTGCTCACTGACCCAGTGAGCAGCACTGGGTCAGTGCTGCTCACTGGGTCAGTTAAGTGGTAAAAGGTACAAGGGACAGGTTAAATCTTGGTAATTTTTTTATAATTAAATGCTAGTGAAATGGAGGGAAACAGAAGTCTGTAGGTAACCTAAGTATGATGAATGGTTGATAATCTCACACAGTCTACCCACTTCTCAGAGAAAAACTGGGTTACAAATTGACATTCCTATCTGACACTATGTTTTTCTCTCTCCGTCTCTCTCTTTTTTTTGAAGACTTGACTTTTTTTTTTCTTATCAGCATAGTAACTGCCACAGTAGTTCTTGTTTTCTACAGACTGCTGCTGAACACCGTCACCGTCAAGCGCTCCAAGTAGTAACCAACCATTTCATGCAGATCCAGGGGGGGTTCAGGGCAAATATGGATGTGTGTTTTTTGGTCTGGGAGTGTGCACCTAAAATTTTTACTGCTTAAAAAAAACAATCTTCGAAAACACAATATGATTAATTTTGTAATTGACAGGGCTCCAATTTTTTTATTTATTTCTATGAACAAAAAATAAATAAATAAATTGTAGAGGGCCCCCTGTCGGTCAGGGGCCTTTAGAATTGTCATCACTTTTCCACCCTATACGGTGCCCCTGCACATGGAAGACACACCCCAATGAAGATTAAACAGGAGCTGCAGTTTCAACAGGAGACTTTCTAACGTCCTCCTTGTAACAAGAAGAAACAGAGAGTTATTTTGTAAAACTGAGAACTGGATACCCAGTGAAAACTGTTGTCTGTGGACATAAACTCAGCAGCGACTGTATGAGCATATCCAAATGAGACAAGAAAATATTCCTTAGAAAAACTATATACTTGGCAAACGAAGTTTATTTCTCTGCCCAGACTTTTCCAGAAAATGTGATGCTTAGAACTAAATGTAAACACAAAGGAAAAAGAAAATAAAGTTTTCCTTCTTCTATAATTACACATATAAACTCAGGAAATCAACATGTGACCAGCCTTTTTTATGCCTACATTTAGTAAAACCTACTACCCAATCTTACACCTGAAACAGTGTAAAAATAAAAGCAGCATCAAAGAATTGCATAACTGAATCTGAATAAGAGGCAGTCAGGCATTGGTGAAGGAGGGGAGAAAGGTGATAAACAGCTCCAAATTTAAAATTAAGTTACCTTAGCAACAGCAGAGGCAGGTATCAATAATCCTAGAGAGAACATGCTAGGGTAGTCAAGCATGAGGCTGTAGCAGACCCCACAACACACTGTAAGTCTGAACTGTTTTGCTTAAAGCCTGTTCTTGGCCTCTTACTTTGGAATGTCCTACCACCTACGGGGATTTCTTTTTCCTACAATATCCCCCTTTTATGAAAATCATATGCAGCCTGTTTATGTGATTAGGTGAGATCACTCCAGGCCACTGCAGAAAACAGATCAAGAAAGCCTGAGAGAAATAAGTAAATCTTGTATTTTGATTTATTGATGATTATAGAGCAAGGAAATTTGAATTTAAAGAACAACAAAGTCACGTGGTGTTCAGTATATCTTGAAAATTAATGCCTAGTGTGGCTTTGCATTGGCTATTTTTTATATTTGCATTGTTTTCTGATTTCAGCTACATGCTATATAGATGTAAGGAAGTATGTGTTTACTCACAGTAGATCTGTATTTCGAAGGGTAGTGTTACGTTTCGTTTCTCAGAGATGATGACACATTGGACCTTATTTCCGTTGATCTCTTTGGTGGGCTTTCCAAACAATGTGCTGACTGTGGTGGTTGTATCACTGATTTGTAGAGTTGAGTTGTTTGTCCATGTCACTTTGTCTTTTAAACGATCATCAGTTTGCCACGAAACCTTGGCCGGTGGATTGAATCCGGCAGCGGTGCAGGTCACAAGAGGAACCTCTTTGTTTCCAAGAGCGGGTTGGGTACTATTTACACTTGTTTGTAGAGGTACTAGGATTACAAGAAGAAAAAAAACACTTCTCTTAACTTCTACACAAACTCAACATCCAGAACATGGTTTAAAAAGTTCAACTTACCACTGACAGTTATCTCTACAGCTATTCGAGGTTGTCCTGAGGGGAAAATGGAAAAGATGCAAGTGTAGATTCCAGCGTCCAACACATTTGCATTAGATAGCTGGAGAGTCCCATTATGTTCAGCAAATGTTCCAATAAATTTAAATCTCCTATCAGGCCCATTAACAAGACGAGCGTCATCCTTCGTGATGGTAAAGAAATTGTCCGTCAGCGGTTTTCCTTTCGTCCTTCTCTGCCATGAAATCTGTTCCAGGTTCTCATTTGCTGTTAGCGTCGTTGTTAGCTTGCAGGGTAAGGTGGTGGTACCTCCTTCCAGCACATTGATGCTGCTACCTGCAACCTGTGCTGTAATAAAACATAAACGTTAGGAATCTAAAATCTGCAGCAAAATAAAAGGCAGCAATAAAGAGGATATGGATTTAAGGCCAAAATTATTTTTATGTATTAATAACTCAGGGTTTCCCCCAGAAAACTTGCTAAGCCCTGTGATCAGGGTGGTGGGGAAGTACACTGACTTTTTTTTTGTATTAAAAGATGTTAAGTTGACAGGAAATGTAAAAATGTCACGAGAAGACATCTCCATTGAAACATTAGACCCACAAGTATAGAGTCCTAAAAACAGAAAACTAAAAAATACACTTGAATATCAACTATTTTCTGTATTAATCCAAATTAATTCAGCAGCTCCTTAAAGCCCCCCAATTGTTTGATATTTAAATTTAAGATTTTAAGGAGCTGGCAAGTTTACTTTGTAAAAGTTCAAAGAAAAATCTTCATAGATTGTTTTGTTACCACAGCTACAATATGATATTGTGAGTTTAATCTTTGAGCTCTGTTTGTCCCAAATATATCTAAGTAAGCTACAATTATTACTTATTGCTTTTTAGGTTGGCAATAAACTACCCCACTCTTGCCCAGATTTCACTAAGTCCATGGTGAAACACTGTTAGTGGTGTTGATGTTCTTAGCAGGAAGAGGCGCCCCTAAATTAAATTCTGCTGAAGGCCTCATACAGCATTGAACCGGCCCTGCATGACGAGCTAAATCCACTGCACATCTCTGCTGGATACAGAGGGAAAAATGGGAGATTTAATTTATGTGATTTACTAGCCCTTTGTGTCTGTTGAGTTTTTAATAAGCATCACAGAAACTGTTTTGGTTGCCTGAGCTTTATGGGACAAGTTCTTCAGATCTCCACGTGGCCGCAAGCATTCACTCTGGCTGATTAAGTGGACAAAGCATTTGATATGGTTTGATGCTGTGTGTAACTGGAAAAATAATCAGAAAATATTAACAAAATAAAACCAGTGTGATGAATGACTACAAGACAAGCCTGAAAGCTCCTCCACAGGCTGAACCGCTTAAACACTAACGCTCCAGGCAAACTGGGAGCACATACATAACCATTTACCACCACAGAATCTGTGGTGGTTTGTTGTTTACACCACAGTGTAAACAACAAACATAATTCTTTGTTCACAAAGATAGATCATTTTCACCGCTCGCTCAATGTGCACCTCTGAAAGCATGACAACAAGTTATATCATAGAGTTGCACAAGCAGAGAAGGGAGATTTAGATTTTTAATTATTTTCATTTAACCAAGGATTTTGCGACTTGTAGAAAACGAAACAGATAGCTCTCAAAACAATATAGTAAATTGTCAATCTTGAACTGGTAAATGGCTTATACTGCTGTAGCAATTTTATCTTGTCCAGAGGAATCCAAAGTTCTTAACACTACATTTAGTCATTTATCCATTCACGCACAAATTCACACTTTGAATGATGAGGAGCTACATTGTACGCATAGCTGCCTTGGAACAGATTGTCAGAAGCAATAATGTATCTCTTTACATTTAAGTTAAAAAAAAAATGCCATGTCTAAAACATTTTGTAGTCATCTCAATAATTAAGGGGGAAAATCTTTAACGACATTTCAGCAATTACAGTATTATTACAACTGAGTAGGTTTTTGGATATTTCCACTGGTGTTTGGACAATTTATTTTGGTGGTGAGTTCCAATTCTTTGAGATTGGAAGGCCACTTTCCCATCAACATAGTCTTTAGCTTCTTCCAAAGACTTACAAAAATATAATCAGGAGGGGTGTCATAATGGTGGAATTTTAGTATTTTAGTACTATTTGCAGCAATTTTTTTTTATTTAATTTTTTGACGTTATAACTACAAAACATGTATTTTAATCATCCTATATGTCACCCAATTAATAGTGGAGAATAAAAAGGCCTTTATAGACAAATTAAAATTGGAAAGTTATAAGATCCTATAGTGAAAAGCCAAAATAATCTATTTTGTACATTGTATGGGGTCAAATTCTTGAGAAACATCGTCATACATTAATACATTACAGTAAGGCGCTCTGTTGAATAGTATGGCTACGCCTTTTCTCAAAAGCGCAGCTTGTTGAAAGACGAATAGATAGATGGAGCTGATTAGGGCATTCCAGGATGAAGATACAATGGGGCGTTAGAAAAAACATGCACTTTCTAGCAGTCCAACAATCCTAACCATGTAGTTAAAGCTAAAAGGGAATGGATAAGCTCAAAGAATATACATGCGTTAGAAAGGCCCATTAAAAGCTCACACCTAAATGTAACTCACCATCTCTAAAGATTCTTGAAAGGTGACGTTCACTAATTGTCTCTATTCAGTCTAACCGAGCTCGGCCTAATTTGCAAAGATTTTGAGATGAATTTTAGAAAGCCAAATAGGCCCAAATGTCATTCTCTAGATGTGCAAAGCTGGTACAAATATACACCAATAGATGTGCAGCTGTCGCTGCAGTGAAACTGGATTCAACGTGTTGAGTGCCTGAAGAGAAATGCACAGCACAGAATTCACCTTTATATTAGTTTAAAAAAAACAAACAATGTATCAGTTCCTCCCACTTCACAAAATTGCAACACTTTCTGTACAGTAGGTCACAAAAGGCAAGGGTAGAACGGAATATTTTGCAACGTGTCAAAAAGTTCAAGGATGATGAATATTTTTTTTTCCAAGACATTGTGACTTGTGAACACAGAATTGCATAGCATATTCATTTCTCAGTCATGACTGCACGTTTATTTGTGACTAAATGTGCATACCTCTATTGTATAAGGCTGCAAGGTGTATTTTTATTCGCTTACATAATTTATAACTCGGTGGTAGCTAAATGAAATCATTAAATATCAAAGTAGGCCTGCTGTTTTTACACCAGCTTCATTAAATTGAGTCTACGTCCTTATCTTATCATAAAGCTGTAGACAGAGCTTCAGCCGTCCATGCGCATTTTCCATGTGCTCGACGGTAAAACAAAGAGGGGGAAAGGGGGGGAGACAGAGAAAAAAAGAAAGAAGAAATTAGAAATATTTTGCTGTGCGTCAAAATGTAATAAGACGCAATGTTCAATCTAGCATCGCATGCTCCGTGCAAAATGTTTCTCTCGAAACAGAGACGTGGTAAATTGCATTATGATAAATAAAGCGAACGCGTTAAATTGCTTCTCTCCGTGAGAACAGAGGGCAAACATCGAGACATACTGCATCCACAAATGAGAGCGACATCAACATCACGTACGTGATAAAAACGCGTAGTGGCGTCTTCTAATTAATTTCACTACAGTGCACCTATTGCTATGGCAGCATCGACAAAACCAAAACACAATTCTCACCGTTCTTTCCAGAAAACATAAAGACATGGTTTTAAAAGCGTACATACCCAGCGCATCTCTGCTACAGACGAGCGCAAACGTCAGCAAAAGAAGCGTGTGGGACATTAAGACACCATATGGCAACGAAGAAGAGGTGAAAATCGTCCAGGCATTAGCTGGGTGACTGCGCCACTGATGGAGGAGGAAGGGGGCGTGGCTTTCCACCGAGTTTATTTACTATTTTATGGGTTCAAGTGTCCCTTAAATGAAGGTGGACGGTCTTACTCCCGATCTTGGTCCAAGGATGGTAAAAATCTTGTAGCTCATGTATTAGAAATAGATGAGTACATGTTCTAAATAACTGTTAGATCTTCACTGAGCACTATAAGATTAACATCAGGCTATCTGGAAAAAGATGAAGCTGTAAACTGAATGAATCTATTTTACTGTTTTGATCAAGTGCTGGAAAAACTCTGGACTTAAAACTTACAATGAGAGATATTTTCATTTTCATTCAAAACAAATTAGAAAAACACTGAACCAAACAATGACGGAATAGCTTTTAATTGGTCTTATTTACAGTGTCTCGAAATGTATTTACATCTACTAGCTACAAACGTATGTACAACATTTATACTTTATAAGTAGGGACGAATATAAAAAAAAAGAAAATAAAACAAGCAGCAGATTTTAGTGAAAAGTTTTAACAGCTAAACCAGAACCTAAATTACACTCAAAATCAAACTTGACACATTTGCTTATCAGGCAATATTATTTTTATTGTTACATTATCAAGAATATCCTTTAAATAAATAAGATCTAATGAAAAGTTATAAAGTTCAACTTAGACTTGATGATGTTGAACTGGGATCAGGTTGATCTCAACTCGAATCTAATGATGTTTGTTGAAAGAGTTTTCTGCAGGTTACATGGAGAAAAAAGGGAATTCTGAAAACAAACATGTCTTACCAGACATGTTGAGATGACAGGTGGCAGAATTGAAGCTGCCAGTCTTCACATGACAAAGATATAGACCAGAGTCTTCAGTCCTCAGTCTGGACACAAGAAGTCTGATTTGTCCTCTCTGAAAACTAGTCATCCTGAAATGCTAATAACACCATTTTTATGGATATACAGTACTCATTTTCTTGCTGAAGTTCAAAAATAACAGATGTAAAGCAGAAATCTGATGGATCAGATCTGGTGAAGGTCCACCAGAGTAACCCACACTGCCTAAGAGAAGCTTTGTCACATTCTCCACAAATGCTTCTGCTAAAGGGACAGAGACGGACAAAAGGAGCAGGGATGAGTGCGTTTCACACTTGAATCAATTATGTAACAATATATATTACCTGGAAATCAGCATTGGTACTCAACGGTACCAATTTTTGGTACTTTTGTTTGTATTGTTTTTTAATAATGAGATTTTTTTTTTATTTATTTCTCAAATTTAACAAATATAGACAACATCCAACTCTTTGTATTGTAACATCACAGCTGTTTAACAAATGTCTTTAAAGTAAAAACTCTTCAGAACAACTAACACAGTGTTTTGTCTTACTAAACATAATATAATCCAGCTCCATGTATTCCTATTTGTCGTTTCCCCTGTTAAAATAATTTTAAAAAAGCAGATTTCAGGCATGTTGAAGTGCTTTACATCATAAAAATTTAGCAAATTTTTTATGAACCTATTCACATCTTTAATAAAAGTCATGATGAAATGTATTAAGAAAATAAAAAAATAAACAAACAAAAAAAACAACGTGAATTCATATCTGTAGTGGCCTAGGCTAAAGCTGACCATCCTTTGTTTAGAAAATTATATGACTGTAGATAGTAATTTAGCATATATGGCAAGCAAACTACGTATTTATTCAGTATCCTTTGACTTCAATGTAGTAAATAGTTTGCATCTACACTACACCACACACACATTTGCGCAAGCCAGTGCAGCATTTTGTCAAGGTTGTACAAACCCCTAACTCTATCTACAACATGGTATCTAAACTACTTATGCCCACAAATTATCTTTATCTCAACAAACGTGTTATGCCATATACTGTGACTTCAACCCCGTATGGGTATTGATATGACACTGGCTCCACCCTCATGCGGAAATAGCAAAAGTTTCAGAGGTACTGAAACTCATTGCAACACAGACGTATTTGGAGTCATTTTTCCTTATCATCCAACACTATGGCAAAGATGACAGGCAAAAAAATTCTCAAAAGAGTCCTACATTAGGTCTGTAAGGGTATTTGCGGGGAACAATGTAGAAATCTGTGTTAAAGGCCACATCTTTCGTAGTCAGAGGAAGAATGAGGGGCACAACGTCTCATGTGACTGTGAAAGCTGTGTCAGACACATTGTGCACTTACAAAATAGTTGAGTAATAACTTAAACAATACTGGCTTTTGCACATTTGCCTTCAGGAAAATGCTTAAAAATAAACAGTATAAAAACGTGCTTAACTGAAAATACCACAGTTAGTGCAGCACATTTTCATGCTGCTATGGCACAACCATTGGAATTTATGGTATACAAGCTCCCTCTGCTGGCTGAAGGAGGTAATTGGCTCTTTCCTTCTGGCTCCTTCTGAAATGGCAGTGTCGGAAACTGTCAGAAACACGTGATGAGAGTGCACTTCCACTTTCACGTGATTTTTAATACGGGTCTGATATTCTGCTGCATCAATCTCATTGTAATCAGTCATCCTAATTTCCTCAGATTACATGTCTGTGTAAGGCAAAACAGTTTTATTTATAGTGCTTATGTTTTTATTTTAGCCCTAATTTTATCTTTGATCATTGTCCTTTTTTTTTATTAATGTATAGTAACATAAACAAAATCGATTTTGCTTATATGAGAAAGTCAGACAAACACGAATCTTCATTTGAAAAACCAATTTCTCCTCCTAGAGAAACTTTTAACCTTAAAATAAAAAATTTGAGGATATTGACCTATCCCACCACCTATTTCTGTGTGCCTTTTCACACAATATCTTCATTGGTTTAAAATCAAATTGAGCCTAAGATGACGCTGCAGCGAGGTAAGTACGTCTTGAAATTTGTTGAAGAATGTGGCTGCACTTGGTTACTTGTTATCTGACATATGAGATGATTGGTACTTAGTCAGTTTGCAAGTGAGGTAGATTATGTCAAATAAGATCTGCCTTTGGTCCATTGCATCATCAATGTTCGATATGTAACAAGGGCACATGACTGACTCTACATTTGACATCAAAACATAGCAGTGTTCAGTGGTTTGAACAAAAAAAAAAAACGTGTGAAAACTTGATTCAGATAAAAACATGCATCACAAACCCACAATTCTTTCTTGTAGCTGCAAAGACAATATATGTTGAACAGCTGGATAAATATCAGAGGTGTTTGTGTCGAGCTGACCAGGAGGAGGTCAGAGAAAGCCTGGAACTTTTTTGCCCACTTAAAATGTTGTTGTGACCAATGTGTTAAAAAATTAGGTGTTTAGATGTAGTAAAAAAAATAGCTTTCAAGTATCACCCGTGTTAAATATTTCCTGGTAACAGACTTCAGGTAACATTTGATTAAATATTTCATCTTAGATGAAAAGACTAGCTTGATGAACTGAAGTAAAATAAATGCTTCTTGCAATTACCTGCAGTAAGTCTTCTTGTCTTGATACATCGAGCATACTTTAATAACATCCTAGATGTTGAAGATCACCAATCACACACAATAACTGAAGCAACCAGCAAACATTTCAAGTCATTTCCTACCTTTTAAGCAGTTGAAGTGTCACTACAGTACCACCGTAGCTACACACCTCTGTCTTTATTTTTCTTTGCTACTGTTGGTTTTGTTCCACTGGCATCTGCGGATCAGATCTGTGCAGAGCCTTCCTGTACCAGTTTACAAAATGCTCGCTGCTTGTAGGCTGGGCAAAGACTTAAGACTTGAATCATGTTGCAAAGGAAGAACCTGTACAGTTAAATGTTTTTAAATTATGTTTTAGAAAGTGGAAATATCAGCATGACGAGAAAATATGTCTTTGTTTTTGATAGGTATTTCTCCAACCTTCATAAAAAGACAACCACAGACAACGTTTTAGTTTTCAATCAAGTCTTTTGCAAAAGGAGAAAACATAGCAAACCACTTCTCCAAGGAGTCTACCATGCATTCTGACTCTGCATCAGAACAAGTCATTTGTTGAAAAAATGGAATGTGGAGGTAATAAGTCAAGGGGAGGAGGCTATTCTAAACAAAGCAGAAAGAGAACACTGAAACTAACACTCAGGCCCTTTAAGGAGGATCCCTAGATTAGAAAGCAGCTGCAGCTTCAGAAAAAGCAAGTTTTATCTTTCACACGGTTTAACAGAATCTTCCTCTCTGGGGTGTGAATACTAAACCTATGAATGAAAAACAAACTAGTAAAACTACTAATGTAAGAATGATAACAATACACAATTATTCTAACAGTTGTATTCTATTGCACTCCCATCTCAAATTTAAGCCCCTTTGCTGCCTTTTTTTCACAAAAAAACATATTTTCATCCTCTTTTCTCTTGTCTTCCTCTCTCAACCACATTTAAAGGTTTCAGCCAACGTTAGATTTACAGTTGATTAATGTCTCTATTGCAACAAAGTGTTTCTCACTGCTGTCCAGTTTGCTGTTGGATTAGGATGCAATCTCACTCTAGTACGATTACATACTAGGAGAACTGTGGATGTGGCAAAAAAGTTCTACATAGACATAAAAAAATCAATCTTATGCCATGCACTGCTTGTATCAAGACATCTTAATAAATCCCCTCAATATTTTTATTTATTTATTTATTTTTTGCTTTATCGATGGACCACATCCAAAAATCTCATAATACAAAAGTTATTTACCTACTAAACAACAAACAGCTAGTTTGGTCCTCTTTCATTAGACTATCCACTTTTTATTGCCCTGACAGGGATATTTTGCTCAGTGAGTTTACATGTTACACTGGCCCCTTACATACATTTATATATAATCAAAGAAAACAACAAAATTATATCAAATAAGTCATAATTTCAATGAAAGTACACTCAATCGTAGGCAATATAAAAACACAATACACAACAACAACAACATTCTCTGCAGTTTATGGATTCCCTGCATATTACTTTATTATGCCTCAGGATAGCCTATTAAAAAAAATAAATAAATAAATAAAATTCCTTATAAAAGGAATTTTAGATCCTATTCTAAGGATCTAAAATGTCCTTATAAAAACACACACAAGTTGTACCTGTTCAGACTTGCCGACCATGAAGTAGAAATTTAATGAAGCAGTACCTCTGACAATGCAACAGACCCTCATTAAAATGCTAACAACAACATGCTTGGTTGCTGTTTTTGTGCCTTCTGATTTGAACCATTTAATATGAAGACAACCATGTTGCTGGGAGAGGTCTGCTTCTTGTCCTCTTGTATTTCTTCTGATTATAAAGACAACAGGTAATGTCCATCAAACATTTCTTTCCTTCTTCCTTCTTTCTTCAAAGACCTGGAATATATCTCAGCTCAGAGAGGGTCATAAATTGAATTCAGTTTCTCAATGTACATCCTCCTCTGCTGGGCGTTCCTCCAACAGTCTGAATTAGCTGGTAGATTGACTTGCTCGTAGATCTGCAGCATAAAGACATAGTCACAGTCATTGGGTTGTAGAGAAAAGGGTAGAAAGATTCAGAAAGCAGAAAATCTGGTCATTGACACAAATAGAAAAGGTTTACTAACTCAAACTTCAGCCATGAGGAATAGTAAAGAAAGTAGAGAATAAAACCGGGATCTTTAACAGTAAATACTGTAATGGTTTGATGATAGCAGATGTTTACATGAAAGACAATTATTTGTGGTAGTTTTAACAGTGGTGTGTGAAAATAAATTGTTTATTATTATTATTTTTTTTGACCGGTTCTGGTTGAGACTGGGAGTGCTGGTGCTGGTGCTAGTTGTAGACTGGGCCTTGGTCTTGCCTTCCTCTCCCACTCTTTCTGCAGGGATAAACCAGATAACAATAATATTCCTTCACATTTCTTTACACTTCCATAGCTTTACTTTTAGCCATATTTTAGGAAGTATTCAAAGCACTTTGTATTTTTCTTTTTTGTTACGTTATAGTCTTGTTTCAAGGTGCTTTAAATATCTTTTTTTTCCCCTCAGAACTTGACACATGAGACCTAAAAATTAAGCTGTTCTTTTATTTTGCAAATACATGAAAAATGTAACTAAGAAAACACATTTTCATAAGTATTAATTGCCTTTTTCTCACCATCTTGTTCTGCAGCTGTTTAGACGTTCCTAGACCTGCAGAATTGGCAGACATAGCTCAAAGGTTGAATACCGATTCAAGTCTTTACAAGCTGAGTCCCCCAAGAACATTCAGAGTTGCCCTGGTGCCTTGAATATCTTGGCTGGATACGTAATATCCCTTGTCGTAAGGTGAACTGTTGTCTTTGCATTAATCTTTTTCTCTATCCTGATTAGTTTCCCAGATCCTGCCATGGAAAAACATGATGGTGCCACCACCATGCTTCACTGTAGCAATGGCTTTGGCCTTGTGTTCAACAGTGCCTGGATTCCTCCAGACATGATGCATAACATTAATGCTAGAGGGTCCAATGTTTGTCCCATAAGATCCCAGCATTAGTCTGAGAGCCCTTCTCAGCTGGTAAAATGATGCAGAGAGGATTTTCAAATGGAAGTTTCTCCAATATCCAGAGTGCAAAACTAGAGCTCTGACATACTGACCAAAGGGTTCTTGATCTCTCTGACCAAGGCCTTTCTCCCTCACTTACTCAGTTTAGAGGGGCAGTCAGCTCTAGGAGGATTCCTGCTGGTTCTAAACTTTTTCCATTAATGGATGATGAAGGTCACTGTGTTCATTTTTCTGTAGGGGTCATTACACAGGGTTTTTTTGCATGTATGTTTTCTTTGACTGTATGCTTGGTTTGTTCTCCTACATGAATTATCAACTGTAGTACAGTGTGTGTTTTCCATATCTTGTCCAATTGATTGAATTCATCACAGGTGGCCTCAAATTAAGCTGTAGAGACATCTCAACTGTGATCATTCGAAGTTTCGTAGCACAGGGCGAGAAAACTTAAGTACGTGTCATGTCAGTTTTTTATGATGTGTGATTCTGACTTCTCAAGTGATCCAGAATGCAGCAGCTCGGCTTCTTACAGGCACCCGGAAGCGTGACCATATAAGGCCCTTATTGGCCTCCTTACACTGGCTGCCTGTTTCATACCGAATAGATTTTAAGATTATTTTAATAACTTATAAAGTTTTAAATGGGTTAGCTCCTCCTTATCTGCAGGATCTTTTCAAATTTCATTCTGGGTCAAGAACTTTAAGATCAAATAATCAGCTGCTACTGAAAGTCCCTCGGACTCGACTCGAGAGAAAAGGAGATTGGGCTTTCTCTGTTGTTGCTGTTATTCTCTGGAATAATCTACCTTTCCAAATTAGATCTGCCCACAGCCTGGATCATTTTAAATCGCTTCTTAAAACTAATTTTTATTATTTGGCATTCAATTGAGGCCTGATACCTTAGCTCTTCTGTTATTTTAACAATATATATATATTTATTTTATTATTTCTCTTTTTCTTTTCCTCAACTTATTTTATTGTCGTTTTTGTACAGCACTTTGTGCAGTTTTACACCTGTTTTTAAAGTGCTATATAAATAAATTTGACATTTGAGAACTACATTGACTTACATATTTGTGCTCAAGACACACAAGCATGAGTAAACTCTTCATAATCAGCACTTAAATCAGCAATTAAACCTGAAAGTTATTTGATCAAGATAAGCAGCACTGAAATTTAGAGAAATGCATTCTGAAACTATTTTTTCTGTTTTCACACCTCTCAGAGATAAAAGGGCCTCACTCAACTGTGGCAGCATATTCTGTTTAGTAGGAAGCCACTACAAGCGTCGGATTCCTTAAAAAGTTCACACTAGTCTAGGTTTGTATGAAAAATGCAGCCCTCTCTTTTGTTTTCAGAAACAGCACCATTCTGAGTTATGTTCTTTAGAACTTTAGCCATGACTGGACGTGAGAAGCAAGAGTACAGAATTAGCCCTTCAAAACAAAAATTAAGAGAAAAATGTTCCCTTAGGGCAGGGGTGGGCAATCCTGGTCCTCGAGGGCCGGAGTCCTGCAACTGTTAGATGTCTCCCTGATCCAACACACTTGAATCCAATTGCTGAATCACCTCCGAAGTGCAGTCAAGTTCTCCAGAGTCCTGCTAATAACCTCATTATTTGACTCAGGTGTGTTGAAGTAGAGACACATCTAAAAGTTGCAGGAGACCGGCCATCGAGGCCTGGAGTTGCCCACCCCTGCCTTAGGGTGTCAAACTCCAGTCCTCAAGGGCCACTATCCTGCAGTTTTTAGATGTGCCACAGGTACAAAACACTGGAATGAAATGGCTTGATTACCTTCTTCTGGTGTAAAGGCCTGCTAATGACCTAATTATTCTATTCAGGTGTGGTGCAGCAGAGACACATCTAAAAGTTGCAGGGCAGTGGCCTTCCAGGCCTGGAGTTTGACACCTGTGCCTTAAAGCAGTGTTTCCCAATTCCGGTCCTCAGGCTTTCCTGCCCTGCATGTTTTAGGTGTTTCCCTTCTGCTACACACCTGGATTGAATATATGGGTGATCAACAGGTTTCTGCAGCACTTGATGGTCATGCAATCATTTGAATCAGCTGCTCTGGAATAGAGGCACATCTAAAACATGCAGAGCAGGGCGGCCTGAGGACTGGAATTGGGAAACGCCGCCTTAAAGGAAATAAACTGACTACACCCACACTGGGCAAGAATAGCATTAGGCTGGCATTAATCAAGAAAGCAAGTTTGCACAAGAAGTCACAACAATTAACATTACTTTTGTATGATTCAGAACTAGATTCCAGAGAACGACTCAAATATCCCACTCTTTCAAACATCCACGTTTTTTCTGTACCACATTTTGTCAAGACTCCGGGTTTTGGGTTGGGATTTTGTTTTTTGTTAACTGATTCTGCTTTATCAGTTATTTTTTAGTTCACTTTAGTTTTTCCTTTCAGGGTCATTCTAGTTTCATTATTTGATGTAACATTTTGGTTAGATTTGTCTTGTTCTTGTTTTCCTTATTTCGTTCCCTCATAGTGTTTCTAGTTATGTTTATTTCTTAGTTATTTCATTACCCCAGGTTCAGTTGATCTTATAAGTCTTAGGTTATTTCTTTGCTTAGTCCTTCTAGTTACTCTAGCTCTGTATTTTTTAGTCCTTATTAATTTTAGATCAGCCTTGTTTCTGTTCTTTCAGTTTCCCCCTCATGTCTTTGTCTCTTTCTAGTTTATCATGTTGTCTTTAGTGTTAGAGTTATTTCCAGCTTTCTTGTGTTTCCTCCCTCACTCTTTTGTGTTCCCCTGTATAGCTTCCCTGTGCCATCTTGTCCCTGCCCCTCAGCCGCACTCCTACTCCAACTACTCACACCTGCAATCGGTTACCTCTTCCAGCCAGATCCATTGTTTCCACTTTCTCTTTTCTAGTATTTAAGCTTCTCTATTTCACTCACAACTCTCTCTTGTCACATCCCTGATATTCTAGTCACCGCTTTATTCTGCCTTCTTCTCCCTGGTTCCCTATGTTCTCCTCGAGTCTTCTGTTTGGATTTGTTTTTTGGATTATTTTGTGCTCCCCTGGACTTTTCACAATATGTGAGTTTGTTTCCTTGGTGTGTCATTAAACATCCACACCCTACTATGTCTCCTGCCTGCTGCATTTGGGTCCACAGTGCAACACATGACACATTTGTTAAATACCAACAGATACAGAGCACATGACCAAAGAAGCAAACTATTCTATTTATAAAATCTACCATTTAAGAAAGACCACCAAGCAGCTTTTGTCTCTGCACAAGCATGAGAGTAAACCAGGAACACCGAGATCTTGATGTCTGTCATCACCATGTGTTCAGTCTCAACCGTAATAAGATGGCTTCTGTGGTTACAATAAAGCAATGAGTCACAGCAGGGCAAATGGGTGAATGTCGCTTTTAGTGACCACTTTGAGTGGTTACAAAAAACATTTACCAGGTATTGCACAGAGGATAAAACTTTGAGAGAAGATCTGACGCAGAACCTTAGAGATGTGTCATCATAAACTGTGAAACCAACTATTCAATATTTAGTGCTTTGGGAATCATCTTGTTGGTGGTATTATGCTATATAACATCTAATACAATGTGATATCTTTGGTATTTTTCAGTAAAATGTATTTCCATCATGGGCTGTAAGTATCAAAAGGCTCAATGATCAAATTTAAAAATAAATCTTTGCTAAAACATTTGTGTTTTGAGACAACATTGGTTCATCCACTGAGTTCAGGAGGCTTGTGGATGACTCATGTTTTTTTCATTTAGTGTTAAGAGGTTAAATAGAAATAGTGCACTGGAAATTATATGCTGCTGTACTTTGGGTAAAATGTATTAGTTTATATCAGGGGTCTCAAACTCCAGTCCTCGAGGGCCGCAGTCCTGCAACTTTTAGATGTGCCTCTGCTGCACCACACCTGAATAGAATAATTAAGTCATTAGCAAGGCTTTGGAGAACTGATCTACGCAAGGAGGAGGTCATTAAGCCATTTCATTCCAATATTTTGTACCTGTGGCACATCTAAAAACTGCAGGACTGCAGCCCTCGAGGACTGGAGTTTGAGACCCCTGGTTTATATGTTTGGGCTCTTTTTATCTGGCATCCCGTTCAACCCAACATGGCTCACATCACACTAATCCCTACTAATCTTTAACACAACCAAACTATGAGATGGGGTGAAAACACAGTTGCATATCTAATGTATCTAAAGATTGTTTTTAGAAAAAAGAAACAAAAACTCCTGACACTCACGTCATCTAGCGCAAACTTCAGAAAAGTCACACTTACTGAATAGATCAGGGACCAAGCAAAAAAAAAATGTATTTAATTTTTAATGTATTTAAAGATTGTTTTTAGAAAAAAAGAAAGAAAAACTCCTGACACTCACGTCATCTAGTGCAAACTTCAGAAAAGTCACACTTACTCAATAGATCAGGGACCAAGCAAAAAAAAAAAAAAAAAAAAAAAAGAAAACTTTTTAAACACATTTCAAGCAAGTTGATGTTTTTAGTGTAACACACAATATTAAGATGAGCATGAGCAGTCACATTAATATTACAAGCAATTCTTAAACCTAACAGCAAAAAACATCATAATTGTAACTCTAAAATTAAAAGGTTTTACTCACTTGCAGAGGCAAACGACTAATGTGATGCAACATATAAACAATCCAATGGCAGGTGATAGAATGAAAAATATGTATCTTGAGAAATTAACACCTGAAACAAAGAAGAGGATCAGTGGAAAGTAGGATCGTTTTGAACTGTACAAGAAATGCTACAGAATGAATCAATCTTTTATTTTTATCTCTACATACCTTGTTTGTTAGGTACATTTAAATTGCATGTCATGTTTTGAATGCCTCCTCCATCAGATACAGTGCATGTACACAGTCCAGAATCATTATGTCGAGCTTTAAAGATGCTGAGCGTGGAAGATATATTACAGTCTATTTTGACTCTTTCAGAGGAAAAGTTTGAGGACGTCTGATTCAATGAGGTGGAATATGCAAAATGTAATCGGTCATTGTTCCACTCGATTAGAGTTGTGGCATTGTCAGATATGTTGCAAATAAACATGACCGGGTCGCCGCAGGACACCGACATGTTCTTATGTACTTCCAACTGAGTCGCTGATACTGAAATATACAGACCAATGTTACAATAAAGCTCAGTTCAAATCTGGATGAAAATATGCAAAACAAGAAGAAATCTGTACAATACCTTCAAAGACATTCTGCATTTTTAACAGCTGAATGAAGAGAAGAGATGCTTGCCTCAGGTTGAACATGGTGACCATTTGACAGAAAGGACTGTCACTTTATCATCTGCTACAAATGTAGACTTAAAGGAAGCGATAAGAAAGGGAAGTGGTTGAATGTGTCTTTAAATAAGCTGAGGAAGAGGGTCAAATAGTTAATGGAAAACACCATCAGACAAAAGGTGTTGAAATGTTAAATAATCAAAGTCAATAATCCAGTGTTTGAAAATTTAAAAAGTGCTTGTTAGATGCTGACTGAGCTCTTGCGTTTTATATTTGTGCTATAAGAAACCAGAAAGTTTCTTTATCCCTCCATCTTTTGCAAACTGGATTTGTTGATTCATTCAGTTTCACCTTCCCTCCTTGTTGTTTTTTTTTTTATTTCTATTAAAGGACCTTTAGGTAGAGAACGCAGTAATTTGTTAGCCTCTTGTGATCCAGAGACACGACACAGAAATTGAGGTCATATCGCTTCAGCATCTCACGCTATATAGCAGATACACACTCAGATTGCTCCTTTAGCAAAATCCGCAAACTATAATCTAGTTTCAGATACTGTAAACTTCAACAGTGTTTCAAGAGGATTGCTAAACCTCATGACATAATCACATATACATTAGAGTTTCTCACCTTATTGTAAACCTAACAAGCCATCTTTCTGGTTTGAAGTAAGGGTTGGTTCGCTCCTCTTCAGGATGAAATGCAGATCTCTTGCGTACAGGACTGACCCAGTTTGCTGTGGTAACTGTTCGGCTAACACTGCAACTTCATCTTCAGCTCCCTGAGGAGGTAGCGAAAAATGATTGTAGCTCTCACACTGACTGCAATGGCAGATAAATGTGGCATTAAACTTGATGTTTTCTTCGTACGAGGAAAAGGAAGCACAGAGCGACCAAAACCACAAAGTCAGATGATTATTTTACTGATATTTCTGACGCCAATGTTAGTTTTCTGAGATGTACTTGATAACAATTTGTCACACTGTGAAGGAAGAAGTGACAGCAGATCCAAGAAAAGCTGCTAAACAAGTGTTTGCTCAATTCAGACATTTGTGATTTGTCGTGCTCTCCCACATTAGCTTGATGTGCCTCCATGTTTATGTAAGCAGTGGGGCCCAGAACTCATCGCAGAAATGTTGAATTATAATTATCCATGACCCTACCATCACAGTCGGAACTAGAACAAGCTGCTGTATGACAAACAACAAAACTTAACAACTATTAAAAATGATTTCAACACTTGTAAACCAGCCAGTGTTACTGTTCAACAAAATCAAATCAACTTATGCAACTTATGTGAAGAAACATTTTTGACCTGACCTCGGATTAAAAATCTTCTCAGCAGAATAGGTAGTTTATCATTGAGAGTAATACTTATTAGAATGATAAACCATAAAAATGTGCACGTTGACAAAGGTTTCTTTGGAAAAACAGCTATTTTTAAATACAATCAGCAGCCAGGTAGATTGTTTATTGTGAAGCCGTGATTCAAGTGAGTGTCAATAAAGGGAGTGTTTACTGTTGGTCAGTTCATCCTTGCTGTTTTAGTTTCTGAAAATCCCAGCCTTTCGTGCTTTGTGATTCTGAACCTCTGACAAGTCATGTGGATTTGGGGTTTTCCTCGGTCTCCTCCCTTTGGATTCGTAGCAGGGTTACGTTCTTGAAGAAAACCACTAACTGAGGAAAAACACACTCCAGTCCTGCGACTTTTAGAGTCAAATCCACTTCAGTAACACTGAACTAAATAACTATATGTATGTTATTGAATTTTGAAAAGGCAATTAATATTTGATTAAAGTACATTGGATCATGGATAGAGCTAAAATTTGAAGGATGCTAGATTGAACATGTTGGTGACAGTTAGAGAAAACAAAACAACTTTTGTAAATAACTTCATATAGTAATAACATTGGCTTAGCATCAATGCAAAACAACATCTATCACTTGGTCCAAAGGTTCGGACTTATGATGTTGGGTCTTTGAGACGTGCATCCATCATACCTGTTCAGTTATTTAATTTAGAATTTTAGATTTGAGATCAAATTATCTATTAACTCCCTAAAAACACTTTTGCACTTAACCTTATGAGTTGTAATGGTGGTAGA
Organism: Xiphophorus couchianus; assembly: GCF_001444195.1. Lineage (NCBI taxonomy): Eukaryota > Metazoa > Chordata > Actinopteri > Cyprinodontiformes > Poeciliidae > Xiphophorus > Xiphophorus couchianus. Next base: position 13,522,656 of record NC_040234.1, on the reverse strand, counting down.
TTTGGATTAAGACACAGAAATGAAAATGACTGCTGTCTGCTGTTAGAATAATTATGTTTTGTTATCATTCTTACATAAGTAGTTACCAGTTTGTTTTTCATTTAAAGATTTAGCATTCACACCCCAGAGAGGAGGAATTTGTTAAACCGCGTGAAAGATAAAACTTTGCTTTTTCCCTAAACCTTGAAGGTGCAGCTGCTTCTTATCTTGGGTTACACCTTAAACTGCTTGTGTGTAGAATGTAGTTCTTTCTTGTTTCAGAATAGCCACCCCTTGATTTATAACTCTCCCACATTCCATTCTGACTCCCTTTCTTTCTCCTGCTTAATAAAAAGACAGGCTCTGCTACAGGAAATCAGAACACATGGTAAACACCTTGGAGAAGTGGTTTGCTATGTTTTCTCCTTCTGCAGAAGCTTGGTTGAAAACTCATAAATGTTGTCTGTGGTCCTATTAGGTAAACAAAAGTCCCTATCAACTGCCAAAGGCTAATGAAGAAAATATGAAAATACTGAGGAACTGGATTGAGGAGAACAGTAAACTTTCTGGAACAGCAAAGGAACTGGAGCACAGGAAGACCAACATGGAGGAAACAGATCAAGAAGAAGTGCAAAAGCATCAGATGAGAAGGGAAGAAACTAGAAGGAAGGTGGAAGATCTGACTAAAAGATGTGACTAATCAGGAAAATTCAATGCAGCATAGGGGGAACCTGAGCAGGGAAACTGAGAGCAAGTGAAAAATACACAACAGCTAATTAAAAGACTAAAGGTCAGTACCAACGCCACAAGAACAGAGGAATATATTCACTCTTCCAGAGCTGCAAGAACAGCATGATATCATGATCATGTTCTTGCTGCAGTCTGAATATGAAAGGAATATGTTGCAGTGTGAGAGATTCATAAAGATTTCCAGGGACTTTTGCATTTTAGTTCTTGCAAAGTATAACATTTCCGTCCAGCAAGGACTTAAATTAAAAGAACTAATTTCTCTGTTGTAGTGGAGCATCTACAAGCCTCAACTTTAACACAAGAGTCTAGATAAACAAAGAACAAAACACAAGAACTAAGAAACTCAACAAAAAAATGTATGAAATAGCCTGAGTGGCAGTAACTGACAACTCCAAATAATTCAAATACAGAAACAAGTGAGAACCAAAGACACACAAATCACAGCGAGCAAAACATTTTTATTCAGCTCTCACTGTTATATAGAACCTCATGACGAGGGCTCATGCAAGAAACAAAGTTGATTTATTTAATACCTTAAGCTTGACTGAGTTGCTGTATAGTAAACAAAATAAAAAAATATTTTATTTTAGCAGATATGAGGTGAGAGGACACATTTAATAACACAAAAATTAAAAGGAAAGCAGACACCACTCACTTTGTCAAAGTGACCACAGACAAAACGTGTATTAATAGTTATCAATGGAGTCGTCTGCAAGACGTAGAGGCGAACCGGTCTACAGTGTCATACTCACTGATGCAAAGGCTCTTTCTCCACCAGCAAACCTTCTGTTCTGTTTAAAGGAATTTCATCTGCTGACCTGAGTGTGGACATATGGGTGAAGCTCTTCAGGAAGACAAGATGGAGTCAAGTTACAAAGGGACTTAAAAACAAATAAGAGGATCTTAAATTTAACCCAGAAGCCAACTGGAAGCCAATGAAGTCAGACTTAAATCAGAAACATGTGCTCTTGCTGTCTTGTAACAGTGAGGCCGCAGTGTTTTGAAGCAGCTGTAAGTGAGCATTGGCAGTGAAGGAAAGAGCAAAAAGAAGACAATAATTAGACTGAGATGTGATAGCAGACAGGATTACGGTCTCCAGACTGCTGCAAGATAAAAATAGATTTAATGTTTGCTAAACACCTCAACTTGTAAAATGAAAACAAAAATTCACAACTGAGTTCACAGCTGATCATTTGCAGCACAGAGTCCAATTTTATCAAGATATTAACATTTAGCCAGCATAGTTTATTCATTAAGACAAAAAGGGAATACTTGGGGTCCCATTGATGCTATTTGGCCCAAGTAGAGTTACCTCAGTCTGATTCTCTTTGAAAAGAAAAAAAACATATTGCCAACAAGTCAGTCAGTCAAGGCGTGTCTCAACAATGTTTTACACTTTTCTAAGGGAAATAGACATGACATTAATATGCATAGAGATGATAAGAGATGTTTGTTTGTTAGTTTTCTCAAAAGCTCCTAATGGCTGCAGATAAATAGGTGCGAAAATGGAGCCCTGTGGTACACCCATGAGCAGCACAGCAGAGACTTGTGTTCAAACCACAGAAACTGACACAGTTTGTCAGAAACTGATGAGATGCACACCGACTGCTTCAGGCTCGAGTTGAGGAAGTCATGATTGACAGAACACAAGGCTGCTGGAAAATCCAATAAAACTGAGTGCAGTGACACCAGGGTCAGACACTAAAAGAATTTCATTTTTTTTAAAAAACTCAGTAAAGTACATTCTGTGCTATAGTTCAAATCATATGCTGTGTAGTCTCAGGACCTACCAACGTCTTCTGCAGGGTCTTCCTCTGTGACATCGGCTCTGTTTGGGTTTTGAAGGCTCTGTGTTTTTATTTCAAGGGTTCTGGTATCTTGTGGGTTTCAAAACCATGTCAAGCTTGCCATGATGTCTCAGACACAAGGCCTTTTCAGTCACCTTAAAGAAGAAAAACATCTGTTGAATTGAACTGGTGTGTGTTTAAGATAAGTATGACATGAATAATAGTAAAAAGGAAGTGATTTCTGAAACTGCTTTAAATACATCTGTCTTAACACTTCACTGAGACACGTATTCTTTTCCTTTATAAAGGCTGTGTACATATTCAGTCCAAAAATCATCAGATGTTTCATTTCAATACAGTTCAGTGTGCTCACTATTTGATCAGTAATTTCTTTCTTTCTTTTTGTTTGTTCAATTGTTTTTTACTGATTAGTGAAGTAGCTTCTTTAATATTAGTAGGGAAACTGCTCTAAAGGTTTGGGGAATAAACAAAACAAAACAAATTCCTACAGTTGTGAAACTAACAGGACCTTGGTGCAGCCTGGGTCTTGACTGATTTCATACACTTATTTATCCACTTTAATTTATCTTTCGGAAGATACTCACTTCCTATAAATGCCCTATTAAAAGCGTGTTCATAATAACTGAACTGTTTCTTTAATTCATTGAGTCATATTTTGCTGGAAACTCACACACACGCCCTCTACTGGACAAATAAATACAAAGTTGATCCAGAACTAATTAACTCAAGCTCAGTGTTTCTTAATCCTGGTTGTCAGGGAAACCGGGCCCTGCATATTTAGATGTTTCTCTGCTCCAGTTCACCTGATTCAAATGTTTGCATTATCACCTGCGTGTCAAGTACTGTAAAAATATGTTAATTGGCCATTTATTCATTTAGATCAGGTGTGTGGCAGAAGGGAAACACTTAAGAAATTCAGGGCGGTGGCTAATGAAGACAAGCATTGAGGGCCATGACAGTACATGTATATAATCCTGCCTTATTATGTGGATCTATAAAGATCCTGAGCTTGGAAGGTATGTTTGAGTCTATTTTGTCTCCTTTGGAGGGCAAATTTTAGAATGTCTGCTGTGAATATGCATAGTGCCAAGGAAGAGATGTGGTTGAAGGTGTCTTTAAAATAATCTCACCTTTAGTCTAACAAATAATCAAGGTCAATAACCTGTTGTTCTAAAACAAAATGTTTGCTTCTAGTTGCTGACAGCGCTTCCACTGAATCTTTTTTATGAACTAAGAATCCAAAAGTTTTATTTATCCAAACAGCTTTTGCAAACCAGGACAAGCAGAACCTCCTTCTCTATGTGACAGTGTCTCTGATCTGTTTGTTTATCCTTCTGATGGACATTCAGCTGGAGGACAGTGCAGAGATGCACAAACTTCTCATGTTACAGTCTGTGAAAATGAGGTTTCATCATTTCATGCCATCTCAAATCACATTTTGTGGCTCAAGCAGAAAATCCTGATAAACCACTGAAACTGAAACATAACCATCTGCATAGAGTTATGTTATGTTCTGCTACATTAAATGCTTTGACAGAGTATGAAATAATTTACTCTACAAATGATCCATTCTCATTAATCCATGTCTTTCATGTATATTGTGTTCAGTTTTGAGCAGTTTAACCCTTTATTTATTGGTTCTGTGTCAATTCCGTGTTTAAGCATAAAATGATGGAAACTCACCCACTCCCTCTGCTGGAAAGAAATAAGATAAAATTCCACTTGACTTGACAGGTTTGAAACTAAAATGAAATGAGTCACTTTGAACTGAATTTATCGATATTAAAATAAGCATTTTATGAAGATGCATTGAAACCTTTTTCAGGACATAAAGGGACATGAAGCATCCCATTATTGAATACATGACAAATTATAACATAAAAATACTTTTAGAGGAAACATCATAAATCACTTCAGTTGCAAACAGAGGTTATATGTCACAGTTACATCAGACTGCATGTTTGAATTTCCAGTTTTAAGAATAAAAAATGTTACATCTTTTAAACTGGATCTTCTTGATGAATTCTCCAAACCAAGAAGTCAGCTATATTACAACTATATATTTAGGTCAGTCAATTCCTGAGTGGTGTGATGTACCCATTGTTCCTCTGGTCATCAGTCCTGCCTCCACATCCTGCTTGTCAGTTCTCCTCCATGTTGCTGTAGTTAGGAATGGTGAAGGAACTGCCTACAAGGATTGAAGGCAGGAAAAGCACCAAGATTGGGAAAGAAACGAAAGCAGTTTCAAAAAAGAAAGCACTTTGCTGGATTAAAAAACAAACTGCATGATAAAGTTTCTCTGACCTTTACCCCATCCACAATGTTGTATTGAACCCAAGTAAATGTTCTGCTGTCCTGGGTTTGGTTTCCAGATACGTTCCTCCTGCTAACATTAAACAATAATCAAAGAGTTGCACCACAAAACATCAACTTGATGTTTTTTTCTCAGTGTTGTTCACAACATCTGTAAAACACATTGCTTTTCTGATGAGGAAATATTCACAGTAAGTGATCACGCTTCCCACAGAACCAAACAACTAATTTCTCTGGCTTCAATTATTAAAAGTTTTAAGGTAACAGTTATTTAAAAAAAATTAAGAAGCACAAGTCAATAAAAGTCCACAAGTTGTCATGTAATGGTGGTGTTGAGGTGGTGAGGCAGACGCAGATGACCCAGGTGAGATGATAGATAGTGGTTTTAATAATAAATAAACATCAAAACAGTCCAAAAACACAGGCAGCACAACTGAGCGGAAGCCAGTAGCAACTGGTTTTACCAATGGACACACAAAGGACTCAGAGCACATTAGACAAGGACCCGACCAAGACACAGACACACAGGTGACACTAAATACACAGGAGGTAATCAGGGAATGAGAAACACCTGGGAGTAATCAAAGGGAGACAGGACAACACGGAGACACAGATACACAGGAAACTCAAAATAAACACACAGAAAAACAAGTAGCTTAGAGATTTCACTGACCTGCAGAGGCAGAGAGCTGTAGTCATGAAACATAAAAATAATCCAATGGCAAATGGAAATATAAATGTAATATACTGTGATGGACCTTTTGGTGACAAAAAAAGGATTATTAACCAAAGTTTAAACTTCACAGTATATGTTTTGCAGACGTATTCATTACATACCGTTTTGATTTTCAAGAACTGTTACAGACCATGTCATGGAGTAAAAGCCAATTATCTCAGTTATATGACAAGAATAAAGTCCTGCATCATCATGCTGAGCATTATCAATACTGAGCGTAGAAGGCATGTTTATGTCTATTCTCAGTCTGTGAGAGGAGAAATTTGAAAAAGTTCGATTACTGGAGGAGGAGTATGCAAAATACCATCTGTCTTTGGTCCATTTGATCATTGTTGTATTTTCGTTAGATATATTGCAAGTGAGCATGACTGAGCTTCCTCTGGACACCAACACGTCATAGTGGTCTGCTGTAGGAGACAATGAAATTGAAAAAAAACCCCTAATAAATACAGTATAACTAAAATCTTTTAAAATATAAAAATAAAAAAACATAAAATAAATAAATGAATAAATCTTTATAAACAGAAATTCACTCTTTACCTGTTGAGACACTCCAGATATTTACCAGCTGGATAAAGAGCAAAGCTTCTTGCTTCAAGAGGAGCATGATGTCCATCTACTTATGAGGAGTCAGATATTCTGTTATCTGATGCTGCTGTGAAGGAGTGCAGAAAAGGAAATGGCTGTTTCCGTTTCTTTGAAAAAAAAAAGTAAGGTAAGGTACAGCTCAAATGTTTATCAGAAACTAACTTCAGAGTAGAAAAGCTAAACAAACTTTGATCCATTTTGTTAATGAAGAGCTTTAACTCAAAACAGAAAAATAAGCTATTTCTGTTTTTTGTAATTCTGCCAATGTATAAATATTAGACACAAGTCAAATATTGTGTCTAATAATATTGTGTCTAATAAGTTTTAAAGGTCACTCTATGCCTTTAAAACAAACTTGTTGGTATGTTATTGCAAAACCTCCGTGGTTTTGCTATAGATTTTGTAATAATTCACATGTTTTTAGACAATGGGCTGAAGCCAAAGAATGCACAGTAGCCAAACATTCAAAGTAAGAAACTCGTGCAACCCCTCTCTGTTCTAAGTCTATACATTTATTTATCTAATTTAATATTTTACTCTTAAAAATGCTGACTACACATAGCCAATAAGCTCATGTCCTTTGTTTCTTTTATTGATTTTTCACAGCACAATCATACTAGAAATCCACTGTGCTAAATCTAAACAAACCTTTTACTGCAGTTTGACACTCAGGTGAAGTCACATAAATCAGGATATTTTATTTCAGCTAAAAGGCCCATTTTAAGTAACGCCAGACAGTTTTTCAAAGAAAAATGTAAAATTGATTGGACATGTATTAATGCACGTGTAGTAGTATAGGTTAAGATTGGAATAATATTAAAGAAGTAAATAGAAAGCACATCCACACATATTTAGTTTAATAAACTTCAAATTAGCCTCTGACATCTTGTCAGAATTTTAAAGTGTAACATACATGTGTTTATTCTCAGCTGAAAGCTAAAAGACATTACTAGCAGACAGCTGTTTTGAGGCCACATAAAAGTAGTTGAAGGATAAAAAAAATCTAAATAAATGGCATCTTTATAAACTGATTGCTATGGTTTATTTTTTTTACCTATATGCTGAGAAAACTGGAATAAAGCAATGGAGGTTCAAAATAGATATACTGTATTTCCAGGATTAACAGTGAATGTGCAGCAGCTTGATGGTTCTTATTCCACATGGGGAAGATAGACTGGACAGGACAGGAATCCTGTTATTGAGGGTAAGTATTGCAATGAGGAAACATCACAGGTCAATGTGGTACCAGTAGATCCTACTGGAACAAGTTATGGGCCTAGATAACGCACCACAGGGTGCTGGAGAGCAGAAAGGTGTCTGTGATGAATGTGACCTGAGTAATGGAGTTATGTAGCAAGAGAGTCACTCTTTACTCTTTATTACTTTGACAGAGTTCAGAAATTACCAATCTAATCAGAGATATAGAAATAAATTCTGTCTCTGTTTTATAGAAATTGGATTTCTCATGATCAAGTGCCTGGTTTTCCATCATTACATTTTCTCTTCTCGGTCGGATTTGGGGCGATTGGTGAACACTTCGTGATGGAATCAGTTTCAGAGCCTGAGATAAACTGGAGGCCCAGCGTTTAGTTTTAATGCTATGTAAAAAATAAATAAAAATAAAAAAAAATACACATTTTCCAAACTTACAAATGAAACTTTAGTTGCCCAAGAAGCTTATCAAGTTTAATTTTATGGGGTGTTTTGATTGCATGGCAACAACCAGAAATGTCTCTTCAGTTGTACTTAACTGTGAAGTCCTTAAGAAGGAACTAGATGCATCTGATAACAAAGACCAACTAAAACCTGTTTTACATGACCACAGTACCTCCACATCTGACTGTTCACTTTGTCACTAATGTCAATGGAAAATATTCATGTTTCATTTTTTCCTCTCCGACATTTTTCTCACTTTACATCTGCCTCCCTACACGTATTTTGTTATCTTAAAAAACATGAACGTCTTTGCATTTTTTATAACACAGCAGTGTCTTTGTGATTACATATTGATAATAACACTGATCAGTTTACTGTCTGTCACTACCTTATCAGAGGAGTAGATGCATCTTCATCTTACCACGGACCAGAAAATCATGTTTGGCAACCTGGCATCTGGTTTAGAAAATAGACTCAGCGTAACAATAGTGTTTGCAAATGAGAGAATGTGGAAAAAACTCGACACAATTTTTATTCCCCTACGGGAAGCTAAGAAGGACGACACCTGCCCTCTACTGGGCATAAGTTGCACTATAATGCATTTAAGCAGTAAAATCAATAAAAATGAACAAGAATTAATAACAGATTGCTTCTCTTATACAGTTGAACTTCCCTATAAAGTACATCGTGGTTACAAATATTTTGCATATTACAGACAATGTGTAAAGACATATATGTTGTTGATTTGTGACTTCCTTTTATTGACATGTCAAACATCTCCTTAGTTAAATAATCACAATAATAATGTCCTTCAAACTGGGTCTATTTCTTCAAGTAAATAAAAGAGGTCTGAGCTCAGGCTTGACCATAAACAGAATTCAGTTTTTCCAGGTAGTCTTTTCTGTGCTTTTTGCTCCTCCACTGACCTGTGCCTTGCAGCTGATTCTGGACTCCCTGCAGCAAAAAGACAGAGTGGCAGTTAGAGGTCAGAGGAGCCAAACAGCGGAAACACGCAGAAAGCAGAAGAACAAGTAATCACGCTGTTTATTAGACAAGAATAAAAGCACTGATGAAATATGACTAGGCCAGGGGTCAGAGATGACTATAGAAAAACATGATGATTTTCTGATGAGCTGTTTGCTTGTTTGGAGAAGTAGCCACACTCATCTCTGTAGCTCTGTCAGTTATAAGTACAAGCAGACAAAAATAACGAAGGAAGTGAGGCTAGTAGTAGCTTCAAATACACTTTAGTGTCTAAGTCAGGAAGGCAGAAATAAAAGTATGCAAATCACATAAAATGTTTTGACCTGTCCTCCCGATTGAAGCTGAGACTGGTGTTGGACTGATTTCTGTCTTTCTTTTCTGGTGTCACATTTTCTACAGAGATAAGACAATAACCATTAATCTTCGTGGTACTACTTTGTAAAAGAAACTAACTAGGTCAGGTAACATGTTGCACAAAAAGGCTATTTTGAAATTGCTGACATTCCCATAGTAAGAAGTTATTGAAAATACATGTAAAAAGTCACAAATGGCACCAAAAAAAACCCCAAAAACATTGTTGTTCTGAGTATTCTGTTTAATCTGTTTTAAAATTGATGTAATTATACAGACACAATATAAAATTGAGTGGAGGTTTTGACAAAAGATGCCTAAAATTAAGTACAAAATAATAAATATGAGCAAAAAAATTTTCCAAATCTGAGTTTTCCACAACATACAACTTTTGAAACCTACACGTAACAGTGCAAAGTGTTACAGTGACCATATTTGCTATTCCCTCTAATGTCAGGATTGTTTTGAGTTGTTTTGGAGATTTGTTGTTAGATTCTCTTATCTCCCTATTTTATCCTGCTGACTTTTTGGTCTGGATTCCTGTTTTGTTTGGCTCTGGTTCCCTGTGGGTTTTTTGTAATTTTCTTTTCATAATTCTTTTACTAAACATTCTTCACCTAAAAGCTGCCTCTGTCTCTCCTCTGCATTTGGGTCCACCATCAAACCTAAATCATGACATGTACCTTTATTTGATCTTCAAAAGGAACATCAGGCTCAGAAGATAGAAAATAACAGAACAATAACATTTGTTAACAAGCCAGAAGTCTTATCAGACATTTGTGTCTGAAGCATTTTTAATTAGCTTTCTGATTCTTGTTTGTCATGTTCAAAGCACATAAAATAACCTTTACTGAAGTATTCAAGATATTTTTCACTGAACCCAGACTTCTGTATTAGTTTTTTTATTGGTCTGATGTAATTCTCTAATCTTAAATACATTAATTCTGGTGTTAGATATTACCATGGAGCAACTGTATAATTTCTAGTGCTGGACAAGAAATTATTTTTAGTAAGCTCAGTAAAAATAATAAAATTTGACATATTCTGATTTTGAAAAGTACCGTACAAGATGCAGATTCTTGTAAGGTACAAAAACTTGTACAAAAATCAAAGCTGTTTTTTGTGGTGAATATAGTTAAAATATATTCTGTGTTTTAAAAAGCTTTCAAGAAATATGAGGCAAAGTTTTTACAGTTAGCCACAAACAAGTCTTAAACATAAAATAATTTCAGTTTCTTGTGCAACATACACTCTACACGTTTATATGAATTAATCAAAAGCTTTGGAAAATAAAAGAAAATGTATTGTTAATAGATAATTGAACAAAGTATTTTTTTTAAAAAGATATTTATATTTGGTATATTTTCAATATATTTCCCATGCAATGAGAATAATATGAAAAATAATAAGAATCCAAGATGTTCTGAATGAGATGTCACAAAATATACAAAATAGAAAAGGAGAGAAATCTATGTTAAAATATTTTCTCAGTGTTTTTTCTGGCAGTCCTTGTTCCATTATTATCATGTTGAACATTGTAGTGCCTTCATGATCACATTATTGCGCCTTATGTCAATGCATTTTTTAGGCGTCATTTGCTTCAAAAGAAGAAACCCACCAACAACATAATTTTCAAAAATGGGAGATTTGATTTAGCTGGTGGCCGGTTTCTGATGTGTCTTTGTAAAAAGAAAAATAAATAAAAATAAAAAGTTCAATAATTTTAACAGCGCCCCAAGCCAAACTATCGGGTAAACAACCAGGAGGGATCAAAAGAGATTAGATTATTTATAACATAATATACTGATCATGATCATTATAGTGACATCAGCTGGGCCAGTAATGTTTCTAGCTCTTTAGGAGAACAAAAGAAAGTGAAATTTGTATGCTTGTTGCAAATCTAGAATTAAATACCACTCACCTGCAGAGGCAGACAGTTAATGCTGAACAAAATAAAAGCAATCCAAAGGCAGATGGTAAAATGAATGTAAAATACTGTGATGAACTGGTTCCTAAAAAAAGAATATCAACATGGCACAAAGATTATTTTTTAAATGTTACAGTGTGTGTTACAGAAAAGGTCAGTAAATGCTTACATACCGTTTTGATCTTCAAGAACTGTTACAGTCCATGTCATGTAGTTAAAGCCTCTATTCCCATTTATATTACAAGAATAAAGTCCTGCATCATCATTCTGAGCATTATCAATACTGAGCGTAGAAGGTATGTTTGTGTCTATTCTCAGTCTGTGAGAGGAGAAATTTGAAAAAGTTTGATTACTGGAGGAGGAGTATGCAAAATACCATCTGTCTTTGGTCCATTTGATCATTGTTGTATTTTCTTCAGATATATTGCAAGTGAGCATGACTGAGCTTCCTCTGGACACCGACACGTCATAGTGGTCTGCTGTAGCAGTGGCTGACATTGAAGGGGAAAAAAAAATTAACAGGACATCTTAATTTAAGAATCTTGCATAACAAATATAAATTGTCTCTATACCTGCAAATACATCGGTTGTCTGTAACAGCTGAATGAAGAGCAGAGCAGCTTGCTTCACGCTGAACATGATGACCATCAGACATTGAGAGACTAGCTGTAACATTACTGTCTGCCTTAAATGTTGTTGCGGAGGAGGTGCTAAAGAAAGGAAGTGGTTAGTTGCTGTTTGGCTGAGCTTAACTCAAAGCTGCATGTATAACCTTGTTAGGGTTGAGGTAAAGTCAGGCTTGAGTCATGTGCACAGTTCTTGAATTTAGAATCCTTTAGATTTAGTTTTGTTTTTTTTTTTGTTTTTTGCTAAACAAAACTGGAGTTAATTGTTCAAAAAGATTATTTTTAGGCATAAAAATAAAATTCACATGCAGAGTAACGACATAGTTAGAGTCTAGGCTCAAAAACTTGTGGGAGACATCAGAGCTGCTTGGTTTAATTTGAATTTTATTACATCACGTTACAACCACTATAAGCAGGTGATGGTAGAGATTTTAAGAGCCTGATTCAAATGATTAGCAGTGCTTGTTTTCTGGTCCAACTTAGCTTTTTCTTTTAGATAACTTTGAAAACCTGCACTTCTGTTGCATTTTGTGTCCTAGAGGTGAGACTTTAAAAGCTATGACTGTTTCAGCTCCTAATACCTAAATTAGAAAACTTCTTTAGAAGATCTGAGTTTCTTCTCTAACGCCTTTCTGTCACATAAGTTATGGTTAGACTTCCCGTGAGAAATGGTAAACTGTGGTACCTGGTGAAACAACATGAAGTAACGAGTGTAAACCATGACATGTGGGGTATGTATTTCTGCATAGGTTTGCAGGTGTAAGTTGCGTGAAAGATGGTTTATGTTGCAGTCATTGAAATGGTTTGGCCAAGTGTTGTGGTGTAAGACTTTGTGGCTTCATTTTGTTCCTCAAATGGTTACTAGTGAGAATGTAAAGCACTCCGTGTCCATATACTGTAGAGTACTGGGGGAGTTGTTTGAGCATCAATCATCAAGTGTGACTTCTCACATGGCAAAACCCCCACAAAATCACCTTATGTATCAAGCAACTAAATAAGAGTGTAGGAAGGGGAAATAATCCTTTGATTCACTCAAAGATCAGCATGCTTGATGACAAAGTCGCATTTTATGATGGAGCATTCTCTGTTTTGGTAAATTTGACGTCCAGGCTTGCAGGGATTTATTAAAAGACAAATAATTGAGGCTGGTAAATTTGTGCAAATTTAGATATTATACAGTTATCTGCCCAGTTTCATTAGATCCCCTTTAGACGTTGCTGGCATAAAAAAAGGCAGCCTTGTTAAGTAACGGACCACACAAGTTGTGCTCATGATGAGTGTTTGGTCACATTTTGTTCTCTTTCATTGACTTCTGGTTTTGGTTACCAGTTTTATAGAATCCATTACACAAGGAGAACTGTTCATTTCATTCCTTGATGATTTGATAAAATTGCTGACATACAAAGACATAAACAAACAGTGTTGTCGCCGAGTTAAATAAGCATTTGTTCCCTTACCAAAGTAGACATTAGGTGGATAACTCTTTATTGGAAAGCACAAGCAGTAAGAAACTATCTCTAGTTGCTAACTAGGACAGATTTAGCCCCCCTCCTTTAACTTTAAATCCTTTATGTTTCTTGACAGTCACTGAATAAGTCAAAGTTTTTACAGCATCCATAAATTTTCTGTGGGATTGATGTCTACAAAAATGCCAGGACCTTTGTATAAGTCTTCATCAGCCAGTCTATTGCCTGTTTTGAATTATTCTCCAAGATGTTTCAATAAGGATCAAGTATGTCCTATTTTCTTACAGCTGAAACTGTTCCACATCATAATGTCTAATCTCAGCTTGTATGCAACATTTCAACTTTCTCTAAACATGACAGGCTGAGGTCAAGCCAAAGAGGACAATCATCTGACCACAATAGTTTAATCTCTGAATCATTTGACGTTCACTGGCACACTTTATAATAGGCAGGAGGGACAAACAAACACGCAGATGGAAACATTTTCAAATTGTTTTTCTCTTTTGATCTGTTGACTGAACAGATGAACTGATTGCACCAACGACTGATCTTCTTTATGATATTTTCACATATTTTGCTACTTTTAAATTGGTTTGACAAGACTTCATGCTAAACATTTAATAGCACTGATGGCCAAAATACGTACATCTTTGTGTAAATCCAGCAGAAGATGACAGAATGGGTTCCCACATGTTTTCATCCTGCATGGACTCACTATGACCAGCCTGGGGATGCCCATCGGGGTAAATTTGCACCTGGTGTTTTGGGGGTGAATCAGGGATTTGGTTAATCATTGTTGTATGAAGAAGTTGTTTTCCTTTTTGACAGATGACTGGTATGCGCCTGAGTAATGTGTATTTCAGGCATTCCACATGGAGAAACTGGTTGCCTATGTGTCAAGAGAGAGTTTTTCTGTACAAAGAGTATTTACATCAAACACAGATAGCCCAATCAAATACAAAATGCAGGGAAAAACATTATCCAAACCAACATGTTCATATGTGATGACAAATATTAAATCCTTAAAGGTGCAGGGGGTAACTTACATTTAAAAAAAGTATGTTTTTTATTTTTATTTTTTTACATTTGTCATGACAGTGTCAAATGAGACACGTAATCTGTGAAACAAATGCCTTCTCCCTGTGGTCCTGCTGCCATTTCCACAAAGGAGAAGTGGCTTGGCACTGTCAGTCATGCTCATATACACGCTGCTCACACCCTGCCCCTTGTTCTCTGTTTACCTTCGTCTCCTTCCTCAAAGTGGAACTTTCTATGAAGGTGCAGGTTGGTAAACATGGCCATCAAAGACAGTTTTCCTGTAATGGTAAGTTGTTTCTGCACCATTAACAAAGCTTGTAAATCTTAAGCAGCACTTACACTAGCATGTTTGACAGTGCTAAGATCGTGATACTGGCTCTGACTGGTTCTTTCTGACCTAACAGTGTATTGCACATGGCAGTAAGATCACAGGGAGAAGGCCAAGGAGCTCAATTCTTTTTAACAGACCTCTCTCATGTTACATGTTGTGAAACTTTCAACAAGTATGTAAATATTTAAATAATTTACCTACTGCAAGTTTAACAAGTGTTGCAACTAATTTTTGTTAAAGCTGAGTTCAGCTTCGGTTGCCACATTCAGGCCTAATTACTGTCAGACATTAAGAGTAATAAAAACATTACTGAAGTAGTACATGTTTGACTACATAAAGTAGTAGGTTAAAAGAAATAAAAAACAACAGTTTCCCCAAGCTTAGGAGATTCAAGAACAGATAAGAAATATAAAATAGTTTCAATAATGTATCAATGTGTGTGAGGTTTAATTACACTGCACCTGGCAATTAACTAAACCCTAATATATATTCTCTGTGTAAGATTCTTAAAAGAAATGTTGGAATATTCTCCTCTTGAAAAAAAATGCTTGTGGCTGAAGTGTAAATGTTATCTGCATTTTGAAATTGCACTACAACAGAACAAAGAAGCTGCTTATATTGGATAAGTGGATATTTTAACACTTTTCTCCTTCACAGAGTATCCTTCAAGCAGTTTAAGCACTATTCCTAGACTTCCAAGCAAAGCCAATGGATTCTCTACTTGATTTAATGTGGCAAGAATGAGAAACATCATCTCCTGTTGAGACTGGGAGAACATTAAGCCAGAATATTTAAAACTGTATTTGTGTTGAGAAATGAACTTGGTGCCAAACCTTTCTTCAAAGACTCTATTTTCTTAAACCATAAGCATAAGTGACTCAAACTGTTGGGATTTTTACTTCATGGATGTAGTTATTTGTCCAGATAAATCACTTTGAGATCATCCTGAATTTTTAACTTCATTGACCTTTTATCACAGTTCATATTAAAAGTTTCCCCTGGTTTCAGTCTGCCGTTGCCGTTGCCACCTTTGACTGAAAATAGGCACCAGATTCCCTACAACCATGCAATGGTTTGTCCATCCAGACAACAACTGATTGTCTGGATGGACGGTATTCTTCCTAGATGCTTACTTTGCCGACTGGTCTTGTTCCCCTCACAACAAAATATGCCGTTACCCGTACGAAGCAGTTATAAACATCTTGACTGAGATTAGAGCACACATGCAGAACATTATAAGGACTATCTTGTTAGCTGCTCTGAAAGGATCTACAAATCTGAAGATAACCACCTAAACAAACCACCGGCACCTCACAGCAAGATGAAAGCTGGATGCTGAGATGTTGCCATTGTATGATCAATACAATGGTCCAGAATAAAAACTGGTTTATTCTGAAGATGTGAGGTTTTCATGACTTGACTTCAATTTGCACTTTTTCATAGTCTAAATGCGAACCAAACCTGTTAAAATTAAAGGAATGATTTAAGAAATTACTAACCTACAGGTGATGTAATTCTGGCAGTGACTGCTGAATTTGATATGTGCTGATTCCCCCAGCTGTATTTTCAATGTTTTAAAAAATGTGTAACCATGAAGGAGATGGTATTTAAGAAGCCTGACGATAAAATGTAAAGGTCAGTTTCAATCACCGGTATGTCTTTTGTAATCTTGTAATAACTTTATTGTGCACAATAATCTAGTAAAGATTTAGTGCTATAATATGGGTTAAACGACAGATACTAGAAACAGTGTCTGTGGCTTCTATTCAGGATATTACTCATTGCCCACACAAACTGTCACGCAAAAAACCCACAGAAAATGTCAAAGAACACTAAAAGGAAACTTGCGTGTGTTGCACGGGTTTGTGTCAAAAGTCATCCACTAAACATTTGCAATACACATCAGGTTTCCATTAGAACTCTTTGTAGCATTGTGCAATTCTCAACATAGAAAGTTGTGGTAAGTTACAGTCCTCAGCAATGAGATTTCCATTTGAAAAATGAAATGTAAAGAGGAACAGGTTGAGGTAATGTGACCAAACGTGGTTTAATAAAACGGTAACAACAATTTTACCATGTGTCTTACTTTTTCATCAAAGGCTTACACAGGTAGGTTTATTTCAAATATAATATACACAGAGATGAAAAAAGGAGAGAAAGAGGGAGAAGAAAGGTGGATAAAATGCTTAAAGGGAAAGGCGCAGATCAGAGAAGCATAGAGAGAACATAAGTCTGTGATAGAAGTCTGCCTCTAGACCTGCAGAGAGAGAGAGAGAGAGAAAAAAACTATGGAAGAAACCACAATAACAAACAACATATACACCCATACTTGTAGGTCAGAACTTTACAATTTAGTGCCTTCTGATCTAATCACCTTCTTCCACATATTTGCAGTGCCTCCTACATTACTTATAGCAAACTGCAAATATGGCTTTCTTTCAAAAATAGTTTTCTTCTTGCTTCTCTTCATGAATGACTAACAGACTATTAGTCATGGTCTCAGTAAATCTTTTACAAACTTGTAGAACTTGAATTATTAGGAGGTTTCCTGTTGTGACACTCTCTTCTTCATGAGTGCAGTTAATTCAATAGAAAATTTAATGCTTAAATTATTTTACTAAGTTATGAGTATGATTTTGATAACCAATATCACTCTATTTAAAGGGTGATGGTAAGCATTAGCGGGTTGCTTGTCTTTGACAAACAGAAAACGTGTTTCAAAGTCTGCTCTTGAGTGTGTGTGTTGACTAAGAAGACCTATCTCTCTGCAGATGTCTGATGTGACACATGTGTGAGTTTGCACCAAGTTCTCCTCCCACACTTATTTATTTTATGCCTATTCTGTTTATTGGAACTGTTTACAGACTGAGATCCTGGTTGAGAGCATTCAGGAGGTGCAGAAGCCCAGATAAGATCACTGAATAGTTGGTTCCTACTCAAAAACATGTGAATAATCCTGTTTGTTGCCATTATGGCAGAAAAAAGTCAACTAATAAGTAGCAGTGTTTAGCTGATTTGATTGCATCTATTATCTCTCCTCCTCTGTCTTTGAAGTTTTTTGAATTTATCATATCCAGCAGGCAGAGAAATATTATGCATGTTACACTTTGAACGAGGAGCCTTAATCCTATTATCTTCTACTGCAGGGCTCTCCTGCACACATGATCCTACCAGAGGAAGCCTCAAGCCTCAACGTTCAACCACAAAAATTTTCATACTTTGATGTAAACACAACTATGTTTTCATCATCTGAATGCACAATCAACTACCTTATATTATGCATATGTATTACTTCAAACTCCTTGTTATTGGCTTAACATTATGGGGGCCTCATTGCAACCACAATCCAGGCACACACACAACTTCTCTCTGAATTACTCGGTAGATCTCAGATTATATATATAGATACATATAAATTGATTGCAAAACTGTGTGTGTATGGGAAAGTCTTAGTGGCTGCATCTCGTCTCTGACCCTCACAGGCATTGATGGACGTTTGTGAATATTTGAGATGTATGTTAGAAAGCCCCTGGCAGAACACACAGAGACATCAGAGCAGCTACTCTACCTCTGTTGTGTGTGGTGAACACTGCACGGTCTGCTCCCACATACATATGTCCTCTGTGCATGAATTTAAATCAGTAAAAGGAGCCTAAACAGTAATGGGCTGAACATGTCTTGATTGCCTTGTTTTGTTTCAGTGCCAGTTTTGCATTTTTGTGAGACTGTGTATGTTTGCTGGCAAAAACTACAAGGAAACTTTAATCATTTTTTGTCTTGCAAACAAGAAAACCTTGTTTGCAGGTTTAATCCTTATTCGTCATAAGAGGTTGCGGTAACTGGGACAAAAAAAAATTCAGTTTCTGTAGGCTGGGAACACAGATGCTGTTGCATTAATTATCGTGTTGCTATTTTCACGACCATGTCATCCAGAGAATTATCCGTCATGCAGCTAATTTGGTCTGAAAAACACGTTAACAATGTAAAGCCCACAAAGAGAGGCTGATCTGAGTGTCCAATCCGATTAGAACACAGGGTGGATTGTTTTTTGCTGAGGCCTTGTACTAGTTATGTGCTACCAAGGTTGAAGTTTATGGGAGAAAGGTTACAGGTCCGGAAGAAACCAACCCATGCCGGTGCAAAGGGCAAAGACACAGAGACAGAAAGAAATCTAAAGAAGCACAAATTAACCACAACATATTTTTAGCCCAATGTGCTACTTTTCTTTCCTCAGTAGGCTGATTATTTTGGTCACAGTTATTAATTTCCAAATTTGCATGTATATTTTAGTCTTCAGAATCACCTTATAGTTAGCTTTCATATGGCCTGTCAGAAGAATATGAAACACACCATCTTTGATCAAAATCAAGCTCCTCTGGCTAAGTCCATGGTTTTCTCAGAACTCCCTATTTCAGCTTTAACTGCATTGTTATAAAAGCTGCTTTGGATAAAGTATCTAAGAAATGCATAAACATATAAGCACAGTTACAATATTTCTGAGTTTTAAACCATCTGATGTACTTGGATCAAATCTAAACTTTCAGTTTTGACCCAAAACATTCAGGTGTCTGCTAGGAAGCTGAAGACGCAGAGGAATTTTATTTTTCAGAAATAAATCTGACAGAAAATGTGTGAGGTGTCCAGAAGGTGACTGTGGACAACTTAACAATCATGTTCAAGAAACTTTTGCAGAGCACAGAGGACAAACATCACCAAACCAGGTTATGGGATGCTGACAGAAAGAGAGTAAATGTGGAAAATTCAAAAAGTGTTTCAAAGTAATTGTCAAAGTAAATTTTTTTTGGATATGCTAAAACATGGAAAAGTACAAGAGGTTTAAAAACATTTGTAAGGTGTTAAAGATACCAAGAGGAGCCGTTGTGTCTAACACATTTCTGTAAACCACAACTACAAGTTGTCTTCTTGCTTAGATGAGATTTTATAGTAGGTGAGTGATTTTGAGATCTTAAAAAAGGCTATAAAAAAAGAAACCACAGCTCATCAGAAATCATGGAAATCATAATCAACTCCGTAGGAACAATAAATACAACATTTAATTTCAGTCTAGCAAAACCTGGAAATACAGAGTTTTCTGTACAGCACAGGGTTCAGGAAAGCCACTCTATTGTCAGGTGAAACAGATCAGCAATCGTTATGCACCAGGTTTACAAACGTCTAGTGGTGAAAGTGTTGTTTGACGTGGAAGAAGTGTTTGATGACTGAAGGTCTCAAGCAAACCTTCTTCACACATCACAAAGGCAGGAAGTTCAGACAGAAATGAGAATGTGGTGTGAAATCACATGAGGTTTTGCACATGTGAGAAGACATGCTTCTGCGTGACTTCTCACATGTGAGCACGGTTAAATGGAACATAACCATTACTTTCAACCGTGATAAGGAATGGTTAAAAGAAACACAGCAGGCTGAAGGGACTGTCAGGAGAAAGATTAAACACAAAGGTAAATAAAGAAATCATGCAGCAAACCGAAAAAAGTCACAAATCTATGATAACTCATAATCTGTGCAGAAAATTGGTTTTTAGTCTAATAAACAGACATTAAAGAACAGTTATGCTATATAAGGTGCCTAATTAATGTTTTCCTATTTGGTCACATAATAACAATTTTCTGTACCTCATCATGATTTAATGTTTTAGACTCAAATGAATGGAAGAAAAAATAATACATTGACAACATGGTGTTCAAAAAACCCAACAAACTGAAAACATTGCCATACATTTGAATCCAGTCCCTCTATTCTGGTGTGCTTAAATAAAATCAGCCTGTATAATAATCTAATTGACAGAGTCCTGTTTGTGGTTTTTATCTTAGCAAAGTTTCACAGCAGACAAGTGGAAAAGTTTAAATCATGATGAGGCTAGAAAACAATTTTCCAAACTTTGAGCATCTAACACAGCATGTGATAAGGTCTCACGTATAGAAATATTTCTCTTTTCCACACATCAAATCAGGTCAAATCTGTACTTTATTTACAAAAAGCAAAACAGAGATAAAAATAAATTATTAAAGTCTTTTATTCATATTAGTGTATGAATTAGTATGAATTGTATAAATCTGAGGTAGAGTGCAGAGGTAAACAGTGTGTGAGAGAGCTCATCTTAGTGCAACACTTTTCTGTGCATGCAGAAGGTGTGGAAACAGATGTTGATGACAGGAAAGTTAGGGCAAGACAGGCCAAGTGTAAAGTTCAAGGAGAGGACTGTGGAGCAACTATGAGCTGAGACTCTCTCTTCTCTGTTGCGTAGATTCCTTGAACTGGTCGCTGCAAAATCATCCAACTGCACAAACTGTGGCTTTAATGGAGTAATTATTATGTCCTGGTGCAAAAACCATACATTTAAACAAAAGTGGACTTTCTGTTTTATTGTAGTTGTGTTTGCTATCATATTTTTGTATGAATTCTGCCATCCTGCCTTGCTGTGTTCATTTTAAATTAATCTATTCACATTTTATAGATTTGGGAGAACAAAGGCAGGGGGTCTTCCAAAGAAAAACAGCAGGAACAACTGGATCTAATATAAGGTCTTTATAAATGCTCCACAACTAATACTGGATAAATGAATAAGGAATGGTTGAAAATGAATATGAAAATGTTTTGATGAGAAATAGAATCTCTCTGTTGGTAAATCCAATTGTACCAACAGTTCAGTGACAGGCAAACGAAAGCAAAGAGACATAAAAACACACCATAGAATAAATAAATAGTGAAATCAAAATATAAAATCAAATATACCACGGAAAAACTTAGTCTAAAAATAAATAGTAGAGGCATATTCTAAGAAATGTGCAAGTGTAATATTCATGCACAAACATGTCTTCCCTGAGTTGGACTATCATATAAAATCCCAATAAAGAACATTAACGTTTGAGTTTGTAACATAAGAAAATGTAGGAAACTCAAGTTGTATCAATTCCTTTGCATGACACTGTATCTGATGTGCGTTTTGTGAGTTCCGTGAGTTTTGAGTTAGCCACAAAGATGAGAAAACTTTAACTTCAAAATTACTGACCGCCTGAGGTAACTCAGTAAGGTTGTGAAGTCAAGACGCACTGAGAAAACAGGAACTGTACAAACCAAAGAAGATAAACACATCATAGTGCAAACATTATATTAAGCTGATTAGAAACTGAAAAGCAGTGAGGTGACAATGAAACAGGAAGTAAACGTCAACAAAGAAACAATGGTTAACTTAAAAATTAAGACATTACGGAAGGTAAACCAAGAAAACAGAACTAAGCACAAACTCAGAATCCTAAAATACATTCCATAAGGTCACATACAAAGTCTACAGTATAATGACTTTGACTGCCATCATTGCCGTCACTATAATGAGTATCCTATCAGTGGACAGTAGTCAGCATGATCTCAATTCAGAAAATGAGGGCAGATTTTAGATTGGGAAACCAAGCTATTATCTATCCTGAACAAGGAAAGAAGAGTAAATTTATAGTTGTAGGTACAAACTGATAATGTAAAAAAAAACTTTCAGTTCTGGGATTTTATCATCTAAATGATTTAGACTTTAGCAAACTCTAAAATTATCTAAATGTAACAATGACAAGTGATGCAGTTTACTGAGAGGCAAAAATGCTTGATCGCTACAGGTTCTAAGTAAACATTTGCCTCACAAAGGCAGGAAGCTCAAAAAGAAAAAGTCAGTACTCAGAGACACAACGTGGTGGCATTTCTATTCCTGTGAAAGCACAATTAAAAAAGGCATAAAATATGTTGTTTTGTTTCCTATGAAACAGGAAACAGAACATGACTTTAATTTGACTAAGTAATAGAATGTATGAAAATTTAACTTTTATCAGAATTTTAAGAAAGAAATTGGACAGCTGTCATTACTTTAGTTTTTAAATTACAAATGTGAAAATTACAGCTGACTTTACAACATAAAACATGAAAAAGACCAACCCTAAATAAAACCCAAACACTCACGGATCATGACGTTTATCTGTTATATTAGATTTGGATTTGCAGTGGTACTCCA
This sequence comes from Xiphophorus couchianus, assembly GCF_001444195.1. NCBI lineage: Eukaryota > Metazoa > Chordata > Actinopteri > Cyprinodontiformes > Poeciliidae > Xiphophorus > Xiphophorus couchianus. The sequence goes on along the minus strand of NC_040234.1, from coordinate 13,500,089 downwards.
TTTCAGAATTACAGTAGATTCAGGTTCTGTGCCTAGATACACAGTAAAAAAGCCTTTTCTTAAAGACAAGAAAAACTCCATAATTGAATTTCTTACCATGATGATACATTTAGCTTATCTGTCTTGCCTTGATGCTTAAATTCAGTCTTGAACGTTAATGTGGCAACTCCTGAAGGCAAGCATAAAAGTTAGAAATGAAACCTTTTCTCACAGCTGCCTGTATGGCAACAAAGCAGAGAAGCAAACAAAAGGTCAATGATTGAGAGAGACAGTATGGAGAAAAATTTGAATAACCATCAACAATAATATGAGCGTGAGAGCACGAAACTAACTTCAGATAACAAAAGAGAATTGGTTTATCATTATTCACCCTGAACACACATTGTGCATACAAATGGAAAAGGCCTTGGGGTGTAAAATAACTGAGAGGGGATGAGGTCATACTGCAATTGATGGCTTGCGGTTTAAAAAATAATTCATTTTCTTTTTTATATTCAAACTTTAGTGTGCCGCTGCGTTCTCTGCCTTGGACGTTCTTCCTAATTACTCTAATTACTCATTTTGGAGCATGATCACCAGTGGTGGTGTGTAACCCTGAAATGATGAAATCAGGCTTTGAAGCTCTGAGAATGAATCTTCTAGTTTATGAGATTTTAAAAAAAAGTAATTTTACTCATATTTTTTTATGGCTATAAAGAAATCTAACTGAAATATGATGGCAGAAGAGCACACTTGCTGCCTCAGAGATTAACGATGTGGCAGCCTGTTTAAAGCTGAAAGAAGAAGAAGAATGCTATCTGTAGCATTAGATGCTATATAGATATCTGTTTAGCATCTGTAAGTGCTATACAGATATATTTAGAAGAAAGAAGGATCTACAAACACTAAAACCAGAAATCAGAGTCACCTGACACTGCGGATTTTAATTCAAGGGGATAAATGTGAGCTTCAGCTAAATTAAAGGCATTTCTATTCAAGAAAGTTTAAAAGAAATGTATAAAAATATCTTTCAAAAAGTCAAGCTGACCATGTGAAAGACAAACGTTTGGATATTGCGGTAGACAAAGTGTTAAATTTTATTAAAAATGATTATTGTTGGTTTTTCCCATCTTAATGTGAGCGTTGGTTCTGGTTTTGTTATGTTGACATAGTGTATGAGGTATTCATGCAGGATTTGCATTATAACATTTCTTCTTAATCTGCATAATGTATAATTTGAAGTTTTTTTTTATTGAACATTCCCAGCAGTATCAGAAAGCTCTGACAAAGATAAGAAAACCTGAATAGTAATATAGATTTTCATTGCTTTAATATAAGTTGGTGTGTGCTTGTTGTAGAAAAGGTCAGACTTGGCCTCATCTGACCAAAGCATGTGGTTTCACTTAGAGTCATGGGAGTTATTTTTAGCAGCTCCGTACTTTTAAATTAAAACTAAAACAGGCTTTTTTCTGGTAGCTGTATTTATGCAGAGATTAAATCGCACACACAGGTGAGCTCTTTGTCTATTGGAGGACGTTAGTTGCAGTGGATTTGAAAGATATCAGAGCACAAGAATCTAAATATATATGCATACTTTCCCATTTTCATTTGTGACAAGAAGTTGAAAACAATCCTTTTCCTTTCACTTCTCTGTCCATCATGTAAAATCACATTGAAATGTACAAAGAATTATGAAAAGCTTACAGCAGTCATTCTTGCATGCAGTCTCTGCTTCCTCTTCCAACCCCCACACAACCAAACTCAAACCTACATCCACTCCACTCACAAATAAAATCAGCAACTTTTTCATTAAAAATGACCAAGTAAAATAAGGACATTTAATAATTAAATTAAATACATACATTTTCATAGCTATTTATATTTTTAACAAGCTCTGATTCACTTAAAATAACACATTCTGTATGTCAGACTTTGAACTTTAAGGCATTAAATTGAAGTTTGAGTGCCTTAATAGAGATAATAATGAAAACTTGCAAAATGATGCAGGGGGTTGAGGAAGTTGAGGAAGTAAAAGGAGAAACTAAGTGTGGAAAATGGTGATATACCAGATGTGGAACAGCTGTGAGACGAAGACAAAAAGGAAACCGAGGTCAATCATTTGAATTTCCGCAACCCACTTCCTCCATTATTATTATTATTATTATTATTATTATTATTATTATTATTATTATAGTCACAGTTCTGATTACAGACGCTCTCAGTGAGTGCCAGCTGGGACTAATTTTCACAATAAAAGCAAAAACGTATTAGGATCCTGGTATCATAGACTGTTTTGTAGTTTCAGACACCTTAGTTTCATTATTGTTTTGTGTGTTTGTTTCTTATTTGGGTTAAACAAGTCTTGTTCTTTAGTTCAGTCCTTCTTTAGTGATTCTAGTTTGCTTATTTCTTTTGTCCCATTATTTTTACTCTAGTTTAATTATGTTTGTTTTACTGTTTAATTTCTTAGTCCCTAGTCCCCTTGTGCTACTTTCTCTCTCCCTGGGAGCAGACTAGGAGAGAGCAGGCTGCTTTCTGCTCTCTCCCCTCACACCTGCAATTATTTACCTAATTAGCTGGGGTCCATTGTTTCAGCAATCAACCTCCCAGTACTTAAGTATCTCTTTCTCAGTCACTCCTTGCTGGTTCCCTCCATCACTTCCCTGGTTCACTGCATTCTCCTTGTGTCTCCTGGCTAGCTTTTTGTTATGGTTTATTTTTGTTCAACTCTGGCTTCCCGTATTTTTGTAAGTTTGCTTTTCTCTTCATTTTTCAATAAGCATTCAAAATCGCTCTGCACTTGGGCCCACTTAAGAACACTCACCATGACAAAAGGCTCTCAACTGGTCTTCAAATTAAAAGAGAAGGCCTGGCAACGAACTAAGAAAATCAAATGTAAAAGGAGCAGAGAACAAAAATGAACAAAGGAAACCTACGGCATATGGAAACACCATTGAATACAGAGAACTTCACAGAATAAGGCAAGACCTGTATAACATAAACAAGGAAATGATTGAAAACACAAAGTACATCACAACACCCCATTTGTGACAGAAATCAGCATTTAAGCTAAATCTGAATCTATTTTTAAATTCTGCAGCTTCATTAGCCAGCTGCAATGAACTGCATAACTGTCATACAATACTTTCCCCCACTGATCTGACATATAAGCCACAGAAAATTTGTTGAGTGTAGCTGACTGATATATTTCCCCCTTAGGCTCCTTGTTGCCCACAGGACCCTTTGGGCAATGCGCCATTTTGCCCTTACCAAAATCCGAGCCTGTCAGTGTTACGCTATTATGAGTCTGCCTTGCTTTTTATGTCTATTGGGTTGGCTTAATTGGAACCATGTTTGCATTAAAATTAAATAGGTTGGAAATCTATTGGGCTGGTTTAATTGGAACTATATTTGCGTAAAAGTAAAATGGGTTGTAAATCAGAAACATCTCCCTACCAGAGAAGTATTTCTGTGAGATTCAGCAAACTTTTGATCCGTCGAAATAGTTTTATTTTTATTTTTTCACTCAGCTGCTTTTTGGTACCCATTTAATATTGATTCCTCCTCTCTTTTCCTTAACAATCTGCATCGAAGTATTGAAATAGAAACAAGGCGCATCTTAATTCAGGCCAAATTAGTCAGAGAACAATACCCACGCATTCGCCAGTGAGCCCACAGTTTCTCTGATGCCTCCCCCTCCTCAGTTTTCTCTGCTAGCCTCCTCGGAGGGCTCCGGGTGTTCCCATTGGCCGCAGCGGAGAGAGAGGAGGAGGAGACGGACGGACGGACAGGAATTCCTCGGCTCTCCTCAAATTTCTTCGAACCGCGGATCTCCAGCTCGACTCTATCCGGATAAAATATTCCGACCAGCACCGCTTTTTCTTCCTGGGTGTGTTGTTTGACCGAAACGGTAGGGGAACAAAGATTTTACTCAAGTTTTTTCGCTCTGGAAAACGGGGTGGAGGGCTGAATACGCGTTCGTTGTACCGTTTCTCTCATCCACCAAACCAAACCTCACTTTCTTCTTTTGCTTCCAGATGTGGAGAAGCGTCGCTGTGCTCCTTCTGCTGGCCGTGGCTCTCTGTAAAGCAGAGGTGAGTTTTAGAATGTTAACTTTTTAATATTTAAAATGAGACTTATAAGTTTGGTCTGGCCACTTTGTGACGGTCCATGAAGTAAGACATCCGGGCTTTGTCCACACATCTGGAAAAGGTTGGAACGTGTCCAACTATTACAGCATATTAGTTGAGATTTAATTCAACTAATTCAACTATCAGGGGCAATAAAACCACAACTTTGATCAATCTCTAATGGTTTAGCTAAATTATTACTGGGGGCATTACAGGCATACTGATAATTGTGCTGGGGGGGAGGTAGGGGTGGGGGGGTCCTTCTTGTTTTGGCTGTGAGACACACTCCTCCTATGGTCAGCTGTCGAACAACCATCTCTGAAAAAGCCTCTATGAGACCAGGAAAGTGACAGCATTCAGCTCTATAAAAGGATCGAAGGATGGACTGCTGGCTTAATGGCATCTTGGGCTTCTTTATCAATATCGTAGGATGTTTTGCTGTGAAACCAGCCGCCAGCTGTTCTGGGGGCACACTAGCACTGTGTTGTCCTAGCATGCCAAACAGCATGTATTTCATGTTAATGAGCTGTGAGAAAACTCACCTGCTGGGTATCACACAGAGGCGCCAAGTCGTAGAACCTTTGCGTAAACACACAGAGGTAATGTACTGTTAGGAGGCCTGATGGGACCACATGAGAAACAGGATGGGTATAGTTCCAATGAGAAGAGGATCAGGATGAGTATTGGTATTGGTAAGATAATAAGTAAAGTATTACTGTATTTACACACAGAAAAATACATACATATATTATTTGTAATTGCTTTTAATTGAAACAGACATGGGTAATGTACTTGCTGGATCATTAGGGCTAGAATTATATTATCTGTAAGATTTACTTAAACACTAATTTTATCGTATCTTTCAAGTAAACCTGCTTTTTTCTGCAGAGCAATATCCGCTTTTGTTGAACTTCACAAGCTTAACAAGTTCACTGGTTAGGCTATCTGCTCATGGAGACTACATTACGGAACAGTGATAATTGCTTACTTTTTTATCACAAGGATTGTGGGATTTATTGTGATTATAATAACCACAATTAAAAATGGTTACAATTTAATTATTATTTGTAGCTATAAGTTAGTCAGTGTATAAAGTCAGAACCTTTGAAACGTACCCAATATTAAAATAGATACTTCACCACTAGAGTAACGTAAGCAATAGGTAATAATAGCATTCAATCATATTTTGAAACATAAGCACACCGTTGATGATCTCAAGGATCCAACAGCAGAAGGATAGTTTAAACAGCAAATCTATGCAATTAATAAAATAGTATTTTGGGTTTGCAAACATAACCAATTAGACTTAATTGTTGTCAGCATTCCTTTAATAATAAATATCTTTTTCACAATGGCAATAAACATTAAGATATTAGCAGTTGTGCTGTTAGTAGTTTGGCAACTGGGGTTTTAAAATGATAGCTTAATAACAGCTTATTGTTTTCACACTTTTACTGTTTGTGCATTTTGCTACCATTCATGCAGCCAAATCTGTCCTTGTGATCTGAAAAAGTGCTGTAGCCTCCTGAAAAACAGTCACTTGGTTGTCAGAAGTGCTATTTTTGAAAATTTATTTTAAAATGTGCTTATTTGGAGTAATCCTATACTTTTTTGTTTATTTCTTTAAACGTACGTTCTTTTCTGATGAAATAAAAACATTCACTTTTCGGTACAGTCTAGAGAGCAAATAAGAACTGCAGCATCAGTGCTAGGAAGTGGAATTGCAATGGGCAAAAAATAAATCTTTTTTAAAGTGTTGCAGTGCAAAAATGAGCAACTAAAATCGAGCAACTAACATTTCCTGGAAGTTGGGTGTATGTGTCCCAAGTGATTGTTTCAAGAATATTTACAGGTGTTCCATCCATCTATCTATCCAATCAATTATAGTATTTTATTGATGCTGTAAAAATGATCTCATAATGTATTGAAACCTCTGGGGAAACAATTAAAAGTCTTGAAGCTTGATTTGAAAATCATGTAGAAATTCTGCTTGCTAAGTTTGTTTACATACTAGATATTGACGAAATAAGACAAAGTGAGTTGCAGAGAAAATGAGACAAATATTCAGAAGATAAATTGCCTTCCAGCGTAGTGGTTCTCTCCAGACATCCAGGGCACAGCAGAGGGAGGTTCAACCTTTTTACCACTGCTGTCGAATGAGACGTCTCCACTGAAATGATAGCATCCCTGTGTGGGATTTTCAAAATGGGCTACAGCTCCTAAATGAACCCTCTGGTGGATTTCAGGCAGAGTCTGTACAGTATGTGGTGATCCAAATGTCCTATTGTCATCAGAACTTTCACTTACATTATTGAATAACACTTGATGTCCTCATATTGTGCAGCCATTGTTGAATTTTTTTCAATGCCTTTGCCATCGACTTTTGCCGCTTTGGTTTGTTGACACAGTGTCATAACAGGAAGTCAAGATAAAGAACCCACCTTAATTTTCTGGACCCATAATAACAGCTTACATTTCCTTCGCCAAAGTCATAAGTATCAACAGATGTTGCCGGCATCTCATCTCTCTAAACTTCCCGAAAGCCAGAACCTACATCTTGGTTGATGATTCCTTTGCAGCTTAGTTCTAGCTTCCCATGAAAAAAGTAAACAATCTATTAGATAATAGAGTTTTCTGATTCTGGTTCTTCTCACTTATCAAATTTGGATGCAAACAGTGTGGATCTTGTTACCAAACTCTTAACACAAAAATGAGCTGTGTTTTTCCAACACATTCCTTAAAGAAGTACAAATACACACCGTCCAGTCGGCACTTGATGGTGATACCATCGAAGCACACAGCTGTTTTAACACCTGGCTAAAATGCACAGTTACAGGAAGAAGGAATCATTTCCCAACATTTACCTAATTAGAGCGTAGACATTTCAGCTTCTTGCAGTAGTTGCTATAGTCTACTTTTATAGATTCATGCAAATGGCAATTAGTGACTCCATGCTGCAACCATGCCAGGCGTCTTGCTCAACGCCTGGCATGGTTGCCCTCCCTCCTGACCTTCCATTGCTGGCATGGTTGCCCTCCCTCCTGACCTTCTACTGCTTCTTCTGTCTCTTGCCGGCTGGGCTGCTGAATGCGGCTCTGTTTGTCTTTATTGGATCCATGCTTGAGACCTGTGAGGTATGGCACGGAGGAGACGGAGCATGTAGCCGGCTGTACTGAATGTAGCAAATGGGGGAGGTATTAGAAAGGCATCCATTCTGCAGAGGTAATTACCTTGATAATATATGGCCTGTTGACTGCCGTGGGAATAGCTAGAACTGACATACCAGAGTGTTGTCCGAAAGAGATCAGCAAGTTGGAGCAAAGTCCCCTCTGAATAAAGCATACGAGGGGCGGGGGTGTGTTTTCAGGATGTTATAGGTTATAGGTGTTACATTTCCAGAATGTGAAGTAGAAAAAAAAACAGAGTCTTGAATAATGGATGGAAACACAATTTTCTTTGCATTGACTGATGTTTTTATTTACTGCCATGAGCATAGGCTATTCAACTGAGGACACAACCTCTTCATTTGTTATCAAGGAGAATGGCTGTTTGCTTCTGGAGGTGAGAAATTGCTGCTTTTGAAGATAAGCTGTTCAGAAATGCAGCGTGGATGGGGGGCCAGGGTCGGGCCTCATGCAAAGCTCTCTGTAGGCGTGTGTGTGTGTGTTTTTGTCTGCAGGCTGGAAGAGAGATATGCATCTCATGGATAAAATGTTGATGTTTTACTAAAGCACACCGGGAGTCTGATATGTAAAGGAGGTGAGATGCAGGGAAAGGGAAAGTCATAAGAGTTTGCAGCCTCGGGGGACGTGTGAGCGCACATACTCGCGCATAAGTAGAGGGAGAGAAATGTTTGGATTACTGTTTTTATGGCATGCAGTGTGATTGTGTTGGGTGGAAGGAAACTGGGGTGGAATGACGCAGTGGTTAATTTTGTTATCGGCGCTCTGGAGTGAAAAAATAAAAAAATTATTTCAGCAGGAAGTATGCCCAATAAGGAAAGCGCACATTCTCCACTCTCCACTGCCATCAACAAGGACAAAGAATAGAAACTGACTGTTATAGTGGAGAGCAATTAGGCCTGCTTTTTAGCAGGCCTAATTGAGTTGTGGCTCCTGGTATGGGGACCCAACATTGCTTACATGTTGACGCTTATTCTTGCTCATTCAAGGTGGGCTAAAAATATCTGCCCAGGTGGACAGAACATGAGCATTAGAGGGACGCTGTGTCCTCTCCCTGTAACAGCCTGCTCTAATTACTGGAGCTCAACAGTCGGTCATGGATCCCGAGCAGGGATTGTGCAGGGCAGCCGGTGAGATAGCCTGATGTAAAACAGAGAGGAGACGGAGCCATTGTCAGGCAATTATCACGGGGGGAGAAAGGGAGTGAGGTAAGGGTCGGCTGTGTGAAGAGGAAAAAAGGTGGGTTGGTGCTTTGTGTCGGCCCCTGCAATATCTGTTCTCCTCTTCTTGGCTTGACTTGAAACGAGTCCTTATTTAGCTTACCAGCTGTACTGGTGTCTTATCATTATGTGCACTCTGTACTCACTGGAGCTTTGCTCAGAAATTAACACAATCACAAATATACATATGCAGTCAAATGACAGACTACATCAATGCCGGAATGAGTAAGAAAAGCACAATAAATATGCTGGAGAGATAAAAACAGGGCCAGCTAAGACGCATTCAATATATATTGATATAGGATGGTGAGCTGAAGAAACTCAGCTAACATGAGCAATATTACAAAAAATCTGAGTTAGAGAAAAAAAGACATTAAATGTCTTTAAAATTTAAAATTCTTTAATTTTTAAATTTCTTTTTCCACTTTGTGATAGTGTTCTGAACCTCTTAGTAGCTATTTACAGTTATTGGGTCATTATATATTCAGTGTCTTGAAAAGAAACCAAAACTCTTGAATTGATAATTTTTTTTGACACTACAACCATACACTTTACTGTTTTAGTGGGATTTTTACATGACAGGCCAGGCCAAAGTAGGGCAGAATTGTGAAATGGAATAAAAGGATATGTGGTTTTCACATTTTTCACAAATAAAAAATATGCAGTCACCTTTACTTTGACACCTTTAAATATAATCCAGAAGGGACATAATTACGGTAGTCATGTGTGATTTTTAAGTTCAGTTTACATAGGCCTGTTCTGGTTTTACAAGAAAAAATCAGAAATGTTTGACGAGCATCCATATTAAATCCTCTAAGTCAATATTTTGTAGAACAGCTCTATTGTAATTAGAGCTGCCAGTTTCTACCAGTTTTGCACTTCTTAACACTAAACATTTACCCTTTTCTTCTTTGCAAAATAGCTCAAGATCAGTCAGATCAGAGGTAACATCAATGTTCTCAATTGTATTTTAGTTTGTACTTTGCCTAGGCCATATAGTGCCACATCAATATACTTTAATATAAACCATTTAATTGTAGTTCTGGCTGCATGTTTAGAGTTGTGGTCCTGCCTCAAGTCTTTAGTAGATTCAAACAAGCTTTCTTCTTTGACTGCGCTGTACGTAGCTGCATCCATCTTCCCTGAACTTCTGACCAGTTATTCTGTTCCTGCTGCAGAAAAGCAACCCCAACGCATGATGCTGCCATCACCGTAAACACAGTTGGATGGTGTATTCAAGATCATGTTCAGTTTTTAATTGCTATCACACAATGGTTTTGCATGTTGGACAAAATCTTTGGTGTAGAGCACCTGCACCCAGAGATTTAATAATTAGTAAATAGAGTGTTATCTATTTATTTAACTCTATTTAATAATTAGTAAATAGAGTCTTCTCAAGGCAGTTTATTGAACTGGACTTTATTTCAGGATATCCCAGTAAAAAAGATATCTGGGTATCAAAATACCCAGAATATTGATACAAAAAGGATGCATAGTTTTTAAAAAAAAACTTTGCATCCTTTTTCTTTCTTTTTACAAATATGTGCTACATTGTGTTAGTCAACCACATGAAACCACATCATCTTCCTCTTTAAATTTCATTCTCACACACAAAGTCTTGTATCAAACATAATACTGTTATTTTTATTAATATGAATTCTAAAATAACTATCATTTTATTTAAAATTTTAATCTTCAAAGCACATTTTTGAAAACGTTTTCATTAAAGTCCAAGTAGCCTGCGGCAAACAACAATAGCACAGAGGCTTGCCTTCCATGTGCAGTCGAATGTGTTCTGCTTTACAATCCACTAAAGAGCGAGGGTCTCCTCTACCTTCCTGCTGATGCTGCCAATATTAAACTTTAAACTTGCTGAAAAACATAACAGCCAAAGGAAGTGGCCACAAAAAGCATGCGCTACTTTTGTGTTGGGATTATCTGTGGCCGTGCTCAAGATGTTCTTTTGTATTTTGATGCATTATTAATGTTAAAGTTACTCCCACCAAAGCACTAAGATATGGTTGTAGTAGTGATGTTTGGAAAAATCAGTATTTTTTTCCAATAGTGTGAAAAATTTGAGCTGTTTTAGACCTTTTATGTAAGCTGTGTAATCCTAATGACATCGCACAATGTTAGTAATAGTCACAGTTTTTTAACCTCTCTTCTGTAGAACAATGCTGAGGAGCTGCAGGGAGATGTTAATTTTTCATTTGCTCAGGCTTATGCATTGTGTGCTATCTGCCAACAATGCTGACTGCAAGTATTTTTCTTTTCACACTAAAATGTCAAGCATTTTAATTACTTTAGTTTCTGTGTACACAGGACAAAGTAGAATCCCTTCCCCCTGTCCTTGTTTAACAAAGCAGCACTGATAGGTTGTGTGGCTACTGTGACATTCTGAGCAGATGCTTTGGGGCGTGCTGTTTGTGGGATTAGGCTGAACTCTCAGGGATGCTTGAGATCCCATCAAACTGGGTTCTGGAGAGGTTAGAGGACCAGCTGATTGTGTATTTTGAGTCAATCCTGAAGAAAGTTTGACTTGAGTCCTGCTTCACAGAGGGGGAATGGTGTATCTACAAACTAAAAAAATGACACAATCACTGTGACATCAGGGTATAATTTGACAAACATACAACAAAAATAATTTCAAAATAAGAGCATGTTTCCAAAGCAGAGACATTTTATTGAAAAATAAATTTCTGATTACTCTTTTAGATAATTTGGAGACAAATTTGAAATTGAATAATATATCTCCACTACCTACTTGTGAGACATTGAGACATTTCATTCACTTAGTGTGAGAGAGCGAAACAACAGATAACAGGAAGGCTTTCTTTAAACTTAAGAACCTTTAACTCTTGTCTGCCGTGAAATGTGCTGAATTTGTAAATATTCAGTATTCTGTAAATCTCAGAGTTAAGGTAAGGTGCTTCCTCAGGGTTCTGCAACTTTAGTCCTAGAATTAGTCCTCGAGTGTCACTGCCCTGAAACTTTTGGGGCAGTACCACTCTCCACAAAAGTAGTGAGTGGTAACACACCTAAATCAAATGAATAGTTAATGATCAAGACTTTGCAAAAATTTGCTGACTACTAAGGAGATATCTCAGCCTTTTGATTCAGGTGTGTGGGATCCATCCAAAAGTTGCACTCAAGAAGTTGCTGACCTCAGATCTACATCGTAGATCTAGGATATGCATATATACAGTATTTTAGTAACGCTAGCTGTACTACTAAAGCTAGCACTAGTTTAAGATAAATGTTTCTTATAATCATTTGCTTTAAAAACACTGAACCCTGTTTTACTTTGGAAGTCTGTATTTCCTGGTTATAAAAACTGGATTTTGAAAACTGGCAATAAATTGCTGTGGATATTAGAGCCAGTGAATGTGTGATATGATTCATCCTCGCAGGCCAACACAACTTTTAAATCCACCCTGCAGCCTGTAAGCCAGGTCTTTTCCCATTACAGACATGTTCTAGCCATTAGCCCCTGTATTGGCCTCAGAGAGGAGGGTAGACAGTCTGTTCATTCCTCTGGTTGCAGTCTGAGCCTAAGCCCTCCCTTCCCATAACCCTCACTTCACCTTCCTCGTAGCGTAAAAAGGCTCCGACCAGAGCAGAAGTCCATTGAGGTTGGAGGGGGACAAAGCAGAGACAGAAACAGTTGGTCGGCTGGTGAAAGAAAGAGAGATGTAGGTTTTTTGGGTGAAATACAGCATATATGGAAAGAAGGGACAGCTGACGAACAGGAGGGTGAACAGGGCTGGGGGTAGGGCTCTTTCTTATGTCCTGGTGACGTTTTAACTGCTTGCAGATGTAGCTCGGCCCAGACTATGACTTATTTCCCGCTTTGTTTAGCCTGTCTTTGTTTCCAGTTTTGCTACGTTATGGTTCTTTTTCTCAATTCTTGTTTCAGTTTCTTTCGAGGTTCAGTCACCAGGTTTAGGCTCTGACAAAAAAAGGCCAGGACTTGGGTGGGTGTAAAATAACAGACTGCAGACTGAGGTGACATCATCCTGTCCGTTGGTGCATTCCTTTCACACCGAAGAAAGAACCAAGAAGACTGAAGGAGTGTAAATCGGTCATCCTTTTGTTTCTGCTGGCTCAATCTGAAACCTTGCGCACCCGAGAGAGAAAGGCAGAGATCCCCCGCTGAGATCATGCAATGCCCTCAAGTTTTTGACCTCATTAATTCAAGGACATACCCTGTCTTTTCTGCTATAAACTGCCAATCAGTTGTCGTTTAAGCCAACAAACGCTCACCAGGAGTTTGATCCCATGGGAAGCGTGCCAGTGGATTCTGTCATTTTGGGGTTTGATTAAAGATTTTCACTGTACGTCGGTTCTCAAGTGGCTCCGTGGTACAGAAAAAGTGAGTCAAGTGCAGATAAAGTTGATTAGATTCAGGTCCTGAGCGTTTGGGAGGGTGGGGGTGTAAATTATTGAGCCACATCTTTCTGTAATAACTACTAACTAGAGCGGATGATAAGCTTGTCATGTTTCTCCCATGTGTGATGGATTAGGCCACAACTCGCATAAATTCCTTAAAGGAGAAAACTGGAATGTAGTTCAGAGGGTGTGAAGTAAGATATTTTTTTTCTGGATGTGCTCTATTTCACTTCTGGTAAATTCTGCTTAAGGAGAAGTGAGAAGGAGGTCTTAATGCTCAAGCTTAACCCTAAAATGTTCTTTTCTCTGTTACCGTGAGCAAACGTCTCATAAAGCTGTCGAGCGGTTGGATTGCTCAGAGCTGAAGGGGAATAACGGGAAATGTTGGAGAGGGGGAGAGCGGGGGCATTTCCTCAGCATCTGACCCAGATTCGGAGAAGTTTTTGGATCAAGACGAACGGTGTTGGACATCAGTTGAGGCAAAACATTGCTCAGGAATGCAACCCCCACCCAATGTTCTCATTCTTCCAACTCTTGCCTGAGTTAATCTCTTTTTTCATTTTATTTGTCTCGTTTTTCACTTCAGTTTTTTTTAAACATGGTTAAAAAAAACACTGTTAAAAACGTGGTTTAAAAAATACAAGTATAGGCTTATGGTTTTTAGGTTTCTAGTATGTGTGTGGTTTTTTGCAGACATTACACTTTGGTTTCATTTTTATTTATTGAATTATGACTCAGTGGAATATGAAGTGTGTGGTGTTTCACACTTGAGCCTAGATTTAGATACCGTAAGAATTTGGTTAAAACCAGATCATTTTTACATTAAAACCCAGCAAAGAGGTCACTTTCTTTTTAAATTGACTGTATAGTTGGGAAACTCCAGGTTGCATGTTTATTCCTGTCCAAATCAGAAATTAATTTCCTTTGTGCTAAAATTATTCATTTTAGCTGTGATAGACATAATCTCTTATTTTTGAAAAAATACATGCAGTAAAAGCATTGAGTCCCTTCACAAGTTAATGCTTCATTTTGTACCCATGTACTTAACCATTGCATATTTGTTTTTCTTGGAAGTTTATTATTTTAAGGTTTAGTGTAATTATTAGTTATTAAATAATTAATCTTCATTAATCAGGGATTAATAATCTTTAAAGTTATTCAAGCCTCTTGTAGAAGTAAATATAATTTTATGTTGACCTATCATTTTGTATCACATCATATTTTCACTTGTTTAGTTCTGATCTCCTTTAGGGCAATTTAAAATCAACAATGACTAAGCCCAGCAAGTTCACAGTTCCTGGTAGATAATTTTTATTAGCCATTTCACCATGTTTCAGTAAAGCAGAATATATAAAATTACTTTATGTCAAGAATGTGCAAAGTCTTTTTCTGGCAGGTATGATTTGATGCATGATCAGTACAGAACATCACAAAAAGTTCTCTTTTTTTTTTTTTTTTTAACAAAAAGGGTCGGGTATGAAAAAATCCCAAACCACAAAATTTTAAAAAGTGATAGCTTGAAAAAACAGGCACAATGTGAAATAGCCCCAAAACACTAAAGTTCTGGGCAGGTTAGTGGGTTGTATGCTGCTCATTTTGCCATTTTCTCCTTTTCATTATTTTTGGTCTTTTCATGCCTGATCTCCTGGGGTATGAGAGAGAGTCAACACTGCTGGATGTTTCCATAATACACTGCATAACTTTGTGTCACCTTGAGATATTTCAAACCCAGTCTGACGACTGATTTAATTTGAAGTAATTTTCTCTAATCTTCTTATAGTCCACTGCATTACAATGGACTGTTTAACACCTGTACATATGCCCTTTTAGCAGGAGGATAATTAGAGCTATTTGGTTTGCATGGTCAGAGTCTGTCATGTTTTATAGTCAGCTGACCCAACAAGGGTCAGAACTGCACTTGAGGAATTCTCAACAGATTTGGATCTGGGTTTTGACTGGACCATTCAAATCCATAAAAATGCTTTGGTCCTAATAATTTGATTGCATTAATTGCTGTATGTTTAATGTTGCCTGTTGATTATATTTAGCTCCATCCAAACTGCCATTAACTCTGTCCCTTCTGAAGAATATCTTCACAGCATGATGATACCACCACCATGTTTTGCCACACAAATGCAGTTTTCAGGGTGATGATTTTCTGCCACACACAGAGCAATTTCAACGCATTTTGTTTGAGCTATCTTTTATTTAGGAGTACCTGTTTAATGGAACTGAATACAAATGTTTACCACTTTTTTTAGATTTAAAAAACCATATATCATTTTGGTTTATTTTCCCAAAGGACACACCACTCTCAGGTTTTCTATAAAATGAAAGGAAAATTAGTGTTTTAATAGTTAAACTGATGTGGGTGCTTTACTAAACTGTGTGCAAAAGGAACAAGCTGAATTTCTGTTGCAGTGATTTTTTGTTAAATTACAGTAAGCTGGCAAAGCCAAAAGAAAACTGTTTAAGTTGATTAAATGAGTCTCTCCATTATCAACGTAAAAGCTACTCTCAGCATTTAATAAGCTTATTTTATCATTATCATGTTTGCTGGAACTGCCGGATGCTTACAGTCGCAAGGTCAATGTTTTCTGTGCTAATGATAGGCAGGGTGCATTGTGGGACTGAATTTGTGGCATTTGTAGAGTGACTTCCTCAGGACAGAAACATTGATCGGCTGCCTTCAGACACACATGCATGCACAAAACATGCACCCACGACCAATCTGCACCGTAACTCTGTCTTGTGTACTTATGTCTAAAAATATTAGAACACATGAAAGGCTTTCTCACAAATGTGGCAGTGCCCACATTTTTTTATTCTTTTATGTTTCACTGCCTCCATCTTCATCAGCAGAGCAGGATATTTTACTCAAGTCTTCCTAGGATTCATATATGGGCAGAACTCAAATTGATATTCCCATCACAGCTTCCATTTCTTTTTTTCCAGCTCACTTATTCTCCTCCCTTGTCTCATTTTGAAACACTCTTGGGGAGTTTCACTGGGTATAAAAAAAAACTTTTTTATATTTTAATCTACTTAGAGCCTTTAAATAGTTTCCTGCTGCTTACACTAAAAAGTGGCAGAATTGAGAAAAATAAGCAATGCACTTTATGTGTACAGTCAGTAATTAGCACAAGGGGGTTTGCTTTATGAAGAACTCATTTTATTGTTTTTATGATCCACTGAGCAACAATCTTTATGATCAACATTAAATGGGAGGAGAACATGATTTACTGAGTGAAGTAGGAGAGTCCCTGTGGTTAGAACTGTCTTGGTGGCGACTCTATGCTTTCTTTGCACTGTCTGCTCTGCTGATGATTGAGTTAATGCTTTCAGCATTATCTTACAAAATAATGTTTATGGAAAATCTTTGTCACATTTGCACTAATAGATTTTCCCCTACATTCGTCATTTTTTAGTACTTTTTATAAGTATTTGCCTCTGTGCAAGGGGGTAGGAGAAGAGTGTAGGCTCCACTGTCTGTAGGTGAAGTAGGTAGTTATTTATTATTTATTCCCCACTGTGTGAAACCACATACTTCTCTGCAAGCACTCTGATTAATTTAATACCAATATTGCAAAAACTAAGAAAGTCCCTACTTGTGCTAAAACTCTATGCTAATTTAAACAGTTAGAATAAGTGTATCTGCATCATTTGTTATTGTTAGTTTGGAACATAGCCTTGATGAAAAATATAAATACTCATAAATTTTACTTCTTTTCAAGAGCTTATATTTACCTGTTTGTCTTTCTGCTCCTTAAAAAGTATCACTAGTGCAGCAAACGGTTATTAGCTGGGAGTTTAGTTGGTGCCAACATTCATGCAGCTCGTAGCTTTGCCAACTGGAGTTTGCTCAAAGGTAGTCCAAAGTGTATCTTTGAACAACCACTTATTTGCTTTTCATTTTTTTGTTCTTATTTTAAAGTATAGCATAGTTTGAAAATTGGACATGCCTGATAAACCGAAGCACGACTGTGCATCGTGTCATACATTTGAACGTGATGATTCTCCACACCATGAGCTGACTGTGTTGTTATTTTAAGAGGAAAGCGTCTTTTTAAATGGCACTTGTGATTCTGGTGCAAAAATCAGCCGTCATTGTGTTGCAGCCAGTTTCATCATGCAGTATTGCTGTCAGTCGGGGATGATTTATAGCAGAAGAAGGCTTGTAATGGATGTTTTTTTTACTTAATCCATCTTCCAGCATCACAGTTATAATTTCTGGGTTAAAATAAATTCTAGCTAGTTTAATATCTTGAGATAATTATATAATTATACAGCTACCAAGACAAACTTAGAGTTTCATTTGCTCAGGAAATTCTGAGACATTGGTAAAATGAAGCTTTTAACAGTGAAGTGTGATAGCTATAAAATGAGCTTGACATATGTGACAGTGATAAATAAGGCTAGGAACGATGTGTCTGCGTTGTGGTCCTGGTTTTTGGGTTGAAATAAATATATGATCTAAAAAAAATTATTCCGAATGTCTCAGGAATTACTCTGGGTCTAAAATAAGTTTTTCTAGTCTAAAATTAAAAGATGAAGTTGTTCAAAGTTCAAGCTTTGTTTTTTGAGGTATAATCAGAATAAAATAACCTTTAGATATTTTATCTTGATTTAAGAAAATAAGAAAACTAGCAAATTCAGCACATAGCATACAGTAGTAAGATTAACACCTTGTTGATAGATAATTTTATTAAAAGTATTTTTTGTGACTAGAGCTTTTGTGTGTAGAGCTATATGTCCCTCATTGTTGCTGTACTCTGTGATGATACAACGTTTAGACTTAAATTTGTAGTATTTTTTTTACTATAATCACTAAACTTGCTGATAAAAAATAATATTTACACATAAATAATGTTTTTATTCCTGCTAGGGAACTGTTCAGATGAAAGGCAAAGTACTCCCTGGGTCACTAGGGCATGACAGGAAGGAACAAACAAGACTAACAGGCATTCACACAGTTGACCTAACATGATTTTTGAACTGTGGGAGGAAGTTGGAGTACCACGGGGGAAACCCATGCCGGTACAGGGAGAACATGCACACTGCAGAAAGGCCAGTCAGGATTTAAACCCAGGGCGTTATTGATAAACACCATGTTTACTGTATAACAGATGTTTAAGAGTATGTAAATGTTCATAGGGTTTAATATTACCATTCAAATACACCCTCAAAACTAAGACTATCACGAATCCAATAGTGGATATAAAGAACTCCATGTCCTTGTTCTTGTATGCACAGTGAAATCTAAATGGTCAGGCAAGATTTGTGGCCACCTTTCCTTGTTCAGAGAAGGTGGGATTGCAGTCATTTTTGTTCTTTGCCGTCTAGAGACTTGTGTCAGTCATAAACTCAACTATTTTTGCTGTAATCACACTTTGCCATCATATCAACAGGGCTGCCTGGTGGTCTGCTCTGTAAAATCTCCCCAACAAGAGCCTGCACATGTCTTCACTATGGCAACAACCCACTTGAATAATCAAAAGCCTCCATGTTCATTAGCTAAATGTCAGGGATCTTCTGCTCAGAGAGGAACCGGCTGGCAGACACACATCTACGTTTGTAGCAGTTTCATCCAAGGAGTTCCTCCATTATTCATGACCTGTGAGTGTTTCCACAGGTTTCAACAGGCCTCCAGCCCATCTGTGTTGAACAAACTCAATAGTTCAATATGCTTAGGGGCTCGTAAATCGCTTTGAAGATTTTCCATGACCTCATCTTATGAGTGCACGTTTGTGTGTGTGAACTGCACAAGGAAATGAGGAAATCCTCTCATCAGTTTTAAGGTAAAGGGTGATGCTTCAACCCCCCTCCAGCCTCTGAATCCATCCGTCTACATTTATCATTAGAGCGTTTGCTGCTCTGAGACAACAATCTACCCTTTTTTTCAGTCCTACATACCAAACTAGGCTGTCATAAACTCTCAGTTATGGAAACTTGGGATCCAGCTCACGTGTCATCAGAGCATCAAGTTTTCTGCTTCGTTCGTTCAGGAAACAGCCGCTTAGGGAGGAGAAGTGGGGAAGGAGGGAATGGGAGTGGAGTCTGGAGACAAACAGAGCAGAAAGGATTTCACACAGTATGGGAAAACACAGCTCAGACTCCAGATGTGGAAACACCCTACATAAACACACCCTCACACACGCACACACACAAAAACAAGTAAGCTTAAATACTCCCACAAATATACAAAGACGCACTGAGAAGGAGGTAGCGGGGGTCAACAAACAGTTCTGGAGGCTCCGCATGGCATCTTGTGATTGGCTGGTCTGCAGCAGAGGTGACCTCATTTCTTTAGCCTGCTGGCAATGTTCAGAAACAAAGACTTTAAACAACAAATGAAAGGAATAAACATGAGAAAATGAGAACAACTTCATGCAAGTGAAAACCCTAGAGCACATGAGTGAATGTGTTCCATACAAATGATCTCTGTTCTAATCCTTTTGTGTTTTAGTATTATTTTCACAAAAACAGAACAATTTTACAGAGCCTGGCAGAAATAATCACACCCCTAGAAATTTATACATTTTGTCTTGTTACAAGCACAAACGTCACTGCATTTTATCAGGAATTTAATGCAACAGACCATCGCAAAGTAGAGAACATCTGTACAATGAAAGGATTTTTAAAATACTGAACACTGTACTACTTTAGCAAGGCATCCTATGTATAGGATTGCTCTATCATGGACTTCTTAAAGGTTGTTTACCCTCAGATAGCCTGTAAAGCAAAGTGAAAGCACTCTCTCACTCCAAACAAGACATTGTGTTTTATTCCCCAAATGCAAAATATGCTCGTTAATCTTGTTTGAATGCCGTTGGCACGGTTACATCTTCCTACACACGCAACAGCACCACCCAGTGTGCAAAAGCAGAATGCATTTCTAAAGTGTCCGCTCCTGTGCTTCTCATGCAGGAGCTGCAGAGCAAGGGCAAAGTTTGTGCCAATGTGTTCTGCGGGGCCGGCAGAGAGTGCGCAGTCAACGAAAAGGGGGAACCCAGCTGCCTCTGCATTGAGGTAAACGCCGCCTCTCGGCTTGAGTTAATCGTCCATGTGCAAGCACAGTCGAAATACTAGCTTAATCTTTTTTTTAAAATTTTGCTTGGCTTTTATTTATATCTTCATGTCTCACTTTGCAGAGCTGCAAGCCCCATAAGAGGTCAGTGTGTGGCAGCAATGGTAAGACCTACAGGAATCACTGCGAGCTCCACAGAGATGCTTGTCTGAGCGGCCTGAAGATCCAAGTGGCTCATGATGGACATTGTCGGGGTAAACAGCGCAAAGCAGAAGCTCAATTAGTTGTTTTCTCATTAAATTTCTAGAAATGATTCCCTGGAGCTATGAATAACACGTACAAAGCTGTTTCTATTCAAAGGAATCAGTATTTATTAGTGTCTGCCCCTAATATTTATCAGACTTTTAAAATAGATTTTCAGGTTTTGATCTCCTGATCACTAATCAATTTCTGGTATTTTAATTGTTTCATTTGTAGTTCAAACGTGTTGCTATGCTCACCTCATTTCTGCGTCAAAAGAAACAAATATCTAAAAATGATTTTTAAAAAGTTCTTTTTAGGGTAGGTGACATATTGTCTTGCAATAAGAAATGAAACACAGTCTTTAGGCTCTTTAATGTCAATGCTTTCTGATACATCCATGACTTCAAATAAGTCAGTGACAGCAGGAAAAGAAAGTCCACGTTTTTACAACTGTGCGCCTAATATATGATGCTACATATATTTGTTAGATGATAGTCAGGGTGGCAAGAGACTCTTCAGCAGACTTTGAATATGCTGCAGTTGCAGATAATTGTTCACATGGTAAATGAGGTGAGAAGCATGTGTGACCTCTGAGCTGGCTCATATCCTTCGCCCTGATAATGTGGGGTGAATAAGTTCGTAGTGAAACATAAAACGCTACCACACAGTGCTGCACTGGGTCACGCCTCAACTCTACTATTAACGCATTAATCCACAGCATCTTATCTTAAGTGAACTTTTCGCTTCTCACACGACGGCGTCATTATTTTATTGCAGACTTGAACTTTGACCAGAGCCAGACGATTCAAAGTAGGTTCTCAAGATCATTGTGTCACTCAGGAGGCCCCCCTAAACCTTAATGGTTCATTGCTCATTGTTCAGCTGCAACAAAGTTCTTCTCCATCAATGTTGCTTTACATTTTGTGGTTTATTTCTGTTTTTTTTCCAATATTTAGAAAAGAAAACAGGCCAAGCAGCTGCCAGCCCAGGTGAGTTGGTATTTGTATGCACCCAGAACACTGCATACTTATTGGCTTCCCTGGTAAAAACATAAAAAAAAACCTTTATACAATGCCCATAAAAAGTATTTTCCCCCATTGTTCCCCCATTCCTATTGTTTTTTCAAAACAATCATGATGAACAAAATTTTCCTTTTGTGATAAAAGAAATAGCAAAAAAAAACTTTTATTGTCCAAGTAAAAACTGATTTCTACAAAACAAAATAATGACAATCAAATAAAAGTACTTAACATAAAATAAGACACTGCATATTCATCCTCAAAACAGTTGTGTGCGATTATGTTACTGTAATATAACATTTGTTAATTTGAAAGCTTTTTACACATCCTTATCTGAAAGTTTTCTGCAGATTTTCTGCAAAAATCAGGAATATTTTTTGTAGCCGTGTGATTTTTAAATTTTTTTTTTTTAAGTCTACACAGTATTTCACAGAAGGTCTTCATTTTAGTTTTACCTCTTATGTAAAATGCAATTCCTTTAGTTTAAAGTTTAATGGAGTGGGACAGAAGTCAACTGGGGAAATGCTTTCAAGATAGCATTTATTATTCAGATGGATATTAAACCTTATGACCTTTGGAAATGCTTCCTCTGCTGCAGTGGTGTGCTACGCTGCTGACCGCAATGAGCTGAGGGGTCGTGTTATCCAGTGGCTGCAGACTGAAGTCGTCCCTGACGGCTGGTTTGCCAAGGGATCCAACTTCTCTGAAATCCTCCTCAAATACTTCAAGGTGGGATTTTTTGTGCACATCACTGATCTTACTCTTTGTTCAAGCGTCTCTCATACCCAGCCGTAATATTTGCCTTGCTCCAACCTCCCAGATTGAATCAGATTGCCGAGTCAGACTGGATCTAATTATTTTTTGTTACAGACCTTTCAAACATGAGCACTGGTTATAATTCAGTTTAATGAGGACGTCTGCTCTGCAGAGGAGGTCCCCCCCCCCACTACTCCTCCCGCCTCTTAATTGACTGACTTAAATTACATTAAAGCTTAAGAGTAGTTTTCTCTTGGAACAGTTTGTTAAAAACAAAAAGGATTTATACTCTTATCTGGATTGGGTAAGTCTTTTAAAATTTGGTTGCTTTAATTGTTTTAACGGTCAGTGACTGGTGAAAAATGAGTTTCAGTGCCATTTTTGTAAAATGTTGAACTGAATTAATAACTGATATTTACATCAATAGTATAATTAGATATACATCTATTGTGATCTGACATTAAACTTTCAAAAATTACACTTTTTTTGGTTTTATCTGTTAGGCTTACAAAAAAATGAATCAAAGACTTTAACTGACTGCAATTCATAATTTTCCATACATCTTCCTTGTATTTGGTAGGTTTTAATTTAAATTGTTTGACTTGGGTACATGATTTTGATATCCTTCTGTCACTGTAGTTTCCTCATGATGCTACCTATTTTGTGAAGTTCTCCAGTCCCTCCTGCAGCAAATACTCCTAAAACAAAATGCTTCCATCCCTGTGCTCCACTGTTTGGTTGAGATTCAAAGGCTAACAAAACGTCCCACTTTTTTCTTCAAATGTAAAAATGGTCACTGTTTCATCTTCACCAGACAGACTCCAGAACTGAAGAATTTGACCCTGAGTGCATTTGCAAAATGTAGTCTGACTTTGTATGATGCTTTTGGAGTAAAGCCTTATTTATTACAGAGGAGCTTTTCAGCCCATGTCAAGGCAGGACTTGTTTCACTGTGCCTTTTTCTTTTATCCGAGTATTGATATTGACATTTCTTAATGAAATAAATTCATTTCTGCCTCACAGAACCTTTGATGGAACTGGACATTCTTATGCTAATCTGTCAGTGGCTTCAAAAGCCATGATCATCATCTGGACTTTTCCGAATTGTTTAAAGGCATAGTAATCTTTGTGTATGCAAACTACTTACTTGCAAAATTTAATTAATAGAAATGATTTTGATAATACTGACTAACCCAAAGCAGGAAAGATTCAGTTGTATTTCATTTGGGACAGTAAGAAACGGAAGATCACACGTTTTCATGACAGTGTATGAAAATATCAGATTTTTGATGTTTATTTTGTGGCTATGTTGCCCTGCAGAAACAGTAAAGCAAAAGCTTCTCTGTTGGCAGACAATATTTTGGTGCAAAGATCCCATTTTATTCAAGTAATTGGTATTATTCAGAAAAAGCCTCAACCCACTCATCTTTAAGAAAATGAAAAGAGACATGCTTTACATAAGGCACCTGCTTTCATGGGCTACATGTTCACTTCAAATCAGAATTACAGCATGAGTGCCTAAAAATGTTCAGAAATGGATGCATAATGGTTTATCCCAGGTTGCTCCAGGACACATATAGCTCTTAATTGTTCATCTGTTATATTCATTATATTCATCCCTGTTTCTGCAGTCATACGACAATGGCGATTCTCAGCTTGACTCCTCTGAGCTGCTCAAATTCATCCAGCACAATGAGTCGGTTGGAGAGCTGCAGTCCTACGCGGACCAGGAGAGCAACAAGCTGCTCAGGTCAGTGGGCGTTTGTTGATTCTCATGCTTACATAAGTCTGTACGGTGAGGTCGGGTTGGCAGAAACAACACTTCTTTTTTCCAGGTGTTGCCAAATATCCGCTCTCATAGTGGTACTCTGAGCTGGATTATGTTTGCTGTGGTACTATTTTGAGAAAGCTTGATGAAACCTGTCAGAACCAGAGCGAACAGCACTGAAGGCCACATGTAGTCACTTACTAAGGCGTCAGCATCTGTACCCTGCTCAATAAAAGCCTTCTCATCTAAAGTGCCTTGCAGCATGATGTATTCCTCTTAAACTGTTTCACATTTTGTCCTATTACTACAAACTTCACTGGGTTTGATTGATTAGGTTGCATAACAATAACATTGGCTGCAATGCTCACAAAACATAGACAGTACAAGGCTGGGAAACACAGCTGCAGAAAGCTTCTTTAAGCCCGCCATGAACTGCTGGAACAACTGTGTTAGTCAGAAACAAAGGGAAGATAAATAAAGCAAACAAGCCTAATCTTCCAGCAGGAGTATAACTCCAAAACATGCACATAACAACATGCACATGTTGTTATGTGCCTGTGAAAGCTAATCTTATGTTAATATCTGCATGTTTGTTTGTTTCTCATATAGGAGCCTTTGCATCGACGCCCTCATTGAGCTCTCGGATGAGAACGCTGACTGGAAGCTGAACTTTGATGAGTTCCTCAACTGTCTGAAGCCCGGTTTCAGCCCACCAGAGAAGAGTGAGCTGAAAGAGATTCTTTTAAAAAAAAACAACAAAGAAACAATAAAGCTACACTGAATCCTCGAAGATTCCAAAAATAACTCTGAAAATGAGCTCTCCAGTCCGTGTTTTCTTTTCCTTAAGAATCTGGAATGCCGTCTGCTCAGTCAGTCGTCTGGTGCGGATGTATCTGGGATAAAGTTCAAAGGAAGTGGAGGCATTACTCTGTCAGCCAGTCAGCATGGAGCACTGATCCCTTTGGCTACCTCAGATCCAAGGGCAAACGCACACAAACATATTTTGGCTCGCTGACAAGCATTTTAAAACTCCAGCTTCCGCACACGCTCACACTGGTGAAAGGAGTTCTGTAGGTTTTTGAATCTGCTTTTGTTTTATTTCCTATCATAATCATTTCACAAAACTTTATGGCCTGCGTAATTAGCCGCCAAATCTGCTGACCATTCATGACTAAGCTAAAACTCGAGTTTGCAGTGAAGTTGCGAGATGACATGGCATCCTAACATGCTGACAAGCCATGTTTGTCAAAGCTGATATCTGCAATGCCTTTTTGCTGTCCCTCTGCAGCCGTTCACAATCTGTACTCTTGGCTCATCATTCCATGCATTTTTGCAGAATGCGCCCTGGAGGACGAGACATACGAGGACGGGGCAGAGACCCAGGTTGAATGCAACCGCTGCGTCTGCGCGTGCGGCAACTGGGTCTGCACTGCGATGACCTGTGGTGGTAATGATCTGATCTACTGCTAAGAATCGTTGGAGCAATTCGAGGTATCCGCTTTACCTAACACATGCCTCTTGACCTTTTCTCTTTTATCTGTCCAGACAAACAGGCGGCAGTGGGTGAGTCAGCAGATGCTGAAGCAGAAATGACAGAGGAGGAGTGGAACCTCCGCGTGGCTGAGCTCAACAAACACCAGGTTTGTATCTCTAGTGTGGAAATCGCTCTTTGATAACCTAGATGAGTGACAAGTTTATCAAAATTATAAGTCGTTTCTGGGACAAAATTATCCCCACACAAAAATTAGTTCACACAATGTTGTTTTGACTGTCCTTCAAATAACAGCTGCTCACAGAATCAAACTAAAAGTGTGCAACAGGTAAACCTTTTATGGATGCAAGCTCGACTAAAAACCCACCTGTTTAGGATTGTATTTGAAACGTAATCAATTACAAATTTATTGATGGAACCTGACTTAATGTCGTGTTTTGATTGTTGATTCTATGTTGCATTGTGTTTGATATGATGTAAAGCACTTTGAAATGCCTTGCTGCTGAAATGTGCTATACAAATAAACTTTGATTGGTTGATTGATTGATTGATTGCAAATATTCCTTCTGTGAACTCTGAACTTGGTGTGTTTCTGGACAAAGAACATTGGAGTCCAAACCCTTCACTGGCACGAAACAATAGATTAAGGATTTAGTTCATGTAAGCTTTAATGTGACCCTGACACAGTGAATCTCACTATCTGTAGCTTTATCACCACAGGCATATCAAGATAAATCAAACACTTGGGAAAAAGTGATGTTACCTCAATTAGAGCAATAAAACTGGGTCATATGTATGAAACAGATAACAGACAGCAGATAAAAATCATCCCTAGCCTTTCTTATTCTCCTGTGTCACATGTTCTGATGTAACAATCTATACAAACTACACTAAACTAATTCCTTTATAGCAAAACACTATGTAATGTCATTCAGCTGGGTTGGTAGTGTGTATGCTTACTTGCATGTGTAAATGAGCTTATGATTCTCAAAAGGTGCCTCCAGGGGTCTGGCTGGAAGCTTTTGCTGAGTCAGCTGGGTTGTGTGCTCTGTACCCCACAGAGGAACAGTTTGCAAGGCCACAGCACACAGATGTCATTGTGAGGGAATCATTTTTGACAGAGGGACTCTAAGCTCACCTTTCAAACATAATCATGTTTCCAAAAAGTTGTAGAGCCGTGGTAAATGCCCTAGAGCCTTGACAGAGTCAGGTTTGTCTTTGTGTGACCTCTTTTTTTTTTTTTTTTACTGATACCAATGAAACCTTGTTCTGTTTCATAATTTCAAGTTTTAACAGTTGGACTAAATTTACTAAATAGCAAACGTTACCTTTTGTTTATTTAGATGTCAAAGAAAGTTTGATATTGCAAATAGCTCGTGTCTTCTCCAAACCAGAGTTGTGTGACTGACCAGATTAGCTGCTCCAAAAACCTACAGAACCCCTTTTAATCAAAAGGGACTGTAAAATATTTTCAAATTGGACACAATTAAGTGTCCTAACGGTGTCCTAATGACCCCACCATCCTACCTAAAAATCTAACAATTAAGACCCAAATTTATTATGACATCCATGCCCACAATGAATGGATAAAAACTGCATTATGAAAGAATAAATTGAAGCTTTCTTGGGTGTCTTCACAGATCTACTCACCTCAATTTTTGTTTCATTGTCTGTTTTTGTCTCTCTCGTTATTTTTGTCTTTAAATGCAGGAAACGGTTGAGAAGATGAAGGCCAGCACAAAAGAGGTCTGAGTGAGGACACTTAAAAAAGAAGAGGATGCGCGCCATCACACTTCTTTAATACTTGACTTCCCTGGCAAACAAGTTTTATCCTAGTTTTATGTTTCCCTTATATGTTAATTATTCATTATTTTTGCAGTGTTTAAGTGTTTGCTCTATCTGTTTGTTTCAAGGGCATTCTGAATGGAAACGGATCGCCTTTTGCTCAGTGCTGTTACGTTCGATTGTATTACTTTGCCCCTAAACTAGGGCTTTTTTTTTATTACTATCTTTATATACTTTTTACATTTACTACAAAAGAAAGAAGTTGCAGCTGTTTTGGGATTTATATGTTTGTGCTATTGAAGGTGGTAAAGGTAGAAACTTAAACTTGTTGAAATGAGAGTATCTGGTTTGAGAGTTTTTAAGAAGGTAAAGCTACTTGCTATTTTATTGCCGTAGAACTGCCACTGTGGCCACCGCTACAACCATTGTACTTCTTTCTTTCCTCCAATCTTCCCTTAGTTTACTAAAAAGCAGAAATACTGTATGTGTAACTTTATGCTTTCATTATAGTTTTTCAGCAAAAAAAAAAATGTTTCTGTGTACAATGTGTTATTGGCTTGTGTGGGTTGAAATCCACCCTTTATTACCATGTGATGCTTGGACAAGTTTGTTTTTGTTGTTGTTGTTGCTTGAACTTTTCCCTAACTGTCTGTCTTTTTTTGCGACGAGCTGCACCTCAAGGAGACCTGATCTGAGTGTTACATGGTGAGAACTGAAACCAAAGCCGTGAAGAAGTGTTTTGATGAACGATGTACAAAGTTATCCAGGTAAAACGTTACTCTGGACCCAGCAACAACACTATACCTGTGCTTTCAAAATCACTAACAGAAGGACTAGCCTCAGCTGAAGTAGCATAGACGTACTAGTTATCTGGGTGCAAATAAAATGTATGCGTGTGTGAGTGTGTGTGTGTTGTGACCTTGGAGTAGTTGGTCTTATTTTATGTGTTCATTTGTATCTAAATTGAGGTGTCGACCAATACACGAGTGCCTTAGACCTGCAAACAGTATCAGCCTCTAAAAAGAATGAGAGTGGGCGCTGCTTAAGTTTAGCAGTAAACCACTGCTTTGTAACTCTGTCTGATAAATGATTGTGTGAATGTTGCATTATTAGGTGTGAGCTACATCTTTCTATTCCACAAAAAGTGCAGACTGTAAGGAATGTATGCCAATAAAGCCCTTACACCACAACACTATTTTCTCTGTTTGTTTTGAGCTCTTCTACCTGCCAAGAGTTTATTGTTATAGACTCTGTGAAATAAAGGAAAAATAATAAATACTGCTCGAATTAAATGAGTAGCTGATAGTGTACGTTACACAAGTATCCATACCCTTTAAACTTTTTCATGTTAGAACCACAAATTTCACTCTTTTACAGGATTCTTTGGTGCAGACATACATGACTTGGAGCACAACACAAAATCTGAGGCATACATTTCTATTTAACCCCAAAAAGTAGACCTTGTGACCACAACCAATTGCCTTCAGAAGTCTAATTTGTCACATAAAGCACTGTTAAGGCATTATCTGAAAATAAGAGTATGCAAATACACCAAAACATGATAATCACCTAAACCAGGGGTCATCAACCTATTGCTCCATGACTTCCTCTTTTTACTCAGTCCAGAGTGGCAGTTAAGAAACTTGACCGATAGTCCAATAAAATAAGCAATGACTTCTGTAAAAAGTCAAAAGGTCTTCTATCTGAACTTCTTCATGAAATGAGTGATGCTGATTATTCTTTCTTTTTAAGTCAGGCTGGAAATGATGTATTCTATTTCTAAAACTTAACAACCACTATATGTGATGCAATATCAGCACCCTGTACAACAGAAAAGGTGCATAAAATTATTTTAATATGAGGTTTGGCTTTTTATGTTATGTGTTCAGAAAGTTTAAAAGTAGTAGTCAAACTTTGAGCAAAGCAAAACAGATGTTACACATTTGTTCTTGAGAAATTGTCCCCCCTCCCTTTTTTTTTTACTACTATTTACTCTATCTGTATGCACATAAAGAGTATGTGTATATGTGATGCTGATAAACTTTCTTTTTTTCTTTTCTGTGATAATATTACGACTTAATTTGGACTAAATTATCTTATACTCGTTTCTCGTCTGCAGAAACGAGTATAAGACGTTTGCATAATGATCCTACAGTCATTATGCAAGAAGAGTTGCATAATGACAGTAGGGTTTGCCCCCCAGGCATGCAGGATCATCAAATAGCATGGTTCCACTGTTACAACCCCTAAAAACCTCTTCACCGTTGTAACACACCCTGGCGTGATTTTACGTGGCTGTGATTTATCAAAATTGAGCAGTAAATCTGGTAAATGTATAAAACTTCTCTATGACTTTTACAATGTGACAGTCAAGAATAGTAACCAACCAGCGCTTTAGTGGGTGGGGCTTATGTCAGTAATCAACCAATCGCAAAACGTGGAAGTAAAACCTCGGTGAATGAAAGGCAGTATTGTAGCAGAGTAGCTAAATGTTGGCTACAGAAGCTAGTTGTGTCAAACGAGTAGCACATGTTTAGTCAGGGATGTTTTTTTAAAAGTACAAAACTTTAGGAGCCAACTCCAGTTTTGAGGGACGAGTTTAGGAAGAAGCGCGCCACGGTGAAAATAAGTAAATAACCAAAATGGAGAGTCAAGAAGGAGCAGCAGCAGCAACGAGAGACTGTGTGCTTGACTTTTCACGTCTGAGTTTAAATACTTTCAACGTTAACAATGTCAGCGAGGATAGACAGAGGGACACCAGGCAGCTCTTCCTAAACTACAACCGACTATACGCGCTGCCCTCGTCGGTCAGCCTATTCTACAACCTGGAGCTTTTGGACATTAGCAACAACGGGCTGACGACCATCTGTGAGGGCATCACCAGACTCGCCAAGCTTAAGACCCTCTTAGCCAAGAACAACCGCTTGGACGAGTTCTCTCTGCCAAAGGAGTTCGGCTCTCTGCAGTTGGAAGTGTTGAACTTTAGTGGGAACCGCTTCCAGGAGATCCCGCTCCAGTGTACCAAACTGTTGCGCCTGCAGTCGCTTTCTATCGGCGGAAACAGGCTGAAAAGTATTCCTGCAGAGATAGAATATTTAACCAGGTAGGTAACGACGCGGGTTGGTCAACCAAAGGAGACGGCTCGCTGTAACATTTTTGTTTGCTTTACAAGGTACTAGTTTATGTAAGCTTTTTTTTTTTGTAAATTCAATCGATCAGATGGCAGTGTCGCCGTACTGCAGCCTGTATTTGAGCTGTTCATACTCTGGTTTCTTCCCAAAATGCAGAGATTGTGATTAGTTTAAGTCAGATTGACCTACTAGAAATCCTTTTGTTTTATATGCAAAAAATGCAAATGAACTTGATGTGGTTTTTGGTCAGTCGTGCTTTAAAAGTTGTTAAAGTCATACATCTGGAATATTTAAATTAATCAGCAAAATTAAAGTATTTGAATTCTTTATACACACATACCCACATAATGGGGCAAATGTTTGGAAGTAAGATCAGCTTTGTACAAAAAATTATTACGTAGAACACATTTTTACAATTAATGTCAAGTTTTTATATTTCGTAGACAACAGTATGGCATTTGATGGGTTTTTTTTTACTTATGCACTGAAGTTATGGACTTCTGCAGCTCTTCTCACCCCTAATACTATGCCCTTATTTTCTTTTCTCAGCAGTTCAGGGGTAACATCAATGCAAATGATGCCTATCAATGAATATAAAACCTGATCATCCATTCAATCAGAGGTCTCCAACTCTTGTCCTCGAGGTTCTACTTCCCTGCAGGTTTTAGATGGAACCCTGGATCATATGAATTTTGTAATTACCAGGCCTTTGTCAAACTTCACGGTAGATCATTAGGTCTAGGGCTGAGGTTGGAGTCCCCTGCATTAAATGCATCCCAAAACTCTGTGTCTGTTCTGCTTCTGAAGAAATCATTGTGAACAAAAAGTTCCTTTCAGCTGTTTGGCTGGTATATCAATTTTAACTCATACTTGCTTTACACAAATTGTAAGGAGAATATCAAAGGAGATTCTATTTATTAGCACATACTGTATATCTAAATAATGAGTGAAGTAAAGTTCACTTGTTCAGCAAAACATAAGCTTCTGTGTTTAAACGGAGCATGTAAAGCCTCTCTCAGCCCTGTAAAATTGTTTACGTACCATACCCAACACTAAAAGGCAACATTTAGCACATCTATATAAACATGCAGCTAATAAGGAGACCCTTATTATAATGGTTTTTAATAATTTAGCTCTGAAACCCAATGCTGCTTTGAAACTAGCACAACGACAACATATTTGAATGCTTTTCTGAAAAGAAAGGGATTGTATAAGCTTTTTTCTCTAACAATAACATCTGGTGTTTAGCTAAATAAATATAAAGGACTATAACACAAAAGAAGCAGTTTTCATACATCATTGTGTTAATACAGCAGCATTGTGCTATCAAAAGATAGTCTTTTTAAAGGAAAACAGTGAAGGTTGTCCTGTCAAGACTAATCGCCAACACTTAAAAAGATGGTAGGCTGATAAATTTGGTTATAAGATAATAGTGGCTTCCTTTTTTTTAACTCCTGCAAATGACTTTGCTGGTGGGATGGGTTCTCGCTAAGGGAGAAGAGGTTCCATTCATGCATGGTACAATTGCCTGTGTTGGGGTCGCAGAGTTTAGCCACCTCCCCAACTCTGTTGATTTACATCAGCCATCAGAAAGAACTCGCTGCTTCACTGTCAAAATATCTTCATCAGAACTTTCCTTAAGTCACATTTTAAAGACGGGCAGAGATTTCAGATCTAAACTACTGTGAAAGTCAACAAATTAAAACCAGGGTTGGTAATTTAACATAAGTAATTTAAGTGGATACACTTTACCATTTGAGAATTTTTTTTCTTCAATTTAACGTAAATATGTTGACTGCACAGAGAAACATTTTGAACTATTCACTTATCTATCATATGCTGTGTTTTGGTACACAAAAGTAGTTGAATGTGTCTTGCTGAAGTTTCTTTTTTTTACAGTCAGCATAATGTCAAAGTTGCTATTTGCTGCACATGCTTTGAGTCACCAATTATAAGCTGTCATTTAAAGTGTTGTAAACCCACTTTCCTCACACTGGGCCTGGTGCTTCACGAGTTGGTTTGACCTACTTAATCTGGTGCCATCAACTGATAGCAGTCACACGGTTATCAGTGAATGCAATATTGCATGTTGCAGAGACAGTTTTTGATATGACCTGCACTGGCAGATGCCCAAGGCGGCACTAGAAGATGGAGTGAATGAGCCCCATATTTGAAATAAGTAAATCAATTATATAAAGAAAAACAAAAGAAATTGAGACAAAAATAAAATTATGGAATTACAATTTTAAAGGCCTGGAGTAGGTTTTGAACCTCTGCAAATTATACAACCTATGAATCTTAATGTGTTAAGACAGTTGCAGTTGAAAATTGTAATTATCTTTGCCTTCTCTTAAGTGAAGCTTTGATATAGGGTAGTTCGATGATGTTCCAGTTCACAATGACTGGTAACATCTGCTATTTTACTTGCGTCTCCGCAAGTAATATAGCTCATCATGTTTGTTGTGTCCTTGTCCTAAGTCCTTTTTAGTTTTACGAGAAGTTAAAATGGTGTGGCTCTTGTTCTAGTCATCTTCCTTTTGACTTAGAAAGGTCAGAATGTGTGCAGCCTATGATCCAAAGAGCCACAGGCTGCATAACCCCATTATAAACTGTCCTGGTGCTGAACCTATGCAGGCCTGAGTTCATGTTTTGTTTTCCTCAGTATTGATTCATAAATCAATTTGGTTTCGGTGTTGGTTAGTCTAAATTAACCATGTCTGTGTCCTGATGCAGTAATTATAGGTTTTATATTTCACTTGTAATCCTGATGATTGACTGATACATTCAGTATTAGTGTACTGTGCCAGTAACCTACCTGACAACTCAGATGTAAAACTCATTTATAGTACCAGGTGGGAGGGACGGGAGAACACTGATTAGTAGCAGAAAATGTAAGAAAACAGAAAACCTGCTTAAAGTACTACAGAAGCTTATTTGTAGATCACAGTTTCACATAGAAGAAAAACTGGTGGTCAGAACAACAAGGAATCCCCAAAACATTTGAAGCTTTGCCCTGTGATGGACTGGCGAGCCGTCTAGGGTGCACCCAGCCTCTCGCCCAATGACCTCTGGAGATGGGCGCCAGTGACCCTGTGAAGATTAGTGGGTATAGATGATTGATGGATTTTATGCTTGATTTTTGATATCAGTCGGTCATGAGATGGTTTCTATCTTATCCTGTTGATTTGACAAAATGTCAGAGTGACCCAACACCAGAACAAAGATTAAACCTCCAAACTATTTTATCAGACACGTGGAGGATAAAGAGTCAACCTCTTATCTTAGCCATGCCATTGTCTTCAAGATACAATAGGTGTGTTGGTCTGTATAAACATCTTATACAGACCAACATTGTGGTTTTTCAGAGTTAACACAAAGTGCTATTAGCATTAACTGTAAACATTAATCTGTTTCAGGAGGATGTGGACCTTTAACTCTAAAATTTTGAGCTTGTTTTATTAGAGGGTGAAAGCTAAATAACTATCAACTGTCAGATTTCTCTGACTTAACTTATGCTTAAACACCTCAGCGGAACAAAAATCAGCTACATTTGAGCACTTTTCTTGCTGTAGCAGCTCTGTCAAAACATCCGATTTTTGAAAATCCTTTTTGTTTCCAGCTGGCCAGTCTCTAGTTGAGACCAGCCTTCTCCAAATCAAAAAAATATGGCCGAGTTTTCCGTTGTATGTTGTATCAGAAGCAAACTTACAAAGAAAACTACAGCAGGCTTCCTTCAGCCTTTGCTGTTACTGTAGGCCACGTTTTTGGAAGCAGTTTCAAAATGCTGCAGAGGAGACATTTATGTATGAACTATAACTTTCTTTGTAATTATGTGTGGAAAACAAATGTTAGATATTTTGAAGTATATGTAGAGCTCTGTATGGATTATTGATGAAACTCCCATCTCTGTGGTAAAAAATTATGCTGTAAAGGTGGTTTTAGCTTCTGAAGATTTTCAAGCAGTCTGTTGTTATGTCCCAAGTTAAACTGCATCAAATCCAACTGGTGTCGAACTTAATGGGATAATTCATTTATGTGCATTGATTTGGGCAGCAAGCGGACCCTGAATATTTCCTTTCCCGTCACAGAAGTGGGGTTTTTCGCTGCTCTGCCACCAGGACAGCATAATGGCCTCCTCACTAGCACATGCTGTGTCATCAGTTTCAGCAGGCAGATGGTCTGGCCATTTACTTTTGCTGACTAGTCATCCATAGTTCTCACCATGTTTCTCCTAATTACACCACCTTGTATTCTATGCCGCCAATAACTTATCAGATCATGTCATATTTAACACAAACGGACAATTATTACAGCTGTATGCAGACATAGTAGAGCCAGATTTAATTTGTGGTCAGGAGCACAAAGTCAAGATTACTAATGATAACAAAACAACATCCAGAAAGTTAGTTCTTACTAATGCTATAAATGTGTGTACTCCTGGCTGATTTGAGAGCAGTTTGGGAAAGATGGTGGAAAGGTAAAAAAAAAAAAAAAAAAAAAAAAAGGATAATTAACCTTATTGCCAATGAAGTCAAAACAGATCTGCTATATTTCTGCTGATATTACCCCACATGTCTTCCTCATAATAATGAATGAGTTGTGATGTTGAAAAATGTTTCTCTTTCTGCGACTTCCTATCATTTATCTTTCTAACTTTATTTAGAAAGCCAGCCTGCAAACAGGCTAGCTTTCAGGCAAACAGGTAAAAAGGAGACATCATCCATGAATATCCTTGAAATATAGATTCATGCATCTTTGGCTCCCCCTTGTGGATTGTTAATGCCGGCTAAATTTAACGCCAACTTGACTTTTAATAGTGAAAATTTTTTATTCTAAGCTTCTTACCAAAAAAAAAAAACTCATGATGGGTATCTTTAAAATAAGCTGACTGATAAACCCATCTTCCACACTTCTCTTTTTTAAACAATGAAGATAGTTTTGTCTGAGTTTGATTATTTTGTACTTTTAAAAACTGAAGATGATGATCTAAAGAACTGTTGCTCTGAGTTGGACACCATAAACACGTGCTTTAAGACAAAAAAAATGTTTTCTCCCTTCAGTACTAAGTGCTCTGTTATTCATGTATCGTTTTTAGTTTGGAGATGTTGTATTTGGGAGGAAACCTCATCTCAGACATTCCTCCTGAACTGGCACACCTGCCCTACCTCACCTACCTGGTGCTATGTGACAACCGCATCCAAAGTGTCCCTCCGCAGCTCGCCAGGTATTACCATCTTAACAGCTTCCACCTAATCTATGCTTAAGAAATGCTTTATCTGATATATACAGCTGTTCCAGTGGTTAAACTTTGAAAATGAGATTTCATGCCGCCTTTGTTTTTCCAGGCTCCACTCTCTACGATCTTTAAGTCTCCACAACAACCTGCTCACCTACCTGCCTAGAGAGATCCTCAGCCTGGTGCACCTGCAGGAGCTCAGTCTTAGAGGCAATCCCCTTGTGGTGCGCTTTGTCAAAGAGATGATTTATGACCCTCCTTCGCTTCTAGAGCTAGCAGGACGTACCATTAAAAGCAGAAATATTCCCTACTTTCCATATGACATGCCTTCCAACCTGGTGCTCTACTTGGACCTTGCCAGCAAGTGCCCCAATCCCAAATGTGCTGGTATGATGATTCTTTTAATATTTTGTATCAGAATCAGAAAAGTATTTGGTTTTCCAAACATTTCCCTCTCCCATTTTCTAAAGAGCAACAACCTAATAATAGTTAATGAATTTAGTAAATGCTACAAATCTCTATTTTTTTAATTACCATCTTTAATTTGCCTCATCAGAAATTAATATTCTACTCATCAGTAGTCCTGACTTGGACTCACTGAATGCTCACTAATTAAAAAAAATGGCAGACAGTTTTCACAGATTTGGACTCGTATCGTTAAATTGAGGTCGAACTGAACCTGGGATTCTTGACCTGGATCTAAAATGCCAAAGGAAGCATTTAAACTGCTATTTGAAGGACTTTAGCTACAAATGTACACATTTTTATGAACAAATCCTGAGAAGTTATTGAAGCCAATTTCAGCATCAGTTTGTTTTACGATTTCTTTTGCTTACAGATGACACGCAACGACAATTCCAACAAATGAAGGTTAATATTTTGTACTCAAATGTCTAGAATATTCTAAAAACTGCAGAAAAAAAACATCAACTCTAAAAATTAAAGAGAGAACGGGAACCCTGAACTGCAGAGCGATGATGCACTATGTACTCTAGAGCGTCGTATATTTGACTTTGCTGTTGTCTCTCCCCAGGTGTTTACTTTGATTCATGCGTGCGACAGATCAAATTCGTTGACTTCTGTGGGAAGTACCGGCTGCCCCTCATGCACTACCTGTGCTCCCCGGAGTGCACTTCTCCCTGCAGCTCCAACCCTCAGAGCGACGCAGAGTCTGAGGAGGAGAACAGCGTCCCTGCAGACCGCCTCCAAAGGGTCCTGCTGGGTTAATTCCCAGCAGGAGAATACTAAAGGAAACGCAGAGCTTGCCTCAAACTTTGCCGCACATACACCCATCAACCCTCTCCACACACACACACACACACAGTAAAGGTTTTACATTCAGCTGCTTATACGCACAGGATATTAGAGAGTCATTCCTGAGACTGGGAAGATAGAAGCTTCAATTTTTGGATTTGGTCTGTTTCATCTCACCAGATTAATATTTGACTAAAAGAAAGGTTTGGGCTCCGGGTCCCAACCTCATGAACCTATTTTCCTGTGTTTGAACACAGGGGGGCGCTAACATTTCTCTTTGGACTATAAAGACTGAAGGACTGAATTTGTTGCAACACTTCAACTGTTTTAGTAAATGTGTCACAATTTTTATTTGAAGAATGGATCTGAATCTTTTCTTGTAGTAGCTGCAGTTGATCTCCATTTCTCTGACCAAATGATCAACATGTGCGGTCAGGAAGTATTTACCAAGTTCTGGCACTAAAGTATGGAAGATGACCTTTATAAACCTAATGGTGTCCTACCTGTTATTAAGCTCTGTAGCAATTTTTTTTTTAGCAATGCGATCTTTTCATACACCATGTTTTGGAAGCACAGAGGCTTAGTTTTATTATATTAACACAGTTGTACAGTAGTGTGCTTGTACAGGCTTACTTACAGGAAGTGGATGTGGGGTGGACCAGGGAAAACTATGTGAGCACGGAAACAATAGCTATTGAAGGGTTTCAGCCTTCATGTGCATTCAGGGCGGTTGGCTTTCTCTTGTTCGACACATTCAGACACATCTCATTGTTTTCGTCTTATGTCAGATGATGGTCTTCTGTTTACAATTTTTTTCTAAAAGCTTTGTGTTGAGAAATATTTTTATCTCACACGCTTTCTTTTTATTATTATTCTTTTAATAAAGAACAAAACAGAAGAACTATGTTACAACCGCACCAACATTTTAATAATGTGCCTTATTAATGCTGATTTCTAACAAGTAATCCAAGATATAAAAGCTGTGACTACATAGTCACCCTAAAATGTGATGGACCTAATATTAAGAGGTATTATGAACATGAACCAGTGAAAACAAAATTTCATAACAAAATGAGCTTTTATAAAAGCATTTTGTAATGTCAAACTATCACAATTTAAATGTCCTTCAGAATCTATTGACCTATGGAGTGTATGTGGGTTTACTCCTAACATGATGTAAGTGAGCAGAAAGGAATAAAACAATTTATTGCCTTATGTTGCTAATGGATTTTGATTCAGTCTGACTGTGACTATATTAATCTGCATCCTGTGAAATGTGGAAAATATGTTAAATTTGCAGTTTCAAGATTATAATTAATCAGATTTATGTTCTTGTCACTTTCTGTAGATGATTAAGCCAAATGGTTTCTTTTCAAATATCTTATCACATGCTTTCTCAAAATTTACCCGCTTTTTATTTTGGACTTCTTTCATTATCTCACATTCATGTACAGCACATTGTGTTTTCTTAAAAGAAATTAGGAAAATGTACTTGTAAGATTATGATATGAAAGGTTTCAGGACCTCAAAACTACCAACCGATTAATGGAACCCAATCTTGGTGTAATGCTTTACAATTGTGATAAAATGTAGTACAAAATTCATTTTTAATATTCAGAATCTCGGCAACAGACTGGCGACCTGTCCAGGGTGTATCCCGCTTCTCGCCTGGAACGTTAGCTGGAGATAGCAGCCTATCTCCAGCTATTGTTAGCTGGAGATAGGCTGCTATCTCCAGCTAGCGATAGCTGGGACTAAGGGACAAGGGTGTATAGAAAATGGATGGATGGATATTCAGAATCTTAAAGATCATATTCTAATGTTTAAAGTGTTTGGATTTACAAAAAAAATCTGATTTAATTGCATTAAACATTAGAAATTAACTTTGTTTTGAGCAATTTAAAAGATATAAACAAAGTTTTCAACTGGAAGAAAAGGTCATCCTGCCTTTTAGTCACTGGTCCCACTCCATTAGACTGGAATAACCAGTCTCAAGTTGGCTTTATTTCTCACTTTCAGCCTTGAGGAATTTTTTGTATGAAGTCTCTCCTGAATTGAGTCTAGGATCTAGCTTTTAACTAGGCCGGGAACTTTGCATTTCTTAGTTTCCATTATGCCATGTTTTTATTTTGTCACGTTGTGGGGTCCAGTTCTGCACCAGCTTAATTTTATTTACTGATGGTTTCACATTTTTCTTAGAAAACCTCTTATACGCAATAGACATGAGTCCAGCTGCAGCAAATCCCCAAACCACCACACTTCCACCCTTGTGCTTCACAGATAGTCTTAGGTTCCTTATCTTTAATGCAGTATTTGGTTTAAACCAAATGTGTTCTGCTTAATATCCAAAATTTAAATTAAAAGGAACTATCAAAATCTTTAGAATTAGAGATGAAATGTCTTAAGATAACAAGATGAGCCTAGTTTCCTTCATTTAAAACAAATGAGGATATTCACCAACTTATCTTCAATAAAGGCCACACAGTTCCTGGCTGCTAATACCTTCCAAACAGTTTAGGTGACTGACTATTTCTTGGCAGTGTTATAGTTACTCTTTCCATTTCAAATGACAGATTGAGAAATACTCTGTAAGATGTACAAAGCTTGGGATATTGTTGAAAACCCTCGCCCTGCTTTGAACATCTTCACTACTTGATTGCTGACCTGCTGTCATTGGTGCTGATGTTTGTCCGCTAATGTTCTTTAGCATTAATATTCCTCGTGTTACTTCTGAAGGACATTGATTGACAGAATGTGAACCAATTTAAGGAGTGTTAATCATCTTAAATGGTGTGTAAAATAATCTTTTGACTGTCTTTGACAAGACAGAAAAAACAAACTCCAACAAAGACCCAATAAGACCTTTGACATGATTCACACTTCAGTTGTCTGCCAGGTTTCCACATGTCAGAACTAAGTGGTTTCTGACGGGAAAAATCTCACAGTGTCTGAAAACTTGCTCAAGGTATTCACTTAACCTGAGTAACAACTAGTTTTGCAAGCTTTTTTCACACTAATCTCCAGCCTGCAATGCAACATCACCCACCAACAGTAAAAGTCCTGCTGTCAACACAGTTGGATGTTTTAATGAAGCCTCCAAACTCCCCAGATTCTAATTAGATGTGCAGAAGCGAGCTCATTCTTCTCTGCAGACACACAAACTCTGGGATGTTTGTTTGATTGTGTATTTTGCATGAGTTCCACCACATCTTGGCTGAAGTGATTTCATTTGTAAATGAAGTTCAGTCTGCAGTCTGACCTTTTCATTAACCCAGAACTAATAAGACTCAAGAACACGCTTGTTCTACCTCACACAGTCCATTAATCCCTTCAGATTTCCTGCCACGAACCAGAAACTCATTTGTTTCCTTTTCTTTGAGTGCTTTTTCCCTTATCTGTCCCTATACTCTGCTTTCATTTAATTTTCTTTTTATTTCACAGTTTCTTTTTAGTGTTAGTGGTAAAAATGCATAATGGTTGGAGCGTTCTACTTGTTTTCAATGGTCTTTAGTCAAATCACAGCTGGGTTCTTGTGTTCTACTGTGTTTCTTCTTATCCTCAGAAAAATCAGGCACCAAAGTAACTTTCCCCACCATGGACATCACTGTGAATCCTTCTCTGTCCACTTGGCTTGGTTTGTATGTTAAACAAGAAGACTCTGCTACAAGTGCAACCTGACATGTGAGTCAAGATGAAATGCTACGGTGTGCAAGCAAAGAAAGTCTTTTCACCTTCTGCTGCTGTCACTTAGTAAATTAAATAATATATTATCATCCAGCTGGGAACCTGGAACTTGTCAAACGCTGTCAAAAAGTATTTGCCCCCTTCCGGATTTGTTCTCTTTTTGATTTTTTTTAAACACTTGTGTATAACTTTAGTAAGTACCAAAGTTGTATTTTGTATTAAATTATAAATTTACTTTGATTAATCTAATTTTTTACTTTATTAATAAGCCACAACCAGAAATGATGATTGCCAAACTTGAAGATTCAGGAAATTACTTAAATGGAACCTGTCTGACAATATGAAGTAGGTAAAAAGATCTGAAAGAGTAGCACACCCCGCCTCAATATGAAACAATTCAGGAACAAATGAGGAACAGAGATGATTATATCTCAGTTTGTGGAGAGTTGCAAAGCCATTTCTACAAACCACAGTAAGAGCCAGTTATGCAGAAATGGAGAAAACGTAAAACAGTGGTAAACCTTCCAGGGAGTGGACGGCCTACAAAAATTACGACAAGAGCTCTATGGTAACACAGAGGATGACCTGTGGCACTGCAGACGGCATGTGCCTCAATATTCATAATTCAACAATATGTGAAAGCCACTGCTGTCAGTCAGTTAATATGTTTAGGAGAGCAGTAATTTTTCACATAGCAGATTGTTTTGGAAAGGTTTTTCAGTATTAAGCTAAATCATCGTTTGAAAACTGCATTTATTATTAAGTCAGGTTGTATTTATCTGTTTATTTATTATTTATTTTATTTATTAGAAACTAATTAGAAAATCAGCAGTCTTCAAAAAGTGAAGAAATCTGTCAGGAGGCACATAGATATTTACTGTACCTTTAAATACCAAGAATTTGGAAACTGCTTAATACTCTCTACATGCCTGGTGGGTGTGACCTGTCTTGACCTTGACGGCACCAATATATACAGTATTTCAGGTGATCAGAGAGCTGCAGGGAAATTCTTTGATGTACTGATACTGTAATCCTCTTATCAGCCTAAGTCAGAGGCATACCAGCTCTTATTAGCTCACTTAGTCAGTGTCCGTTGACATGCCTGCCAGACCTCACACATGACTAGCTTCAAATTCAAGCTCACTACATACGACAGCCACACACTGCAGACACCCTGACAACAATCAGGCCTTGTCCTTAAAGTTATTCTGCTAATCCTTCAGGGAGAAACTCTACACCCCAAACTGGGAGGAGGAGGTGGAGTATGGGGTGAAACAGCAACCAGGAAAAAAAGACACAGTTTAATATGTATATTCTTGTCTATATGTGGAGCATTCATGTCGCTGTTTTTGTGTACATCTTCACTCTGCCTGTGAAAGAGCTTTAACAGAGATAGACAATAACAACAGAATTTATAATGTATAAACTATTTATTTATTATTTCTGGCACTGATTTATAATAAAGATGGTCTACACTTTGGGAAAAGTAGAGGATTTGGTCATTTTCCCAATACAGTGGTGCTTTTCACTGATGGTGGGGCTTTTACTGGGACTGTGTTCTTTAGTTAGATTACACCAAGATTGAGTTTTCCAAAAGGCTACTGGTAAGCATGGGGGAGGATCTGTGATGCCTGCCGGCCTTCTCTTTCAAGGGGCAACAAGAGGAATATTATAAGCACAGCAAGGCTGGAAATATGGAAGTATATCATGAGTTAACAGTAAGAGTTGTAATACATGTGGCTCAGGTGGTTTTTCTTGTGTGTGCTCTTTTTGGAAGCTGAAGTTAAAAGTTGGATGTTTTTCTCTGTGTGAGAATGTATTTCTTGCAAAAAGTGATTTTAATTTAATTATGAGGGCTGATGAATTGAGTGTAAGAGGGATAATTTTACATACACAGTCTCTGTTTACAATGTGCAAACTTAGATGTTGATGATGAAGGTGAAATTTATAGCACTGACACCTTGCAGCAAGAAAGTCCAGGTTCAAATCCCAGTCTGCAGTCTATCTGCATCTGCTATCTCATTACGCTCTTATATTATGGTAAAATAGCAAATTTATCTCACCGTTACTGATTTCATTACATTATTTTAGCTTCAACCGGATGCATCAACTATTGACTTTGATAGAGCGATTTAAATTTGAGTAACATTTAACAATAAAATACTACCCGTAGCAATAACCAGAAATATTAGCAAATATGCAAAAATACTTAAAGATGCTCAACAAATACAAAGAAAAAAATGGTCAATGTAAATAACATGATGTAGATTGAAGGAGCCGCAGTATCTGTACACACAAGGTAAACAAAAACAGCCTTTAGAGAATTAGTGACAGGAAACTATTTAGAAACCATTTCTGGGTAAATCTAGAGGATCTGGTGTTTATGTTCTCTCCTTGGTGCCCCATTTTTATGTTCCTCCGCTTCCATCTCTAACACTATGCCACACGTTAACATTAAGAAATGAACATGAGCATTGTATTAACTGTAGCATAAAGTCTTGATCAGAGAAAAGAAATTAAAATGTTTAAAGTGAACTAGCTAAAGTAAACTTCTATTCTATTTTGGTTTCGCAAACTATCGCTAATATGGTTTGCCAGACGTCTGCAACTCCAGTTCTTAAGGGCCGGTGTTCTGCAACTGTTAGATGTGTCCCTGGTCCAACATAACCCAATCAAATGGCAGAATTATGCAGACTCAGACTCCCTCTAATTACCTGATTATTTGTCTCAGGTGTGCTGAAGAAGAGACAGCTCTAAAAGTTGCAGGACACCAGCCCTTAAGGACTGGAGTTTCAAAGCAATTAATCTGAAAATTTTGGAAAATTGCTTTGTTATCAAGTAACCATCCAAATCTGCTGAGTCAGTCTGCAAATCCAAATTAGCATCACTGAAAAGAAAAGCAATTTTCTATAACAATAGTCAATTTTAATCCTTCTAAAACATATTCTTAAATTCAGATTTACATATTATATTTTTGGGGGGGTAAGATAATGCAACGTTACGTAAGTAAATCAATTACTTGAAGCATATATATATAATTTAATGCAGCCTGTGAGATTTTACAATGTAAGAGGTTGTAAAAGGCAGGGTGAACAAACCTGGGCATGCCAGAAAAACAACCAACGTTGAACTCAAAGGGTTCAGTGTCTCATGACATGTACAGAACAATGCCCTTATCCACCCACACAAAGTCAAACACCACAGAGAGGTGGGACTCACTGGCACTGTGGTCAGGTGGTAAACTACAACTGCAGATGCTTCCATGCCAGGAAGCAGAGGTGCAGCCCACCAGGAGTGGCCCAACAGGAAACAGCATGCGATGAGCCTCAAAGCTTTGTTGCATATTTTTGTTAGGTTTACCTCCAGCTGACACGTGTGCACAACCCAGTTGTCCAGTGAAACAAGAGACTGTTACTGACACCTCTATTTGGTAATTATAAAGTCTAAATGTTTGATTGATCTCTGGTAACCTCAGTAGAGCTACATATGTCCTGTTTCATCCTCCTCGGGCAGCTTCTGTGTTTTGACTTGTGCCGTCTGAGTAGCAGCTCCTTGTCCTTAGTTAAAATATTTAAGACCGCAGTAATCTGAGTGAAACTGCTGTCCGCCTCCTGCTGCTGTCGTCTAACTGAACCTGATCGCAAATGAAACCTGAGAATGATAGCCAAGCTTAGCGTGTAACAGAGCTGCTAGATGATGCAGGGGTAAAATAAATGAAAGCTAAAGGTAGATAGCTACTTAGCTTTTTACCTAAATATAGCTCACTTAGTTGGTTAGTTAGTTTTAAAAAAAATCATTTAAAACCTAATTGCAGTAATTTAAGCCAAATGCAGCTAGATAGCTTAATATTGGGTTGGCCCCTCCTCTGCCTTTTAGTCATGTTTTTAAGGACTTTGTGATTTCTGTACCTGTGTTCTTGCTTAAGTCCCATTTAAGGTTTTGTTTAGTTTTTTTTATAGTCATAGTTACTGAGTCACTCCTTTGTAGTTGTTCCCCTTTTATTCTGTGTTTTATTTTCTTCATGTTTGCTGTCGCTCCTGTTTCAGTACTCCTTTGTCTCCTTTTATATTTTTAGGAGTTCAAACTGTGCTTGTCCAGTTTTCTAGCTTCTTGTCTCTTTCTTCATAGTTTCTTGCACTTAGTGTTATTTGGTTTTCTCAATCACCTGCTGCCACTCTTTTGGTCTCCACCAGTGTCTCGGGAGCCAAATTCAATTCATCCTGCGGATCTGCTCCAGTCACAGCAACCTCCCCCACTACTACGCCTTCAGCTCCTGCTCAAGTCTCACTGGCAAAGATGGCACGGCCCGTGTCTCCAACCCGGAGTCCAAGGGTCTGATCGGTGATACCTGCACACGCGTTTTCAGTTGGAGACACCTCTGATGTATTCAGAGACTGGATTTGCAACATCTCCACTGTTGTCTGTGGTCTGATCAGTGATGCCTCAAACATGTTTTTTTGTTGTTTTATTTTT
Organism: Xiphophorus couchianus; assembly: GCF_001444195.1. NCBI lineage: Eukaryota > Metazoa > Chordata > Actinopteri > Cyprinodontiformes > Poeciliidae > Xiphophorus > Xiphophorus couchianus. Next base: position 13,455,321 of record NC_040234.1, on the reverse strand, counting down.
TGCCTGATTGGTGTAGCGAAGTAACTTTATCCTGCAGGAGGTTAAGTCCCTATCTTTTGCTAATTTGTAACTCCCCAGTAAAGCATTGACAATTAATGACAACTCTGGCCTCTTTTAATGGGTCATCTAACCTATCAAAATGTTTGTTTTTGAAGATGGTCGATCAGAAATGTTTAAGTCATTGTTGATAAAAGAACAGTGATGAAAAACGTCATAATGTGTGACTTTTTGGTTGTAGTCTTACTGACAAATCTGGACGGAGATGGAGCTTGGCAGTGAGGATTTGCCAAAGATTTTGCAGTCAGCTAGTTTGTCCCCAAGATTAAATGCTCTTAATTTAATTCTCCTCTACACAGTGCAGCTGATGTGAGATTTTACAGACACTTCCATCAACTCTATAGGGAACACATGCGTGATTTTGAAAAGCAGGTTTATCAACTTGCTTCATGCCTCCGGATATGTGCTATAGGTTCATTTTAAAACTTTATACTCAATGTTAAATAACACAACTGTTATGGTGTTGGGAGAAAAAGAAAAACATCTGAATGCTTGTCTAAACTGAAAAAAGAACATCCCACTGGTAAACACTGCAGGGAGACATTAGAAGTCAGTGAAAGTTGACTGATGAGTGTCTGAGTGAAAATCCACATATTGTCCTCTTTTGTGGATCATAATCCGGGCATATCTTCCGTTTCCTCTCTTCACAGCTGTCAGCGGTGGCACTCCCTCATTAGGAATGACAGTGTGTGTGTGTGAAGGCTCCCACAGTAAATCTCTGTGACGTCTTAATAACAACTTTATACCTCTTCTAGCTTGGCGGAACAAATTTGCGAATATCTGCGTTTGCGCATTAGCAAGCAACTCATGCGCTGATGTGATTTGTCAGCCTGCAGAAACATTATTTTTGCTCGGAGAATCAGTAACGCCTGCTTTTAAACAACAGGTCAGTTATAATTTGTGTTTCCATTTAAACAAGCAGCCTGTTTGTTTGCGTTGGTGCCCAGATGATGTGCCGCCCAGCGTGTCCCAAATGCCAAACAGAGTCCCCAGAGGAATTTGCGACATCCCCTCCCGCACTGCACGGTCTCATCACACTCTGAGTGCCTGGAGCGTTTTGTTTTGTTTTTTTTTTTTGGAGAGAGAGGGAAAAGTTACCTCCTCTCCTGACACACACACCCTTGCCGCCCTCTCTCCCTTCCTCCCTCCCGTCATGCTCAAATGGAAACTCCTGCAGTCTGCTGAGCATTTTTCCTGAGTGACAGGATCCTCAGGCTGACAGTTTTGACGGCGAGGTCAAGTATAGGGGATCATATCAAGTCTGCAGCCTTGGAAACCATGTAGCGATGCTGGATCACTTTTATTTGTGTTTATTTGTATCTTTTTTCACAAGTTTTTGGAGACGTAAACGATGGAATTTGAGGCAAGACGTCGCAATGGAGTCCTCTTTCACTGAAGCCCGAGGTTTGGAACTTTAATTTCCTAAAATCATGCGTAGCAATGTTGTTTTTTTTTTTTTTTTTTAATTCTAATTTATCTTCGGGTTTTAAATCAGCGGCTTTACAACGGATTTGAAGTAGTCCGGCGTGCGTAAAGCAGTGCGTAAAGATCTCTTTCAACCCAAAAAAAAAAAAAGAGGCTCGCTTAAACACAGGTTAATCCGCATTTGGGGATCACTTCTAAAATCCGCAACAAATACAATTAAAATGGATTCAACAATTTGTTTTTCTGGGAGATGTTTTAATTAACCTATACGGTTTGCATTTCTTGAGGTCTCATTCAGACCCGACGCCGCCGCATAGACTTCATGCGTAACACAGTCAGGTGAATTTACGACAAATGAGTAGTTGCTTAAAACACACTTTAATATCCTCTGCGTGTGTTGTGCACAAGATCCAAAGAGCTCTTTTTTGTGACTGCCTGTAATTGCATTCTAACTCAGATTAAAGAATAAACTTATAAACGGATTACTGACTCAGAAAGAATGTTTCAATTTTTTCCCCTGAATCGGGCCTAGACCTGGCAGTTGCAGCTCTAATCTTTTCTTAATGTTTGATAGGATAATAAATCTCTTTATTCCTATTTTTTTTATTAACTTTGAAGAAACTTTAATAGACATCCCTAAAAGCGTTCCGAAGACTTGCGGCCTGCTAGGAAAGCCTGTAAGTGCACATACCGTCAGTTTTACTTTTCTTTTTCAATTTGGATTGTACCGGTAGTTAAAGTTTTTGGGGGTTTTTTTCCTGTTTTTGAGATTAAAGCGAAAGGTTTCTGAACATTGATGACAATACATTTGAAATATGAAGCTTAGCACATAGCATGGCCACGTAAGAAGTAAGTAGTGACAGCAAAGTCCCCAGCTTGAATTTAAGTTCATAAATGGAAATTTATACAGAGATTTATCCAGTGAGGAAATCAGGAGTAAAGTTGTCTCAGTGCTATAATGTGGAGATCTAACAAACCAGCATCCCACCCTTGGATTCAGAAACACATTTCAGGACACAATGAAATGCAGGGTTCAAGTAGACACAATTTCAGCTTTGGTTCTCACCAACAGTTCCATTGCTCTAAATAGTTGTCACCAGTCATCCATTGTCCATCTCCATTTATTTTTGGTGGGTTGCAAGGGGGAGGGTGCTTACCTCTAGCAGTCATTATGCAAGAGGCAGGGTGCACTCTGGACAGGTCTTACAAAGCAAACATGCAAACTCCATACAGAAAGACCTCAGGCTGAGATGCTGCAAGGCATCAGTTGTTTAAGTGACACTTTCCCGCATACAATTAGCCCATAATTTACATTTGAGGTTTCAGCTAGTATCGCATGTCTCATGTCACTCGAGAAAGCTATGATGAAAGAAGGCATTTTCTTTTCAAGAAAAAAACATTTTCTTACAATAACTACAGTCTCCTCAGTGGTCTGGCTGTTTAGTCCCTGCTTTTGCTGTTGGCATCTGAACTATGTTGTGTTTGTTTTCCCTCAGGTTTAAATTGTTGCTTTCCTTAAAATCAAATTTAAATCAACTCATACTCCTATGACATAGAGACCGTCTTTGGTTGAGTGAGGGGAAGTCTTTCCTCTTCATCTGTTTACTTCCACAGAAATCCAATTGTCTTTGTAGCAAATTTGCTAACTGTATCTTTTATGTATTGCCAGTGAGCCACCACACATCCATTTGAATTTTTCCCACTAAGAAGCATTTTTTCCTTTTTTGTTGCAAAAACAATTTGTGTCATGTTTACCACGAGAAACAGTTGGGTGACATATTCTATGCCACTATCAATTAAAGAATAGCACATCTGCTTTTGAGGGCATTACTGGAAAGGCTTTTTCTGTGTGAGATGGAAGCATTTTAAAATTATTTATCTACTTGAAAAAGACAATTACATGGCCATTAGTAATTTAGTTTAGTTCCATGCGTTTAAGAATTGTGTGTTTTCTACCTCAATAATATGATAATATTTGTCTTTTATGCCCTTCGCAATAAGTCGTTACGTTAAAGATAAAGTAGCTGGGTGCAAGCTAAACTTTACACAGGATATAGGCCCATCCCACGCACACTCACACTTACACAGGTAGCTCAGGTATTACTTGCGGTTTAGCCTTCAGGACTTTAGAAGACACTCCTCATGACTTTTGTGAACTGTCAAAACATGTCCAGAAAAACGGAAGATAATTTGAAGTCACTAACTGTTTGTTCTGCTCACACATTGACCCCCTCCTGCTGTCCCACACCCAAAGTTGGATGTTGGGTAGATCTTGCTGACACCTGTACGGTGGTGGGCTCTTTTCCAAGTTAAAAACAACAGCGTTTCAGTTAGAGGGTTTGAAAAGCTAGAGGAAATGCCTTACTCCGCTGGCTTTTCCTGCGGGAAGAAACTGGGCTGTGATCTATACTTGGAAAGTGATGACAGGACATGAGCAGGAACTTCATACATTTCCCAAACGAGAAGAGCTGCTTTGTTGAGTTTTTTCACTTTGGATCTTTTCATTTTGAATAATTGATTCCATGTTTTTCTGAATGTCCAAATACTCAGCACATCCGCGGCCATTCTGGCAGTGTTAGTCATTGCCAGTATGAGCACGTCTCCTACAGTTATGAATGAGACGTGCTGTGTCTGATTTCACACTGCTCACATAAAAACACACACACCTGTCTGCCAATATGTATCAATAAAAGCGATTTTAACCCACCCTGGCATCATGCGGCTGAGTCACATCTGCAATTACAATCATCATACTCAAGTCTAGGTTCAGCTCAGAGTATCAGATGTGCCTCATTTTCCAATCTCCAGCATGTCAGAGCAACCTAAGTGAAGCCTCATAAAAAAAGCCCCAAAACGCCCGTGGCAGCACTGACAATTTTTGTTCCTGTAAAGTCAGTCTCAGACTCTCGAACTAAACAGCTGAGCTGACTGCAGAATATGTCGACATAATTAAAAGCTGACTGTATACCAGGTCATTTCTATGATGACAGAGTGAAACAATGAGGTCAAACAGAAACTCAAAGGCTTCTCTGTTTATCTGAGGTTGTTTTCTACCACCAGCGCAATTCAAAATTATCTGCTTCCTCCACCTCCTTCTTGTTTTTGTCATAGCACCACACTGTGGTGCACCCAGGTCTTGCAACTGCTGATCCTTTGTGGCATATTCTTATATGATTGCAACTCAAGTAACACAATTTAAATGAAACTGAACAATTGAAGCACCAAACCTAATTTAAGCATTTTAAGTGCATTTACTGCTTTATTTCTTGTATATCAGTTATAAGGTCCATTGTTTATTTCCCAAGCGTGACCTTATGAGCTGCTTTGTTTGATTGTCCCACAGAATGTGTTTGTGATGGTGGACAGACTGGGGCCAGTCATGGAGCCTGAGCTGAACTGCAGCTCTGTGTGTGATTCCCCACATTGCCTCATCCAGGCTGGACTCAGCAGGCAGGAAGGCCAGGACATCCTACGGAGACTATGCATCCTAAACTCGGTAATCTTTCTCTTGACCTACATCTTCTACTGTCTCTCTGCTCTCAATTTATTTACACAGTATATGTATGCACACAATCTGAGTTGTCTGCCTGGTGCTGAGACTGTAGGTGACAACCAGTCTGTGTGTTTGAGAGACCCAGTGATGATCTATTTCCCATTTGCGAGGACAATTCTACAGATTTCTATTTAAAACTCTTGATATTTGCAATGGTTGTAGTGGAGACGGATGCTGCAGTTCCCTCATTATAATCTCCCACGATATATTGTTGTCACTATTTCTTGACTGATGAATATGAATGCACGCTAGCGTTGCTTTAGTGTGATGACAATTAAAGGATTTATTCATCTTAAGTTAAAAAAAAAAATCAGGCATACAAATAAATAACTTTGGGCACTGTATCTTAGATAACTGCTTCAAGTGAATTAGTTATTTGGCACTGCTGTATGTTTAAGTGCCAGCCACATGCATATTTTTACACATATTATAATCCACTTGATGCACTTTTGGCACTAATTTTTATTCCCATGTCTGACAGCCTTTGGGTCCTGTGTTTGGAGCTTGACACAACTCAGGATGCCAGATTTCCAGGCTTGTGGCCGTGTTGTAAAGATTTATTGTTGCACATTCGTTTTCAGACACTGTTTTGTTGTTTTAAATGATTTGGCTCAGTGTTTTAGATGATTGCACATAACTTGGAAATGTCTTCAATTTCTCTAGTTATCATGGCAACTATTCTGCATGTCAATCAACAATGATAAACAGTGGAATTAACAAAAGCTGATAAGAATTTTACTTTATTTTTTAATTGCAATTCCACAGCATAGAGTAAATATAAATAGCTACATAATACTGGTGTTCATAGAGCCATCAACAACTGGCATCCTGGTAATGATGTGTAAGAAGACATAAAATAAACTCATCTTTTATGGTGGTAGTATAATTCTGTAATGGAGATTGCACAAAAATAAATTTTACATTTTTTAATTATGTATTTGGAGGGAAAACATAAAATAGGATGTAGAACCAAAACCCAGCTCTCCAGGCAAATCTACAAACTAGGAAAGACATGTCTATTTTCCACTATCACCTTGACTCGGCTCAAATCTACGGTTGGTTTTCCATTACAATTGAATAACAGCTCTAGTGGGTGGTCCTCATATAGTTGGGCTGCCCCAAAGTCAAAAAAGTAGCTTAACGTTATTTGTATGTGACAAAAATGGAGGAAATAGAAGCTATGCTGAACATTCTGCACAACCTCCTATTGGCCTTAAAAATCTCAAATATGCTGAGTCACTGTTTTGAGTTTTTACAAATGGTGGGTCGGATTATTCTTAGAGTTCTAGGACGCATTGAGCAACATAAGGGAGGTAAGAAAAAAATTAAAATCTCCATAGCTCATTGTTGGAGAACTGCAACAAGACATGGCATCTAGACTCGAGAGGTCACGAGACTACATGACAACCATTTGACTCTATCTATGCTAAAGATAGGGTCAAAGATAGGTTATATTTTATATAGATGCAGTCCTAATAACTTTATGCTTCCCCATATCTCCTTTAAATGCACCGGATTTGCTTGTTTGAACTATGATACCATTCCAGTTGATGGAGACAGCTGAAATCGAGAAAGGTAATGGGCATGTACTGAAGCTATGTTTAGAATCCCCTCTGTCCCCGATACCTTTAAGAGAAGCGGGAGGACAGACCAACAGCAGAAGCCGGACGGGTGATACTGTAAACAGACTTCTGAAATAAAAGATACAGCATCAGAAACACTTTGACAAAGAACACAAGTCAAGTCTTTCTCTCTTCAAAGGACCAAAAACAGCAAGGTAAGCTATATCTTACAAATCTTTTCATGCTTCATGATGTTAACTTGTGCAATTAATTACCTTAAAGTAAGCCAAAAGTTTGAACCAAATGTTCTGTTTTAGTTTTTTATTGCATTCTCCATAGAATGCCTCACTAATATTGCTAGCTGATCCTGGCTAACATACAAACTACCCTGATAGCATGTGACACAGTGTAATGAAACATAACACCGTGCATTTGTTACTGTTCATGGCTAACTAGGACACAAGTGTTTTCATGCCTTGTAAAATAGTGGAAAGCCAAAAATAAAAGAAGCTGAGGCAACGTATTCCATAATGTCCCACCTGTTTTCTTCTTTCTGGATGTGTTCCCAGATATGGCTACAGCCGCCAGCATTCTGTCCAAGGAGCATCTCCTTTGCCCCATCTGTCTGGATGTGTTTAACCAGCCAGTCTCCACTCCGTGCGGGCACAACTTCTGTCGTGACTGCATCCAGAGATACTGGCAGAGTACCAATCCGCCGCAATGCCCCATGTGTAAACACAAGCTGTACAAGAGGCCTGACCTCAAAGTCAACACCTTCATATCCGAGCTGGCTGCTCAATTTAAAGACCATGGGGAAATGAAGTACAAAGACAAGCTCAGAAGTATGGACATGTCAGGCCACAAGGGGGAAGTTGCTTGTGATGTGTGTATAGGTAAACGGGTGAAAGCTTTTAAAACCTGTCTGGAATGTTTGGCTTCATTTTGCCAGACACATCTGGAGCCCCACCACGTTCTAGGCACCCTCAAGAAACACACCCTGATCAACCCAATTATGAACATGCGAGACAGATTGTGTAAGAAACACGAGAGCCTCCTGAACCTGTTCTGCCACACAGACCAGATGTACGTGTGCCAGGTCTGTGTTGAGGATGACCACAAGGCACATCGTATGGCTCCTATAAAGCATGAAAGCCAAGACAGGAGAGATCAGATCAGAAGTATGAACATGGAAGTGCAAGAAGACATCCACAGTAGGCTAGAGAAAACGTGTGAGATCGGTCAAGCTGTTGAGTTTAGCAAAAGAAACACTGAAAAAGAGGTTGAAGAGAGTTTTCTGGTCTTCAACAAACTGCTTCAAGTTGTTAAGACAGTCCAAGCTGACGTGGCTGAGGCTATCTTAGCAAAGCAGAGGTGTGTCGAAAGCAGGGCTAGTGAGATGACATTGGATCTTGAGCAAGAGATTAATCAGCTGACAAACAGGAGCACTGATTTGGAGCTGCTCTCACAGACAAATGATGATCTCTACCTTCTCCAGAGCTTTCCGGCTTTCTCCACTAAGCTGCCCATCAAAGACTGGTCTGGGATTTGGGTAGAAAGTGCAGTCTATGTGGGAACAGTGAGAAGGGCACTCAGGAGAGCAGAATCACAGCTTGAGGAAACCATCAAGGCAGAGGTAAAGAGGCTTTGCAAGGTTGAATTTGAGCGGGTAAAAGCCTACGCTGTGGATGTGACGCTGGATCCAGACACAGCTCACCCCAAACTCGTTCTTTCAGAAAACCGGAAGCAGGTCTATCACAGCGATGTGGCTGTGAACCTCCCTGACAATCCAGCAAGATTTTACCCTTGTGTTAGTGTCTTGGGGAAGGAGGGCTTCTGCTTCGGGAGGTTCTCCTATGAGGTTCAGGTGAAAGGGAAGACAGAGCGGGATATTGGAGTGGGACTCGAGTCGGTCAATAGAAAAGGAGGGAATCTGCTGAACCCTGAAAGAGGCTACTGGACTCTGGGAATGAGGGAGGATGAGAGTTACTGGGCACTCAGCAGTCCTCCTGTTAGACTGCCACTGGTGGAAAAGCCCCAGGCAGTCCTGGTGTACGTGGACATGGAAGTGGGGCAGGTTTCATTTTACAACTCAGACTCTCACTCTCATATCTACACGTACACTGGATACACTTTCAGTGAGAGACTTTTCCCCTACTTCAACCCGCGAAGGAATCACAGTGGGGTCAATTCAGCACCTCTCCTTATCCTGCCTTTGAATATCTAAATTTTCACTATGTACTATCTTTTATGATGCTTTCAGATCTTTCAGCAAACTTTATTACTGATTAATAATAGTAGTAGTAATAGTTCCACATCTGTTTTGTAATGCTTGATGCTTTTTTTCCCTGCAATAAAATTCTGCCTTATGAATTTGTGCTTGGTTATAATTTTTACATTTGGGATTTGAAGAAACCTGGACTCTGGAGCACTTGTAGGATTAATTATCTTTTCCACAGAGGTACCAGAAGGGGCTGGAACTTTATGGGGAATAAATGTCCATGTCTGTGTGTGTAGTTGGCAGCAGAGGTCCCAAGGCGTTTCCTCTCTCCTGCGCTCAGAGCGGTTGTCTGGACGATGCTATCGTCTGGCATCCTGTTGGCGTTCTGCTTTCTGGTTTTCACCCTGCGCTTCAAAAGCAACAGGTAGAGTGAAAAGTGTATTTAGTAATTTCGTGGATCCCTCCACGAAATTATGTTGAATAATGTAATGTAGTTAAATGCTAGCAATTAACTACAAATTCATCAAGCAACTGTATACTGGCATGTTAAAGGAGTCTGCTTGTGTTGTTCCATCAGGATAGTGAAGATGTCCAGTCCCAACCTAAACGTTCTGACTCTCTTTGGAAGTGTCCTCACATATATTAGCGGCTTTCTATTTGCAATTGATGAGCAAGCTCATAAACAAGCTGACGTTTCTATTACGTTGCTTCAAGTAAGTATCTAAATCCTTGTAGCTGCAGTTTTATACTGTTGGAGGTAAATTTTAAGGTGATCCTTGTGGTTTTCCCTCCTCCAGGCCCGGATGTGGATACTTTGCATTGGAAGCACCCTGGTCTTTGGGCCAATTTTGGGAAAGACCTGGAGGCTTTACAGAGTTTTCACTCAGCGAGTTCCCGACAAGAGAGTGGTAGGCAGGCTCTTCTGGTTTCCTTGTGCTCATCTCGTTGACATGCACATTCTTGTCTTTTTCGTTTGTATCACTGTAGTTTGAATTGAGAACATACTGTTACAATAACACGAACCTCAAAGTAATTTAATATATAAATTGACTGTCTTAGTATGTAATCTCATGTCACCTCATGGTACACTGAGATGCAAAGTGGTTATAATAAAGCAGCTTTTTGGCTGTTATCCACTGTCCTTTTATTGAAAACACTACATTCCCAGATTCAAAATGTAAAATCCCAGATTTCTGTGATTTAGATAAAAAACATATTCATAATTTATTTCAAATTATTTCCCTTAATATGACATATATTCTGAACAAATCCGTTTAAAAAAATTTTATCCATCCATTCTTTGGCTTTTGCTTATCTAAGACTGGGTTGTAGGGTAAAAGGTCTAAAGGAGAAAGCAGACATTCGTCTTCCCAGCAACACTCTCCAGCTCGTTGCAGTAGATCTCTGGGCCTTCCACATAAAAGCTCTGCGTCACATAAACCATTTTAACGGACGTTCACGTATTTTGTTTCTTTAGTAATTAATGAAGTATTTTTGAGTAATTCAACCTGACAACAGTAATGCATGGCTGCACATTGCTCTGAATAATTGAATACCGTCAAATTTAGATAGAGTATTTACTAAATTAGCCTTGGTGTGCAATTACTCTGAGCTCTTTTTATGATGTAGGCTTATCTCCAGATCAAGTTTCTGTGTGTGGATGGTGTAAAGATGGAAGGTGTAAAGAGTTCATCTTTATCACTGCGTCTTTTTCCGTCTCAGATCATTCGAGACATCCAGCTGATTGGCATGGTAGTTCTACTGATTCTACTGGAGATTCTGATTCTCACTACCTGGAATCTCACAGACCCGGTGAGATGCTCACGATCTGTCAGAGCTGTTGCCAAGGTGAGAATAGTTAGTAAGCTATGCATTGATTTGTTTGGTAGATTTCTGAAGATGATCATATGCAATATATTACTGAGTCATGATTGAGTCTGAATCTTTTGTTCTTTTAGATGCTTTTTTGATAAAACAGGGTACACAAAAGGTAGATTTTTTTGTGTGGCGACGTGTCAACTTTGATGTAATATTTGGTTTCCATTCATGTAGGCGACTGAGAGAGACACCTCCTACTCTTTGTCACAGCTGGACTCTTGCTCCTCAGAATACTCAAATATTTGGCTCATCATCATTGCTGTTCAGAAAGTAAGCTTCAGCAATTTCATTTATGCTTGTAACAACACCACTGACTCACTACATTTAATGTTTTTTGATAGTGACATATTTTATGCAATTTATTTTTCCAAGAATGGTTTTCCAGTTTAGAGAAAACAAACAAGCAGAGATTTAGAAATAAAGTGAATATGTCCAAGACCAAAGCTAAACTGGAAATGTTGATACAGCTCCCTCCACAGTCACTGGTATCTCTGGGAATAATGTGCAAATTTATGTTTAACTACAGTACAGTGGCATAATCTCAAAATGAAAAATTTACCCCCATTACAGTCCTACTCATTGTTCATAGTGGCAATCTTCCAGATGTTTTATACTTACTATGTAATTTTTACTCTGACTGTAGCACACATAGATAAGCAGCTACTTTCCTGAACTTTGAAGATTAATGCCCACTTGCTGAACTTGAATGGCATGTTGTCTTTTCTTTACTGTTTTAAAGAGTGACAAATATAAATTGTCTTTTGTGTCATGTTTGTGTCGATCCAAAACTGGAAGTCATGTGGCAGACAATAGTTTAGTAAAATAATGACATCCATTGAAATTATAATGTATTCAAAAGCTTGGCATAGTGATTATGTGGAAAAAAAGATTACCGTTTTAATTAAAATGCAGTTTCTGCCAGTGCAATTAAAAAGGAATTCATTTTAAGGCTTTTTACATATGTTTACCAAAAGTATAGCGTGTGGTATCTTTGCACTGAAAACACGTTTTTAAAACTCTGAACTAATTATCTTGAAAGTTGCTCAAATCCCTGAGTAAAATTATTTTCTGAAATGTTGCTTTCAGATATGCAAATGAGGCTTCAGCTGTCAAATTAGCAGCTAATTTGCATCATTATTTCTAGAATAAAAAGCTCACCAATGAATAAAAACAGGTTCCCAGTGACTGACGTACAACAAGATAAAAGAATGTCAAAATTACCATGATGGGATTTTGAATTTCCCCATCCAGTACACAAGAAAACTTTTGACAAGTGAATTTCACCAATATGGGATCAATAAAATCTTATGTAAAGTAATTGTGATTCCAGGAAGTTTAAATCTAAATCTAAATAAATACTAAAAAAAGAAAAGTGAACAAAAAAAAAGCATAACAAAAGAGTAAATTTAGTAAAACAGTAACATTTGAAAATAATGACTTCTGCTCTTCTTTATCAAGGGTTGCCTCCTCCTTTATGGCACATACCTGGCTGGACTCACCAGCAATGTCAGCCATCCTCCAGTCAACCAGTCTCCCACCATCATTACGGCCGTCACTCTGGTCACCTTTTCCTCTGCTGTGGCCTTCCCTGTGTTCTTCTTCCTACACACCTGGCCCAACCTGGTCTACAGCATTGTAGCTGGAGCCATCTTCATCTGCACACTGGCCACTAACTGCATGCTGTTTGTGCCACAGGTCAGAGACAAAACCTAACAGATCCCTGACTATAACGACTAAATATTAGCTGAGATTGTAATTAGTTTAAACAAAAACATGAGATAAAGTCATGTTGTCTGTAATGTTGATTACACTTTCATTATCTTTTCCTTATATCCCAAAATATGAGGAGTTTTTTCTTTTAAGATCTGTCATGAGGAAATCCATCCCACAAAGAGAAACTGTAACAGATGGACAGATGACAGTGTGTGTATAGGAAGGTTTAGGGTAAATCCAATAAACCTGACATGTTCTTGTTGTACTGATGGATGAGGTTTCGGTGTCTGTCAGGAGAAGATGACTCACAAAGAAGTCCTCATAATGAGTCAAAACTTTGTAGGCTGCAAACAGGTTTACGACTCTGAGAGTCTAACAACGGGTTTATGTTAACATAAAGGAATGCATCTGCAGCGAGAGGAAAAGAAATAGTTCAACAATGAGCAGTGCTCTAAAGCACACCTCCATCCATCCATTTTCTGGTCACCCTTGTCCCTAATGGGGTCGGGAGGGCTGCTGGTGCCCATCTCCAGCTACGTTCCGGGCGAGAGGCGGGGTACACCCCGGACAGGTCGCCAGTCTGTCGCAGGGCCTAAAGCACACCTCATAGAGATATTCCTGAAAGGATTTATTTCTCTTCCGAGAGGTTTATATGTTGCTGGGAATCCGTGTAGCACACATAAAACTCCTAAATATCAAACCTGTCTTCTTGCAGCTGACCCAGTGGCGACAGTTTGAGGAGGATCAGAACAACCAGAGTCAGATGGCCAAATATTTCAGCAGCCCCAGTAAGAGTCAGCCATCTGTCTACAGCCAGGATGAGATCTACTTCCTGCTGGGGGAGAACAGCTCAATGAAGAAGCTCTTGAATGAGGTAATGTAATGTTTTTTATACACAAAGTGGTTCATTTAAACAGAGGTTATATTCTTTATATATGTATTTCAATATTTCAGTGCATGTGAGTTCCAGTCGTCCAAACTTCTCCCTTGGTTAAAAGGATGAAAATTGTTTGGGAACATTTGCATTGTCTTGTTTATTAGAGTTTGTCAAGAGTGTAGGACTGTTCATGGATGAGCAGTCCGACAGAAATGAATGTCGTTATGTAACCAGTTGGTTTCTAAATGGCTGTCTTTGTCTTTTACTTTGTGGAACCAGCTATGACCATATTAGGACAAGAGGATGGCCCCTAGAAGATGAGCCAGAGGAATTAGATGATATCATTATTTGAAGACAAAATATATTGATATTGATGCAATTAAAAGCTGTTGAGGGTTTTTGATTAGCTGCTTAATGCAGACGGTTTCTTCAAGCTATAACTTGCCTCAGTGTGTCTACTTCTGTAAATCACAATTCTCTTTACCTTGGTGACTTGATCAGAATGCAGCTTCCTTTTTAGGGCAAGAACATTTAAAATTCATGGTCATCCAGGCCAGTAAAAGCATAATTTATAACCGTAGCAAGTATTGCATCGTTTCATCCTCTCTAAGCTCTATGTTTAGCTTGTACACAAGTTCAAACATCTCTTAATCATCCTGAGTTAAAACTCTTCTAAACTTAATAAGTTGTTACATATTAAGACATGATTTTGTGTGTCAAATAGCATTAATTGAATATTTTAATGAGGCAAAATTTACTATTGCCACTCTGAAAATGTAGACCAGATCTGACTCTCATGAGCCCATTGTTGCCGGTTTGTGCAGTAGTCAGAGGTCACCGTGGGCACTTGTGTCCCTTTTAACCCAGTTAACAATGACTTTCAGAATGCCGATTCAGTGTTTAAGTTTAAAAAAGCTATGGTAAGCGATTTTATTTATCTGGAGCTATGGTTCAGAAGGTAGCCACCTTCTGAGCCACTTTCTGAGCAACGGTGGGTAGAAAGGTACCCACCCTCCTACCCACAGGTTACAGGATTTTGTCCTGTGACTATTGAACGTAGTGTACTCTGGATTTAATAAAGTGCTATAAGTACAGACCATTTACAATTTATCTGTCTTTAATAAATTTGTATCTTCCTCCTCCTGACAATGTTTTCATATGGAGCAGTTTGATGAAGTGCTAGGCTAATGTTAGCATGCATTCTCTATCTTTTGATCTAACTTGTTAAGCATTTCTTTACAACTGGGACCAAAACTGACAGAAGAACTCTCCTGCCTCATAAACTTGATTTGAATGTCGAATAGTGTAATTCTCCCAGATGGACACCAAGCTGCTCCAATAATGTTCTCCATATCAGTGTGAACATTATTGTAAAGGGTGAGATTGTGTATTTTCTACACTGTATTTTACAACCTGTACTAACAAAACATGTTATGATTTATGGAAATTGCTGTAAAGGCAGCGCCATGGCTCACTGATGCCTCACTGCAAGCATGAAATTAAAGACAGTACACCAAGGACAGGTGTTAGGATTTTAGTTTCACGAACACCATTATTTACCCTGTGCCATCATGTCCCCTGACGGGAACATGAGGCAAACACTAAAATCTCAACAAGTTGTGGAAGGTTTCACAATCCAGTTAAGTGATAATATCTATCATTTTTGTTTTCAAATATTTAAACTTCTGCTTTTTCTTTTCACTTTTCAGAAGAATGCTGCTATTGACAGTCTTCAAGAGCAGGTAAACAACGCCAAGGATAAACTCCTGAGGCTCATGACAGCAAGTCAGCCCCTAGGGGACCAGGACGTTGATTCCTCTGCTGCTTATTTCAACTCCTCCTCTACCCAGACCACCGAGCTTCAGTCTGAAGGAAGCTCCTCTTCCTGTTTATCTCAGAGAGACACAAAATCCAGACTTTTGCCTCCTCTGGCCTCTCATAATCTCACTCTGCCTCACGATCCCTCAAATACACTCCGGATACCTTCCATTCAAAACTCAGTGAACCTCAATCCTGCTTCTTCCCCCTTTACTGATGACATCCTGAGTGGAAGCCGGAAAGATGTCCCCAACTCTGCAACTAGACAGAAAGCTGAATCCACAGTGAGAGAGAATGTCAAGCAACCTCTGTCCCCCACATTTCCAGGAAGGACAGCGGAGGAGGCTGTTCATTTTGTCACCTCTCTTCAAAACCACAGAAGACTGAATCCCTCTCAAGTTGAACAATTTGCCAGTCACGGTGGCCTGCCAACGCATGTGGGACCAAATCCCAAATTGACTGGCTTCGTCAGCAGCGAGAAGCTGCAAGAGATCATCCAGGAGCTGAGCATGGATGCAGTCATGGAGACAGCGCTTCGATTTCCAGGTCAGGCGTCTAAGACGTCATCTCAACCGAAACTGAGCACGTTGTCCCCTCTGTCCCTCTGCTCCTCTCATTCTCTCTTCCAATACCCCAGCATCTCTCCATACTCGATGAGAAAACGTCGGCCTCCTTTCCACCCCTCCAGGAGAGCTTTGTCCTCTTCCTGCTTCTACACAGGCTCAGATGTTCCCATTTGTGAACTGAAAAGGGACACCAGTGAACACCAAAATCCAGATGAGACACATTTTCGTGCTGATTGTAGCGTCACTGATTTAGACAAGTCAATAGAGGAGAAAGAGGGTGATAAAGAGGAAGAAGAGGAGGTGAAAAACTGTCAAAGACATGCTTCGCGCTCTCACAACTGCCCACTCTGGCGTTGTGCTACACAGAACTGTTCACCTGAGCACGATGTGGGAGAAGACGACAGCGGCAAGCAACGCCATCGATGCATCAGAGACTCGAGTGGATATTGGGATTCAGACTCTAGCAGCTCCACAGATTACTGCTACTACCATCGTCCTTACTGTGATTCCTGCCTGCAGCGGGGCACCTTTCTGTCCTCAGACAGCTCCTCAGACTCGTCTGACAGCGAGTACGAGGATTACACCAACCTCTGTCGCCCCCCGCGGCCCGTTGTGTTTAAAGATGACCTCAAACCTACTTTAGTATGACAAAATGTTTACTGCACTTTATGTTATTTAATTATTTCCACCACTTGAACTTTGAGTACTGTGAAGAATTATTTGCTTTCTCATACATTTTTGTTTGTTTGTTTCACTGAAAAGTTTCAGATAATTAAACACATTTTAACGCTAGAATAAACACAAAATGCATTTTTCACATAATAATTTTATTTATTAAAGGAAACAAACTACCAGCAACAATCTTGCCATATGAGAAAGGTTCATTTCTCCCTAAACCTACCTACTAGTTCCATAGCTAACCTTTGCAGCAGCAACAGGCATAAAATGTTTGCTAAATCTGAGATTGGGTCTTTTTCATCACTGTGAAGGAATTTATACCACTTTTTTTGCAGAGTAGTTTTGATCAGCCTCATTCTAGGGTTTTCAAACATGAGCAGCCAGTTTAAAGCCTCTTTGCACAATCTCAATAAGACTTAAGTTCAGATATTGACTAGACCACTGGGAAACTTGAACTTTTGCTTGCAGTGGGGGGATAACTTTTGAGTTTAGTGTCAGAAATTCACGCCCAGACATCCTCATTTAGGTACAGAATTTTATTCAATTATGGCAAGTCATCCAAGTCCCAAAGCAGCAAAGAACCATAACATCAAACCATGGCCATGTTTGGCTGTTGCTATGATGTACACCACATGTAACTGGAACCACACCTTCCAAAAGGTTCTGTTCAGCTTCAATTGCTGGAGTCCCAAAGTCTAAGTTGTAAGCCTTTCCAGACAGATAATAGACAGGAGCTTTGTTTTTCATCTTCTTTAAAAAGTCTTTAAATGAAGATATTGTGTTTCTTAATATATCCTGTCAGACTGGTTCTATTTGAATTATTTCATTATTTTACAGGTCTGACACCAATCAGGCCTGGGTGTGACTAACAAAACTGAATCATATAATCTGGTTAATCAAAGTTTCTCATGGTTTAATGAAGCAGTAAATTACATTAATAAGGATATGTTATTTTGGGTACAATATTTATGTATTTATTTATTTTTGCCTTAATCAAAACCATTGAAAGTTCAATTTAGTTAGGCTCTCTGTGAGTTATTAAACTTTGTTTGATGATCTGAAACATTTAAGTGTAAAAACAAACAAACAAAAAAAGTAGAATATATATTTAAGAGAGTAAATACTTTTGTTTTCTTCTCCCCTCCAGGGGGTCTTTTGTGGGCTCTAGTGTCCCTTATATGAAAGTAGACTGACAGGAAAGGCGGAAGACATGCGGCAAATATCGCCGGGTCCGGGAATCGAACCCGTGACGGCCACATCGAGGACTTGAGGCCTCCAAACGTGGGTTGCTCTATCCCCTACGCCACCACATCACGCCTGGGGGAGTAAATACTTTTATTCACAGCACAGCATACTGACTCTTAAAGCGCCAGATCAATTATTATTGTGTTTAATGATGAACTTTTATACTTGGAGATAATGTAGCTCTAATTTCCGTAAGAAATGCTTTGTTTTTCCATTTTTATATGAAGAAAGCATTATTGTTGAATTCTGTTTGTTTGCTCATAAGAATTTTAGATCTATGAAAGTGTTTTGGCCAAAAATGCTGATGTTTTGATAATATTATTAATTACCTTTAAGTTATTTTTTTAAACGTGACGTCATTAGAACAAGCATAAAAAGGTGCAAAATTAATAGAATTTTATAGATGGTTACAGATGCACATTCATTTACTGTTTGTATAAACACTGAATTTCTTTTAATATTTATTTATAAATCTTTAATATAAAAAAAAGTGTTTTCTCTATATCAATGGTCCAATCACAGCAGGCAGAATCACAAAGTGAACTTTTCAGTGTACAGTAATTGTGTGACTGCTGAGGACAAAAAACTTGAAAAGTCTTAAAACAAGTTCAAACTTCTCATAGTTATTATTTTATAATTTTGAAATAAAAAAATGCACAAATATGAGACACATAATGCCTAAAATTGTATTTGATCTTGATGGGAAGTTGCGGTAAAGGAAACGTCTTCAGTCCTGATTTAAAGCTGCCAACAGTTCCTGAAGGTTTCAGGTTTTCAGGTTTTCAGGGAATTTATTCCACAGCTGAGGAGCGTAGAAACTAAATACTGCCTCCCATTGTTTAGTTTGGGCCCTAAAATCATTGAATAAGCAGGTGTCTGAGTGCTGATGAATCACCTAACAAGAACCTCTGAGATCACTCAAGACCAATGACGCAATTTTAAAATTTGATCTTTTTACGAACAGTCTTTTGTGGCAGTGAACTGATTCTGGAGATGATTGTGGCTGCTGGGTGTCAGATGAGCTGCAGCAGCTGGAGATACTTTTTCTCCCCTCCAGAAACCAGTACATTTAAGCCATTAAAATAATAGAATCTGTTACCTTTTAAGAAGGGATTGGGCTGATTTTATTTGGTCTTTATTTCGGATATTAAAATTGAGGTTTGAATCCATAACAATATCTGGGTTTATTGCCTGCTGTTAATATTACTGTAATTGAGTCTAGTTGAATCTTGATTTCTAATCTTGTATTTTTGGGCCATAAACAATAACCTTTTTATTTTCTGCATTAAACTTGGGGATATTATGATCCTCCACAGCCACAATAGGGCCATGATAACTCTGGGGTAGCAGCACAGATCCACAACTCAGGTGGAAGAATCTGTATAATGTCTGCAAGGAAACTATGAGACCTCCTGCTTGCAGTTCACTAGAATCCACTGGGGGACAAACATGTGGAAGAAGGCGCTCTGGTGTAATTTGAACTTTTTGACTTACATGCATAAATGGGTCTGATGAAAATCAATACCGCACATTATCTTTACATCTTGTGGTGGTGGCAGCATTATGCTGTATGGTGCTTTCTTGACTCTGGACAACAAAGCTATTAAAAATTAGAGTTGGTGGTCAGATGGATGAAGCTAAATACAAGACAATCCTAGAAGAGAACCTTTTAATGGCTGCAAAAAAATCTTGAGAGTGCAGATAAGAACTACCATATTGCAGGACAATGACTTTCTAAACACACAACCAGAACTATGATGTTTTAGATTAAGACATATGCCTATGCACTAATGGCTCAGTCAAATTAAACACCTTAAATAAAATGAAAAATGTCAAAGTCTGTATCTAAAAAAAATGTTCGAAGGCTGCACTCTTGCACAATATTTATTCTTTTCTTTCTTATTAGATTTTGTCTTCTGAGCACTGGTTTTGCTTTCACTATTGTTTATCTATGTTCCTCTGTGACTTTTTCCCCTTGTGCTGCCAGGGGATGGGTTGCTATGAAGACAAAGCAGTTTCCTTCATTACTTCTGCCCAGCTGCCTGTATTTAAAATCTTGCTGTGCACGAATCATTGAAGGACAGCCTCGGAGAAATTCCCTTTGATATATGACACAACAAAGTATAAATAGATCACACAAAAGATAGACTACCGACACACTAACGTCAGCAAAAAGGAAAGATTCTCCTTTTAGGAGTAGTGATTTGCATTCTCTTTGAGATGTGCCATACTCGCATCAAGCAATTAAAATATTTCTCAGATATTGTGCTCTACTCACAAGATTAAATTTATAATTATTACATTGTTTAAACAATCATTTTAAAAGCTACAATCTCTAAAAATAAATTTAGATTTAATGGACAAAAGAAAATTAGAAAAAAAGCATTTATTAATGTTTAAGCTTTTCTACTGAATATTCAAGGTAAAAGGGAAAAAACTAAATGATTATCTTTCATTACCTGTCCTACCATAATAACTATAATTTATTATGTTATTAATACAAAGAGCAAGTCTGTGCAGTGCTCTGCAATCATTTGATTGGGAACTGTTAAATAACCACTAATCATCACATCCAGCTAATGAAAAATGTCCATGAAAAATACCAAAGCACAGTAAGATTAATTAGATAAGAAACATAAATAAATAATACTGAAAAGTTAAGGACTATTATGATTTTATGACACATTGTGGGTTGTATTTTATGTTGTAAAGGATATTACATATTCCTGTAGAATATGTAAAATAACATACAATAATTATGTTGATAAAAATAATCACCATTATGATAAAAATCATGATGGTATATGATCATCAGAACATTAAGTTCTAGCAAACACATAGTGATTTGTACAATACAACTATGAAACCGCTGCAAATAAGCGTAAAATAAGTGTTAATGTACCGGTATTCATACACACATGTGTATCGGCAATATGGCAACAATTAATTGGAGGAGTCAAGAGGACGTTTAAAAAAAAAGTTGCCCATGAAAGGTAGAGGATAGGATTTTGTGACTAACATAGCAACAGTGCTGCATGACCACCGGTGCTCTGTGACAGCTGGGGGGGATTTTGAACTGACAGCCTGGTTTTCAAGCTCCATTGGTCGAAAAGGTCATCAATCTTGTGTAAATCCCCGCCCATTGTCCCCGTCATGGCACTGGAAAAAGCCTTTGAAGTCTTGAGGGAGGGCAGCGAGCAAATTATGCCATGTGGTGTTCAAGACCGACATTGCTATTGGACCACAGGCACGCGGTTGACACCCATTTCTGAAGGATACTGTCTCTGATTGGCTAAACTCACCACCCCAGATCCAGCGTGTGCGCGTTCACGGTTTTCGTATTCAGCGTTACGAGCTACGTTCACAGCTTGAACTCCTTTCTTTGACATGCGTTTCTTTACGAAATTTGCGTACGTAGAATACGCAGCGACAAAGACTGCGAGCCTGAAACCTATGGGGAAGGAGTAAAAAAAAAGACATTCGGTATCGTCGCATTCTGTATCTTAAGACCATCATTTTCTGAGAGGCTCACCGCTTCAGGGGCGAGGTACAGACGCCGAAGTTTGACGACCGTGAGGCCGGAGCTAGCACCAGCGTAAAGTGTGTAAATTAGCCGCATAAAGACTGCGGCGACGGACAGGTTTTCCGTTAGAAGATCTTCAGGCTCTGGTATAGTGAGGGAGCCGCCATGGCAGCCGGATCGCTGAGGCTCCACATCGGGATATGAAGAGGAGCTGCATGTGTCCCTGAATTGGCAAGCAAACGGCTCGTTTTGATTCTGGACCGACAACCGGAGCTGACCGTTGTTCACTTTTGTGGAAATCACCCCGAAAAGGACTTTTTATCGAACACGGGGCCACGGGGAGAGGCCAGATTCATGACTATTTCAGTCGGAGACGTGTCTTACTTATGAGGCCCGTTGAAAGAAAAGCTGGACTATAAAGGAGGGAAATGATGCTCTGATTGACCGTCGGTGGGAAAGATTGGACAGTTTTATTTTGTGATTATAAAACTGTGCTAACGGGCTCTCTTTCTGCCTGTGCCCCTATTCCGAGACTCACAGATATTAATTTACTGTCAACCCCTTTTTTTTTTTTTTTTTGGATGAGAAGGTTCGGCGACTCGATCAACCCTGCCGTTTAGCAAGTCGAAAGAATTAAAGGGATCGGATCATGTCGGGTCGGCCCAGGACCACATCCTTCGCCGAGAGCTGCAAGCCAGTGCCGCAGCCCTCTGCTTTCGGCAGCATGAAAGTCAGCCGTGAGTACACCTTAATGTAATCCTAGAGCTGCTTTTCTCCCCCCTGTATGCACCACAGGCCCCGGTGTGGGCTACCTTCTCTGTCTCTCCTTTTTTCTACATGTCCAAGTGTCATACTAGCACAGAGTAGCTTAGCCTGGATGTCGCTCAGCGGCGCACACTGCTGCTGACCGGGGGCCGGTCAGTGCAGCAGGCCGCACCGGGGCAGGGTTGGGCTGGGCCACCGGAGAGTGAAGCGTTGGTTTGGCACCAACCCAGGATGAAAAAAAAAAAAAAATCAACCAAGCCCTTTCCTACTACCGGAGATCCGGTACAATAAATGTCTGAATTTAGATTACAGCATATAGCGGAATTCCTTTCTACACAGAGTTAAAGCGGTAGGGCCGGTCTGTATTACGCAAGTGTCTGAGCAGAGCGGAAGGTACGCCCATAGTTGACTCGAGCGAAACTGACTCTGTCTCTGAACATCCAGGTTTACTGGGTTCTGTGGGCCTGTTTAAAAATTAGCAGCCTCGACGACTAGACACAGAGTAATCAGATTCATGGCCGCGGAGATGAAGCCCTACCTGCCATGGGTTGTCAGGCTGGCAGTGGTCATCCAGACACAGCGCTTTGATCTAATTTGGTGTGTGTCAGAAATCTCAAAAATAAATCCACCTACCCGCTTCTGTCTGGGTACTAATGCATTTAAAAAAGGCGTGTATGATTTGGTAGTTTGCTTCTAAAATTATACAGCACATCTGAAACGATGGACATTGTTGACTGGAGCAAATTTTTTACATGCTGAACTACACCCCTGCTTCACCTTTCACCTATTTAAGCATGAGTAATGGTGAAAATTTGGCTGTAAGGAATGTTGATGGTGCTTCTCCCTGAAAAGTGCTGGAAACAAGTATGCAAGCAGAGGAGCTGTACGATAAAACCAATTTCGTCTGAAGCAGCATTGAGTGCAATTTAAATGATACCAAGATCTTGTGCATAGTTTAAAAATTAAGGTGATGACTGCGTTTTAAAAGCTGATATTGCAAAGTAATTTCTCTTATGAGTATAGATATCCATCAACAGCAATGATCTGTGATTAATGATTTTCCCCTTTTAAGTAATAAACCTAACTTTCCCTCAGTTGATTTGTAATAGTACCATATTAAGTCAAATTGTCATGTTTATTACTGTAGCATTCTATTTCAAGTTATAGCTTTCTAATTTTTTGTATAATATGGATTGTGCACAAGGTAATTAAGTTTGCAATCACACATCTTATTGGTTGATTTTTTAATTTTTTTAAAATAAGAGACGTGAAAACAAGCATAGTTCGTTTAAAATGTTCTACTTTTCAGAAAAATCTGAACAACATTCTTTTGACCAAATCCATTTGATGAGCCCAGCCATGTTGCTTTATATGTAAAACAATACATATTTTTTATATGTTGCATTATTTTTATTATTATTTTATTATTATTGAAAATGTTTGATACTGCAGCCCACAAAGCAAATTTCAACATGATTTTGAGGGAACACTGCACTCGCTAGTGTAAAGCACCTGGACAGCGCCATGCTGGAACAGCAGCTACTTGTATGAGGCCCTCAGACAAGAAGGCTGCCCAGCATGAGCAGCAGGGGAGGCGGGGAGCTGTCCAGCATGTTGTTCTATATACCAGACAAATGAAGTAGTACTGAGGAGATGGAGGGCTGCACACACTCTGAGGAAGAATTGTTACGTTTTCTGCTCGCATTCATTTATAACTCTTGCACGCTAGATATTTCAGTTTTTTTTAATTTCTTTTTAGTGGTTCAAAAATAATGTAATGTTTCCATTTTAAAATATGTTGTGATAAGGACAAAAACATATTTTGTTTTAATGACGCATCTTGAAATAAATGTAGTAAACAGATGATTTTGACACAGCCTGTCTTCCCATCATCACATACATTAGGGAAGATTTAAAGGTTTGTGTACTCGGTTCACTATTTTGAAACGATTAAACATAAAGAATGTTTTAAAAAATTTTTTTTATTATTCTTAATATACATAATCAAGAATCCTAGAGGTATTTTAAATAGATTCAAATTTATTTGCTTGTTATAGTATTTATTCTGTAATGAATCCCTCTTTCTTTAAGAAGCATAAAACATATTATCTTATTGATTGATAACCAGGCACGTTAAATGTCATGCTCTTATTGAGTGATGATGGGTCAGCTTTGTAAAAGAGTGTCCCATTTATGCCTAAGTTGAGGGCAATGGGCCAGAGGAACGGTTTAGTGCTAAGGGTATGGATAATATATCATGTAAAATGAGTGTGTGTCACACACCAGACTGTTGACATCAATCTAACTGTGATGGTGACATCTGCAATGTTAAATAAAACCGCCCCTGCTTTGTTTTTCCTCATTTAGGAATGCATTATGATGAAAACGAGTCTGTTAGGGAAGGTTAAAGGTGCCTTGCAGCTGAGATGTGATCAGGATGTATGTTAGTAGAATCTGGCCTGAAGGTTAGGTTGAGGGTCACCTCAGAGTTTCAGTGCAGTAATTCCTCCTGGGACACGCCACAATGTCAGAATGGCAAACACACAATGGATGCTGAAATAAAGAATCAATGGTTGCATTTTTCCCAGTCAGTCATTATTTATCGTTAAGGTTTGTGGAAGTTTATGGTGATTTCTGAATGTACTGTTTTTCTGGTCACTCAGTGCATCTCCCAATGAAAGCCAAACTGGCTACCACTCAGTTAACCTTTAGTTTTATCTCTGTCCTTTACAAAGTAATTTGTGCTGAGACTTTTATGTATAAGCTGTAGTTATAAGGCATTTATTTCAGGATAAATGTACCATGCAGAAGATGAAGGTATTTTCCAGAATTTATTTTTTAAATATTCCTTTACTGCATTGTGTTGTGTAAAGCTCAATTAACAATGTTTTACATTTGTATGTATAACAGTTTTATACTTGTGATATTAAATATATTTTGATATCACTAAGTAAATGCTATTGCCGTAGATTATATTTTCTTTCTAGTGGATTTTTTTTATAAGCATATGGTAAAACCTCAGTATTTTCATATCCCTTATGAAAAACCCCATAAATGACCAAATTTGGAATCTGTATTCCAGACTTCTGAAGAAAACTGAAAATGAATAATGACTTGTAAAAGCCAGATTAGTGCATCTCTAAAGTTGAACAATCTCTCCTCATTGGTTCTTTGAATTACTCTACATTCTATCACATGCAGTAGAAGCCATACTCCAATGCTAATAATGAGATCTTTCAAATTATATTGTTTTTATTAGTTAAACTCTTGTCCATGTTTGTGAGCTTATATTGCATAGTTCCCTTCTCTGGTCTGAAGAATTGGTAGTAGAAAAGTCAAGCAAAATCAACATTCTGTTCCAAAGTTGCAAAAATAAATGTAATTTCCCGCAACTGCTATTGACGTCTTAAAACTGAATCTTCTCACCAGCAGTGGTGGCAGTAAAATAAATAAACTGAAGATGCAGAATAACTAACCACTAAACCAGATTAGACAGCTAAAGCAGGCTCGATGGTTCGTGACAGGAGCAGGTAGTTAGCTGTCTTGAAGAGTTTCTGCTGTATTTTTCTGCTGACTCATGGTCTTTTCACTGCTCAATAGTGTGAATGCTTTATGACACATAGTATTGATAAAAGTGCAAAGAGACATCATTAGGGTTAGATGAGGAATCTCACCTACTTGCCTCTCGTTAGCAAGATGCTACGCTTTCATGTTTCCTGCTGTGCACAGAACGTCCATATTTAGTGCTTGGATTCATTTTATTTAAGACATCAATAAGTCGTTTATCAATATAAATAATATTTCTGTAAGTGCTGAGTAACAAGTGGCCAAAAGAAACTTATAATGCTGTTTTAATATTTCTTGTTTTCTTAAACTCCTTCAGAGTTGCACGATAGCAGAGTGTATCATTTGACTAGATGCATTTAGCTCATGTCTGTTACCCTGACCTCCACCATGCTGCTGCATGTGCACACACTGCACACACTACACATGTATGCTTTTGTGTGAATACTTTGGCTGATGATCTAAAGCAGCTGTAGCATGTGTGTATAATCACGGAGAGAATGCTGTTGCCCCCCTAACCTTCTCGGGCAGATGGAGACGTACACATGCATGTGTGCATACATTCACAGGGGCACGCGTAGGTTTTTGTTTTTGGGGGCTAAAGCAGCTGGCCAAGAACAATGAGAGGCCTGTTTAGCATTTCAAAGCTGCAGCGCTCTCCCTCTTCCCTCCTCGCCTTTGCTGTCCCCCTCATGCATTTTGCTAGTGATAATGAGAACAAAATTAACTAATTATACTCTTTGATTCTGATTGAAACAGCAGGGCTCACAGGCAAGACGAGAACTGTTACCGTCAGACAAGAAAATAGACTAAAAAAACTGGCTTGACCAAGTTAAGCTCGGTGCAGCTCGGTGGCTGTGCATTGCTGTGATATCTAAAATCTATGCATCCACGTCATGTCTTGTCAAAACCCCCTGTCTCCATCTCGATACGGCCTGGCCGTGTTTGCTTTGTGTCAGAACTGACATTCCTGTTACTGGACATTTCAGAAATGCAGTGAATCGTCTCATCAGGTGGACACCGGCAGCGGGACGTGATTGCCTCCACGTGTCAACATGGTGTTTAGACACGTCTGCTCGTGCTGTTATTCAGGCGTGTAAATCATCACCCACTTGAGAGCTAAAGGTTTGAAGTCCGATACGTCAAGTGGGAAAGTCTCGGCATCATCCAGTGCCTTGAAAGTGGACGATGAATGCTTTAGTAACTAGAAAGCCAGGCAGAAGGGACATGCATCTCAGTCAAATTATTTGTGTACTTTGATTTTTGTTTAGCTTTTTATCATTTCATTTATGAAATGAATGCTTTTTATTAGATATTTGCACAACACCCCCCCACAAAATTGTCCCTCGTTATTTCATTTTATCGAGCATCTGCTTGGTTTAATAAATGAAAGATCTCTTGCCTTGTCACACTCATTTACCCCTGATTTTGCCTTTAAGGTTAATGGTAGGATTATCTTAACTTCAATATAATATCTATTGGCATTGTACAAATGAATTGACAGTTTATGGCGTATGTGGCACAAATCATATGAACCCAGAGCAAAGGTTTGGGGAGTTAAAACCATGTGGATTTTTTTTAACAGTTCAGAAGGATTACGCTCAGATTACCTTGTAGAGCTTCAACAGTAACTGCACGAGACTATTCTTTACTCTATTTGTTGCATAATTTCCACAGAAATGTACCGTTGAATGATATTGATTTATGTTTTCTTGTGACTATTTGGTTTGGGTTTAAACTCTTATTTTATTTAATAAAGTTAGATATTTAATCTGGGTTTTAATAGAATATTTCTGTCTTATTTTTACTTCCGATTTTGGCACTTATCTGGCGTTTTGTAAATATTTAGTACTGTACTATTTACATAATTTTTATTTTAAAAAAAAAAACCCAAATGTAATTTTTTATTTTTTTTATCATCCAAACACTTATCTGACCAGATTCTTATCAGTTGTGATTATTATTATTTTTTTTGTGTAGCTCTACTTAAAACTGATTAAATAATTTAACATAGTATTCAGCTATATCTGAGTCCCATATTTGCATTTACTTCACACTTTTACCATTATAGTTTAAAAAATACTACATGAGCTAAATACAGCTTGGTACACTTCTAAGGAATGAGAATAACTTTCTCGTTAAACAGTTTTCTTTAACATCATCACACTTTATATCCTTGGCTTTGCATAATGTGGACCCTTTGCTCAGCCATTTCAAACATTTCTTGTATATTTTCTTGACATATACTGATGCTTGAGACCCAGGAAACTCTTTTGAAAGCAGTATTGTTTGATCTAATAACAAATCTATTCAGTGAGGACTGACGCTTAGTATTATGGAACAATGATTAAAATTCAGAGCCTCTGAGGAATCCCTTTTTGTGCAGTATTGTACCAAATTTGAGAGACTGCATTTTTTAAAATAAGCTTTGTTTGAAATTAGCTGCAGCTGCACGTCTGTTCTCCGTTTCTTTGCAGAATTTCTGAAGCTGAGCCAGATTGGATGGGGATTTTCTTGAACATCAACTTTGAAGTCTTTTCACTGATTCTGAATCTAGGATTGGGTTTTGGGTTAGGACTTTAAGTAGGCCATTATAGCACATGACTATGCTTCAATATAAATGCTTCCATTGTAGGTCTGGGTCTATGTTTAGAGATGTCCAGCTGAAATGTGAACCTCTTCCCATAGTCCTGTCTATGCAGCCTCTATTGGGGTTTTTCCACAATGGCTCCTTCCATTGTATCATTTACTGATACGCTTCCCAGTAAAGCATCATATAGTGTTTTGCAGGGAAGCCAGAAATTTGTATTTTGGGTTCTCTTAAGCCCAAAATAGATTGTAAATTTTTCTTCATATCATTATTTTGTAAAGCTCAGAATAAGCAACTAATAGTTGTTTGACCAGGAGATTTTCCCACTTGAGCTGTGGATCTCAGCAGCTCCTCCAGAGTTGCTATTGGCTTTTTTGGCTGCTCTTTGGGTTAATGATGTACTTGGTTGCCTTGAATTTCAATTTGGGGTTTTGGAATAAGATGAGGTGCCTACAAATGGAAAGCCTCCTGGTTTGGTAGTATTTTTATACAAGTATAATTTTTAATCCAACTTCAAAAATATGCACAACTTTATTTTTTGTATAATTAAATCACAATAAAATGTTTTAAATATTAAATCTCAAGCCTTCTGACCTCACATGTATCTAATGGATGCATTTAATGGAGTTCTGCTACTGTCACCTTTAGAAATGCTTTAATTTTAGACCAACCAACTTCCTGATTGATCATTTTCTCTTCAGCTACATCGTGTCATGTTTGTTGTAATCAACATGAATCAGGAACATCGTACGCTCTGCTCTGACCCTCGGGACGGATCGATGGCGGAACGCCTCGATCTGATCTCAACCAATACCTGTGATTGGATTGAAACTTTCCTCCTGTATATACAGGCTCAGGTCAATAGAAGAAAGCTTGCATCGCTTCTATCTGTGACACTAGAGGTGCCTTTGAATGACACCCTGCTTTAATTTTGTCTCTCAACTTAGCGGCTCGGCTGTTCCTGTGTCAGCCGATTCCAGCTGTGGTCTCGGCTAGCCTGGTGACCTCAATTGACTATTGATGGATCCGGTTTGAAATTGCACAGACCGTCCCTGTTGTTAGACTTTGCAGCTGAACTGTAGGGCTTATGTAGATGAAATTATATTTTAGAATTTCTTTTTCTTCTCTTATAACATGATTGCAGCAATACTTCAAGTTCAGGGTTGTGGAAACTTATTTTTATTTTAGGATGTTTGCATTTAGTTTTCTGGTGAAAACATTACTAGATTAAAACTGTATCTTGCTTTGACAGAATGGAGATTTAATTTAGTAGAAGTAGTGAGGCGCTAATCCTTCATTTAGTGGTTATGGAAAAGTAATTCCAGGCTTTTTTTTCTTCTTATTGTTGCATAATCGAGGCTTCCAGTCAGTCATTGAAGCCAAAGCAGAAAATGAGCTATTGAAAAATGCGGTCATATTGCATGGTCATCCCTGGTTGGCACCAGTGTGTGATCATACTGTGAGCTCTACATAGTTGTCTGTGTGTGTGTGTGAGTCGGCAGACATTTCTCACGGTTTGAGGAAGTGCAGAGGCGTCATAGAAATGGCCCTGCTGGAATACGTAGGCAGTTTTTTTTTTTTCTTCCTCTTACGCACACTAACTCTCCTGTTCTTCCAAAATCTGCCTTCAGTTACTCTCTGTAGGCTCCTTTCTAGAGAGCGAAGTCTTTCTGACCTCCTTTCATCTTTTTTATTCTCTCACACTTTGATTTTTAGTCACATTCGCTGAGACTTTATGTCCTGACTGCTCAGACCTTGGCAAAAACAAACCCACACACATAAACAGGAAAACACGCATGTGACAAGATTGTTTGGTGTTTGCTTTCTCATTTGCAAGTCTGCCCATGCAGGCCCTGTTTGTGTCAGAATCAATAACCCTCTTGGAAAATTACCCCAGCCAGCCAGTGAGGGTGATTGATAAGACCAGTAAACATCCACAATTCTTACAGTCTCAGTAAAAATTTTGATTTTTTTTTTTTCTCTTTCTTTAAATTTGAACATATTCTGAGAATATTTGAGGTAAAAGAATCAATTTGATTGACTAAAACTATCAGGAATAAATAATCACTACTTTGAAGTAATACATTTAATTGTAGATTTTTATGTGCGTGTGAAATAGATTTTGTTTAAAGCAATCTTTTTCCAATGCAAGATGAGTAAGAGAGGACTGAACATGTGCTGCGGCGGTGGTCGAATCCTTTGTGGTAATTTCGGGGTTAAATTTCAGTCCTTCCAAAGACTGCAGGTGTGAGGCAGCATGTACTGGAACCCACTAGTGGATAAATGTGCTTTTAACTGCCAGCTAATGTGGACTTTAGCCCTCAGCTCTGCTGCTGTGAGGGAAAGCTGTGGGAGGCAGATGGAGAGAAACCTCTGAACTGGCCTTTTAAAGGGCCATTTATCTTCTAATGCCAGATTTATGCTTGTTTTGCTGCTTCCTAGCAACACTTGTTCAAGATATGATGCCCCTGTGGATCAGGAATATCAAATGAGGTATTCCCAGTTTGTGTATACTGTATCTTGGATCTTAACAAAAAATACATTTTGTCTTTTGACATCTGTCCACTCTTCTGTATGATAGTAATTTCTGTAAAAATGTATTGTGAACCTCAAATCCAACCCCATAGCGCAGAAGGAGGGTTTTCCCACTAGCCCAAAACTGGGGCTAGTGTCTGTGTAGTGCTAGTTCTGTTTCCACCGCCGTAACCGCTGACAGAGAAACTGGTGTTATCTCTTGGCTGGGCCTGAGTAAAGAACCGCTTTCGTCAGGAGCTGGAGGCCAGAGACCAATGACCAATAAAATGTTGGGAACTCCTCAATTTTCCTTTTTAGTTCTATGCTTTCTCTGCCAAATTTAAGATGGAAAATGGCACAATCTTTTACAAATATAACCTCATCATAATGTTACTACACACACCATAAATAGCAAATGTTTGAAATTTAAAAGTTTTTATATTCAATTAGAGAAAACAAGTTGAATCTGCTTGTAGTGAAAAGAGGTTTCTGAATTGTCTGCGTGTTCAGTACCAGCCCTATATGTAGGTGGGGGTGGGACTTCAAGTGGGCCTTGGCACTGATAGACTAATCTCCAACAAATCACACAATTACGCAAAATGGATGAGTGTAATAGGAGTTTCTGATTGGGTCTTTGTGGTGAGACATAGAAGAGGACTATGATTGTAACTTCAGCATTTGCCTGTTTAAAGTTTAATGCAATCCCACAGTTTTATGGAGTCATTTTTGAAAAGCACAAAAATTCTTAAATTGTATTTCTCCTGCTGTTTTTTCAGATATATAATGCAGAGTTTCCTTTGGTTATAAAGAGCATAAGAGTAGCCAGCCTCCCTGCCATCTGTTCCTGTAAGCTGTCAGTCAGCTGTGTGCTGTGAACAAATGAGGGGAAAACCCCCAGATTTTTTTTCTCCCCTTTCTAAATGAGGCACAATCAAGGTGCTCACATCCCATGACCACATGCTGTTAGCACAAATCACAACGCTTGTTAGTGACACCAACGTCATTAGTTTTAATGAATCACTGCTTGTGCTGCCCACTGCTTCACACCTACTAGTAAACTTTGTTCTGTGGCTACCGTCTTTAGCGGACAAAGGGTGTAAAGGTTTTAATATGGTGAATCTATTTCAGTTTGACTCTACCAGTCCACGTGTTTGTCTGTCCTCTCCCAATATTTGCTTTATGTCCAATAAAAGACTTTCCTCATTTAATATTTGTTCCTCTTTGATTTCTTCTGTGGATGCTTCAGTTAGCATCCTGATCAGTCCATCCTCCCTTTATCTGCCGGTATGAACTGCCATCAATACTTTTACTTTCTTCCATCAGTGGAATGACTCATTATTTTTGAGTGGAAACTTAAATGACTAGAGAGTCATGCATCCCACTGGATGCTTTTTCCATAGGTTTGATTTGGCAGAGAAAGACAAACATCCAAGAGCACCTGAATGTTTCCAGATCTCTCAGGTAATTCTGAAGTTAAACGGGTCTCTTCAGAATTAAAGCATCTCTTATAAGACTCAGATCTGTAAAGAATTTAAGCTGCTGACTTTATGTTCCAGTTCTCATCTCAGTTTTGCTATTTAAGTGTTAAAGACAAACTTGGAGTATTCTAATGTCTAATGGCGACTACTTAAGTTTGATGCTGTTTTCTTTCCAGCAGAAAACAGTCGGGTGAAATATTTGTGAGGCATGCCTGTAATGTCAGAGGTCAGTGTCGTATTTCAAGCTAATGAGCCTTATGGCTGATCCATTCCATCACCAGTCAGATATTAACTGTACTCTGTACTCACAAGGTAGCTGGTCAAAGTTCGTGTGAAATCTGGAATGACGGACCTGGATTCCTGGTATTTTTTTATTGACTTTACAGTCTTTGTGAAAACTTTAAAGCTACCAAACTAGAAGGCCTGGTAGTGTCTGAGGCAGGACATTTTTAAAACTTATTGGAGAATGTACTCCTCTAAATTTGTCTTTATTTAACAGTGGCTGTTGTAGAGACCTCTGACATTTGCAGATTTTTATACTGTACTTTAAACAGTACAGTATAGATACAGCAAAGATACAAGTGTGACATCATACCACTTTTATTTACCAATATGTTACGTCACATTACACCTGAAACTGTAGGAAGTTACCATAAAGCTCTATCTATCTATCGATCGATTGATCACGTGTCTATCGCGATCGATCGATCGATCGCGATAGACACGTGATCAAAATCAATAGATAATACATCTAGTAGAATATTTATCAATATTCACTAAACTCCCATCCAGAACCTCACAGCATTTTGGGAAATGTAGGCAGAGGAAAGACTTTAGCTACTCAACCTCTCACAGGAAGCTAAGCAAGGTTGGAGGCATCAACTAACTCACTCACTCTTTGGTTACCTAGCAACAACTTGTTGAGTAACTTGCATAGCAGCAGTTTCAGGTTTTGCCACCGTGCCTCATAACTGCTTAGAAAAAAAAACACAAAAAAAAACAAAGGCGTGGTGTGAAAACTGTGGATAAAACTGGAAATTTCACGCCACCAGTTTGGCAGTATTTCAGATATTTAAAACAAAAAACTAATCAATAATTATCCATATTGTCTGATATGAAACGCTTATCTTGTGATAAGTTTTCAGCCATTTTGTGCAGCCCTAATGTGTACTCTGAGCTACACTAGCCCTCCAACTTCATAATGTTGATATTATAGTGGATCGAGGATCTCAGCCTACATCACCATCGTTAGGTTCATTACTTTCAGACCTGTCACTGTCCTCTTCTGGAGCTGTAACCATAACAACAGCTGATATAACCTGTAACAGCTCCAGGATCCAGGATTTCCTCAACATCCGCTTATTTTTCAAGTTTTCCTGTGCTGACTTCTTCATCCATGCTACTTGTTTGTCTCTTGTCATTTGGTTTTCTACCTGTTCCTTACACACATAACAATGTAAGGAATTGTGTTTTTTTTCTCTTTAGCAATAATATGGCTCAGCTCTGAAAAATACCATACACTGCCTGAATTAATCAGAAACGATCAGAAAATGAGTGGTGGTTATTATAAATTTATTAGGAATTGTTGTGAAATGATGGAAAACATCAGAAAATGTAATGGAAAATTTAGAAATGTAGCTTACTATGTGTTTTAAATAGCCAAACAATGTTCTTTACAGTTTTGGCGTCTTGAGTAATAAAAGTACTAGAGAGAATGTGTGATGGCAACCAGCAAATCATGCATCACTGATATGAAAAAGGGCTCTGCAGATTGTCCAATATTAAAATAGGTCAACAACGTCCAGTGGCTCTTCATGAACACTGATGTTATTCTCAAAGATTTAGTTCTTGTGTAACATAAGGTTTTGTCACAGAATCTGTTTAAAATAAATCTTTTTTGTTTTTCATTTTATCTCTCATATTTAAGCTGTCATATTCTTTCCTTGCTCTCTGTAAAAGCTTCACCACTTTGTCATAAACTCCCGCATGTCTCTTTGTGCCGTTCTGTAGGAGACAAAGATGGCAGCAAGGTAACGACAGTTGTGGCCACTCCTGGCCAAGGCCCCGACAGGCCACAGGAGGTCAGCTACACAGACACGAAGGTTATCGGCAACGGATCCTTTGGCGTCGTCTACCAAGCAAAACTCTGCGACTCTGGGGAACTAGTGGCAATAAAGAAGGTCCTACAAGATAAGAGATTTAAGGTGAGACATGCATGAAAAATGTGTACACAAAAAGGCAAAGGAAAGCAGGATGTGCAAACATCCTCTCGGGTTTAACTTTAGTCATGACGTTTTATTTCCATCTTACACAACATGTCCAACACAAACATTTGCCGTGTTAATGGATGTAGCTGAGTAAATGTGAATATGCAGATCTTTTACACTTGAAGGGAGATTTAAAAAACACCAAAACCAGAGAAAACAACAAAGAAAACATTGTGCTTTCAACACAATTGCTTATGTGTGTCAAAGGAGTGTATTCTTTTACTTGAAGTGTGTTTAGAATTGCCAGGAGATTTTTTTCTCTCTCTAACAAACATGAACTTTTTAATATTTATTTGTTCAGGAGCCTGACGGATTTTCTTCAGCAGTTATAATGAAACTAGTTAGAAGCAATGAAGAGTTAGATGATTGATGAAACTTGAAGAAAACCTGTTAGAAGCTACAAAAAAAGTAGAGACTAAGGTGGAGGTTTGTCTTCATCTTTAAAAACGATCCTAAACACACCACCGCAGCCACAAATGATTAGTTTAGATAAAAGGACATTCATGTTTTAAAATGGTTTAGTCAAAGCCCAAACTTGAATCCAATTTTGAATCTGTTTTAGAGGGATGTTAACAGAAGCTCTCAATCCCCATTTAGAAGATGTAATAATTAAAATTTGGGTGTTTTAAAAAAAAATAAAGATAGAGAACTCTGTATGATGCAACTGACCAACTGCTTGAAACCTTGAAAATACCTAAATAAGTGAGTCAACAGTTTTAAACTTCTTTTTAGATGGGATAATTTTAACAATAAAATGTGACTGAAAACAGCAGTTGCCAGTAAATATGTGGTGGAAAGAACTGAGGGAGTCATCTTTGTTTTTAAAGTGTTCAAAGGAAGCACATTTTGTCCTATAATGTGTTTTACCAGAACAGTTTGCACCTTAACGTAACAGAACGACACCACTGGAAACAATTAGAAATTTTACAAAAACATTGAATTTATTGATTTTACCATGGACATAGAATATTTCTTTGGTGCTTTTTTTGCTGTTCGGCTCCTCAGTGTAGATCTGCGCTCACTGCTCTGTCTGTAGTTTTCCAGCCTGCAGCTCAGTAGCTGTTAAAATTTAGCTGTATCCTATAGCGCTTTAACCCAACCGGTTCAGCTAAACTCCTCCGCGGAGCTGTGGCCTATTTTTAACCTTTCTGAGGGTTTGTGCGAGTGCAGCACACTCTGAAACCAAACAAGAAGAATGATGTCACTTAATGATATGGAGGTCGACCATCTGCTGCTGAATTCACAGCGCTTCTCAGAGACGCACGCACACTCCTTGTGACTCTGCATACTGGCTGTGATGAAGTCATATACTGCTCTCTGTGAGCCTGTGGTTAGTGGATTGCTACTTGAAACAGGCCAGTGATCAGCTGAAGATCACACGCTGTTGTATCGTATAGGGTCTGCTATGTTAAGCAGACCCTCTGCATCAGCCCTCCGCCCCTCCTGGCTCTCTGAAACCAACTTTCCTTTTACTTAGTCAGCCCGATCCTCCTCGCCAACAGCTGGTGAGGAAATATGAGGCAAATGAGAGCTAAGACTCTTCACATGACTGTCAAGCATATGCAATAGTGTGCACACCAAGTTTCACATACAAACAGAACCCATCATCTTCAGATTAATCTTATAGAAGTGTTTCTTCCCACGTTTTATTTTTTTCTCATTGATAATTTGTTTTTGGTTGTGGTGCGAGAGTAAAAAGGTTATTTTTTTCCCCCTGTACGTGCGAACAAAGCTGAAGTAATCACATGAGTAGGATCTGCATTAGGGTGAAGCTGATGAGACAAAGTGTGAGACGGTTCTGGTGGGGGTTACAGTCTGCTTGTGGTGCATTATGGGATAGGCTCTATCTCCTATTCCCATTTGAGGGATCGCATATCAGCCTATTGGAAAATGGATGCTCACATCAGAATGCTCACTAAGAGCTGGAGCATCAATGGTGGCAGCTAGTCTTTGGCAACATTAATGAACAATGGCACTTGCTGTTAGCTCCCAGGTCAGCTGAAGTTCAGGAAATCTGATCAATGCCTCATCAAACCCTTGATGCAATTGTTTGAAATGAGGAAAAATTGCATTTCTGAGCCTGGCTGTAGATACATTTCTTCATCACACCGAGGGCAGAAGCTGCAAGTTATTTTGGGGCTGCTGTAAATTCTTAATGGAAACACAAATGTTCATTAATGTGCAACAGACATAAAATAGTTTCCCAGGAAATGCATTAATATCCATTACTTTTACTTTGATATGATGCAAAGTGCAGCACTCTGCTTTTTAAGAGGTTTTTCTCTCCTTTTAAATTTAAGCAGGAGATCAGAGGCTGTTTGTTTGTAACACTGATACAGATTTTTATTCAGCTGATTCAACTGTATTACAAGAAGATATTGGAGCAGCACTGAAGATATTTTTTTCCAACCGTCCTACCATAAGCGGCCATTATTTACTTAAATTGGATTATAAAACTTTCAGATTAACCTGGAAGGAGAAAGAGAACATAGAAACAATTGATAGTTAAATTAATACGATTGGGGTTAAATGTCTCTAAACCGCAGTTTAATAAATTTAAACATAAAATTGAAATTAAATTGTCTATTTTTTTATTATTGTTATTATTATCAGCCATTGCATTAGTGGATTAAGAAATCCAGAACCTGCCAATGAAAATCTGTCACATACCATAGATGGTATTGATCCATCTGTCTCATTGATAGAAAACTGTTTAATTAATTCAACTCTTAGCATAATGCTGTGACAATAAATGCATTAGCTGCCTCTTTTGGGGGCTTCAGAAAAATACCGGTATGTAGATTTAAATAAAGATGGATGAATATGTGGGATGCTTTATAACCACCAAATGAAATGCCTAGGGTTTTAGTCACAGTATTAAAAAATGGTGCCCTCAAGTTATTCTGTGGCTGTATTCAGTTTAATCCTTAAGCAGAAGAGGAAATTGAAGTATGTGTTTGTGTAGGTGGTAAGCTTTGGGTCTATGTGCTCAGTCTGCTAGATGTGGTTTTGTCCCATCAGCATCATGAAGTGCTCAGCTGTAGCACCCCTTTGCAGCCTGCAATTAGGGCTTTTTTTCCCCCCTCCAGTTTCCACCGGCTTTGTCTCCCATTTGTGCCACTCTGTGTCTGCGCTGCTGAGACTCTGGTGGACGACGGGTCAGCAGGACGGACTGCAGTACAACAAGAGCTGAGCTGGGCTTTACTCAACAGTCTGCCTGCTCCCCCTCCATATGCTACCATCACCCTCCGCACATAATGCACGCACACATACACACACACACAGACAAAGACACACCCGGGACAGTCCAGTGCAATAAGACGAGGGCGTTGGCTGCAGTGCACAATAGTTTGATGTCTGGGTCTGTGACCTACGTGCAGTGATGTCATGACGTGGTGGAAGTAGTGGGGGGTTCTGAGTGGGTTGGTCATAGTCAGAAAGACAGGAGGCGGGATGGAGGGGGTTATAGACAATTTACGTCTGCTTGTAAGTGACTGAGAATATTATCTATACAAGGCTGCTGAGCTATGGTATGCTCTTCAATGCTTTGCTGCTGACACAAAGAAGACCATTATAAAATATGGTCTTATTTTACATTTTCCTTTATATTTAAGTTAGTTTTTAAGGGAAAACTGACATAAAACAGCTCCAATCCTGATTTGAAACAGCATCTTTGATATCTCGTCACTGATTTAGCACTAACCTGAAACTCGATTTGTTTTTCATTTATTCTGATTAAATGCAGAGTTCTTATGCAGTCTGGAAACCTATGGATTTTGATGAAATGTGTCCTGAGTCTGGATTAGTATGGAAAAATAAAACAATAGAAATATTTCTATTTCAAGACTTAATTCCTTTTTTAATCTGTCCATCCTTCCATTGGTATATCCATTTGTTCATCCTACCTTGAGAGAAATGGAATTTTTTTCTGGAAGATTTTGACATAAAAATCAGTAAGAACCGTATTTATAATTAGTGACTTATCATATTGTTTATCGTAAAAAACAAAAAATTATGATGAGAATTTTTATTTATCGTTGTCTCAATAAATTCTAATTAATGATGTTTATAAACCCCAAAGCTGACAGTATCATCAGAAATGTTATTTTACTATTTTCTTCACTGTTTCACAAGAGCATGAATAAATATCAGTAAAAATTTTAAATGCATTTAATATGTGCAGTTTAGTGATATAAATCACACTTCTTTAGGTAAATGTTATAATGAAGCCTATTTCAAATGGGAATGTTTTTCAAGAACAGTATTTGTCGGTGGCACTATGAATGCTGTTACGTTCCATCACAACCATTCAGTTACCTAAAAAATAAGTAACTATTTTATTTTTTTTCAATAATTTTTATTATCACAACAGTGCCACAAAATATTGTGATAAATTTCCATAAAGTCAATTTCTCCCTACCCTATATTTAAACAATTTTTGCTTTAGGTCTGGACGCAGATATTTCCTCATTTAGTCATCCATGTAATACTGATGAAATGACGCCATGTTTGTTTCTTCTATTCATGAGTGAAAATGTCCTATGACGCTTTACAACACAAACACACAGAAAACCCTTTTAGTTATTTAAATCCAGTAGAGATTGTTGTTGGAATCAAAATCTCACATGTATACAAGACTACTATCAATAAAGTTTCAGATATTATTATGTGTCTCCCAGCAACCAGCTGGCCACATGCTCCATTGCATACAACTCCGACATCAAAGCTGGATTTTTATGCAACCGGCTGGATTCTGACCTCGTTCATGCTTTAAGCTTCCTCGTGTGGTCTTCGGGTTGTTTTCTCTGAATCCGACCACCTTGCATTTGTGTTTTTTTCCGCACTGGGGTTCTCAGCCTGCAAAGGTTATACAAGCACTTTAGATCAAGCCACCACAAAGCCCTGAGATTAAAGGGAGGAGGGAGGAGAGGAAAATGGAGATTTGTGCAGAAAGTTTGATCTGCAATGGAGCTGTTGGATCTTTTTCTATTATTTTGAGTTCTTGTCCTCACTTGGAAATTCTCTGAGTGTACAGTTACTTTCTGTGGGGATACCCCAATCATCCAGTGATTACATTTTGAATCCAGTGGCTTCTCTTTGTTGAAGCACTTTTCCTCAGAATTTTCTTCGGTGCTAACCAATTACCATTGTATGCCATTATTGTTGACTTTAAGCACATTTCTCTCATGTTGTATTTTGTGGGCTTATAGTTTTTCATAAAGGTCGTGCTTATATACCTCAACTCTACTGCAATGGCATATAAGAGCTCCATCTCTGTGTTGTGTAATTATCCATAAAAGAAATTATTAATGAGTATTTCTGGTTTAACTGAAAACTGCAGACCTTCTCAAAAACATATTAAAGTAACATTCCTGATACTTCATGCTGATTGGTCATCATTATAACAGTTTTATTTCTTATTCTCAGAATCGTGAGCTGCAGATCATGAGGAAGTTGGACCACTGCAACATTGTCCGCTTGCGCTACTTCTTCTACTCCAGTGGAGACAAGGTCAGTCAGAGATGAACATTTCAGCTCCCATTCATCTGGTTGAAGAAGCTGGTTTAATATATCTGTTGGATCCATAAAGGGGAAGCACTTCTAGCCTCCTGTAGCTGTCAGAGGTGTTGGCGAACATAACTCATGCTATGCAACTCATGTGCATGCTTTTTCTTTGAGGAATCAAGGAGTTTGCCATAATTGGTTTTAATATATTTCTTTCTGAAGATTTCAGGACATTGAAAAGCATCTCCTCTACTTGTCGTTTTATTCTGTTATCATTAGCTATCCAGTGAACACCCTCCTATTCATGGCTCGTTCAGTACTCTTGGATTTTTATGTGGAATATGACTAAATTATTTTCTAATTGTCTGCAGGTCCTAGAGGTGAAATAAGAAAAACTGTTCTGTTCTTCTTAGTGTGCATTAAAGTATAGTTTGTGTTTGAACTATTAAAACTAGCATTTATAAGCATCTATAGAGGGGATCTCAAGGGTTTGTGGATTTTGGCTACTTGCAGGTGACTGTGTTCCCAAACCTCAAAGAATACGAGGGGTCCACTAAAATATACTTTGTGATATAATTTTTCCATTTGTTTACTTCAAAATGGGTTCTTTTAGAAATGGGACACATCTTTAACATTCAGTGATTTGCAGAAGTATATACACCCCTAAAACCTGATGCCATTCAGCCACGTTACAACAGACCGCAGTGTATTTTATTGGTACTTTTTGTGGTGGATTATTTTCTCTGAAGTGGAAGAAAAGGGAGACGTGGTTTTCACAATATTTGACAAATAAAACTCTGAAACTGCCATAAGTTATGTATTCAGCCCCCTTTACTCATACAACTCTAAATGACGTGCAGAACAACCAGTTGTCTATAGTAGTTTTCTATTAAATAAAAGTTTACTTTATTTCATTTAATCTTAGTGTGAATCCACCTGTTCTGTGAGCGACTCTGAGGTTTGTCAGACAACATTATTGGACAGTCTGCATCATGAATTGAGGTTTGAATTGACCAAAGCAGACAGGCCAGGGAGGACGTTAAGTACTGCTTAATGAACCGTCTGAAAACGGAAAGAGCATGGCACAACCACAAACATTCCAAAACATAGCCGCTCATCTAGACAGACTGGCTCAACAAGGATAGCTTTGATTGGAAAAACAGCCAAGTGATCCATGATAACTCTGGAGAAGCTGCAGAGATGCACCGCTCAGGGAGGAGAAGGGCCTTTTCTAGTCATGTTGACCTCATTCACCCAGCTGCCCTCTCAAATCCTCACAGATGCACACACATGTCACTAGGCAACTTAGAGAGAAGTGACAAAATGGGAAAAATTTAGAGTATTAATGCTTTTAGAAGATATTGTATTAAACAATGTATTTGCCAACTAGCAATATTTTTATGTCTATATGCTAAAAACAAACTGTGAATATTATTAGTCTTAATGCAAATAGTGTGATAAGTGGATTTGCTATGCTTCTATTTATCTGTGCTTTAAAAAAATGTCAAAAACTGTCCTTTTATCTTCTGGTGATAATTTTCAAGAAAATTATCACCAGATGTTGAAGCTTTTAGTTGATTACTTTCTCTATGTCAATTAGAATTGTTGTGTGTCTGACTGGCAGTGCGTTTGACAAATCCAACAGTAGATCGCGTCCATCAGGACAGGAAAGTCACCTCTTTGTCTCGCTTTCTATTTCTGTCGACCTGTGGGGGGTCTCCTGGAGACTGAGAGGCTGGAAGGTGTCATTCAGCTGGTTGACAAACAGGCCCGCCGAGGTCTGCGTGTCAAATATAGACACACATGGATTTGGCATACACGCTGTGGGGACTATACCCATGACATCGCAGCCTGGAATGCTCTCTGCAGCACACCTACCAAAGTTAAAGGAAAGGATTATGGGGTCGTAGGTTTGAATTGAGTTTTGGTATAAAGAAAGCTGACTGAGATGTTTGGGTGGGGATGGGGTGAGGAGGCATAACTTTGCAAGATCAGGGGTTGTTGGTTAATTATAGATTTACTCAAGCTGTCCCCTCTATTCTTTAAGCTCCACCTCAGTGCTTCCTCTTACCTCATGTGCTCAGTGACCTCTGGGAATACATGGCTAATAATTTATTTGCAGAGACTGTTAGACTACCAAAAACAAACGGCTGCTCTCCATGTAACACTTAAAATAAACCTTTTTTTAAATTTTTTTATCTCAAATTGATTTCATCATCACATCCA
This sequence comes from Xiphophorus couchianus, assembly GCF_001444195.1. Lineage (NCBI taxonomy): Eukaryota > Metazoa > Chordata > Actinopteri > Cyprinodontiformes > Poeciliidae > Xiphophorus > Xiphophorus couchianus. The sequence continues at coordinate 13,413,299 of NC_040234.1, read as the reverse complement.
TAAAATTTGTGCTTACATTGAATTCTACCGTGTTGCTTTTCCTGCTCATTTATTCCCCCTGCCCCCTTCTAACCTCTCTCATCGTGTCACTTGGCTAATTATGGAGACGTGCACCAAGTTGTTGGTATGAGGATTTACCACCCATAGAGCCTAGAGTGAGCGGGGATAAAGAAGGGAGGGCTCGTGAAGGAGGCGAAAGGTAAAGTCAGTGCTTAGACGATGGATGGAAAGTTACAGACAGGCTGATGGATGGAAGGGTCTTTAATAAGAAGACCCTGAATCATGGAGTGAGAGTTCACACTGGATGCATCTTTCAGGGAGGCAGCTGTCAGACACGCAACTACAGCTGCCACAGCTGTCATTATGTGGACAGGTAGTCTTGTGCAATTACTGACATGTGGCAGGCCCGGAGCATACGGTGTGCTTCAGCTTTTACCCTTTAACCTGTTGTATAAGACTATTTAAAATGAAGGCCGCTGTTCCAAATAGCGTGGGCTGTAAGCAAATAGTTGCTTGACTTTTACCTCTTGAGAATACGAAGTTTTAATGCGGCATTCGAGTGGAACAGTTACCCTTATCGTTATTTGCCTCAAAGTAATCATTGCAGTGTAGCTAAGAGTGCAGAGCAGCTCACAATCACACATCTCAACTCTCTCATGTGCAAAAGTGCATAATAAAAATATTTTCGCATCATGTTTCAAGTACAAGCGATCAGATTTTTATAATACCTGTATTGAGAGGTAAACAACAATGATCACTTGGGTAAAGGGCACTCTGGTGAGATAATGGGGATATACTGGTACAAAAATTTTAAACATTAAACTCTTGCTTTTTGGTGTTTGAAATAGCCCTGCCATGCTTCTTCTGCCTTCTGCTCATCTCCGAAGAGAAACATCTGAATGCTCTATTTCATGGACAATCAGACCAAACATCTCAAACCAGTAACCGTTTAATCCCTACCTCACAAGGAAAGTAAAATTGATTAATTTGAACAAGAGCGTTAAACATTCAGTGCCCCTTATAAACTATCTTACAGTCTCGCTGCTTTGGCAGATCGTCGGCACATTCTAATCCTTCCCTATGTATTATCATCGTGTTGCCCACAACTAGTAAAAGCTTATTTTGTCGGCCTGTTTAGAATAACTGTTCACATTTTTGGATAGAATTATGAGCCATGAAAGTATTTTTAGCTCATCAGGATGGAGCAGTGTATTAGATAAATATGTTTATTGAAAGGACTAAACTCAAACTGAGTCACAAAGAGACTGAGTCATGGTAGTAATGGGCTTATTACACATCAGATTAGAACATCTGTCACCTAGAAAATATATCTACAGAATATTAGTTACATTTATCAAGTCAAGTAAGATAAACATAAAAAACATTAAGGAAAAAATGTTTCATTAGGATATTGTTGACTAGAATGCATCAGTTGATGGTGCATGCAGAGGTCTATGATAAAGGAAGAAGGTGTGAAATTATTCATACCCTGGGCATATTTAGATATACAATGATTTTTGCACACACTGCACCAATCTGCTTATCAATCTCCCCTTCATTTTTTCCACTCATTCGTGAACAAGACCCTGAGATCCTGAATCTGCTCCACCAGAGAAGGTGCTCTATCTACCCTTTTCCTGTTTAAGACCACTGTCTTGGATTAGGAGGTGCTGGTTTTCATAATCTGATGATGCGAACAGAACCACATAATTTGCAAAAAACAGAGACTTGACCCTGAAACCACCAAAATGGATCCCCTCAACACCTGACTGTACCCAGAAATTCAGTTTATAAAGGTTATTAACATACCTGTGGGAGTTCAACCCTCACTGGAAGCTGGTCTGACCAAATTGACACAGTTAATTTATCTACAATAAATGTAATCTTAAGGCATTTTAAGTAATAGAGGTCAAATATATACACAGAAAAACGTAGTTAATTCAATCCAATCATATAACAGATTCCAAATGTAAAACATACAGTCAAGAAGAAGAGAGCCGACACATAAAACTGCGACTCTTTCATCCAGGAGTACATTCTATGAAAATGGAAAGAGTAACGGGTTAATGGTAGCCATTGCTCTTTTACTGGATTTTTCTAGGAGAGAAATGTAGGAAAACGGGTCAGCTATGTGCCAATGTTAAAATCTCTGGGATCAGTAGAGCTGGGTCAGTGGTAATGTCTATGAAGAGAAAAAAATTTTTTTTATTGACTTTCTTTAAAAATAATGTCAGTTATTTATTTGAACCTTCATAGCAATTTTTGGAAACGTCTTTGCAACCAAACACTTTTATAATCACTGTCCAGATTTTTGCATGTTTATTCTAGAATTGTAACTATTTATCTTTGGCCATATGCTCTAAGTAGGGAGACTTCCTTGCCATCACGCTAATCTTTAACGCCTCAAACTGTTTCTTTATTTAATTTAAGTCAGAACTCTGGTTGGGCATGTTGGTAAAAATTACTTTAAACCCAAATTTATCAAGCTTAACTCATTTGAGCTGAACTGTAAATATTGACACTTGGGGGGAATTTTCAACCTTCCGATTGCCAGACCCTGAGCCACCATTATTACCATGCTACTGTTCTTATGTCCTCCGGTCACATCACATAACTCCTACATGTCACAGTAGATGTGATTAATCTGTTTGTGGCTTTCTGAAGACCACAGCTCTTTCTCAGCTCTTATTCCAGAAACCCATATGTTTAGCAGAATGTGAATGAGCAGCACTGCCTCTGGTTAATCGAGGTCTAGCAAACTGGTAGAGTTGGCACAAGATTAACTTAGGCAAGTAAACGGCAGTGCGAGACAAACTGTGTCCTCTGCTCATGTTTAGTGATATATTCTTAGACACAGTGCGACATTGGAAGCATATTCATTAGTGTGTGACAAAGTGGAGACTCACTCATCGTCCTTCCTTCTGCCTGTCCTTATGATCTCATTAACATGTACTGCTGTGCTCATTTTCCTTATCATATGGATTCCCATATGCTTCCTGAGAACTGATTTATCCAATGTGTCCATATGACATGAAGCACAACCACACATTCTGAAATAAGCTCTGCGCAACATGTAGTATAAGTCATAACCAGCCTTTAGTAAAGTATAGCTGGAGATTAATATTGATAAAAAAGCTTTCCCAGTTGTTCAGGTGACTGCGGGCATTTTTCTCCCCAAAATCAGATGCCTTATTATTTAGCTGGGAGTTAACAAGGAGCCAATCAGGGCTTTGCATTGTAATCCCTCTGGGAAGAAGCCAAGGAAGTGGCTTTGCAGTGAGGCAGGAAGTGAGTCATTGCTGTTGCTAGGCTAAATATAGCAATGATGGCGCTAGCAGGAGGCGGAACAGGCTCCCCAGTCGTCACAAATTTTATCAATGGAGGGAATGGCTGCAGACGTGCATGTATGGCTGGGAAAGGGAAGCGCTGACTGCCAAAGTGTGAACATAATTGTAGAAAAATGTTAATCTACAGGTTGTCTTGTCTCTGAGTTCTTGGGCTCTTCATCTCATTTCATTTACTGTCTATTTAACCCAGAGCTCTATGTAGTAATCAGAGAGGGGAGAAATGTGTGTCCAGTACAGAGATAGTAGTGTTAGATTTCTTTGAGCTATGTAGATCACGTTAGCATCTCTGCTATAGGTTCCTACAGGTTGTTTTTCTGTAGCTTTTTTTTACCTTATGAATTTTGTGACCGCTAGACATGTTACTAAGATCACCTGACTGTATAATGTCTTGCAGCTCGGTAGTCAAACTGGTTCAAATGTTGATTTCTGACCCAAATACTCATTAAAATAGTGTAATTTACGATTAAAATTATTTATAAAATCAGCTGTTTCCAGAATTCACTTTAAAATATAGAATAATTTGGGATTTATTAATATGTGGATGTACTCAAACATACAGATTGTTCCCAGCTAATATTTTTCTTAACCTTTACGATGATGTTCCCAATAAAATAACTGTGAAGGCGACTATGTTGGTTGGTGCACACTTTTCATCCATGTGTGTGATGCCACCTGCTCATCTGAGGTTTAACTCTTACAGTCAAGTTAAAAACTTTTCCATCAACTAACCTAAAACATTAGCCTCTGAAAGTTATCTTTAAAGCACAGAGCTAAATTTAGGAAGTCAAACTTTAATTTGACTTCCTAATGCCTAGATAAGGGATGGGAGATTGCCAAAGTTTCGAATACTTATTCTAGTGTAATTCCAGTAAATAAAATCATCTTATGTTTATGTCCCTATGTCTCTCTTGTCTGTAAATATTGTTTCCATCCAGAGAGCGTTGGTAATGAGAAGTCTGGTTTCACATGCTAGCCGCAATGTCTTACTTCTACCACAAGGTGGCAGAAATGCATCAGCTAAAGCAGATTACTCTAAGAGGGGCTGCACAAATTGCATTGGTTTTCAGTTGATGTAATATTTTTTTTTAGCTAATTTCTGCAATATTTTGTCTTGAAATGTAGATCCTTACCCACAATAAACATTAAGCGTCACAAAAGCATTACGAGTCAAATTGAGTCACTTAAGCTATGAAGGGATGAAATCTGACGTTGTTTCCGACCTCAAAGGAATTGTTACAGTCATGATTTCAGTGTTTCAGCATTAGACAGTAAGTAGGAAAATGGAGACCTCTGCTGTCCCGTCTCCAACTGTTCCATTCCTGAATCATGATTTGTAGTTTTTATTTATTAGTCTCCATTAATGCTCCGATGGCTCGGTTTTGAGCAGCTGATGTTGTACTCAGAGGAAAAAGGAAGTGTTACAATAACTGGGTGGAGAACCTTCTGCCCTCCAAGACTTGCTTCATTCTAACCAGGAAACAAGGAAATGATGTCACTGCCTGTGGCTGCTGGTGCAGCTCAGGCCGTTGTGACTCATGACTCTGGTTTCTGTCCTCCAGGGAGATGCAATGGATTCTCTTTTAGGATATGAAAATCTGTTTTATCGGCTTGCAAAAGGCAAAAGATATGGATAACGCACTGAAAAATTTAACAGGCAACTGAGATGAGCCTGGTTATGATTTTATATTATTGATATACATATTTAATGTTTGTTTGATTTTTCTGATTGTGAGTTTTAACTCGAGTGTCCTTGTTTTTTCTTCTCTTCAACAGAAAGACGAGGTGTATTTGAATCTGGTTTTGGACTACGTTCCTGAGACCGTCTACAGAGTGGCCAGACACTACAGCCGAGCCAAACAGACGCTGCCAATGGTTTATGTCAAGGTAAATATAACTGAGTCTGGGATTTTATTACCATTATGGCAGGAAGAGGCAGACGTTGTTGGTTTTCAGAGACACTGAAGAGGAGATCTTAAACCAGAGTTGGATTTTTTTCTGACTTTTTCCTTTCCTATTTGATAATTCTTTAACAATCATTTACTCTTTTGAATCAATTTTCTTTTACTGCTATGTTCATATTTGAATCTTAGTGGATTCTGTTTTTTGTTTCAGGCCAGAGTGATTGGTCTTGCAGCAATTTTTAATCTATCTCCATTTAAGAGATACTTTGAGATTAAGAGCTTTAAATATAAAACATATGATTTGGCCTAAAATTCTATGATTCACTTGAATGACCGTTCGACTTTGTATAAGACACAGCTGTGCAGCTGTGTGTATTTTTCTAGTAAGCTAAAAATAAAAACATATTTGTTTTTCTCTAGACCAGGTTACCAGCTGATTTCTTAATTAGCATATACTGTATAAACAAAGCAATACTTCCCTAAGAACACCTGTTGGTTAAAAATGCAACAAATAGATAAAATACAGGAAATAAGTGCAACATTGTGTTGTTAGAGTCAAGCCTTTAAATCATTTGTAGGTACTTTTCCTGTGTACCATCATTTATGTGTTTTATTTCTGCATTGGTTCAAAATGATTTGTGTAACAGAAAATATTGCTAAGATCACAACTTTATAATAAATATAGCAAAATTAGCAAAAATAGATCTATCTTGTCTTTATTTTTTTAAACTTTTTATTCAGTTTTTTTCTATTTAAGCTAGTAAATGTCCACATTTTCTTTCATTCAAAATTAGTTGATTGATATTGACTGCAACTGCAACTTTGCAATTGATGAAACTCGTGTTGTTTTATCTCTGCAAGGCACAGTTAACAGTGTTCCTTTAAAAAGACAGCATGACGGGATAATAAAACATCCTGTGTTTGACCGGACTGAAATAACATCCCTGTGTGCGTTATTTTTTACCTGCTATAAAACTTGTAATGTCAGGTGGCTGCTTGTTCTGCAGTTGTGACCCGTCTGTGTGTCTTCTTCCCTGCGTAGTTGTACATGTACCAGCTGTTCAGGAGCCTGGCTTACATCCATTCGTTTGGGATCTGCCATCGGGACATTAAGCCCCAGAATCTGCTGCTCGACCCAGAGACGGCTGTTCTCAAGCTCTGCGACTTTGGCAGGTGAGACGCAGTCATGCTGTTAACATGGATGCAGGTTAATCAGCGCGTCCACTGAATTAACAGGTCTGAAACAGAGTAGACTAAGCTGTAGGAAAAACAATGAAACTCTGCTTATTTTTGTCTCAACCAAAGGTAAGCAGTGCTCCAATGTTGCTATGTGTCAACAAATATCTTTTAACAATACTTTCAGGCTAGACTTGATTGCTGCACATCTGCCTCATTTGTTAAACTACAGAGGCAGTGAATTGATCTGCCTGTTATGTGCCACTGAGTCAGCAATGGAGGCAGTCACAGAGCCATATTGGCATTTATGTGTGAAGTGGGGGGTCGATGGGTGCAGCATGCTGCTCTAATCAACAATGCTGTTGTCACTCAGCTGAGCACACAGTGCCGACTTGCTCTGTGTAAGTACATACTGAGCACAGCTCTGTTGGGCTGATTGAATTGTCAGTGTCAATTTAATTTAAAAAGCATTTTGTTAACAGGCGCAAGCTGCACCAAAGTGCTGTGTGAAAATTTAGCAAATCAAGATGTAAATGATATTCTGTACCTGTGCAAACACAAAGGGTGAAGATGGAAAGAAAAGAAAAGCTACTGACTAAATGGTAATAAAGTCATTAGACGAAAACACATTAGTTACAATTTAGCTGTCAAGCTGGGTATGAGTGGTGTGCCTGGAGAAGTGGGGGGTCTTTATCCCAGACCTGAATAATTATGTTAAAAACAAAGTAGAGTATGGAAACTAGTTGTTTCCTTTACAATTTCCATAATACAAACATCTCAATTTCTCCAAGCAATATCTAAAACGGGTTGTGTTTCACATATTAATTATAAAAGAAATTAACTTATTGTTTTAGTTCAGAATTTAAATGTTTACTAAATCTATGAAGAGATCTCTAAATAGCTCCTGTTTCTACTGTTTTGTCACAATTAAATGTTTCGGGTCATCAGTTAACCAGAGAACACATAAAGTGCAGTTTTCAAATGATAAAAAAGGATTCCCAGCTTGAATAAGTAATTGGTCGCCTTGTTGACCCATGAATTAAATGCAATTAATCATCAATTATGAAGTCACTTAAAGAAATAACTTACAGAAAACCCATTTGACAACATGAAGCATGTTTAAACATATCAAAAACATAAACCTTCATGTCCTTGACTAAACGAATTAAGAACAGATAAAAGAGACCAACATCCATCAGCCTGAAATGTGTTAAAATGTTGTTTCTGAAGCTTTGGGATGCCATCAAATCTGCAGTAAGAGCCTTTATTAACATATGGAGAAAATACTGTATGAAACAGTGGGGAACCTTCTCACCAAAATTACTTCAAGAGCAAATTTGTGATTTGTCCAGGAGGAGGCCACTGCAGGCCTAACTTATCTATTAAAATCAGTGTTCATGATTTAACTAGAAACAAAGAGAGAGAGCAAAAATGTAATCTGTGGTGAAACCCTTGCTGACCCAAACTCATCAAAAAAACTCTTCTTTTAAGCAATATGTTTTAGAAATACAGTTGCAGAGCAGAAGTGGACCTTTTTACATCTGGTGTAAAACTAACAGCATTTCAGAAGAAAACTCTGCATACAGCGTGGTGATGGTGTGATGGTCTGTGGTTGCTTTACTGGTTTAGAAAGCAACCACAAACTATCTGGTTGTCATAATTGTCATAATTCTCCTCTTTAGCATAAAACCCTGGCAATCAGTTTGCCTTTAAGCTTGTGTCCACTTGGACACCAGAAAGTCTGAATGGCTCAGAAAACCTCACAAATGACCAGAAAATTGACTTATTAATCTCATTTTGAGTTTAGCTCTTGAAACATCTAAGAGTTTTTTTTTTTGTTAAAAGCTGTAGTTTTTCTATAAAGATCTGGGCATTAAGAACCTACAGCAGGATTATCTTTCTGTCTTTAGGGAACGGATGTGTCGGCTTGTTTCACTTATTTCGTCATGTCTGCTGAGGGCTCTGCTCCCTTTGCAAAAATCTCTCAGCCCCTCTTCACACATCAAATCCCAGTTTAGCCCCTGTGCCTATAAATATACTCTGATCACATTGGTTTCACGTTCCTCTCTTTTGGCAGAAGTGGGTGGTGATTCTGACCATGATGTGCTTTTATTGTGTGTGCAGCGCGAAGCAGCTGGTCCGTGGAGAGCCCAACGTGTCCTACATCTGCTCTCGCTACTACCGGGCCCCAGAGCTCATCTTTGGTGCCACTGACTACACCTCCAGCATAGGTACGCCCACCCCAGCTGATCCAGCCAGTCTTAGGGATCTGGCTGTGTGTGTGTTTTTCTTATTATTGACCCCTCCTCTCTCTCTCTAACTCCTGCAGATGTGTGGTCAGCTGGCTGCGTCCTGGCAGAGCTGCTGTTAGGACAGCCAATCTTCCCTGGAGACAGTGGGGTGGATCAGCTTGTGGAAATCATTAAGGTGAGAATCAGCCGGCCGTGCTGAGCTCACTGTGTTTGAGCAAGTGGGACTTGGATTTCAGGACTAAATGCTGTTGAGGTTAACAACTCTTTGCTGTTTCTTTCCAGGTTCTCGGTACTCCAACCCGAGAACAGATCCGCGAAATGAACCCCAACTACACTGAGTTCAAATTCCCCCAGATCAAGGCCCACCCTTGGACTAAGGTGAGTCAGCAGGTACAGCAGCACTTTTACTTCTACGTTTTTCTGCTGCCACATCCCACCGCTTTTGTTCTGCCATCCCATCATCTAACATCCATCCACCGGAGCCGCATGCTGATTTAAGAGCTCCTTTTTTATCTGTTCGCATTCACAAAACTCATTTTTTTTAAATGTAGGTTTTGGTTTACTGCTTTTGTGTTTCTTTTTTTGTCATTGCATGTTGAACATCATCATGCATCAGACTGTGTGACATGTTAATCTACCGGCCACTTTATTAGGTGCACCTGGCTAGTTCTGGATTCATCCTTTTCCCTTCGGTGCAGATTTCTTCATTATGCAAATCTCCCGTTACAACGACGATGTAATGGGTGACTCTAAAGACTATTGGAGTACAGTGAACTCATTGTCAAAATCAAGAAGCCAGTTTGAGATGGTACGAGGTTTATATCATGGAGCATTAACCTGGTATAGGTGTGTAAATTGTGCTTGTTTAGTACTAAAGTACTCGAGGAAATATCAATCACACCATCACTCCACCAGCAGTCTGACCCCCTGATACATACCAGGATTTATACATACTTTCCTGTAGCTCACTCCAATTTCTGCAGTTGAATGTGTGAGTCAGGAAACAGGCTAAGTTTTTCCAACATGTGATCGTCCAGTCTTGGTTTGCTTTTGTGCAACGTAACCTCAGTTTTCTTTAGCTGGCAAGAGGGGCAGCAGGAGTTTGTCCTCTGCTGCTGTAGCCCATCTGCTTGTAACAAGTGATTATTTGGGTAATATTTCAATTAGTTTTCCGATTTAAAAAAAAAAAAAAAAAAAAATAGAACCCTTCTCTACAAACCATAAAAGTTTCCGCATGAAAGTCCCAGCAGATCAGATATTCACACCAACAACCATGGCACATTCAAAGTCACCTAAATCCCTTTGAACGTCTGAATGTTCTGAGATTCTACCATGTGACTGACTAAATTGCTGTTTGTGTTAAAAAGCAATTAAACAGGTGTACCTAATGAAGTGGTCGGTGAATGTTGTGTTTTTATATTAAGCCTGCTCTGTTGTTTTCTTGCTCACCTTTGCCTGTGTTTGGTAACATAAGTACAGTATTTGTATAAGCTGAGTGTAATATGCAAAAGGACTTGAGTCATCTCTAATGCCTTGGTATATTAGATCAAGTGAGATAAACTGTCTTTTAAATGTTACAAATCTTTCTTCAGACTTTCTAAACGTCTTTTTAAGTTTTTCTGAGCTTTGCTGATTTTTCTCT